>NC_143130.1:97077346-97702346 GCF_059928025.1 Delphinapterus leucas
GTCTTATCCTCCAGGGGAAGGGTGGATTGGTCCCATCACTGTAGGTTGAGTGAAGACTGAGTTTCCAAGAGCAGTCACACACAAGTAGAGTGTGCTGAAACATACTAGACAGTATATTTTTCCATTTTAAAAAAACCTTTTCTACAAAAATAAACAAATGGGACCTAATGAAACTTAAAAGCTTTTGCAGAGTGAAGGAAACCATAAACAAGACGAAAAGACAACCCTCAGAATGGGAGAAAATATTTGCAAATGAAGCAACTGACAGAGGATTAATCTCCAAAAGTTACCAGCAGCTCATGCAGCTCAATATCAAAAAACAAACAACCCAATCCAAAAATGGGCAGAAGACCTAAGTAGACATTTCTCCAAAGAAGATATACATATTGCCAACAAACACATGAAAGAATGCTCAACATCATTAATCATTAGAGAAATGCAAATCAAAACTACAATGAGATATCATCTCACACTGGTCAGAATGGCCATGATCAAAATATCTACAAACAACAAATGCTGGAGAGGGTGTAGAGAAAAGGGAACCCTCTTGCACTGTTGGTGGGAATGTAAATTGATAGAGCCACTATGGAGAACAGTATGGAGGTTCCTTAAAAAATTAAAAATAGAACTACTATATGACCCAGCAATCCCACTACTGGGCCTATACCCTGAGAAAACCATAATTTAAAAGGAGTCATGTACCAAAATGTTCATTGCAGCTCTATTTACAATAGCCAGGACATGGAAGCAACCTAGGTGTCCATCAACAGATGAATGGATAAAGAAGATGTGGCACACATATACAATGGAATATTACACAGCCATAAAAAGGAACGAAACTGGGTTATTTGTAGTGAGGTGGATGGACCTAGAGACTGTCATACAGAGTGAAGTAAGTCAGAAAGAGAAAAACAAATACCGTATGCTAACACATATATATGGAATCTAAAAAAAAAAAAAAAAAAAGGTCATGAAGAACCTAGGGGCAAGATGGGAATAAAGATGCAGACCTACTAGAGAATGGACTTGAGGATACGGGGAGGGGGAAGGGTAAGCTGGGACGAAGTGAGAGAGTGGCATGGACATATATACACTACTAAACATAGATAGTGGGAAGTAGCCGCATAGCACAGGGAGATCAGCTCAGTGCTTTGTGACCACCTAGAGGGGTGGGATAGGGAGGGTGGAAGGGAGGGAGATGCAAGAGGGAAGAGATATGGGTACATATGTATATGTATAACTGATTCACTTTGTTATAAAGCAGAAACTAACACACCATTGTAAAGCAATTATACTCCAATAAAGATGTTGAAAAAATAAAAACACAATAAATTATATGTTTGAAATTAAAAAATAATAAAAATAAATAAATAAATAAAATGCATAACCAACAAGGACCTACCATATAGCACAGGAAACTCTGTTCAATGTTACATGGCAGCCTGGATGGGAGGGGAGTCTGGGGGAGAATGGATACATATAATGTATGGCTGAGTCCCTTTGCTGTGTACCTGAAATTATCATAACGTTGTTAATCGGCTATACTCCAATATAAAATTAAAAGTTAAAAAAAATTAAAAAACCTTTTCTTACGGAAAATTTCTAACATACTTAAAAGTGCAGAAAATAGTATAATAAACCCCCAGACATTACATCAACATTCTATCATTCTTGTTTCATCTATTCTTTTTTTTCTGAAGTATTTTAAAACAAATTCTAGACATCATATAATTTCCCTGTAAATATTTCAGTGTATATCTCTAACAAATAAGGCCTTAAGAAAATAATCACACAGACTCTTTCATAGGACAAAGAAGACACTTCTAAATCATTTTGTGAGGGCAACATTACCCTGCTATAAAAATCTGAAAAGGACATTTCAAGAAAAGAAAAATACAGACCAATATTCCAAGCTCACCAGTTTGCCCATTCCTTGAAATATTTAGTATTCACCATTATCAACAGCAATAATCAGAACAACAGTGTCCACCCGAAATGTTCCTGTAATCATGTTTTCTGTGAGGAGCCTGTGGTCCCTCAAATTTCATAAGGGAGATATTTATAATGATATCATGTTTACGTTCAGCCTTCAGTTTCAGGACTCAGGTGTCTTCCATCTCAGCAGCCTCCTCCAACGCTCAGTGGTTCCCTTCTTGATTTCACCACATTGTAATTCAAGTATGGTGGCCCTATCTGAATCTACTTTTCTTCTGACTTTGATGTTAATGTATTCTTTTCGTTTCCCATTTGTTTATTGGGTGGCAAACCCATGAGAAGAAAGACCCCTCTCATGAACTGGCTTAAATATCTCTCCTCTGGAAAGTTTTCTCTAAAGTCTGTTGACAGTTATTGATGCCTCCTGTCTGCTTCCTAAGTACTTTGTACATACTTCTTTTGTTGCACTTGTTATGCTGTGATTAATCTGATGTCTCCCTCATCAGACTAAATAGCCAGTGATTAACACATTGCTTGGCATAAAGCAGTTAGCTTAGTAGATGTCTGCTGAATGAAAAAGTGAATAATAAAAATACAGAGCTAGAGTTAGTGTAGATTACTTAAGCCCAGAAGAGTGTGCCTCTATAAATAAAATGTCTTCTAACTTCAACACACATAGAAATCAGAAAGCTTCAAAGGCCCTTACAAAAGGATAGGTATATTTTATGATTTCATTTTTAATATAATCCTTTTAAATTATAAAGGTTAAGTAGATCCTTGTTAAAAAAAAAAGACTCAAACAAATCAGACGTGTTAAAGTGAGAGGTAAGAGTTCTCTAAAAGGATGCTGCCAGTTTAGACTTCTTCATTAGTGTATAGTGGTGTGTATGTCCCTTGGACACTGCCTGTACTAAGCTTAATCTTTGCCAATTTGGTAAGTGAAAAACACTATTTCAATTTTTAAAAAAATTGTATTTATTCTAAGTGAAGTTGAGAATCTTTTAATATGTTTACTAACCTTTGATATTTATTTTTCTATGTTGTTTTTCTCAAAGCCACATCTCCAGTGCCTAGAACCATGCCTTGAATACACTAAGCATTCAGTAAATACCTATTAAACAACCGAATTGATTTTCTTTTTCGCCTCTTTTCCTATTGGGCTGTTAATTTTTAAATTTTGGTGTATAAGTGCTCTCTGTATATTAAAGAAATTGGCTTTTTTATGTGACTTGTGGTGATTTTTAGGTTGTTACATTAACTGTTTCTGTTATATTTATCAGCCTTTTCCTTTATTTTATTTTTTAAAAAATTCATACTTATCTGTTTATTTTTAGTGAATTTTAAATTCTGGAATAATTTTATTTTATGTTATTATTATTTATTTTTTAAATTGAAGTATAGTTGATTTACAATTAGTCTTTTCCTTTATGACTTCTGGATTCTATGGCAGGCTCAAAAGGGATCTTTCACTCCAAGGTTAAAAAATAATCTATGTTTCTTCTAGTACCTTTATGATTTTATTTTTCCATTTGACACAGTTTTGCTGCTTTGGCTACCCAGAGGAACACCCCATCTTTTTGAAAATCTCCTTCCCCCTCTACAAGCCCATGTGCTGGTAGTGGATGTCTATCAGAATCCATTGTTCCAGTGACTTCCCTGGTGGTCCAGTGGCTAAGACTCTGCACTCCCAATGCAGGGGGCCCAGGTTTGATCCCTGGTCAGGGAAATAGATCCCACATGCATGCTGCAACTAAGAGTTCGAAGGCCGCAACTAAAAGATCCCGCATGCAGCAACTAATACCCAGCGCAGCCTAAATAAATAAATATTTAAAAAAAAAAAAAGAGTCCATTGTTCCAGTTCAGCCAGCTGGGAACCAGAAGATCCTGTACATATATAGGAAAAGTACCCCAGCATAACTATAGATACCCAGTAATTTCCAGTCAGCTTCTGCGTTTCTCCCTGAATGCATTAATGTATACTTTAACTATTTTTTAATGGTATAGCTTTGTTCTGCCTGTGTCAGAAGTCTTGAAAAATGGGAGTAAAGGTCTAAACCAAGGCTGCACTGACCTTTCAGTCTGCTGGATAGCCCATTACCAGCATGAATTCAGTGTCTCCCTGTGCCTCTCACTCCAGACCTGGTTCTCATTGACTGACTCCTTTTCACTAACTTTCCCTCAAATTTACAAGTTGAGTCCAAAGGAAAGAAAACAGAGAACCACAGAACCACAGTTCCTAAGGAAAAAGATGGAACACACAGATGCTTCCTTCTGGTTAATGTCCCCGTCCTCTGGGAACTCTGCTCCAATATGTTTTTACAATCCCAAAAATGGAGTTTGGTAGGGCAAAGGGTACTGTGGAAAGTGTGTTGTTGACTGAAATGGAACGAAGTGTCTCCTTGAGTGGCGAGGCCTAGCACTGCCATCTCTCTGGTGAAGGAAGAGCCTGAAAAACAGAGAGGACTTCTAAGAGTTGACTGTGGTGGAGAGGATGCTGGAAAACTGCCTGAATGTTTCATGCTTTTCACTTTTTTTTAAAAATTGAAGTATACTTGATTTACAATGCTGTACAGCATTGAAGTATAGTTAATTACTGCTGTACAGCAAAGTGATTCAGTTCTCTGTGCTATACAGTAGGACCTTGTTGTTTATTATGCTTTTCATAGAATAAGTGGACCTGTTAAGAGCTAGCTGGATTTGGTCCTCTTGGAGCAAGGGGTTTGCTCTCCCTGGGACTTGGCTTGAGCACATATCAATGGGAGACAAGCACATAGAAGCTCTTCTAGACCCTGCCCAGTATGCTCCCGACATGGGGAAAGAAAACAGGCTGGTGGTAGAAACAACCTAGAACCCTTGATTGAGTTTGTCTCTTGCTTTAAAACTTGAGGGGAACCTGTCTTCTCCTTCAGAGTCCATTGTGCCATGCATGGTTCAGTTCCAGCCTTCTTTGTCATGTCACTTCTAGCACTGGCATGAAGTCAAACTGGTTTCTCCCCTTTGTTAGATCTGACACACAACATTCCCCAGGCATACATTGCCTGCACTGGCAAAGAGAAGAGATGATGAGTAGTTATTCATCCTGTCCCTGACATCTGTCCAGATATAGTCCAGATTTATGGGGTATGAATTCAGATAAGGATAGGCCTGGGACATGTACAGGTATTCAAGGTTGCTAGGGACCAACTGAGGAATACTCTCTCAGCCTCACAGGACCTTTAGATTTGGGCTAGAACCAGACTGGTCTCTGGGCTGTCCTATTATCACTTTCTATTTGAATTCAGTGATAACCTTGCTGGGATTATTCTGAACAGCTAAAATGTGGACACATCCACTAACAGATAAATTTAAGAACACCTCTAGTTTTTGTTTTTGTTTTTTTTTTCATTTTGTTTTGTTTTTAGCATTGTCTAGGAAAAAGAAGGGGGCCCTGGAGGATGCTGCTGGGGAGATCTGGTCTCTAAGTTCTTCATGCTGTTCCTTTTCTATTTTACAGCTTTATTGAGATACATTCATATACCACACAATACATCAATTTAAAGTGTACAATTCAGCAGTTTTAGTATATTCACAGTTACATGCAACTATCACCACAATCAATTTTATTTATTTATTTATTTATTGCCGCTCAGCGCTGCATGCAAGAACTTAGTTCCCCAACTAAGGATCGAACCCGTGCCCCTTGCAGTGGAAGCGCGTAGTCTTAACCACTGGACCGCCAGGGAAATCCCCACAATCAATTTTAGAATATTTTCACCACCTCAAAAAAGAAACTCCGTACCCTTTAGCTATTACCGCCTCTTCCCACACCCTTCCCTGCCCTAAGCTATCACTGATCTACTTTCTATCTCTATAGCTTTTCCTATTCTGGACATTTCACACGCATAGAATCATGTAATATGTGGTCTTTTGTGACTGACTTCTTTCAGTTAGTGTAATGCTTTCAAGGTTCATTCATGTTGCAGCATGTGCCAGTACTTCATTCCTTTTTATTAATGAATAATATTCCATTGTATGGATACCCCACATTTGTTTACCCATTCATTGGTTGATGGACATTTAGGTATACCTTTGGCTATTATGAATAATGTTGCTATGAAAATTTGGGTACAAGTTTTTGTGTGGACATATGTTTTCATTTCTCTTGTGTCTATACCTAGGAGTGGAGTGCTGGATCAAATGGTAGCAATGTACTTAACATTTTGAAGAACTGCCAGAATGTTTCCAGAGTGGCCCCACCATTTCACACTGTTATTGTCCTTTATTTCTTGTGTCCCACTTACCCTCATGGTAAGTTTTCATATTCTTCCGACTTCAAGGTAGAAACTGAGGCTACCACTTCAGATGAGATATATGAAATCTCAAACTACATGGAAGATATTATCGGCATCAGAACTATCCGCTGCACCTACCTCTAAGGCAATATTAAAAATTATCCTTCTATAGATATTTGAACACATCCTCATAACAATCTAACACTCCCTGTTATATCTTTCCTATTATGAAATAACCACAAAGGAGAAAAGAAGCTAAATATGTAAAACTATTTGTAAAACTTTCTGTCAGTCATGTTTTATACGCTCATGGCTAAATTTATTTATCCTTTTTACATCATCCTTCTTGCCAGGCTTCTGACTCTAGCACTAACTTAAAAGGGGTCTGTTGTCATTACCACTAAATATATTGAATTTTTTTGGTACTTTGTTTTACCTACTGTCTTAAAATTCTGGCATGCCCTAAGGAGTTAAAAATCTTTGCATTGTGCCTCAGAGTTTTTCACCAGAATGCTCTGAATTTCTTTCACATATCTTGAGTCAAGTCCTGGATTTACTAATGGACTGGTTTTGTGATTTTAGACTTAATCTCCTTGAGGTTCTTTTTTGTCATCTATAAAGCGGAGATGTTCATACTATCACCTTTATAATATCATATGAGATGATGGAATATAAACGCAAATATATAACATTAATACCAGATATATGTGAAGTTTTTTTTAAATCTCTCCTTGCAATCAGTTTAGCTCTGCCTGTCTTATCTGTAGATGTTAAATGCTGAGAAACTTAATGTGGAAGATACTATTTAGGGTTAGTAGTTGCTTGCTATTTCCCTCAAGTTGGCCAGATTGCTTTTCTAGAAAGAAAACAAATATTTTTAGTAATGAGCTTCTCTAATTAATTCTTTATATTTCTCAAAGATTCTCCCACAGCTGCTTTGTTTTCCTTTTCAGAGGAAGGACTTTCCTGATGACACTCATTCTAAAACTGTCAGGACATTCCATCCTCCACTCTGAATATGCCTCTCTTCCAGTATAACTTTGGCTGTACCATGATTACCATGTGGTAAAATTCATTTCACTATTTCAATTGGGATAGTTCCTTCATCAAATATTTCTTAAGTGTTCACTACCAACTTACATTTGTGTGGAGTTTTTTTGGCTGTTATTATTCACAGAGCACTTTTAGTTGAAGATGCATATACCTTATGACTCAACAATTGCAGTAGTAAGTGTATACCCTAGAAAGACTCCCGTAGGTGCACAAGAAAGATGTGCAATATAAAAGAGAAGACAACTCTTACAGTTTGTTTATTACTATGTAAGGTTAAATAATATTTGAGAATGTCAAGTAATTAAGAATAAATCTAACGAAAGTGGTCTGAGGCTCCTACAGGAAAAACTATAAAATGTTATTAAGAGGTAGTGAAGAGGGTCTAAACAAAACTAATAAATGTAGAGCTACTATGTTCACAGATAGGAAGATTTAATATCATGAAATGTCAAAGCTCTCTGAATTGATCTATGGATTCAATGAGATACAATAAAACTGCCAACCACATTTTTCATTAAAATTGATAAAATGATATTAAATTTAAATGGAAGAATAAAGGACCAAAAAATAGCTGAACATTTCTGAAGATGAAGGGAGAGTGACTTGCCTACCAAGTATCAGAACTTATTTTAAAATTGTACTAATTAAGACAATGTGACATTGGCACAGGGACAGACAAGTTGACCAATGGAATAGAATAAGTCCAGAAACAGACCATCATAATGTAGAACTTTAGTAAAAAACAGAGACAGCACGTCAAAGCAGTGAGAAAGGAAGGACCAACATTTCAATAAATGGATTTGGAAAAAATGGATCTCTCTATGGAAAAAGATGAATTGGATATTTACTTTTCAACATATTAAAAAATTCCAGGATTAAAGATCTAAGTGTTAAAAAAAAACACCTCAGTAGAATATACTGGTGGATTTTTTTTTGATTGTGGAATAGGGAAAGATATCTTAAGCAAAACATTAAAAGCATTTGATTTAGAAGAGAATATTGATGAATTTGGCTATTAGAATTGAGAACTTTTCTTTAAGGGACATTGAAGAAAGCCAAAAGATAAGTAGCAAACTGGAGAAAGATATTCACAATAGGCAGAAATAGCAAAGGATTTGTATCAAGAATAAGTTAAGAACTCTTTCAAATCAATAAGAAAAGCGTGCGCACACACACACCCAATAGAAACAGAGGCAAAAGACATGAACAGGGATTTCACAGAAGAGCAACACAAATGGCCAATAAACGTTTGAGGAGCTGTTCAACCTTATAAAATTTTGGAGAGATAGTAATCCACAATCTCTCTTTTTTATTGCTGGTGAGAGTGTATAATTGCACAACTACTTGGGAATATAGTTTCCAAATAGTTTTAATTATTTTCTTTACTTGAGCACTTGCATATTTATGATCCTGTAAGTCTATTATTATGTATATGCCAAAGAAAACATCTTGGACATGCATGCGCAAGACAGGACAGATACAAGACTGTTCAGACCAACACTATTCATAACAGTGAAAACCTGGAAAACAACCCAAATGCCCATCAGTGGGAGAGTGGGTAAATAAACTATGGTATAAACAAGGTAATATTATACAACAGTAAAAATTAATTAAATAGGGCTTCTCTGGTGGCGCAGTGGTAGAGAGTCCGCCTGCCGATGCAGGGGACGCGGGTTTGTGCCCCAGTCCGGGAAGATCCCACATGCCGCGGAGCGGCTGGGCGCGTGAGCCATGGCCACTGAGCCTGCGCGTCTGGAGCCTGTGCTCCGCAATGGGAGAGGCCACAACAGTGAGAGGCCCGCGTACCGCAAAAAAAAAAAAAAAAAAAAAAAAATTAAATAATCTATAGAGACAGAAAGGTTAAGTGGTTACATGGGTGGAGGTGGGGCTTGGGGATGGGGAGTGAAGCTCATAGCTCATGGGGATGGGCATTTCTTCTCCGGGAAAGGAAAATGTTCTAAAATTAGATTATGATGATGGTTGCACAACTCTGTGAAGATACTAAAAAACGTTGAATTACACACATTTCAGTGGATGCAGTTTTGGGTATGTGAATGAAATCCCAATAAAGCTGTTTTAAAAACTACCAGCTCCAGTGACACCTAACAGTTTTATCAACATTAAGTGGAAAAGGTAAGTCCCAAAAGACTACATATAACAGGATACCCAGACTTCCCTGGTGGTGCAGTGGTTACGAATCCGCCTGCCAATGCAGGGGACACACGTTCGAGCCCTGGTCCGGGAAGATCCCACATGCCGCGGACCAGCTAAGCCCGTGCGCCACAACTACTAAGCCCGTGTGCCTAGAGCCTGTGCTTTGCAACAAAAGAAACCACCGCAGTGAGAAGCCCATGCACTGCAACGAAGAGTAGCCCCCGCTCACGGCAACTAGAGAAAGCCCGTGCACAGCAACGAAGACCTAATGCAGCCAAAATAATAAAAAAAATTTTTTTAATTAAAAAAAAGTAAACTAAATGGAAAGAAGCCAGTGACAGACTTCTGATGTGTCATGAACCAAAGATTATGATCAATCTGTTTTTGTGAATCTGAAGTCCCCCCAAATTAAAAAAAAATAAAAATATAAAATAAATTAAAGCTACACATGTTAACATGGATAAACCCCAAAAACATAATGTTGACTGAAAAGAGCAAGTGAAGATATATATAATTTTTATGAAGAGATATATATATATATACAACATGGATGGGTATTGTTAATAACAAATTCAGGATAGTGGTTATCTCTGGGAGTGGTGAGAGAGGAGAAAGGGAATAAAAAGGGCTACATATGGCATCAGCTATATTTGTAATGTTTTATTAATAAAAACAAATATGACAAAATATTAAGATTTGACAAATCTGGTGGTGGGTACACAAATGTTTGTTATATTTTTCCTTATATTTTTCTTTGTGCTGGTATATATTTCATAATTTTAAAATAAACGAGTGATAGCATCAAAGATTACAGATAGACAACCAAGTCAGTAAAGCAAATTAAATTGATAAGAGCAGACGTTTGGTATAGTGGAAGAATACAGAACTTGGCCTCTGAAGACCTGGGTTTGAGTCCCTGCTTTATCACTTACTATCTGTGTGAGCTTGAACAAGTTACTTAATTATTACCTAATCAAGCTAAGCCTCAGTTCCCTTTTTACAAAATGGAAATGAAGGGCTTTCATGAAGGCTAAATGTGTATTGCTCCTAGAGCACTGCCTATAGGTGCTGACAAAATGTTAGCTATTATTATGTTTTTGTGCTTTCAAAACAGCATTTACTCACCATGCTAATTAGAACAAAAACCATCTCAGCAAGAGTGACAAATTCAAATAAAAATCTTTTATTGTAGGAACTGCAAGCTCAAATATCTGCAGAAGTTGGGCAGTTGTGGAAACAGTGTCAGTGGACTGGGTTTAAGTAGTGTCACCAGTAGTAATAGGGACTCTGGTGAACAGGAAAGCATATACCATGCTTAAAGGGAGAAGCTACAGTTCACTTCCATTCAGCTATTGGACCAGTGTTGTTACTCTTAGTTTTCAAAAAAAAAAACCTCAGACAAAACAAAACACACACCTGGAGGCTGGTTATGGCCAAAGACCACCAGTTTCTGGCCCTTGCTTTAATGTTTAAAGTGTGTATGCTGCAGATACCAGGCAGAATGCACTTGCTCTTCACCTCCCTGTTTTCCCTGGAATTCCAGAGAGCAGTTAGGACGGTGGGAACTCTTCCTTTTCCAGATGGAGCTGATGGTTGGTGGGGGCAGCTTCACGGTTATTACTGCTCATATAGTGGCCATCTCCGCTACAGCTGAGAAAAGGTTATGTTGATACTTCTGGCTCCTCTCAAGTGAAGTCCCCCTATGTCTCCTGTGATTTCAAGTTAGCTAAGGAATTTGAGAAGATTCCTTAAAATAGTTTTGTACTCTCATATAAGTTCCTGCATATCCCTAATTTTGTCAAGACCAGAATCCATGAACCAGTGGACTAGTTGCTGTGGTTATAAAAAACTGTCCAAAGTGAAGAAAACCAGGAGAACATTGTGATTCCAAAGTTAAGGGAAGACGGTATTTCAAGAATGGAGATGAATACCGTTGAAAAGTTAAGTGGAATTAAAAAAAAATTTAACTTTTTATTTTGAACTAATGTTAGGCTTACAGAGAAGGTGCAAAAAAGATTTCCTGTATTATTTTTCACCCAGTTTCCCCAGCGTTAACATCTTACATAACCTTAGTATAGTTATGGAAACAAGGGAATTAACATTAGTACAATATTACAAACTAAATTAGAGACCTTATACAAATGTCACCAGTTTTCCCACCAATGTCCCTTTTCCTTTACAGGATCCTTTCCAGGACTCTACATTAGATTTACTTGTTATTTCTTCCCAGTCTCTAGCAGTCTGCAGTTGTCTTCAGATCTTTCCTTGTCTTTCATTATCTTGACAGTTTGGAAGAGTATTGATCAATTCTCTTTTGGAAAGTCCCCCAATTTCAGATTGTCTAATGCTTTTTTCATGATTGGAATGAGATTATACATTTTCAGCAAGAATACCACAGAAATGATACTGTCCTTCTCAATGTGAAATATCAAAGGGTTCATGATGTAAATATGTCTTGTTACTGATGATGTTTATCTTGATCACTTGGTTAAGGTGGTTTGCTGAGTTCCATCATTTTTTTTAATTAATTATTTTTTTTGCTGCTCTGGGTCTTCGTTGCTGTGCGTGGGCTTTCTCTAGTTGCGGTGAGTGGGGTCTACTCTTTGTTGCGGTGTGCGGGCTTCTCATTGTGGTGGCTTCTCTTTTTTTTTTTTTTTTTTTTTGCGGTCTGCGGGCCTCTCACTGCTGTGGCCTTTCCCGTTGCGGAGCACAGGCTCCAGACGGGCAGGCTCAGCGGCCATGGCTTACGGGCCCAGCCGCTCCGCGGCATGTGGGATCTTCCCAGACCGGGGCACAAACCCGCGTCCCCTGCATCGGCAGGTGGACTCTCAACCACTGGGCCACCAGGGAAGCCCAATGGTGGCTTCTCTTGTTGAGAAGCACAGGCTCTAGGTGCGTGGGCTTCAGTAGTTGGGGCACGCAGCCTCAGTAGTTGGGGCTCATGGGCTCTAGAGTGCAGGCTCGGTAGTTGTGGCACATGGGCTTAACTGCTCCGTGGCATGTGGGATCTTCCCAGACCAGGGATCAAACGCATTTCCCCTTCGTTGGCAGGCAGATTCTTAACCACTGTGCCACCAGGGAAGTCCCTCACCATTATTAAGTTACTATCTTTCCCTTTGTGCTAAAATGTATCTTGGGTGAAACACTTTGAATCTATGTAAATCCTGTTTCTCCTCAAATTTTCACCTACTAATTTAGCATCCATCTGTGGATCGTGTCTGCAAGTTATTACTGCAATGTTTGCCTAGTGGTGATTTTTGTTATCCCTCTTTCCTTCTCCATTTATTAATTGGAATTCTACTCTAAGAAAGAGTTGTCCCTTCTCTCCCATCCATTTAAATAACCAATTATTTGTTTGTATCAGTATGGATGCATGAATATTAAAAATAAATACCATGGGTCCATGGGTCATAATGCAATATTGTCATTTTTATTTTGCTGCTTTGGCCATTAGGAGCTCTTTCAGATTGGCTGCTGTGTTCTTGTGACATCCTTTTTTAAGTATTATTTCCTGGCACCACAATATACTCCAGGCTCATCTGGTAGTTTCGCTGCCTCAGCCTAGGAATCAGTTATTTCTCCAAGGTTCTCCTTGTTCTTTTTATCGGAAAATGGTGTTTAGAAATCAAGATCTGGATGCTAGGTATCCTCATCGCTTTTAAATACTCTCAGCAGACAGAACTAGGAAATATGTTTATTAATTCACACATACACACCAATCTATATTTCTGTACCTATTTTACATATATTAAAAACCATGAGTTTATACAGATACCTCAGAATCCAATCCAACACCACAGGCTTCATTTTAGCTCTCCCCTCTTCCTTACTTAATAACTTTTTTCTCCAACAGTGAGAAACACAGCTCATGATCTACAATATATTTGCTTAATTCTAACATGCATACTGGAGAGAAATACTTACGATGTGGATCACAGAATTTATGTACAGTTCAGTTGGTTTACTCTTAGGTATCCAGTCAAGATACTGTTTCCCTCAGTACTTAGGTGAGTTCTTTTCCTCCCCACCCCTTGTAGAGTCGCTGTGTTACTCATCTGTAAAACAGTCAAGTTCATTCCTTAGTGTTTATATTCAGTTTTGGGTCTTTCCTCTACCCTGACACATAGTGGGTTTTCTTTTTGTTTATTGCTTTATTATTGGAAATAAAATACATATCCTAAATTGCAGAGTTCCCTCAAAATTATCATTAAATGATCTGTTTTCTTTATTTTCTAATGTATTTTAAACATTACCCTAATAAAATTAAATATTGCATATTGAATGATTTTTCTTAATATTATGAACAGTTTTTAAAGAAAGCCAAAGAGATTCCTTTATTTGGATAGAAAACAGAAAATGTTACAATGAACTGTAAAATAAAATCAAGATATTTCTAGAAAACATTAAATCTCAATTTAAATCCAAATTACAAAGAAATTGTGGATTAAACTTTATGTGAGGTACTAAATCTCTGAGGCAAAGAATGTACAAACACCTTCAATCAATAATGCAAGATCAGGGAATTCCCTGGCACTCCTGTGGTTAGGACTCCGAGCTTCCATTGCAGAAGGCCCGGGTTTGATCCCTGGTCGGGGAATTAGGATCCCACAAGCCACGCAGCAAGGCCAAAAAATAAAAAATAAAGAAAGAATGCAAGACTGTATTAGAGATTAGAAAAAACTGGACTTTAATGTGAAAGTCATAGATGAAAGATGAGAGTTGTACATCAAAAGTTCTAGAACAGAACTGGGGGGGCAGGCAGAATAACAGCCTTACCCCAAGGATGTCCACAAAACCTGTGAATATATTAGGTTACAGACAAAGGGGGATTAAGGTTGCAGGTGAGCTAAAGTTCCTAATCAGTTGATTTTAAAATAGGGAGCTTATCCTAGATTATCTGGGTGGGCCTGTTGTAGTCACAAGGATCCTTAAAAGGGTAAGAGTTGGTCAGATACGACATGAGAAGGACCCAACCTACCATTGCTGGCTTTGAGATGGAAGAAGGGAGCCAGGAGCCGAGGAATGCAAGTAGCCTCTGGAAGCTGGAAAAGGAAACAAATTCTTCCCTTGAGCCCCCAGAAAGTAAGGCAGCCCTGCCAACACCTTGATTTTAGCCAAGTTTGAGACCCGAGTCAGACTTCTGACTTACAGAATTGTAAGATAGTAAGTCTGTGTTAAGCCACTATATTTGTGGTAATTTGTTAGCACAACAACAGAAAACAAATACAACAGACAACCTATACGTCTGAACTTTAAAGGACCATACAACTTGGTCCCTCCGCAGCTCACTGACTTTTCCCCCTTTTTTCTTTTCCTTTTGATTTATGCTCCTATCAGCTGGTTGTTACTGAAATATTATCGTAGTTGGTTTTAGGTGTTTATGTTTTTGGGTATGTGAAACATATGGTTCTAAGAGACAGTCCTGTATAAAAATATCTGCCACTCCTTTGTCGATCCTGCTACCTTGTTCCAATCCTCCCCTTCTTGCCACCCTTCTCATATAGGACATCATTCACCTTAACTTCTGGTTTATACCTCCCCTGACAAATGAGCAGGTATTTGTGTGTTTTATGTCCCCTTCTTTCTTTCACAAAGGGTGTATATTATACTTTTGCCTTTAAGCAAAATTAACTTTTCAAAGTCCAGCGAATTTGGCACAAGAAGGCTACTTAGTGACCTTAAGCAAATGCTGTTCTGCTTACGTGCTAAGGGCCAGGCTGAAATTAATTAAAACATGAGACATAAGGGAACAGAAATAGAATAGTTAACTTTCAGTAAGTTCTTCTAATCCTTATCTGCAGTTAGGCTCTACACTAGGTACTTCTCATCACAGATGCTGGTAACTGAATTGCATTAACTTTAGTAAATGTGGGTAGTAGGGGGCGCAAACTATGGAGTTGGCACAGACAAGTCAAATTATTTCCTTTTCAGAGGCTCACTGGGTGAGTGTTAGAATAGGGAGGCATTTCTGATGACAGGTCTGTGTGTTCACAAGTACTTGAATCCTAAGCCTTCACCTTGGCGCCTTGCACAAATATGCCACAGCATCGCAGTCTTGGTCGCTGAGCCTAAAGTGGAGCCCCAAACTACTGTTACGAGAGGTTCTACGGAGCATGCACTTCCCCACAGTATACAACCCCACCCAAAGGGGCCAAAAACAGGATAAAATATCACAGCCGAGCCTATACTTTCCCTCAAGTGAACTCAGCAGTGTTTGGTAGCCCCTAACAAACTAATCACAAGCAACCCCCCCAACCTCCTGCCTGAGGGAACGAATATTCCCAGGATCCCGGGCCGTTTCGACTGACGTTACTTCCGGGAAAAGTAACCTTTCTTTGGCGGTTGCAGACCTGGAGAGGTCTCGCGACATTTGCTCCCGCGAGATCTGCTTGCTCACTCTAGCGATGACATCCTCCTCCTCCTCCCCGCCGCCTTTCGGCAATCTTCGGCAGTCCCAGCCCCGACCAATCTGCACTCAGATGGCATGGATCAGGATCTCCCCCCGAACCCCGGTCCGCGCGGGGCGTCAGGCTGTAGCGGCGGGGTGCGAGCTGCACGAGGCCGACCGCAGCGGCACTGCGGACGGCCACGGGCTGGCGACGAGCAGTGAGCGTGGGCGGGGCAGGGGTAAGCCCGCTGAGTAGCGGCTCGATTGTTCTGGCCTGGCTATGGCGCCTCTCCTCCCCCCCGCCATGGCTCCCCGTGTCCCTGCTCCGCTCCTCTCAGTGAGTGAAAGTGGCCGCCGCCGCCGCCGGCCCAGCGCCCGCAGCCGCCTCAGCGCCGCCGCCATCTTGGGGTCCCAGGAGCCGCCGAGGGAGCGAGCTAGGAGCGTCCACGCCCAACGCAGTCACCGTCCCACGGCCTCAGAGAGCGAACCGCGGCTCCATCGTTGGCGGGGCGACCCCCCCCTCCGGACCCCGCCCGCACCCCGCCCCCCCTCCGCCGCCGCCGCGGCGGCGGGGCCCGGCGGCCCGAGGTGAGGCGACTAGACGTGGGCGGGCAAACGGAGGGGGGGGTTGTGTAGGCCCCGTTGCGCCCCTCTCTGTGGGCGACGACTGGGCCGCGTCTTAAAGGGGCCGTCGCCCCCGGCCCTTGGATTTGTTGGGGTTAGTAGGGAGGATGGGTGTGGACACTCCCCGAAGGCTTGGGACCTCAGGGACCTGGGCCTCGTCCTTCCCCTCTCCTACCTCTGGAGACCCAGGGTCACGCGGTGACCTCAGACAGCTGAGGAAGCCCGTGGGGCGCCCACACGTGGGGAGTGTGTTAGATCAGGTGCACGTGGGACCCGGTGGGGCGGTGTCGGGCTAACACGTGTGTGGGTTTGGGGTGGGGAGGGGCAGGGCGGGGGTTGGTTGGGCTCGAGTGGGAACCTGGTGAGGGTTGCTGTATCTGTCCTTTTAAACAAATGAGCTAAAGGGCTTGATAGTGTGTCAGTTTATGGTGAGCAAGTTGGGATCTGGGTGAATGGTGCATGCTGCTTGTTGGTGTTGGGTGGGGGCAGCCTAACACGTGCACAGGCTTAGGAGTGTGTAGGTGTCACCCCTTCTAGTGTTTTTGGCTTTTGTAGGGCGTCTAGGCAAATGTCATCCAGTTTGACGTTCCTTCTTGAGCTTGCTGTTGAAAACTACTTCCGTAAGTGGAAGCCCCCTACAGTTTAGGAGTGGGAGATTCTACGAAGGCACTCACTATTTTAGTTTAACGGCCAACTGTGCCGAATTCTTTGATTCGAACACTGTCTGGTTTTATGTTCGCGTACTTGTTGGTAGAATGGGAGACAAAATAGGAGGTTGATTTTGCTAACATCACAGGTAACCAATTTACTTTTCTAGTCGATGACTTTCATAATTTCCTTTCCCAAGGAAATTTTCACTGTGGTTTACAAGTGGTGGCTTTTTGTTATTTATCTTTAAAGTAACACCTTTATTGAAGTATAATTCACATACCAAAAAGCTCAGCCTTTTAAAGTGTACAGTTCCATGATTTTTAGTATACTGATAGATTTCTAGGGCTGTCACTGCTCTGTAACATCACTCCAAAAAGAAGGCCCCCTTAGCAGTTACTCCCCACTTCCCTTCCCCCAGCCCCTAGCAACCACTAGTCTCTTTTCTGTCTTTGTAGATTTGCCTATTCTGGATCTTTTGTATAAACAGAATCATACAATATGTGTCCCTTTGTGGCTGTCTTCTTTCACTTAACCATGTGTTCAAGGCTCATCCATGCTGTAGCGTGTATCAGCACTTCGTTCCTTTTTATTGCCAAATAGTATTCCAACTCTGGTTGTGTTTTATGCTTTTAATTCTCAAGCTCTTCCTATAAAACATTAAGTTGAGATTATTATATATGGTAAACGTTGCATACTTACCAGATTCTAAAATGAATTTGTATTTTTAAGGATTAAATTCCATTATTTTAGTTTACTATGTTCTTTTCCTCTACATTTTGTTTCAGAAGAATCAGAATCAATTTTTAAAGGTCTGTGTTTTTTAATAGGAAATAACTAACTGTAAAGAGAAAAAATATTAGAAAGTTTATGACTAATAAAAACGTTTTGAGTACATCAAGGTGGAAATGTGATTAAGTCTCAGCAACAGACCATAAACTATGGTGTTACAGCTTCACTTAGTGAAAGTTTGTCATAGTACTACCAAGGGAAGGTATCATAACAGCCTTTGACTGCTGTTAACTTGTGTAGACATAGGACTAGGGAAGTACTAATAGACGTCTTTTCTGCCCACAATGTTAAAACTGGCTTGGAGATTTAACATGTCACCATAAAAGTTCACACAAAATACAAACGCTGGGATGCAGTGAATTTTAGAGTGGACAGAATGGGATAAGGTTAATAGGAACCTTTGTGAAGGAAAATAAGTGAAGTTGATGACAAGTTTTTTTTTGTTTGTTTGCGATACGCGGGCCTCTTACTGTTGTGGCCTCTCCCGTTGCGGAGCAACAGGCTCCGGACGCGCAGGTTCAGCGGCCATGGCTCACGGGCCCAGCCGCTCCGCGGCATGTGGGATCTTCCCGGACCGGGGCACGAACCTGTGTCCCCTGCATTGGCAGGCGGACTCTCAACCACTGGACCACCAGGGAAGCCCGATGACAAGTTTTAAAGTTGCATCTTAAGCATAAGGATTTTGATACGATAGGCTGTAGCTTGCAGAAGATAAGAGCTTATTTGTTAATACTTACTAAACACCTTAAATGGGCACTGATCCTAATCATGAGGGCCTCTGTTCTACCTAATACCATCACCTTGGAGGTTAGGATTTCAATACATGAGTTGGGGAGGCGGGGGGACACAAACATTTGGACCATAGCTGTACATTAAGTCAAATTCATTTGTACAAGCACTGGATTCACTTGCTAATCATAATACAGTAGGTTTGCTTAGGGTTGAAAAGTTGGTCACAAAGAAGTTTAATGCCTGGGTTTAATAAGTACATAAGAGAGATTTCCATGTGTGTTAGGTTAGAAGTAGGAGATCAGTAATAGCAAATGTAATTGACAAATTAGATACGAAAAAATCACTGGGTCTAAATGCTATCCTTTTTGCTGCACCATGCAGCTTGTGGGATTTTAGTTCCCTAACCAGGGATTGAACCTGCACCCTTGGCAGGCAAAGCGCAGAGTCCTAACCACTGGAGCACCAGGGAATTCCCCATATTTTATTTATTTTTTTATTTTGCGGTACGCGGGCCTCTCGCTGTTGTGGCCTCTCCCGCTGCGGAGCACAGGCTCCGGACGCGCAGGCTCAGTGGCCGTGGCTCACGGGCCCAGCTGCTCCGCGGCATGTGGGATCTTCCCAGACCGGGGCACAAACCTGTGTCCCCTGCATCGGCAGGCGGACTCTCAACCACTGCACCACCAGGGAAGCCCAGGAATTCCCCATATTTTTAACAAACTAGAGGACAATGAGTAAACTGTGTGACATGGCTTTGTAAACCTTCGTTACCAAGGATTGACAGATTGTGTGATGGTCTCTGGAGTAGCATTCTTACATTATTTATGTGCCCTAAACTCCTTTGTAGTCTAAAGAAACCTGTGAACCCCTTTTCATAAAAAGAATATGGCTTTTTAACTGTGTGAAATGTAGTTCACATTAAAAAAAATTTATGATGTAAGAAATTTGCTTTTTATTACTAAATAACAACTAGTGATAGTCCTGCTAATACTGCTGTGGTATGCTACCTACATTCAGAATTGAAGGAAATGTTAGTTTCAATTATAGGTTAGTGAAAATAAGGATGTAAGTTTTTTTCCATCCAAATTCTTGGACCCCAGTTTAAAGAGCCTTTGCCCTGGAGAGTCCCGGACACATAGCTAAGTCATTTCATATGCAGCAAATCAGGGGTTTCCGTAAGAAGTAGTAGGATTATTGGCTTAAATTCACGTTCACATGAACAGGACTTCTTAGGGGAAGAGCAAGTGATAATCTAGCTGAAGAGAAACTTGGTAGTATAATAGAAAGAGATTGGTCTTGGACTTCAAAAGACTTGAGTTAGAGTCCCGCTTAGCACTGGGTAAGTCAATGAACTTTTTTTTTTTAAACAAATTTATTTATTTTATTTATTTATTTTTGGCTGCGTTGGGTCTTTGTTGCTGCACGCCAGCTTCCTCTAGTTGTGGTGAGCAGGGGCTTCTTTTGTTGCAGAGCATGGGCTCTAGGCATGTGGGCTTCAGTAGTTGCAGCACTTGGGCTCTAGAGCGCAGGCTCAGTAGTTGTGGCGCATGGGCTTAGTTGCTCCGCGGCATGTGGGAGCTTCCCGGACCAGGGATTGAACCCGTGTCCCCTGCATTGGCAGGCGGATTCTTAACCACTGCGCCACCAGGGAAGCCCTCAGTGAACTTTTTTGAGTTTCAGTTCTCCTTATGTGAGAATTTCACTTCTGAGATTAAATGACATCAACTATAAGACAGCATATTGAGGAATGTTAGTTTATTTTCATCTTTGAAGAACATATCAAAACTTTGACATACTTTTAGTTTTGATTTGGAAGAGGGGAAGCTTACAGTAGGAAAGAACAACATGTATGTCATATAGGGTTTTCTCAGAGTATTCATGTATAGTGTTCAAGTTTTTGTAATGATACTAAAATTATTCATATTTCTTGTAAATATGAACAAGTAAGCTGCCTCTGGTTTTGCATGTGACAGCTGCCTTTTCTGGGCAAGAAGTTAGTAGCTGGGTAGGATAAACTGTGGGTAAATCTTTCATTCCTTGTGCATGAACAGAAAAATGGCTAGTGAACATCAATGTGGTAAAAAGCATACTAGGCCAAGTGGTCAGTTTATCGCTGAGATTGTTGCCTGAATATTACCAGAAAGTCCATCAAAATGTTAGTCACTCCTGAGAGAGGTATGAAAAATAAAATTTAGAAATGGGCTGTGTTATCCTGGTAGGAAACCACAGTACATCCACTCTTAGACTATTAAATTATTGCACCTCAGTGAAGAACAGATTAAGCAGGGGGGAGGTTTCCAGTATAAATGATGAAGGCAACGGTGATGCTTTCATATGAAGATAAAGAAATTTGACTCCACAGTGGAGTGATGAAGACTGAGATGGACTATGATTAAATTGTATTAAATTAGGAAAAACGTGAAGAATAATCTGAAAATTAGAATTAGCTTGAAAGATGAATATTGTTTGACAGGTGTGTAATGAGTGGTTTGTTTATGAAACTTAGTAGCACAGAAAGTGGTTAGAGCTCAAGAACAGACCAGACCCAATTTAAAGGTTGCAAAGCCAGAGACTTTTTTCCAGCCCTAGTTCATTTCAGGTCAACAAACCATTTAATGATACTTGAACCTAATAGTTTATGAAACTCCTTATTCTCTTCATTCATTCACTCAATAAATATTTATTGAACACATAGTGAATGCTCTTTGATCTCCCAACAGTGATTTGTTGAGCATCTGCCACACTCAAGGGACTGTGGTAGACTCTGTGAGGGGTGTACAAATGAGTTAAACCAGTTGTATGTATATGTATGGAGAGTACAGAGTTGCTCTGCAAAGAGAAACAGAATTATGCAAACTCTAAGTGCCATAGAGAAATATAAACCTAAATGTTTCTCTTGAAGTGCTGATATAAATTACACTAGTACTTAGTTTTGTTTGTTTTTTTAAAATATATTGAGAGATTCTTTTCATTTGTTTAAAGGCCCTAATCTGCCTTGTTAACAGAAGCATTGTAATCCAGTGGCCTTTTAGTGTAGCCAGACCCCTTCTAGGTTCTAGAGCCAGATGACCTGGGTTTGAATTTTAGCTCTTCCTCTTATTAATTGTGTGGCCTCTGGAGAGCTGTTTAAGCCTCAGTTTATTCATCTGTTAATTTAAGATAATAGTAATACCTGCTTCATAGAGGCCTGAAAATGCTTAGAATGGTACCTGGCACATAGTGCTCTCAACAAGTGTTAGCTATAATTATAAGTACTATTTTGTTTTGACAGTTTGATCTAGAGTTTTAGTTTGTAAAGTATTGAAATCAGAACCTTTTTATTATGAGTAGAAAATAAATCTTTTTTTAGATAACGCAGGTAAAAATACATCAATAAAGAAACTCATTATAATGCATTAACCTTTGTGTTTATGTAATAGATAGAAATGTCTCTCTATTTAAGATTATAACTCAAAGAGGTGATGGTTTACAACATTAAACTTTTTAGTTCAGGGTTTAAATATTTCTGTCCAGGTTGTCATTCTAATGTTAGTAATAGTTTGCCTTTTTTAGAATCATTCTTAGAATATACTAGTAAACCAGACTCTGCAGCAGGGCTTGCGAAAAGTTTTCTATAAAGGGTCAAATAATAAATCTTAGGCTTTGCTGGTCATGCCTTCTCTGTTGCAGCTACTCTAACTCTGCCATTGTATTGCAAAAGCAGCCATAGTCAATATGTAAATGAATGAGTCTGGCTGTGTTCCAATAAAACTCTATGGGTACTGAAATTTTAACTTCATATAATTTTCATATGTCCTGAAATATGGTTTTTTTCCAATTATTTCTTAGCTGTCAGGATTTATAAAAATGGGCAGCAGGCTGGATTTGACATGCTGGCCATACTCTGCCAACTCTTTTTTTTTTTTTTGCGGTACGAGGGCCTCTCACTGTTGTCACCTCTCTCGTTGCGGAGCACAGGCTCCAGACGCGCAGGCTCTGCGGCCATGGCTCAGGGGCCTAGCCGCTCCATGGCATGTGGGATCTTCCCGGACTGGGGCACGAACCCGTGTTCCCTGCATCGGCAGACGAACTCTCAACCACTGCGCCACCAGGGAAGCCCACTCTGCCAACTCTTGCTCTACAGTCTTGGCTCTGCAACTCCCTGACTAGGTGATCTTGTGCTAGTTAATATTATTAAGGCTTTAATTCCATCTTTTAAATAGGGGTAATACATAATAGTGTTTACTTTATATATAGAGTTGTTGGAATAGATGAGATAATCCATGTGAAGTGCTTAGCACCATCCCTGACACAAAGTAAGTGTTTAATAAATGCTATAAATTATTACTATCTAGTTGAATCCCCCTCATTTTACAGTGAGGCTCTTGGGACTCTGAAAGGATAACTGTTAGTCCTAAAGTCTGTTTGTGGCTTGTCAATAGCATTAAACGTATAGCTCTTCAGCTTCTCTTTCTACCCAACCATGCTGCTTCCATAGAGGATTGTAATACCATTTAATTAAATTAAAATGCTGCTTGATAAAACTATTCTATTGGATATAGTAGTGATGGATGGATGACATTATGCATTTGCCAAACTCATAGGGCTTTATAGCACAAAGAGTAAAGTTTAATGTGTCCAAATTAAGCAAAAATCATTTAGGAGGTTGAAGGATTCCAGGAAGGAATGCAGATTGTGACAAGAGAATCTAATGGTATTACAAATGTATGAAACAACCTTACTAAAATGGGGAGGAAGGGAGTCCTGACCTGAGTAACCTTGGAAATGAGTGGAATCTAAGACAAGGAACTGCACATGAGCACTGCAGTCTAATTCATAAAATTGTGTTCTGTGGGATTGCCACTTAATTCTGATACTGAAATACATATATACCACAATTGAACAATTAAGTAAATGGATGGCTGGAGACAGGCTTCTCACTGTTAGAGGGAGAATTTACAGATAAGCAAGGGGAGGAGGCTACAGTGTTCCTTGTGGTGATGGATTAGAGTTGGAGACATCAGTATGAAACCGTGTTTAGCTTAATACAGACACAGATGGTTGCATATTGAAACATTTATAGACATGTACATACATGGGTTTATATACACACAGGTGTATTTCTGTACTCTGTCAGCTGAGAAGGTTAAAAGAAATCCAGGAGCATACCTAGTACCCAAATCTTGTTTTCTAATACCATTATCCAATAGAAGGAGCTAGAGCTCCTTGGAGAAATAGCTAATTGTAGGTTTGGGACAGGAAATATACAAGATGAGCCTGGAGCATCTTGTGCCAGAAGGTAAGGAAGTGCTCCAGCTACTACCACTACCACCACAACTCCACATTGAAGAGGATATGTCAGAGGAGCACAGGGGCCAACTGAAAGAGCTCCCAGTGGCCCAAACTGGAACGATTTGAGCAGCAAAATGAACAAAGCATCATTGAATTATAACCCATAAAATAAAATCGATATTTATGAATCTGTGTTGGTCTAAATAAATGATTGAATAAATGAATATACTGCTTGGAATATACTTCATTAGCATGGCTTTTTATGCCCTGGGAGCCTCTGGCTTGTGGGAGGTCCTTCAGATTAAATATTGGAGTAGTTAAGTATGTGGGACTTTGGAGTCAGACTTCTTGGATTCCGATCCTGGCTCTGTCACTTTCGGCTGTGTGACCTTTGGGGGGACCTTAAGCTTAACTTTTTTGTCTGTAAAATAGGGATTATAATAGTATCTATGTCATAAAAGGATAAAATATGTGAACGTATATATGAAGTGTATATGCAAATAAAATATTCTGGCATGTGGCTCGCAATAGAAAGTGTGTACATAGTCTCCTTATTACAGTTGCATTTGATACAACAAAATCAAAAATTTGGATTCCCAGTTGGAATACTTTGTGATAAAGTCCCCCCACCCCCAGGCTTCTTGAATAGTGGAAAAAGTGTTTATTGAATGCCTAGTTTGATGTAAACATACCTGCCTTGTTCAAATTAACTGTGTATATTATATAGTGAAGACAATGAGAGTAATTATATATGGTGTTAATAAAATCATCACATGCCTAAGTGACCGAAATAGATATCTGACAATTGAAAAGCAAGCTCTGTTTAGTGTACAATTCAACTCATGCTTGTTTACAGATGCTTCATCCCCAGGATGAATTACCTGAACCTTGATTTCTCAGACTTCCTGTGGAGAACACAGTTTTAGACAACTTCTCTGTTACCACCCACACTAGTTAGTGTCTTCACTGCAAAAATGAAAACTGACTTTTAGTATAGGAAAACTAAATAGAAAAGTGAATTTTGTAATATTGGCTGTTTATGAATGTCTCTTAGTTTTTATTCTCAATAATAAACTCTCACCATCACTTTTGTAATAGTGGACAGTTAACTATATGGAACTGATAACTAAATGAGCGCAGCTCTTTGTGTGAATCTGTATTTTCACAAATATCTATCAAATAAGCTAATGTTAACTTCACTGAGGAATGAACTGATTTACTCAAGATTTTTGGGCTGTGGATTCAGTCCTTTAGTTTCTCTTTTACAGGAGCATATTTTTCTCAGCTATCTCATTCCCTGAAAATGGTAAGTGTTTTCATGCGTTTAGCTGTACAAGTTGTTGAAGTCACTGATTCTTCAGTAAGAGGGATCTTTAGCAGTGTTTTCAAATTTTTAATTTGATAAATTGTTATTAATTCAGATTGGGTGCTATTCACCAGAAGAGTTATGAAATATACTAGGGACCTCTAACATAGCCTAACTTAAAACAAGTTTTTTTAAAAAAATTATAATGTGAAAGGTCCACTGGCTACCTCAGGAAACATTTCCTCCCTTTTATATATATATATATATATATATATATATATATTTTTTTTTTTTGGCGGTACGTGGGCCTCTCAGTTGTGGTCTCTCCCGTTGCAGAGCACAGGCTCCAGACGCGCAGGCTCAGCGGCTATGGCTCATGGGCCCAGCCGCTCCACAGCATGTGGGATCTTCCCAGACCAGGGCACGAACCCGTGTCCCCTGCATCGGCAGGCGGACTCTCAACCACTGCGCCACCAGGGAAGCCCTCTTTTATATTTTTTGATTTAATAATATTTACACCCTAGATGCTTAATTAATGGAGATTAAACTTGATGCTGTGTCTGTGGTGTATACTACAGAACTCCCTGGAGGCAGTTGTGCTAGTAAGCTATTTCTTTTATTATTCTGATAAAAAGTAATTTGTTCTCCATCTTGGTGAAGATACTCTTCTAGGAAGTTGAAAGTGTTCTTACCTAGAAGAAAGCAAATGCATTGTAATTGATTTTTTGTTGTTGTCATCCTTGGAAACATATTTCATTTGGTATGTATTCTGATTTCAGTGAGGAAAGAAAAGTAGGGAAGGGAAAATGTGGATAAGCACTTTTTTCTTTCTCACAATGTACCTATGAGGTAAGCCAAAATATCTTCTCTTTGCCATTTTAGAACTCACTGAAAGGGCCATCCTTTTTTAGCCGGGAGTTCTTCATTCCATTTAAAATGCAGGTGTAGGGACTTCCATGGCAGTCCAGTGATTAGGACTCTGTTTCACTGCCGTGGCCGAGTTCAATCCCTGGTTGGGAAACTCAGATCCTGCAAGCCGTGCAGTGCGGCCAAAAAAATGCAGATGTAATTTTTGTCTCTGAAAACTTTGTGCTTGGGCTTCCTTGGTGGTACAGTGGTTAAGAATCCGCCTGCCAATGCAGGGGACATGGGTTCGAGCCCTGGTCCAGGAAGATCTCACATGCTGCGGAGCAACTAAGCCCGTGCCCCACAACTACTGAGCCTGCGCTCTAGAGCCCGCGTGCCACAACTACTGAAGTCTGTGTGCCTAGAGCCCGTGCTCTGCAACAAGAGAAGCCACCGCAATGAGAAGCCCGTGCACCTCAACAAAGAGTAGCCCCCACTCGCCACAACTAGAGAAACTACTCACACAGCAATGAAGACCCAACATGGCCAAATATAAATAAATTAAATAAATAAATTTTAAAAGAAGAAAAAAAACTTTGTGCTTTGGGGAACTCTGGGCTTATTAAATTGTACCTATGCTCTTACAGTAAGGAACCGTTCCTTTGGTTGAGGAGGTGGTTTCTGGCCTTCAAGTTGAGGGCTCTATCAGCCTATGCTCTTTGAAGGCAAGGTTTTCCCTCCTGCTGTTTAGTTCAGTTCTTGTACACAGTAGCTTCTTTAGCTTCTTAGTGAATATGGATGGTTTGAATGGAAAGTTTAGGTTCAGCTAGAATATTTAAAGAGTGCTTAATGATTTATTTACCTCTTTCCACATGTAGGGTGACCAAAAATTTATTGTTCTAACAGTAATGTGCTCAAACAAAACGTGGATACTTTTGGAAGTGAGAAGAGAGAGACTATTAGTAATTATGTTTCAGACAACAGGCATAAACTTGAACTGTCTTGGGCAAACCAACTAGGAGGTAGGGTCACCCTAGTCTTTTTGTTGTTTTATCATAGCAGAGTCTGTGGTAAAGAATTGGGTGGTGAAGAATTGGGGCTTTTGAGTCACTGATAATACATCCGAGTTCTAATTCTAGCTTGGGCAAGTTAATTAACCTAACTAAAATGAGAACACAGTTTAAATTACTGTGAGGATTAAACGATCTAGTATTATTATTATTTTTTGCGGTACGCGGGCCTCTCACTGTTGTGGCCTCTCCCGTTGCAGAGCACAGGCTCCGGATGCGCAGACTCAGTGGCCATGGCTCGTGGGCCCAGCCGCTCCGCGGCATGTGGGATCTTCCCGGACCGGGGCATGAACCCGTGTCCCCCTGCATCGGCAGGCGGACTCTCAACCACTGCGCCACCAGGGGAGACCCCAATCTAGTAGTATTAAAGCACCTAGGACAGAAAATTCACACTAGTGTGCTCTTATTCAGTGTTAAGTCCCTTGTCCTCTCCTCTCATCATGCCATAACGAGACTTTTTACTTTCAGCTGAGACTGGCTTTGAAAGCTTTTTTTATGGTTAAGATTATGTGAAACATTTCAGTGAATGCAGAACTGTTTTTTGGCTGAGCCATTGAGCTTATTTTTTGTTAAAGTTGTATAATTATGGTGGGCAGGAAATAATAGATCCTAGTTACTCTTACTCTTTCTCAAAACATTCATGAAAAACTTTTTCCCCGATTATTTTTTGTAGAATTGCTAAAAGATATTTTAATAGTTTATAAAATATAAACTATCTTATATAATATTTAATAGCAATAGAAAGAAGTCACTGGTAACCTTTATTTCAGCTAAATGGAATGATACAAGTAAGTTTTTTTGGTTAGAAAAAAATGATTTAAATGAGAATTTTATTAAGTTTCTTTTCAATATTTATACCATACAGAATTATGTATTTTCTTTTGGAATTTGAATTATTTTTCCCCCTGTATTTTTTATATTTTGCTAGTTTAATCCATTTTAATTACTTTTGATTTTAAAATTTTATTTATTTATTTATTTTTGGCTGCGTTGGGTCTTCATTGCTCTGCGCGGCTTTCTCTAGTGTGGCGAGCAGGGGCTACTCTTCACTGCAGTGCACGAGCTTCTCATTGCAGTGGCTTCTCGTCACGGAGCGTGGGCTCTAGGCACGCGGACTTTCAGTAGTTGTGGCATGTGGCCTCAGTAGTTGTGGCACGCAGGCTCTAGAGCACAGGCTTGGTAGTTGTGGTGCATGAGCTTTGTTGCTCTGCGGCATGTGGGATCTTCCCAGACCAGGGATCGAACCCCGTGTCCCCTGCATTGTCAGGTGGATTCTTAACTACTGTGCCACCAGGGAAACCCTAATTACTTGTGGTTTTTAAAAAAGGAAACTAAAGCAGTTTTTGTTGTACTTTGTGCATTAATACGAAGATCTACATTGTGAACCAAAGGGAAGTATTGTGGTACTAAAACTTCCAACTACTTCTGGTATTGCATGTGATTCCTTACTTAGTAAACAACAGATAGTAAGGTAATGCAGAAAGACCTAGGGTAAAGAACAATCACAACGGTAATAGATACAACTAAGAAAACTAAGAGAAATGGGGATTATTTAGTATGTCCATTTAAGTATACAATAAATTGTTGCTGCCTGTAAAATACTGGAGAGTTAGGGAAGATACTCTTGCTAATTTTAACAGCAAGGGATGCTGGTTTAAGCACAGCATGTGTTATGGGAGCTTTTAGTGTCTACTTACTTTTAGTACCTAGTAGCTTTTAGTATCCTGGTACTGGAGAAATACAAAAACTACTTTTAAGTGCCATGGCTAGAAATTGAATCCTAATCTAAGCTGCAAAAGGGAAAGTGTAATCAGGATCTGCTGGAGTAATTCTGGGTGGCCTTGGAACCCATCAGACTTCATGAGAATCCTGGTAAGGTTACAACGTTTGTGTTAAAGGGAATTTGCACCTTTATTTGGCATGGATATGGCAGAGAGGGCCACTACCCCTGATTACATATAATTTGCTGTAATACTCTCTCTACAGACTGATTTTTTTAATACCCTTGCAAACTGATAAAGAAAGAAAACAAGCAAAGAATGATTAACAATTTTTTTAATGTAGAAGTTTTTAATTTTGATGAAGTCAGTTTATCAATATTTTCTTTTATGGTTAGAGCTTCCTGCATCCTATCTAATTTTTACCTACATCAAGGTCACAAAGATATGTTCTTACGTTTTCTTTTAGAAGCTTTATCATTTTAACTTTTTATTTAAGTCTGATTCATCTCTCACTTCACTTTTGTGTATGGTATGAGGTGTAGGGGTTTGAGGTTCAATCTCTCCCCCTCCCCCTCCTCCATATAGATGTCCAGTGTTCCAGCACCATTTGTCAGAAAAACTTTCCTTTCTCTGTTGAATTGTTTTAGTGCCTTTGTCAAGAACAGTGTCACTGTGTAAGTGTGGGTCTCTTTCTGGACTCTATTCTGTACCATTGATTTGTCTATCCTTACACTAACGCGGTACCATCTTGATTACTGAAACTTTTAGTTAGCCTTGAAATCAGTGTAAACTCCAACTTTGGTCATCTTTTCCAAACTTGTTTGGACTATTCTAGATCCTTTGTATTTCCATAAAAATTTTATTTTATTTTATTTTATTTTTGGCTGCGTTGGGTCTTCGTTGCTGTGCACAGGCTTTCTCTAGTTTCGGTGAGTGGGGGCTACTCTTCGTTGCGGTGCGCGGGCTTCTCATTGCAGTGGTTTCTCTTGTTGCGGAGCACGGGCTTGGGCTCAGTAGTTGTGGCTTGCAGGCTCTAGAGCGCAGGCTCAGTAGTTGTGGCGCACAGGCTTAGTTGCTCTGTGGCATGTTGGATCTTCCCGGGCCAGGGCTCGAACCCATGTCCCCTGCGTTGGCAGGTGGATTCTTAACCACTGCGCCACCAGGGAAGCCCTATTTTATTTTACGTTTAAAAAATATTTATTTATTTATTTGGTTCCACTGGGTCTTAGTTGCAGCAGGCAGGCTCCTTAGTTGTGGCTCACGGGCTCCTTAGTTGTGGCATGAGACCTCTTAGTTGTGGCATGCATGTGGGATCTAGTTCCTGGTGACCAGGGATTGAACCCGGGCCCCCTGCATTGGGAGCGTGGAGTCCCAACCACTGTGCCACCAGGGAAGTCCCCATATAAATTTTAGACAGAGCTTGTTCGTTTCTTCAAAAACCCTTCTGGGAGTTGATTGAAAACTCTATACGTGAATTAGGGGAGAATGTACATGAAGGACGTAATAGTAATACATATATCTGGCAAAAGAATTATGTCTATGATACATCAAGGACTTCTATAACTCAGTAATAAGAAGACTAAAATTTTCTCAAATGTGGTCAAAAAACTTTAACAGACATTTCACAAGGGAATTTATACAAATGGCCATTAGGCGTGTGAAACGGTGCTCAACTTCATCAGTCATCAAGGATGTACAAATGAAAGCCACAGTGAGATATTATAATACCAAGTGTTGACAAAGATGGGAAGCAACTAGAATTCTTGCTCGTTGGTGGGAGTGTAAAATAGGAGAACCACTTTGGAAAATTGCTTGGTGGTTTCTTATAAGGGTAAACATATACCTACCTATGACCTAGCAGTTCCATTGCTAGGAATTTACCCAAAGAGAAACGAAAACCCAAATATCCATCAACAGGAGAATAGATAAACAAATTGTGGTTATATTCATTCTTGTAATGGAATCTGATTCAGCAACAAAAAGGAGTGAACTATATGTAGAAACATGGATGAATCTCAAAAGCATACTAAAAGAAAAAGAATCCAGACACAAAAGTATACATGCAGTATGATTCCCTTTATATAATAAATTTCTAGTCTTATAGCGGTTACAGGTGAGGATTCAGGAGTCAGATTGTCTAGATTCAAATCCACATTCCGTATTAAGTGGTATGACCTTGAGCAAGTTACTTAACGTGTAAACCTTTGATTCCTTATCTGTAAATGGGATAATAATAGTAACAGTCCTTTTAAACAGAAAATTGTTGGGTGGGTTCTATGTGTTGGAGGTATTATGCTACTGTTAGAATTTTGTAAGAACCCTCTATATGAGATTTAAATTTGTAAAGTGTTGCAAATATTTTTCACAATTTATCATTTACTTTTTTTTTTTTTTTTTTTTTGCGGTACGCGGGCCTCTCACTGTTGTGGCCTCTTCCGTTGCGGAGCACAGGCTCCAGACGCGCACCGCGGCATGTGGGATCTTCCCAGACTAGGGCACGAACCCGTGTCCCCTGCGTCGGCAGGCGGACTCTCAACCACTGCGCCACCAGGGAAGCCCTATCATTTACTTTTTAATTTTTTTAATTTTTTTTTTTATTTTTGGCTGTGTTGGGTCTTTGTTTCTGTGCGAGGGCTTTCTCTAGTTGCGGCGAGCGGGGGCCGCTCTTCATCACGGTGCGTGGTCCTCTCACTATCGCGGCATCTCTTGTTGCAGAGCACAGGCTCCAGACGCGCAGGCTCAGTAGTTGTGGCTCACGGGCCTAGTTGCTCCGCGGCATGTGGGATCTTCCCAGACCAGGACTCAAACCCGTGACCCCTGCCTTGGCAGGCGGATTCTCGACCACTGCACCACCAGGGAAGCCCCATCATTTACTTTTTAACTGTATTTTTTTTTTTTCTGTGCAGAAATGACACAGTTTAACATGTTTATTGAGATATAATTCCCAGTTGATAAAATTCACCATTTAAAATGTATATGGTTTTGGTATATTCTTTGGTTTTAATATGTTCACAGAGTTGCAACAATTAATTTCAGTGTCAGTTTAGAACATTTTCATCAGCCCCCAAAGAAACTCCTGCTTATTAGCAGTCACACCCCGTTCCCCACTTACCCCTGTCCCAACCCTCTGTCCCACACAACCACTGATCATTTTTTTGTTTCTATAGAGCTGCCTTTCTGGATAGCTCATAAATGTAACCATACAGTATGAGGCCTTTGTTTACTGGCTTGTTTATTTAGCATAATATTTTCAAGGTTCATCTATGTTATAGCATCTGTTAGTATTCCATCTCTTTCTATTGACAAATAATATTCCATTGTATGGATATACCACATGTTACTTATCCATTCATCAGTTCGTGGACATTTGTGTTGTTTCCACCTTTTGGCTATTGTGAATATTACTATGAAGATTCATGTCTAAGTTTTTTTGTGGACCTATGTTTTCATTTCTCTTGGGTATACCTAGAAGTGGATTTGCTCGGTCAAAGGTTAACATATGTTTAACCTTTTGAGAAACTGTCAGGCTTTTCCCACATGGCCGCACCATTTTACATTCCCACTAGCAATGTATGAGTGTTCCAGTTTCTCTACATCCTTGTCAACCCTTGTTACTATCTATCTTTTCTATTATAATCATTCTAGTGGGTTTTATTGTGTTTTTTTAATATAAATTTATTTATTTAATTATGGCTGTGTTGGGTCTTCGTTGCTGTGCGCGGGCTTTCTGTAGTTGCGGTGAGCAGGGGCTAGTGTTCGTTGTGGTGCGCAGGCTTCTCATTGTCGTGGCTTCTCTTGTTGCGGAGCATGGGCGCTAGGCACGCAGGCTTCAGTAATTGTGGCACATGGGCTCAGTAGTTGTGGCTTGCAGGCTTTAGAGCGCAGGCTCAGCAGTTGTGGCACACGAGCTTAATTGCTCCGTGGCATGTGGGATCTTCCTAGACCAGGGCTTGAACCCGTGTCCCCTGCATTGGCACGTGGATTCTTAACCATTGCGCCACCAGGGAAGCCCTTTATTGTGGTTTTGATTTGTATTTCCCTGATGGCTAATGATGTTAAATCATCTTTTTATGTGCTTATTAGCCATTGAAATAGCCCCTTGGGAGAAATATCTATTCACATCCTTTGCCCATTCTTAATTAATTTCTTAAAAAAAAATTTTTGGCTGTGCCATGTGGCACATGGGATCTTAGTTTCCTGACCAGGGATTGAACCCGCATCCCCTGCGGTAGAAGTGCAGAGTCTTAACCACTGGACCACTAGGGAAGTCCCCTTTGCCCATTTTTAAATTGGGTTACTTGTCTTTTTGTTACTGTGTTTTAAGAGCTTTTAAAAATATATTCTGGGAGACGCAAGAGGGAAGAGATATGGGAACATATGTATATGTATAACTGATTCACTTTGTTATAAAGCAGAACCTAACACACCATTGTAAAGCAATTATACCCCAATAAAGATGTTAAAAAAATATATATATATTCTGGGTATCAGTCCCTTATCAGATATGTGATTTGCAAATATTTCCTCCGATTTGTGAGTTTTCAGTTTCTTGATAGTATCATTTACAGCACTAAAGATATTAAGTCCAGTTTATCTGTTTTGCTGTTTGTTGATTTTGCTATTGGTATGTATCTAAGAAGCCGTTACCTCATCCAAGGTCATGAAGATTTGCCCTTATGTTTTCTTCTAAGAGTTTTATAGTTTTTGCTCTTAAATTTAGGTCTGTGTTCTCTTTTGAGTTAATTTTTGTGTGTAGTGTAAGGAAGAGTTCCAACTTCATTCTTTTGCACGTTACTGTACAGTTGTCATGGCACCATTTGTTGAAAAGGCTGTTCTTTCCCCATTGGATTATCTTGACACCCTTGTGGGACATCAGTTGACTATAAATGTAAGGGTTTATTTCTGGACTCTCAATTGTTCCACTGATTTATATTTCTAGCCTTACGTCAGCACCACACATCTTAATACTTACTACAGCTGTGTAGTAAGTTTTTTGTTTTTTAAGTGAGTTCTGTCTCCACCTGTTTTTTTCTCTCTTTTTTTAAAAAATTTATTTATTTTTGGCTACGTTGGGTCTTCGTTGTTGCGCGCGGGCTTTCTCTAGTTGCGGTGAGTGGGGGCTGGCTAGTCTTCATTGCAGTGCATGGGCTTCTCATTGCGGCGGCTTCTCTTGTTGTGGAGCTCGGGCTCTAGGCGCTTGGGCTTCAGTAGTTGTGGCATGCGGGCTCTAGAGTGCAGGCTCAGTAGTTGTGGTGCATGGGCTTAGCTGCTCCACGGCATGTGGGATCTTACTGGACCAGGTCTCGAACCCGTGTCCCCTGCATTGGCAGGCAGATTCTTAACCACTGCGCCACCAGGGAAGCCCCATGTAGTAAGTTTTGAAATCAGAAGTATGAATCCTCCAACTTTGTCATTTTCAAGATTGTTTTGGCTGTCCTAGGTCCCTTGCATTTACATATGAATGTTATTTTATTTTTATTTATTCTTTCGGCAATGCCATGGCTTGCAGGATCTTAGCTCCCTGACCAGGGATAGAAACCAGGTCACAGCAGTGAAAGTGCTGAGTCTTAACCATTGGACCACCAGGCAATTCCCTGAATTTTATAAAAATTTATTTATTTATTTTTGGCTGCATTGGGTCCTTGTTGCTGCGTGTGGGCCTCCTTTAGTTGCAGCGAGCGGGGGCCACTCCTCGCTTTGGTGCACGGGCTTCTCATTGTGGTGGCTTCTCCTGTTGCGGAGCACGGGCTCCAGTCGCGCAGGCTTCAGTAGTTGTGGTTCTCAGGCTCAGTAGTTGTGCCTTGTGGGCTCCAGAGCGCAAGCTCAGCAGTCGTGGTGTACAGGCTTAGCTACTCCACAGCATGTGGGGTCTTCCCAGACCAGGGCTCGAACCTGTGTCCCCTGCACTGGCAGGCGGATTCCCAGCCACTGCCAACCACTCCATGAATTTTAGAATCAGCTTGTCTATTTCTGCAAAAAAGGCAGCTTGGATTTTGTTTTGTTTTGTTTTATTTTTTGCGGTACGCAGGCCTCTCACTGTTGTGGCCTCTCCCGTTGCGGAGCACAGGCTCCGGGCGCGCAGGCTCAGCAGCCATGGCTCACAGGCCCAGTCGCTCCGCGGCATGTGGGATCTTCCCGGACCCGGGCACGAACCCGTGTCCCCTGCATCGGCAGGCGGACTCTCAACCACTGTGCCACCAGGGAAGCCCACAGCTTGGATTTTGATATTTTGATAAGAATTACATTTGATCTGTATATTTTTGACATGTTAAAAATGTTAAATCATTTGATCCATGACCCATGGGATGTCTTCATTTATTTAGTTCTTTAATTTCTTTCAACAATGTCTTGTAGTTCTTTGGGTAAGTATTTTGTTCTTTTTGATGATATTGTAAATGGAATTATTTTCTTAATTTCATTTTCAGATTGTTCATTACTAGTATATAGAAATATAATTGATTTTTGTATATTGATATTATATCCTACAAGATTACTGAGCTTATTTATTAGTTCTAATCATTTTTTTTTTAGTGCATTCCTTAGGATTATCTATCTGTGTACAAGATCATGTCATCTATAAATAGAGATAATTTTACTTCTTTCCAAGCTGGTGCCTGCACTCCCTCCCTCCCTCCCTTCCTTCCTTTTCCTAATTGCCCTGGCTAGAATTTTCAGTCAGTTTTGAATAGAGGTTGTGAAAGCAGACAACCATGTCTTGTTTCTGATCTTAAGGAGGATAGCATTCTGTCTTTCACTATTAGGTCTGATGTTAGCCATGAGTTTTTCATAAATGTCCTTTATCAGGTTGAGGGAGTTCTCTTCTTTTTTTTTTTTTAATTTTATTTTTTGGCCGCACCTTGTGGCATGTGGGATCTTAGTTCCCCAACCAGGGATCAGACCTGTGCCCCCTGCAGTGGAAGGGCGGAGTCTTAACCACTAGACCACCAGGGAAGTCCCGAGGGAGTTCCCTTCTGTTCCTAGTTTGTTGAGTGTTTTTGTTTTGGAATGGTGTTGGATTTTGTCAAATTATTTTTCTGTTTCTGTTGAGATGATCAAGTGGGTTTTATGCTTTAATGCAGTATAGCACATTGACTGATTTGCAGATATTACACCAACCTTGCATTCCTAGGATAAATTCTACCTTAGTAATGGTGTATTATTCCTTTTATATGCTGCTGCTTTCAGCATATAATACTGTTGACCCTTGAACAATGTGGGTTTGAATTGCATGGGTCTACTTATATGTGGATTGTTTTTCAGTAACTGCTTACTGTACCATCTATGGTTGGTTGAATCCATGAATGCAGAACTGTGGATATGGAACCTTAGTTATGGAACTGCACATATGGAGGGCTGACTGTAAAGTTATATGTGGATTTTCAACTGCAAGGAGGGTCAGTGCCCCAAACCCCCATGTTGTTCAAGGGTCACCTGTATTTTGTTGAGAATTTTTGTGTCTATATTAAAAGGGATATTAGTCTGTATAGTCATACCTCGGTATCCATGGGGAATTGGTTCCAAGACCCCCTGCAGATACCAAAGTTTGTGGAAGCTCAAGTCCTTTATATAAAATGGTAGAGTCAGCTCTTCATATCTGTGGGCTCTGCATCTGTGGATATGGAGGGCTGACTATAGTTTTCTCTTGATGTCTTTGCCTGGTTTTGAAATCAAGGTAATGCTGGTGTCATAGAATTTTTTTTTCTGTTATTTGGAAGAGTTTGTGAAGGATTGGTATTAATTCTACTTTAAATGTTCAGTAAAATTCACTGGTAGAGCCATTAGGCATGGGCTTTTCTTTGTGGGGAGTTGGAAGCATTAAATTTTAGATGATTGTATGCATCACACTTCTCATTTTCTGTTCATTTGATCATACAGAAGGATCCATATCCTAACCTGCTGTTTCCTCATTCAGAGTTGTAGGTGTTTGTAAATAATGCAAATTCCTCACTTAACATTAAACGTAGTCTGACACTCATGAGTAATACTTTTTTTTTTTTTTACCAGTACGTTGGCCTCTCACTGTTGTGGCCTCTCCCGTTGCGGAGCACAGGCTCCGGACGCGCAGGCCCAGCGGCCATGGCTCACGGGCCCAGCCGCTCTGCAGCATGTGGGATCTTCCCAGACCGGGGCACGAACCCGTGTCCCCTGCACCGGCAGGTGGACTCTCAACCACTGCGCCACCAGGGAAGCCCCATGAGTAATACTTTTTTCCTGAACTCCCATGGCACTTTATCTGTATGTCTCTTAAGTGACTTCCCATGTGTGCTTTTTATTGTGGTTATTTATGTTTGAGCCTTAAATTCCCTATTAGACTAAATTCTCTGAAGGAAATATGTTTTTCTACACTACACTTAGAGTTGAGCAATTGAATAGCTGAATGAGTGAAATGTTGCTTTAATATTCATGTGAAAATAGCATCTCCGTTCTTTTTTTGGTCTTATTTCTGTCTTTTAAAATATTATGGAGTTTATTTATTTGGCCTGATCCTGCTATTTGTGCCATAGCTCTGCAAATTATCAGTGTAGCCTGTAGCTCTGATTCAGTAAATCACATTCAGTCGTAATAGGTTTGGGTTACAGATTGCCTGAGTTATGGGGGAGTGCAGGTGGGAATGCCAGTTACTTTGTTACCTTAATACTTGGCCTTTTATGTGAGCTACAGCCTATAACCTGCTACAGACTGTCTTTAGTCCTCTAAATGCTTTAAAGCTATAGTTGTTCCCATAAGAGCTGTACCTTTACTCAGCCTTTTGTGTGCTAGTATTGATAAATTTAGGAATTACTTCTTTTTTAAAAAAGTTTATTTATTTTTATTTAGTTTATTTTATGTTTGGCTGCACCGGGTCTTCGTTGCTGTGCGCCGGCTTTCTCTAGTTGCGGAGAGCAGGGGCTACTCTTCCTTGCGGTGCGCGGGCTTCTTATTGCGGTTGCTTCTCCTGTTGAGGAGCACAGGCTCTAGAGTGCAGGCTCAGTAGTTGTGGCACGTGGGCTCAGTAGTTGTGGCTCGCGGGCTCTAGAGCGCAGGCTCGATAGTTGTGGCGCCCGGGTTTAGTTGCTCTGCGGCATGTGGGATCTTCCTGGACCAGGGCTCAAACCCATGTCCCCTGCATTGGCAGGCGGATTCTTAACCACTGCGCCACCAGGGAAGCCAGGAATTACTTCTTAAAGGCAGTTATGATTGAACTCTCTTTAGATATCTGACTAATTCAGTGATTCTCAATCTGGTCTTCTCTGAGATATTTCAATGAGTATTTTGCTGTAGAATAGTCAAATAAGTTGGGAATTTCTCTTGGAGAGAGACTAAGAGCACATTAGCATATTGAAGACTAAAGAATCTTAAGCCTGACTTCAATGCATTAATATTTTTAATATTCATGGTCATTTGTTAATATCTTGAGGTCGTACTCAGAGAAGCAAACTTTGGGAAATGCTTCTCTAAATGATTGGTATGAAACCAATTTGGGGTAGCATTTATAAAGAGAAATCAGAAGTGAAAATAGAGTTAAGTATGGAAAGTCTAAATGTGTAGGTCTTAAGACAAATACTTAATGGTCATAATTGTGACTGAGTATTTTATTAGGTGGTCATGATATATCACGTTCTTAACCATTGCTGTTAGGAAAAAAAGATTAAAAAAAAATTAAAATCCAAGCTAAAAACAGTTTCCTAGACTAGGCTACCGTTTGAACGGTGCCTCTTAGCTCATCTCTATTCAGAGATAGGGTGGCTTTCCCTCCAAGTAGGTATCTTTGTTAGGCTTTTCATTTGGAGGAAGATGGAAATTCTGTCCTCAGCTAAGAATTGGCAGTTGACGCAGGTGTCCTTCAGGTTCTTGTCTAGAAGTAACACCTTGATCTCTCACCTCCCTATATTTATCTAGGCTTGCCTGAGAGACAAATTTTAAGGAGGATTCCCTGAAAGATACTCAGTTCATGCATTCTCCTATTCTTGTTCAACAAGGATGGATAATGAATGATTGAACACATTCTGCTTAAGTTACCCGACTTTTGTTATCTTTTGATTTGTCTTATTTAAACTTTTGTCCCCAAATCATGTGTCCAGGATATGAGTAGAGACCTATGGTCATTGACTACAGATTGTCTTTATACAGAAAGTAACATTAGAACTAGAGTTTTGTAGCCTTGACATTTAAGACTGTGCTTTGAAAAGCAAATTAATATGGTCATTTGTAAATATCAGAACCAAATAGACTCATGAGATAGGGACTCTTTGCCCAAATAGTTTAGTAAGTTTGTTTAGTAAGGGAGCTAAGGTGTGCATGTATACAGTTAATAGACTGTAAAATCATATAAGTGCCATGCTTTCCATAAATAACCATACAGATGTTCAAAGAAGAGAATAGTCTTAGCTAAGAATAATCTAAAAGTGTTTCCTGGAACAGTGTATTTCACTCATTTTGTCTTTGAAGGATTTCATTTCAGCTTGGTGAGACTTTTCTTTCAGAGATGTTATTCATAGGATAAGGGCAAGACAGCATCCATAAAGGCATAGCAGTAATTAGAGAGTGCAAAGCAGTTCAGTCCAGGACCATATATGGATACAGTTAGGTAAGTTTGGGTATGATTTGAAGGCAGACACTTTACCATGGATATCAAGCTTAGCCAGGGGACCTAAAGGGATCATAGTCCAGTTGCAGGATAATCAGGATTAAAGAGCCAGAGTTCAGGGTATGGACCAGGCCAATCAATGGTGAATTGCTCTAACATCATGTATTAATCCTTTGAAATGGCAGTAAGAGCATGTGGTTGGAGGAGTTTTAAAGAGCTCTTCACGTGAATATTGGGATGGATCTGAGAGGAAGTTAAGAGACATTTTCAGGGTATTCTTAATTTGTGTCGAGTATAGGGAAGTAGTAAAATTGGAAAAGTAGCTTGAAGCCAGATGAAAAAGGTCTTTGAATCTCTTGTTGAGGAATTTAGACTTCATTGGATTTTGGAAAGCTATTGCGGGATAACAACATAATCAGAGTGATGTTTTGGAAATACTGATCTGGAAGTAGCTGCAAAGATGGATCAGAGGGAGAAGTACCTGGAGGTGGGAAGCCAGATTAGGCAGCAGTAGTCTGGGTGTGTGAGTATACATGTGAATGTACTTAATGCCACTGAATTTTCTACTTACAAATGATTAAAGCGGTAAATTTTATGTTATGTATATTTTACAACAGTAAAAATCTAATCAGACACTTTTTTTTTTTTTTTTTGCCTTATGCGGGCCTCTCACTGTTGTGGCGTCTCCCGCTGCGGAGCACAGGCTCCGGACGCGCAGGCTCAGCAGCCATGGCTCACGGGCCCACCCGCTCCGCGGCATGTGGGATCTTCCTGGACCGGGGCACGAACCCATGTCCCCTGCATCGGCAGGCGGACTCCCAACCACTGCGCCACCAGGGAAGCCCTAATCAGACACTTTAAAAATATTCCTTGACTCTCCAGATATCATCATAAGACTTCTTCTTGTGGAGATATGTCATGAACTTCATGCACCTCCTCCTTTAGCCTTGTGGAAATAAGAAAGTGCTATTTCATGGTTGCTATTTCAACTATCAATGGTGATATGCTACAGAGGTGATTCTGGGAGAATCAGACTATAGGATTGATGTGTACTTGGTGTCACGGGGGGCACATTGAGCATTGTAAGACCATACAAGTAACTCTGACCTTTCCTGGACAAATTGGTTTTGACTTCATGTTATTATGCAGCCCAGATACTGAGGAATTATTTTAAAAAGTAGTTCCTTTTGGGCTTCCCTGGTGGCGCAGTGGTTGAGAGTCCGCCTGCCGATGCAGGGGACACGGGTTCGTGCCCCGGTCCGGGAAGATCCCACGTGACGCGGAGCGGCTGGGCCCGTGAGCCGTGGCCGCTGAGCCTGCGCGTCCGGAGCCTGTGCTCCGCAACCGGAGAGGCCACAACGGTGAGAGGCCCGCGTACCGCAAAAAAAAAAAAAAAAAAAAAAAAAGTAGTTCCTTTTGAATCACCCAGTATTTCTTTGTAGTCATACCTTCATACCGCCTTAATTAGGACCATTTTTATTATCAGCTAAATTAAGTAGAGCATAATATCAGTTTTTAAAAATAAATTTATTTTATTATTATTTTTATTTTTGGCTGCACTGGGTCTTTGTTTTTGGCACGCGGGCTTCCTCTAGTTGCGGCAAGCGGGGGCTACTCTTCGTTGCAGTGCGTGAGCTTCTCATTGCGGTGGCTTCTCTTGTTGCGGAGCACGGGCTCTAGGCGCGCGGCCTTCAGTAGTTGTGGCACGCAGGATCAGTAGTTGCGGCTCGCGGGCTCTAGAGCACAGGGTCAGTAGAGGCACACGGGCTTAGTTGCTCCACGGCATGTGGGATCTTCCCGCACCAGGGCTCAAACCTGTGTCCCCTGAATTGGCAGGTGGATTCTTAACCACTACGCCGCCAGGGAAGCCCGAGAATAGTATCAGTTATTTTGTAATAAAATCTTAGGAGAGTGCCAAGCAACAATTTTTTTTCATTTTTTCATTCAACTATAGATGATTTACAATATTGTGTTAGTTTCAGGTGTACAGCATAGTGGTTCAGTTTCACACACACATACACACACACACACACAATAAATCCTGGTTGTTTATCTATTTTAATTTAGTGGTGTGTATCTGTTAATCCCATACTCCAAACTTATCCACCTCCCCCCTTTCCCCTTTGGTAACCATAAATTTGTTTTCTATGTCCCTTGCCCCTTTGGTAACCATAAGTTTGTTTTCTATGTCTGTGAGTCTGTTTCTGTTTTGTAAATAAGTTCATTTGTATTATTTTTTAGATTCCATGTGTAAGTGATGGCATATAATATTTGTCTTTCTCTATTTGACTTCACTAGTATGATAATCTCTAGGTCCATCCATGTTGCTGCAAATAGCAATATTTCACTCTTTCTGGCTGAATAATATTCCATTGTTTATGTATACTACATCTTCTTTTTTTTTTTTTGCGGTACGCAGGCCTCGCACTGCTGTGACCTCTCCCGTTGCGGATCACAGGCTCCAGATGCGCAGGCTCAGTGGCCATGGCTCACGGGCCCAGCCGCTCCGCGGCATGTGGGATCTACCCGGACCGGGGCACGAACCCATGTTACCTGCATCGGCAGGTGGACTCTCAACCACTGCGCCACCAGCGAAGCCCCGAATCTTCTTTATCCATTGATCTGTTGCTTCCATGTCTTGGCTTTTATAAATAGTGCTACTATGAACATTGGGGTGCATGTATCTTTTCGAATTAGAATTTTTGTCTTTTCTGGATATATGCCAAGTGTGGGATTGCTGGATCATATGGTAACTTTATTTTTAGTTTTTTAAGGAACCTCCATCCAACAGTGTAGGAGGGTTCCCTTTTCTCCACACCCTCTCCAGCATTTCTTATTTGTAGACTTTTTGATGATGGTCATTCTGATGGGTATGAGGTGATACCTCATTGTAGTTTTGATTTGCATTTCTCTGATAATTATTAGCATTGTTGAGCATCTTTTCGTGTTCCTGTTGGCCATCTGTATGCCTTCTTTAGAGAAATGTCTATTTAGGTCTTCCAAGCAGCAATTTTATATGCTTTAATTTGTGTGTATGTGTATCAAGATGAATTATATGTATTCTCTAAGGTAGTTTTGCTTTATTTTTAAAACCAAGGTTCTTTGAAATCTTCTGGAATGGGTACCTGTTAGGTCTCATTTTGAAAATGAGAATTTATTGAAGTCCTTTATAAAAGACTTTTATTAAAAAAGTCTTTTATAAAGACTTTTATAAAAAGTACTTAAAGTTTTTTTTTTTTTTAGTTAGTTTTGGCTGTGTTGGGTCTTAAAGGCTGCGTGCAGGCTTTATTTTTAGTTGCGGCAAGCAGGGGCTACTCTTCCTTGCATTGTGTGGGCTTCTCATTGCAGTGGCCTCTCTTGTTGTGGAGCATGAGCTCTAGGTGCGCGGGCTTCAGTAGCTGTGGCTCACGGGCTCTAGAGTGCATGCAGGCTCAGTAGTTGTGGCACGTGGAGCTGCATGTGGGTTCTTCCCAGACCAGGGCTCGAACCCATATCCCCTGCATTGGCAGGCGGATTCTCAACCACTGCACCACCAGGGAAGCCCTAAAGTATTTTTTAACCTCTTTTTTCTTTAACTGTTCCCAAGATTGATATTTTGTATACCATGAAATTCACCTCATTTAAATGTACAATTCAGTGATTTTTAGCAAAATTACAAAATTGTGCAAACGTCACCACAATGTGGATTTACATTTCTACCTCCCCTAAAAAAGATCTCTAGTATCCATTGGTAGTCACTCCCCCTTTGTACCCCCAGTGAACCACTGATCTACCTTTTGTCTCTATAGATTTCCTTTTCTGGGTATTTCATATAAATGGAATTCTACAGTATGTGGTCTTTTGTGTCTGACTTCTTTTACTTAACATAAAATTTTGAGGTTCATTCATGTTATTGCATGTATCAATTGTTTATTCCTTTTTATTGCTGAATAGTATTCCATTGTCCAGACATGCCATATTTTATTTATCCATTCACCATTTGATGGACATTTAGATTATTTCACTTTTTGACTATTATGAATAATACTGCTGTGAACATTCACATAAAAGGCTTTGAGTGGTGGACATGTGTTTTTATTTCTCTTGAATAGATAACTGGGAGAGGAAGTGCTAGGTCATATGGTAACTATATTCAAATTTTCAAGCAACTACCAAACTTGTCTATAGTGGCTATAATATTTTACATTTTCACCAGCAATGTATGAGGGTTTCAGTTCCACATCTTCCCCCAACAATTGTTTTTGTCTTTTTACTGTAGCTGTTCTAGTGGGTATAAAGTGGTATCCCTCTGTAATTTTAATTTGCAATTTTTGATGTTGAGCATCTCCATGTGCCTGTTAAGCCATTTGTATATCTTCTTTGGTAAAATGTCTGTTCAAAGTCTTTTGCCCAGTTTTTAGTTATCTTCTTACTGAGTTGTAAGAGTTCTTTATAAATACATATCTAAAGTCATGAGGATTTTTTTTTTTTCTTGTAGAAGTTTTATATTTTGGGGTTTTACACCTGGGCCTCTGATCCATTTTGAGTTAATTTTTGTGCATGGTATGAGGTAATGGTTTAAATTCAACTTTTTTTTTTTTTTAAAGTGAGAAAAGGACCTATTTCATTGGTCACTGTGCAGATTTTTTTTTTAATTAATTAATTTATTTATTTTTGGCTGTGTTGGGTCTTCGTTTCTGTGCGAGGGCTTTCTCTAGTTGCGGCAATCGGGGGCTGCTCTTCATCGCGTTGTGCGGGCCTCTCACTATCGTGGCCTCTCTTGTTGTGGAGCACAGGCTCCAGATGTGCAGGCTCAGTAGTTGTGGCTCACGGGCCTAGTTGCTTCGCGGCATGTGGGATCTTCCCAGACCAGGGATTGAACCTGTGTCTCCTGCGTTGGCAGGAGGATTCTTAACCACTGTGCCACCAGGGAAGCCCCTAAATTCAACTTTTATATGTGTTATATATTCAGTTGTCCAGCACAGTTTGTTGAAGACTGTCCTTTCCCCCATTGAAATTGCCTTGGCACCTTCATTGAAAATTAATTGACCATAAATGTAAGGGTTTATTTCTGGATATTTCAGGTCTATTTCATTGGTCTGTGTGGTTATCCTTATGCCAGTACCACACTGTCCTGGTGACTGTAGCTTTATGATATATTTAAAATCAGAAAGTATAAGTGAGTAAGCCCTGTACTTTTTCAAAATTATTTTGACTATTCTAATTCCTTTGTGTGTCCATATAAATTTAATAATCAGCTTGTCAATTTTTGGGAAAAAAAAAGCCTACTAGGAGTTTAATAGGGATTATGTTGAATCTGTGGCTGAATTGGGAGAGAATTTTTAACATTCTCTTAAGGAGAAAGATTGTATTAGGAAATTTTTAAAATCTGTAATAAAAAGAGAAGACAACTCGAGATAAAGATATTCTGGTTTCCTTTAAAGATTATACCTTAATTTATTAGATTATGAACTTTTACAAGTAATTTACTATTTATTGAGTACTCACTGTATGTCAGATGGTGGGCTAATTGCTCTGTGTTGTCCCATTATTTAATCTTGGCTCAGCCCCTTAACTCTTTAAAGATAACCAGTTACAAGGTAGAAGATGTTACATAAAAGACAGTTGGGGGGAAGGTTGTTAACACTGATTGATTCTCTAGTGAAGATGTTCTTAGTCTAACATTGTCCTTAACAACATAAGGTAGCAAAGAGAATGCTCAGGTTTCTCACCCTCACTTTTATTCTCTTTGTTCCAGTTTTTTAAATCATCTCTAAATCTTTATACTTTATGACATGTTTATAAGGGATTGTAAAATACTCTGCCAGTATATCTGTTCCCTTGTAAGTGGACTACCTCACACATATGTATGAATGTAAATACAAAGTGAAAAAGGGAGCAGCTGTTTTGAAGGGTGATGCTGAGAACATGTGCTCCTCTATGAGGTGTACGACAGTGAACCTGTGGTACAGATTTAGATAGTTGTGAGTAATTGTAAGATGAAAGAGAATTGAGTATATATTTTAAGGCACTGCTTCAAAAAAGTATCAAGAATTTTCATTGTGACATGTGACAGTATTTCTATAGTTTGGTGTTTTTCTCATCCTTTTAACTTCTGCATTTGCATTAGGAGGCAATGCCTAACAAGAACTTCATCATGGTCTTTCTGTAGACTGCTGTATTTTCTTCTTGTGTCTAGAAGGTCTGATTTCTCTTCATATTGATAGCAAGCAGGCAAAATAAAGGGAGAATGAATAGCATTTCATCTTTCACTACTTATCTCCATTCTGCAGCCGTGCAGTCGGAAACCCTTGTGCATGAAGACAGATTTGTTCTATGGCCTCGGAGTTGGGTGCCGGGGACGATGGCGGCTTCACTGAGCTGGCAAAGCCCCTCTATCTTCAGTACCTGGAGAGGGCCCTCCGGTTGGACCATTTCCTGCGACAAACATCAGCCATCTTCAACAGGAATATTTCTAGGTATGGTATCCCATCTTCCCAATATAACGTTTCACCACATTTCTGATTCCCATCATTCCTGTAGATTTTATGGTTAAAGTATCTTTTATGGGTTTTGGGATGTTTGATTTTTTTTTTCCTTCTTTCTTTCAAATAAAATACAGTCAGCTTAATCAGAGGATCAGTTTCTTCTGTAAAGTGTTCAGTCTACTAACCATAAATTATAATATTTTGCTGGGTCAGCTGTTATTGTGGATTCACCATTCTTCAATTTATAGTGATGAAAGTGAAGATGGACTGGATGACAATAATCCTTTATTACCCCAATCTGGGGATCCCTTGATACAAGTTAAGGAAGAACCTCCAAATTCATTGCTTGGTGAGACTTCTGGAGCAAGTAGTTCTGGAATGTTAAACACATATTCATTGAATGGAGTTCTACAGTCAGGTCAGTGTGGTGTGAGATCCCTCTTTGGACTATCAGTTCTTTGGGGGCAAGTGTCCTTTCATTTTTTTATTCTTTATGTTTCTTTACACAGAAACAAAATCTGACAAAGGGAATTTATATAACTTCTCTAAGTTGAAGAAAAGCAGAAAGTGGCTAAAGGTAAGAGATAAGGCAGAATGTTTATAATTCAAATAACCTACTAAAATTACAAAGAGAAGGAGAGGTTACTGACTAATTATGGCACATTGGCAGAGATTTTCCTAGACATGAGTCTTTTATTCTGGGTGTGGTTTTTTAAGAGATTATAGAGAAAAATCTAGAGGACTCAACGAAGTTCATTTTAGCAAACATTTTTGGGAATGAAGCCCTATACTGAGCAAGGGAGTACAGAAATAGATAAGATCCTTGCTCTCACTGGCTTGTAATCAGGATTATTAATCTGTTTTTTTTTATTAGTCACTGAGTAGTTCCTTCATTCAACAGGTGTTGATTGGCACATACTGCCTTGGGAGATACTATTGTAGATAGATAGGGTTCCTGCCTGAGGAGCTTACATTCTAATGTAGGGAGGCAGTGAGTAAGCCTGTAAATAAGAAATAAATACAGTTTCTTTAAAGAGGTAACATTTCAACTGATTGCTGAATGATCAGAAGGAACTATGTGAAGGTTTAAGATAAGAGCATTTCAGTCAGAAGGAACAATGGCAGAAGTCCTGAGAAAGGAAGCAACTTGGTATGTTTGGGGAAGAAAGGAGGTTGGTATAGCTGGAGCACAGTAAATAAGAGGATAGTAGAAACTGAGGTTATTAGCTGATCACGTTGGGCCTTGTACACTATGTTACGGAATTTGTATTTTAACTCTTGTACAGTGCTAAGCAGTTGGAGTGTTTGTAAGCAAGGCAGTGACAATCTCATTTATACTCTTACAAGATTACTGTCATTAGCTAGACTGAATTAAGGTTAGCATTTCTTTTATTGAAACTAATTATTTCTCTATTTTATACTTTTCTTATGAAGAGCTCAAAGTAGTTTAAAGGTAGTCTATTATTTTTATCACTAGCCCCTTTAAAACGCTCATGTGGAAAAGGCCTGATTAGCTTCACATCAGTGAGGTTTTAAACTGTTGGGAATGCAGTAACCTTATGCTTGGCCATCACATTTTAAAAAATTGAGATGTAATTCACATGCCATAAAATCTACCCTTTTAAAGTGTATAATAATTTTTAGTAGTTTCATAAAGTTAATACAGCCATTACCACTATCTAATTCCAGAACATTTTCAACACTCCAGGAAGAAACTCTGTTCATTAACAGTCACCCTTTCTCTATTTTCCCCAGCCCTTGGGAGCCACTAACCTGTTTGCTGTCTCTGTGGATTTGCCTATCCTGGACATTTCATATAAATGAAAACATAAAATATGGCCTTTTATGTCTGGCTTCTTTTACTTAGCATAATGTTTTCAAGGTTCATTCATGTTGTGGCACATGTTGGTACTACTTCCTTCTTTTTAATGGCTGAATAATTCTTCATTATCTGGATAATACCACATTTTGTTTATCCATTCATCAGTTAATGGATTTTGGGGTTGTTTCCCCTTTATTAGGCATCACAGCTTGCTTTCTATATTATACCTTTATGCCCTATAGTAGCTTTTTAGGTTTTGTTTAGTTTTTTGCCTTGGTATTTGACATTTATTTAAATTATCTTATGTGTAGCGTATGTACTAAATGAAATTTAGCCTTGTTGCTGTTGATAGCATTTCTCATGTTTTGGCGCTCTTTCATTCGTGACTACTAGGTTTAATTGGTATGTTTTTGTTTTTTAGATGAATTGGTAAAGAATAGTATAAGGGAAACTGGAATGACTATCCTCCAGCTGTTTTTGTCATTGTTTTGGGATCTGGAAAAAACCCTTGGATTATAAAAGGAATTGCTTCATATCAGAGGTTCCATTTCCATTTCCTCCCTTTTTCAGAGCATTCTGCTAAGTGATGAATCCAGTGAGGCAGATTCTCAGAGTGAAGACAATGATGAAGAAGAAGAAGAAGAAGAAGAAGAACTCAATCTCAGCAGAGAAGAACTTCATAATATGTTGCGACTGCACAAATATAAGAAACTTCACCAGAATAAGTATAGTAAAGACAAGGAGGTAAGGGTTTCAGGAGAAATCTCAGATTTTCATGCTGGGTATTTACCCTCTGGTTTATATTAATTGAAAATACATCATTTAAACTTTATATTTAGATGGTGGTTGTGGTTGTTCTGATAATTGAAATATACTTCACATACCAAAAAAATTCAGCCTTTTAATGTACACAGTTCAGTTGGTTTTAGTATATTCATAGAGTTTGTAACTATCATCACTTTCTAATTTCGGAACATTTTCTCACCCCAAAAAGAAATCTCATTTCTCTTAGCTCTTGCCCCTCATTCTCTTTCTTTCTTTCTTTTTTTTTTTTTTTTAATTTTTTACATTTAAAAATTTTTTGCCATGTGGCTTGCAGGATCTCAGTTCCCCTACCAGGGATTGAACCTGGGCCACAGCAGTGAATGTCTGGAATCCTAACCACTAGGCCAGCAGGGAACTCCCCCCCATCATTCTCTTCATTCCCCTCAGCCCCAGACAGTCATCAGTCCACCATTTGTCTCTATAAATGTGCCCATTCTAGACACTTCATACAAATGGAACAACATGTATCCAGCTTCTCTCACTTAGCATAAGGTTTTCAGGGTTCATTCATGTTGTAGCATGTATTAGTACCTCATTCCAATTTATTACCAAATAATATTCCATTGTATGGACATAGTGCGTTTTATTTATCCATGCAACATTTGATGAACTAATTGGATTGCTTCTACTTTTTGGGTTTTATGGATTGTAGCTATGAATAGTGACTTGTTTCACTTTTTGGCTCGTATGAATAATGCTGCCCTGAAGATTTGTGTGCAGATTTTCGGTGTGGACAGGTATTTTTATTTCTCTTGGGTATATACCAAGGAAAAGAATTGCTGGGTCATATGATAACACTATGCTTACCCTTTGGGGGAACTGTCAGGCTGTTTTCCAAAGCAGCTGCACCATTTAAAATTCTTGTGGTTGCTTTTTAATGCAGTTGTTCTTTGGAAGTGTTCCTATCTTGGAAAAACTCCCTTTCTTCACATACTAACATTAGATTGATGATAGTTTTATGTGGCAACTATTTGAATGGTGTTACAAATGCCTTCTGATTTTTGTCAGGAGTGTAGCACTTTGCACATAATGAGCAATAGAATATTTGAAGACCTAAAACTTTCCAGCAATTAGTTAAGGTCCAAAGTCAGTTCAGAAAGCTTTGAATAATATGCTAAAAGTTATAAACCTGTAGAAGTAATAAATAGTAAGATGTATGAAGATGTATGACTTTTGACTTAGACAAGGAGTTCCTTTTTAAAGTACAGTGCTAAGCCAGTTGGTGCTCAAAATACTTGGTCTTCTTAAAATTGAAGTAAAAGCCACATGTGGGAAAGTCCACAGATTTTAAGTTTACAGCTGTGTGAATGCTTTAACAGAGGACCTTGTAATAGTTCTCCATGTCACTCTTCTATCCTAGTTTCAGTCTTGAACAACTCATTTGCCTGTAATTCAGGAAAGAGATTCTGCAGTGGACTACCTAATTTTATTTATCTTCGTATTTACCCGTTAGTAATAGGTCAGACAAAATTTGAGCTTTGGAGGTCAATTTGAATGAAATGTTTGAAAAGATTAAGTACTCTCTGGACAGAAAAAAAATAGATTATTCATATGTTAGAATTCTGGTAACAAAGACACTGTGTATAATATTGTCAGACTCTTAGTGGGAAATGAAGAGAGAAGACTTCAAAGATTGAAGAATTGTCATGGCTGGGGACTATTCAAACTAAATATAAGACTAAGAGCTGGGAAAGCAGGCATTAGAAACCTCAGTAAATCTGGGGACCTATCGGTAGTAGAAGTATGGTTTATTTCTTGTTGATGAATTGAAGAGGAGACCTTTCTGCAATGATAAATATGTGTCAGGACAAAGTAAATATTCTGGTGGAGAATCAGAATCATGAAGGGTTTTTTTTTTATTTGTTTTTTTAAGTTATTTTCAACAACTTTCCATGTGCATAGCCAATGAACCCATTTTGTTCTGAAGTTAAGGAAATAATTCACTTCGATGTATTAAACGTTTATTGGTCTCTTTGTGGGAAGGATACTGTATGTAGGAATTATGGTTTTTCTCTGGATCAGCTTTCTTTAGTAAAGATAATTTGAAGGCTGTGCTGTAGGAAAGACAGGCCCTTCTAAACATCACTGTCTTTGCCTACTTCAGTTGCAGCAATACCAATACTACAGTGCAGGACTGCTCTCCACATATGACCCTTTCTATGAGCAGCAACGGCACCTTCTTGGACCCAAAAAAAAGAAATTCAAGGAAGAAAAGAAACTTAAAGGTGAGGATATTGACCAGCCTTCTACCTTTACTCATTCTTAGTTCCAGGTACGTTTGGGCTTTGAACATAATCCATGAAGTAGAAATTTGCTTTATCTGAAAAACCCTAGTCTCCCTTATCCGATTACTAGTTGTAAATAGTATTAAATTTATTTTGTATTTGGTTTATGATCTATTCTAGAATTATGAAGACATGAGAACTATAGATTCTTTGCCAGAGATTTAAGCCAATTAGGTTATTCCTTTTTTTCTTCTACATACTCTCCAAATATTGAAAATGTTCTGGGACAGAAAGAAGTTAGTTATACACAGGGAAGTATGAAGAGTCACCTGAAGTATTTGGAATAAGTTATCATTGTTGCTGTATGTAGTGATTTAAAATAGACACCTCCTGATGATCTTCTGTAGTGCTTGTTTGCACGTTTGCCAGGAAATGTCTTTTCCTCTCTGAGTTCCAAGCAGCTGGAAGTCAGGAAGGAAATAGGAAAGGAAAGTTTTAGACTATCTGTACTAGGCAGGTTTTATTCCCCTAAAGGCATGAACTCTGTACAGAAACACTCTTTTCAGCCTTCTTCCCTTATTTCTTCCACATCCTCCTTATTTATCTCAGTATTTTCTCATCCTTCCACCCTCCCTCTCAAACTAGATTTTTGTTTCATGTGCAGTTTTCTTTTCACAGGTCTTAGTGTCATATCAGTTAATGCATTTTTTTTCTTTCTCTGTTTTTTTTCTTTAGTCACCTTACATTGCTACCAAGTAGGAAAGTTTCCTTCCTCTGATCATGACTTGAGCTCATGATACTTCATAAGCCTCCTTTCCTATTGTTGGATTCAAAAGAAATACAGTTCTTAGGTTCTCTTCTATTTCTCTTTCATGTAAACAGAGGGAGTATCCAGTGTTCTTTTTTGAGGTAGTGTTAGCTTCTTCTTGGAATATTCATGGACCTGAATAGATAAAAGGAAAAACATTGCCAGTCTCAGTGGAATGAGAAAAGAACCTTGATTTTTCTTAAAGTGATGAGGTTGTTTTGTGACTTTCTCCTGTGGAAGGGAAGAAATGCAACCTTCTGAGAGTCTGTTTCCTTTGCAGCTAAGTTGAAAAAAGTGAAGAAAAAAAGGCGAAGAGATGAAGAACTTTCCTCTGAAGAATCCCCTCGTCGCCACCACCACCAGACCAAAGTCTTTGCCAAGTTCTCTCATGATGCACCTCCTCCTGGCACCAAGAAGAAGCACTTATCCATTGAGCAGCTCAATGCCCGTCGCAGGAAAGTATGGCTCAGCATTGTGAAAAAGGAACTACCAAAGGTAAGTGAGTGCCTCCAGATAGAATGTTTTCTCTGCCTGCCCTCCAGAGAGAAGCTGTGAGAGGTAGATACCTTCACACGGTTCAGAAAGAAAACTAATCTTTTGGAATTAGGAAAATTCTGAATAGTACTCTCTTCAGTTAACTGATTTTCTAGAATTTGATCAAAATACATGAGATAATTGTTGTGTTATGCTCCTGGGCCAAAAAAATGGAGGGAAACCTCTTTGAGGAATGCAGTTTTCTTACATAAAGAAATAGAAATTTGACAGCAAATTGATAGGTCATAATGCAGGAAATTAAAATAAAATGATGGACGTGTGTTTCTTAGACTTTATAAACATTTGGATGTTACTGAATAATCACAGGTATTAGAAGAAAATGTGAATGATTTAGGAAAAACATATATAAGAATTCATTTTGCTCTTTTAATTTGCTTGAATGTTTTGATATACTAATTTCAAACTTAAAAGTTGCAGGAATAATGTCCGTATACCCTATTTATTTATTTATTTGTTTATTTATTTATGGCTGTGTCGGGTCTAGTTGCAGCATGCGGAATCTTTGTTGTGGTGCGCAGGCTCCTCTCTAGTTGTGGCGTGCAGGCTCCAGAGTGTGTGGGCTCTGTAGTTGCTGCATGCGGGCTCTCTAGTCGTGGTGTGTGGGCTTAGTTGCCCCGAGGCATGTGGTATCTTAGTTCCCCAATCACCAGGGATCGTACCAGCGTCCCTGCTTTGCAAGACCAGTTCTTAACCACTGGACCACCAAGTCCCCTTATACTGTTTACTTAGATTCACCAGTGGTTTGTATTTTACCCAGTTAATTGCTTCATTATAAATTGAGTGCAATCTTAATAGACATATGAACAGGATATTTTATGAATTTAGAGAAGATGATTCTAAACTCAATGTGGAAAAAGTCAGTATGCGAGAATTGCTAGGGAAACAGTAAAAAAAGCCTTCCCAAACATTAAAACATACTATAAAATCTCTACAATTAGAACAGTATGGTACTGATACATGAATGGGCAGATAGACCAGTAGTACCTTTAATAAATGGTGTTGGGACAACTAGATAGCCATTTTGTAAAAGATAAAATTAGGTCTGTATCTCACACATATACTCCAAATGGATTTGGCATCTCAGTGTAAAAAAAAGAAATCATACAAATATTAGAATAAAACGACTGCATTTCTATCTAACGTTTGTGTAGGAAAAGAGTTTCTAACTATGATTCAACATCCAGAGGTAATAAAAAAAATACTCTTAAATTTGGCCACATAAAAATAAATTTTTGCATGACAAAAGACAACTGACAGGGGCTTCCCTGGTGGCGCAGTGGTTGAGAGTCTGCCTGCTGATGCAGGGGACACGGGTTCGTGCCCCGGTCTGGGAAGATCCCACGTGCCGCGGAGTGGCTGGGCCCGTGAGCCATGGCTGCTGAGCCTGCACGCCTGGAGCCTGTGCTCCGCAACGGGAGAGGCCACAACAGTGAGAGGCCCGCGTACCGCAAAAAAAAAAAGACAACTGACAAACTGGGAGATATTAATTTTTTTAATTTTTAAAATTTATTTTTGGCTGTGTTGGGCCTTTGCTGCTGCATGCGGGCTTTCTCTAGTTGCAGCGAGCGGGGGCTACTCTTTGTGGCGGTGTGTGGGCTTCTCGTTTTGCAGAGCACAGGCTCTAGGTGTGCGGGCTTCAGTAGTTGTGGCACACAGGCTTAGTTGCTCTGCTGCATGTGGGATCTTCCCGTACCAGGGCTTGAACCCATGTCCCTGGCATTGGCAGGCGTATTCTTAACCACTGTGCCACCAGGGAAGTCTGCATTATTTACATTGAATACTACAGTCAAAGGGCTGTTACCTCTAATAATATGGAAAGAACTATTAAAAATTGAGGGACAGGGACTTCCCTGGTGGTCCAGTGGGTAAGACTCTGTGCTCCCAATGCAGGGGACTTGGGTTCAATCCCTGGTCGGGGAACTAGATATGCCACAATTAAGAATTCACATGCCGCAACTAAGAAGCCCACATGCCGCAACTAAACATGCCACAACGAAGATCCTGCGTGCCTCAACTAAGACCCAGTGCAGCCAAAATAAATAAATATTAAAAAAAAAAATGGAGGGACAAATGACCACAGATTCAGTAGACAAATGGGAAAATGTCAAGAATAGACAGTTAGCAAAGAAAGATATAAAAATGGCTCTAAAACATATTAAAAAGGTTCAAAGTCTCTCATAATTGGGGTAATACAAATTAAAATAACACTTAGACACTATTTGTCACCTATTACACTGGCAAAAATTTAAAAATATGACAACACATTCTGTTAAGGAGCCTGTGGGGAAGCAGGTGCTCTCATAAATTACTGATAGGAATACAAATTAGGACTGTGTTGCGGGGAAAGTTGGCAACACCTAGCAATCTACAGATGCACTTACCTTTAAAATCAGCACTACCAGTTCTAGGAATCTACCTTAAAGCTAAAGCAACCATACATGAATACATGTAAACAAAGTTATTCATTGTAGCATTATGTGTAATTGCAAAATAACAGAAACAATCTAAATGTTCATACATGGGGCTTGAATTAAATCGATGGTAGATCTATCCAGTGGATTATTATACTGCTGTTAAAAATAAAGAATGAAGAAGACCTCCCTGAACTGATATGAAGTAATTTCGAGGACATACAGTTAAGTGAAAGAGGCAAAACACAAAAAAGTAAGTATACCCTTCATGTAAGAATAAAGGGAATACAAGAAAGTACACAAATATCTGCTCATTCGTTCAAAAGAAATTCAAGAAGGATGAACCAGAAATTAAAGTGATTGATTCCTTATAGAGGGCAAGTGGGAAAAGGGTGGAAAGGAGGGAAGGAATGGGAACAGGGTAGCAAGGATGAGGAGGAAGGAGTCTTTGAGTATATTTTGTATGAGGCTGACTTTTAGAACCCTAGTAATGTTTCACAGATTTCTGATATACCTCCAGTATTAAACCAACCAGGATGTGGGTGGAGAGGGAGGTTGGGGGGATGTGTGGTCAAAATGGAATAAAAGTAGGAACAAATGAACTTAACTGTACTAGAAATGAGTAACATGATCAAGTTGCAGGGAGTGGGGAAGAAAGAACTCATCTAAGTAACTGAGGAGAACATTATTTTGATTGGATATGTAAGGCTAAAGACTGACGGAACTATGCGTAAATGCCATGATTGACATAGTAAAAGTGTTTCTCATAGGGGAATGAATAGGTTAGCAATTTTGAAACTACTTTATGTGTATACTAGGATTGAACAAATAAGTAAATATATTGTAGATGAGCCAGTTTCTCACTGCTGGAGAAAGAAGTTATAAGTAAGGAGAAGGGGAAAGCTAAAATGAAGCCCATGAAGTTGGACTGGGATCAGAGGTATCAGTATAAATTCATGGTTTCATATATATATACACACATACAGATAGATAACTGAAATATACTTGGGTGTGTGTGCATGGATTAGCATGCATATGTATATTTTTTCTGGTTCTGTTTGCTGAGAGGGCCTAGAAGCAGTGACACCCCAGTAACAATGAAGATACCTGGCAACCAGGTCGTGATTTCTTACTTACTTATTTATTTGGTTTTGGTTGTGTTGCATCTTCATTGCTGCGAGCGGGCTTTCTCTAGTTGCGGAGAGCGGGGGCTACTCTTTGTCGCGGTGCGCGGGCTTCTCATTGCAGTGGCTTCTCTTGTAACGGAGCTCAGGCTCTAGGTGCGCGGGCTTCAGTAGTTGTGGCACACGGGTTTAGTTGCTCTGTGGCATGTGGGATCTTCCCAGACCAGGGATCGAACCCATGTCACCTGCATTGGGAGGCGGATTTTTAACCACTGCACCACCAGGGAAGTCCCTGGGTCTTGATTTCTAAACAACTTTTATTCTCTAATAAGAGGAACCAAGGCTCCTTGAAGAAGTACCTTATTCCAGAACTCAGCAGGGAAAATACAAAATGAACCTTGGGGAATTTTCTGGCAGTCCAGTGGTTAGGACTTCGTGCTTTCACTGCCGGGGCCCAGGTTCAACCCCTGGTCAGGGAACTAAGATCCCGCAAGCCGTGCAGGGCAGCCAAAGACAAAATGAAAAACATTTTTAAGTGGTGCCAGAAAGTAAAGAAGTTCTGAAGAAAGATCGGGGGGAGGCGGGGCTTGTCAAAAGAACACAGGAGCCAACCTGAAGGAGCGCCTCATGGCCAAAGTTAGAATAATTTGAGCAACAAAATAAATAAGAATAATACTGGATTTTGACCCATAGAATAAAAGAAATATTTGTCAGTCCATACTGTTATCAGTAAATACTTGAATAGACAAAGTGTAGAAGGAACAACTCTTCCTTTCAGTAGGAATTCCAATTAGAAAGTGTAGAAGGAAATAAAATGATCTTTATGCAAATACCACAGTAATAATTGTTGCAGACTACATCCATTTATGAATGCTAAAATTAGAGGGCAAAAGGTAGAGGAGAAACAGAAGTTGCATAGCTTCAAAACTGGCAGAGTGGACCTTAACCAAATGATCAAAGTAAACATCACTAGTAATATAAATTTTGATATCATGAACTCCTTGATATGATGCACTGAGAGGAGCACATCATCAAAACATCATTTCTCTGGTATTCTTGCCATAGTAAATGATGTCATTCCCATCATGCGGAAACAGCGGAAAACCACACATTTTGGGACACTTTACAGAATAACTGATTGGTGCTTTTCAAAAGTGTCAAGGACATGAAAGAGAAGGATTGAGGAAATGTTACATACAGGAAGAGATTAAGGAGAAGAACAACTAAAAGAACACATTGTGTAGGATCCTGGAACAGTGAAAGGATATTAGTGGAAAAGTTGTTGACATTCAAATAAGATCTATATATAATTTGGTTAATACTTTACTGGTGTTAATTTCCTTGCTTTTTTTTTTTTTTTGATTCGTAAGTGTCAAGAAGCATCACTTTTTATTTATTATTTTTTAAAGGGAACTTTAATTAATTTATTTCTTTTTGGCTGCATTGGCTCTTCGTTGCTGCATGGGCTTTCTTTAGTTGTGGTGAGTGGGGGCTACTCTGTTGAAGTGCGTGGGCTTCTCATTGCGGTAGATTCTCTTGTGGCAGAGCATGGGCTCTAGGCACATGGGCTTCAGTAGTTATGGCGTGCGGGCTTCAGTAGATGTGGCTCACGGCCTTCAGTAGTTGTGGCTCATGGGCTCTAGAGGGCAGTTAATTTCCTTTCTTAATAATTGCACTATGGTTATATAAGTTGCTAAAATTAGGGAAAGTGTGGGTGGGGAGTAGTAAGGGAACTCTACTATTTTTTGCATGTTTTCCATAACTCTAAAGTTAGTTCAGTTTCCTCACACCGTATACAAAAATAAACTCAAACTGGATTAAAGACCTGAGAAGATCTGATAAGATCTGAAACCATGAAACTCCTGGAATAAAACATAGGCAGAACAACCTTTGACATAAGTTGTAGCAGTATTTCTTTGGATCTGTTTCTTGAGGCAAAAGAAGAAATAAAAGCAAAAGTAAACAAATGGGACCTAGTTAAATGTAAAAGGTTTTGCCCAGCAAGGAAAACCATTGACAGAACAAAAAGATAATGTATAGAATGAGAGAAGATATTTGCAAACGGTATGACTGGCAAAGGATTAATATCCGAAATATATAAACAGCTCATACAACTCAGTATCAAAAAAGCAACCTAATCAGAAAATGGCCAGAAGACTTGAATAGACACTTTTCCAAAGAAGTCATGTAGATGGTTAACAGGTACATGAAAAGATACTCAACATTGCTAATCATCAGAGAAATGCAAATCAAAACAAAAATGAGATATCACCTCACACCTGTCAGAATGGCTGTTAATCAAAAGGACCACAAATAACAAATGTTGGAGAGGATGTGGGGAAGCAGTGGGGCACACTGTTGGTGGGAATGTAATTTGGTATGGAGGTCCCTCAGAAAACTAAAAATAGAATGGTAGTTCCAACTAGAGAAAGCCCGCACACAGCAACAAGGACCCAGCACAGCCAAAAAATAGATAAATAAATAAATTAACTAAAAATTAAAAAAAAAAAATATGGCAAGAATAATGCAAGGAACTGCCATGTATCTTTTTCTCGTATTTAGCACCTGTTTGCCTCATTTGCTTTTGCCGTATAAATGCATACTTTTTCCCTCACTCGCTTTAAGGGTTAGTTTGAGATTTTGTGCTAAATTTACTCCTAATAATTGTGTGTTTCCGAAGAAAAAGGAAATCATCTAGTGCATAACCACAGTGCAGTATTAAAAATTATTATCTGACCCATAGGTTTTCATATTTCATCACTTGTTTCAATAATGTCCTTTAGCACTTTCCCCACCCGTGAATCAATCTAGGACTACATGTTGCATTTAATTGTCATGTCTCATTAATCTCCTTTATTCTGAAACAATTCCTTAGCCTTCATCTTTCCTGACATTGTTATTTTGAAGAGTATATCATTTTGTAGAATATTTTTGAATTTGGGTTTGTGTGATGTTTCCTTGGGATTAGATTTGAATTATGCATTTTTGGCAATATTACTAGAGAGTGATGTGTTCTTGACATATCTCATCAAGAGGCACTTGACACATCTGTCCCTATATTGTGATATTAGCTTTGATCCCTTAGTATGATGGTGCCTCTGCATTGTGCAATTACTTCCCCTCCCTCCATTGCAATTAATAAATATTTCTGGAGAGAGAGTATATGTTTGAGCATTCTTTTTTTTTTAATTGAGATATAGTTGATTTATATTAGTTTCAGGTATACAGCATAGTGATTCAGAATTTTTATACATTATACTCCATTTAAAGTTATTATAAAATATTGGCTAAGTTCTTTGTGCTATACAATATATCCTTGTTGCTTATTTATTTATTTTATTTTTTATACATAGTAGTTTGTACCTGTTAATCCCATACCTCTATCTTGTTCCCTCTCTTCCCGCTAGTAACCACTCGTTTGTTCTCTATATCTATGAGACAGTTTCTGGTTTGTTATATTCATTTGTTTTATTTCTTAGATTCTACATGTAAGTGATAACATACAATATTTGTCTTTCTCTGACTTATTTCACTAAGCATAATACCCTCTAGGTCCATCCATGTTGTTGCAAATGGCAGAATTTCATTCTTTTTTATGGCTGAGTAATATTACGGGGTGTGTGTGTGTGTGTGTGTGTGTGTGTGTGTGTGTATTACATCTTCTTTATTCATTCATCTGTTGTTGGACCCTTAGGTTGCTTCCATATCTTGGCTCTTGTAAATAGTGCTACTGTGAACATTGGGGTGCGTGTATCTTTTTGACTTAGTGTTTTCGTTTTCTTTGGATTCCCAGGGGTGGAATTGCTGGACGATATGGTAGTTCTGTTTTTAGTTTTTTGAGGGCCCTCCATACTGTTTTCCATAGTGGCTGTACCAATTTACATTCCCACCAGCAGTGTGCTAGGGACCTTTCTCCATATCCTCTCCAACATTTATTTGTGGTCCTCTTGATGGTAGCCATTCTGACAGGTGTGAGGTGATATCTCATTTTTATTTTGACTGAATTTCTGTGATAATTAGTGATGTTGAGCACCTTTCATGTGCCTGTTGACTTTGTATGAACATTCGTGATGGGAAAAGTTACAGAAAAATTTGTTTCATACTTGAAGAGGCTTCAGATGATGCCCTCTGATGATAAGGAATTCAGTGGGAATATTTGAGATTTTTATCTTTAAAGTGGCAATAGTTGCTTTAGAATTAGAGAAAGTTTTTGTTAAAAGCCGTAAAAATTCCCTTAATCAGACAGTCTGAGGTGGGATTATTATAGAAATGGCTTTCAGGCCCTTTGTATAACTTCGCACCCATTGTTTCTTTACAGTCTGGGGGAGATCTCTTTAATAGTCAGAGAGCCACTCAGCTCTGCCTCTTCTTTCCCACATCAAATAAATGGACCATCATGGTTAAAATCAGGTTTCTTTATTGAAGCTAGTTTTTTTTTAACTGAAGTGGTAGACATAATAAGCAGCTTGAGACTTGGTTGTGGGCTGCTGAGTCATATTGTGTTAGGTCTGCCTTGGAATTTTTGTTGAAGAAGATGAGGTCAAGTGGTGGTAAAAATTAAGTAATAGTGGCAGTGGGTTTGCCTTGGCTGGAGGTAGGGCTAGAATCACAAACTAAGAAGCTAGTTTACCTTTCTCCTAATGATTTTTGTATCTGAGTGCCCTGCTGTCTCAGCTTCTTTGCATATTGGCCCTAGAAAGCAGTGTTCTAATCAGGGTGGTGCTAGGATTAGGGTATGTTGTTACATTTTCCTAGTTCACTTCAAGCCTTAAATATAGCTTAAATTCTTTCCAGAAGGATACAGAAGACTCAATTTAAGGCAGATACAACACCAGTTTATTTTTTTTAATGAGGCTTTAGGAGCTTTATGTGTGGTTCTGAGTTGGTACATTTGGGTGACTCTTAGAAGTAATGTATTTTATTTTAATTGAAAGAAGTAATGTATTTTGACTACGCTTGGTTTGGCATTTTATTTTTTAATCTTTGAGGAGATCAGTAAAGTACGGTGCCAGTCTACACAATCGTATTTCAAAAAAGAATCCTAAATGAAGTATTGTTTTTAACTATTTTAGGCCAACAAGCAGAAAGCTTCAGCTCGTAACCTGTTTCTCACCAATAGCCGCAAGGTATGATTATATTTCCCATTTTATGTTTTGCTGGAATGTGTTCTTATTATTTAGATCTATGGTTGCTGCTCTTGTCTCTTGTGACCTGTTGATACTTAATCTAATAGTACTTACGAGAGTTTCTAAATGTTCTCAATCTATTTTCTTTTAACATCTTTATTGGAGTATAATTGCTTTACAATGTTGTGTCAGCTTCTGCAGTATAACAAAGTGAATCAGCTCTATGTATACATATATCCCCATATCTCCTCCCTCTTGCGTCTCCTCCCACCCTCCTTAGCCCACCCCCCAGGTGGTCACAAAGCACCGAACTGATCTCCCTGTGCGATGCGGCTGCTTCCCACTAGCTATCTATTTTATGTTTGGTAGTGTATATATGTCAGTGCTACTGTCTCACTTCGTCCTGGCTTACCCTTCCCCCACCCCGTGTCCTCAAGTCCATTCTCTACGTCTGTGTCTTTTTCTTTTTTTAAAAAAAAATCTTTATTAGAGTATAATTGCTTTACAATGGTGTGTCAGTTTCTGCTTTATAACAAAGTGAATCAGGTATACATATACATATGTCCCCATATCTCTTCCCTCTTGCATCTCCCTCCCTCACACCCTCGCTATCCCACCCCTCTAGGTGGTGACGTCTGCGTCTTTATCTCTGTCCTGCCCCTAGGTTCGTTAGAACCTTTTTTTTTAGATTCCATATATATGTGTAAGCATACGGTATTTGTTTCTCTCTTTCTGACTTACTTCACTCTGTATGACAGGCTCTAGGTCCATCCACCTCACTACAAATAACTCAGTTCCGTTTCTTTTTCAATCTATTTTAAAAATAAAATTGCTCTTCCTCGCATTTCTGGTTTTCAAATTTTTGGGGGTAAGACCATAGCCAACTGCTAATTCCTTGGGCAAATCATGCCGTCATCCTGTGCTCAGTCTCTTCATCTAAGAAATGATGGTATTAATACTTTCCCTTAGAGAGAATTAATGCAACTTTCTTTGGGTATTGTGAGAATTAGATGAGGTAACCTTACTAGTTGTGTTTCCCTGGGCTAGTCACTCATCATCATTTCCTCATCTATATATAAAATATCAACTTCATTGGGTTTTTGTGGAGAATGAATTAGTTTAATATATGTTAAGCTTAGAATGGTGCCTAGCATATAATAAACACTGACAGCTATTATTATTATTAAAAAAATTTTTTTGGCCATGCCACACGGCTTGTGGGATTTTAGTTCCCCAACCAAGGATTGAACCCCCGGGCCCTTAGCAGTGAGTGTGCAGAGTCCTAACCACTAGACCGCCAGGGAATTCCCAAAAGCTTTTATTATTAATGTGTATGATAATATTTCAAAACTTCCCAGAACATCTTAGGTTATTATACTTTTTTTTCATCTTCTAAGGCAATGTGTCTGTAGATGTCTCATCCCTGATATTACTTTGTGGTCTGGGACTGGCTCACAGGACTGTATAGAGATGTTAATCAGATTAGGGAGAAAGAGATGTGGCCATAGGAGGACTATATGCCCTGAACAGGTTGAGGGATGGTGTGGTTTAGAGTCCAGGGAGAACTGGCCCTGGTGTTGGTCCTCCTCCAATGTGATAACATTGTTGTCACTTGCAGCTCGCCCACCAATGCATGAAGGAGGTGCGTCGAGCTGCCTTGCAGGCCCAGAAAAACTGTAAGGAGACCTTACCTCGTGCTCGCCGCCTCACCAAGGAAATGCTTCTGTACTGGAAGAAGTATGAGAAGGTGGAGAAGGAACACCGCAAACGTGCAGAGAAGGAAGCCTTGGAGCAACGGAAGTTGGATGAAGAAATGCGGGAGGTAGGGCAATAGCATGAAATTTTGAAAACCATAATTGCTGCAGCCATATTAAGAGATTGGTTAGCATTTCATAAGTTATTAATCTAACCAATGAAATGGTTGAAAACATATTTTAAGACATAACTTTGAGTATAGTGATTTTAGTCCAGTAAATCAGTTCTGTTTTTATTCTTTTAGTAAGGCCCTCTCCCTGGCCTTCACCCCTCTTCTGTCCTCACTTTCTCTCTTCTTTTTTTTTTTTTTTTTTTTTAAATTTTATTTATTTTTGGCTGTGTTGGGTCTTCGTTGCTGAACGTGGGCTTTCTCTAGTTGCGGCAAGTGGGGGCCACTCTTCGTTGCGGTGCGTGGGCTTCTCATTGCAGTGGCTTCTCTTGTTGCAGAGCACGGGCTCTAGGTGTGCGAGCTTCAGTAGTTGTGGCGCACGGGCTTTGTTGCTCCACAGCATGTGGGATCTTCCCAGACCAGGACTTGAGCGTGTGTCCCCTGCATTGGCAGGCGGATTCGTAACCACTGCGCCACCAGGGAAGTCCCCGTTTCCTCTATTCTTTGTAGCCTTATTCTTTTGAATATTTCTGGAGGACACCCTTCCCCAGCCTTCCCCCACAAAAAAAGAAAAGGAATGAAAGAAAAAGAAAACAGCTTAGAGCTTATCTGGGCTTGGTTCCAGATGCTGGCTGTAATTTCGATTTGTTGGAAGGTGAGGGCTGGTTGCCAAATTTAGGGCCAGATAGGGACAATGGACAACTAGCTCAGTTTTCTGAGACACCTCCCCCCTCCCCACCTGCTGCCGCCTACTTTTCTGTTTTAACTTGCAGTCAGTTCTCTTGCTAAGCTTGATATCAGCTGAGAGTATTATTCAGGGAAGCAAGAGGAGAGATTAAGAGGACAGAGTTATTATGTTGCCATTGGTAAGCCCATTGGGATGAGTGGAAGGACAGTTGAGGTCTGGAGAAGGAAGGGAATCAGGATTGAATGTTTTCTTTCGGGTATAGGTAGTACTCCTGTCAAAGCAGAGCCATGGAGACTCTTTGGAGTCCTCTTCCCTCCTGTCTCATGCCTTTGAGCGGGAATATGGATTTTGCCCAGTTCTCTTAAGTCTCTGGGTGACTTGTTCCTTTGCCTGGAAGATAAACATATTATTGAGTTAGTAAACTTTTGATGCTAATGGAAATATTTGCTCACTGAGTTTAGAGGCATTTGAGTTAGTCACAGATCTTGAAGGTTTGAAACTGACTTGGCTTATGATCTAGGTTTGTGAGACATTCTCTCAGTTTTGTTGATAGCTAACTGATGAGGCTTTCATCTGTGATTATGTTGACTTATGTGTCTTTTTCTCTGAATTTTTGAATTAAGACATTTTTGATGTATCCTTGTTCCCTTAATTTGCCTTCGTCATTTAGGCACATAGTAGGTGACTTCCTTAAAGTTAAAGGAAATGTTACCTTTTATGGTTTAATTTAGAAAGGTTTTCTTTTAATTTTTGGCTGCACTGTGCCTCTTGCGGGATCTTAGTTTCCCCACCAGGGAATGAACCCGTGCCCCCTGCAGTGGAAGCACGGAGTCTCAACCACTGGACCACCAGGGAAGTTCCTAGAAAGGTTTTCTTGACAGTACTTTAGCTTTAGAACATGAACATCTGTATCCTTTATGAAAATAAATCAGTTTTCTCTCAAACTCTCAAGATTTTTTTTCTAATCTGAATTTGGCTAAAGTGTTATAAAACCTTAAGGAGAAAGTCTAGTTTTGCGTAGCATACTTTGGGACTTATGTCCTTCCTGGCCATGTTCCTTATTTTATTGTTGTTTTTCTTTTGTGGACGTGGATCAAGGATAAATCAGGTATACTTCATATGAATTTTATTATAAAATAGTTCATGCAGAATAATGATTCTTTGATTTGGTATTTATTGTGTATGCTGTATTTCATATAATTCAGTCTTTTGAATCATTTGCTTACTCATTTTATTGTTTATCTTGAAGAATGATTTTTACTGACAATGATTATTTTTCTTACTAGGTTATTTCAGAGGCACTTTGAATTTAGCTTTCTCATATTTTAAAAAAAGGTATATGTGCTTGTGATTTTGTATTTGGTCTATATTCATGTTTTATAGCTATCATTGTCACAGATGAACAGTAGGCTGTTTTGGGGAGCATTTTCTTTTTTTCATGGGCTTCTTATTCTCATATACCTCCTGCATTGACTTTCAGAATAATTTATAGCTCTTCGTCACTTATTTTGCCTTTCGGTGTTAAAGAAGAGTTTTGGACACATTTATGTTTTTAAAAATAATAAAGCTGTACACGTGTATTTATCACCCAAGTTATTAAGTAAAGCATGTTGTTTGAATTTAGTTGGTATCTCAGTGCCATTAAAGAAAAGTAATACAGTAAAGAAATAAGCATTTTAGACAGAAGCCTAGTGGAAAAAAGATTTTATTTTGTAAAGGAGAGCAAAACATAGGTTATTATTTGGCTATAAATGAAGATTATTCCTTGCTTTTAGTACCACTGACTTAGTTATAATAAAATTTGTTCATTAACAATTTTTACCTTTCTAAAGGTAAATACTTTGTAAAGGAATTGTTTGCAAACTATGTATAGTGAATTCTGTTGACTACCCTTGTATGTGATTGGTGATTTGACTCTTTTCACTTTCATCTTTTTTCCCCTTTAGGCCAAGAGGCAGCAGCGAAAACTGAACTTCCTCATCACCCAGACAGAGTTGTATGCCCATTTCATGAGTCGCAAACGAGACATGGGTCACGATGGGATCCAGGAAGAAATCTTAAGGAAACTGGAAGATAGTTCTACACAGAGACAAATTGACATTGGCGGAGGGGTGGTAGTTAACATCACACAGGAGGATTATGGTGAGTCCTGAATCAGGAATGGGAGGAAGGAGATACCCAAAATTTTTTCATATCTCAGGTTATACTCATCATTAATTCTTGCAAGTTTTGTCTTGATCAATAGGTAATATTGATCAAAAGGGGGATTTATTTTATTGGAGTAGGGGAAGTGTGAATGTTTGTATAAAATAAGCATATAAAAAACTTTTATTAAAGAATTTGAAAAGGAAAGGGTGTGGTTATATGATCTTGCAAATTTGGGAATATTTTGTGTGTTGATTTGTTCATAGAAATAAAAGGTATTGTATCAGAAGAATTCAGTGAACATATCTAATTAGAGAAAATCATCTCTCACGTAACAGGATTCTTGGTGATGTGAGTAAAGCATGAGAAGAGACTGTTTTGGTATTTTTGTGACCACACAGAGAGGGAGGAATTGGGGTAAAATTTGAGAGGAAGTTCACAGAGAATAGTGGTCAAGATCATGTTGAGTAAGAATAAGAGAAAATGAGAGTGCTTCAGATTATGTTGGGATTTACACAGTCTCTGTTTCTTCTTTTGGAATCACCTGGTATAAATATATTACAATTTTGAATCCTCATTGTCTTGCTTTTTCCGGCATCAGCATTGCTTCATGCAAGAAACGCAGGATTGGGAGACTGGGGCTCAGTCTCCTGGTGGCTTTTGTGAGCTGGCTTTGGCTCCTAGAGACCATGGCAGCCCTCTGCCTCCATTGCCACTTCCAGGTCCTTACCTCTGTCAAGTAATTTGAGCCTTTCTTCTCCCTCACCCTCTGTGAACTTAGGGATAAATAGAATGTTGGCGTCGGGGATCCACATATGGTAGTATAAATTGCATCCTTAAAGGAGATCAGTTAATGAGGTGTTATAATCTACACCTTTCCCTTTTCAGATAGTAACCATTTCAAAGCCCAGGCCCTGAAGAATGCTGAAAATGCTTACCATATTCATCAGGCTCGGGTGAGTCTTAAAAATGAAATGTTGGGCCCTGGAAATACAACTTTTTACTTAGGTGGTCTTCCTTTAATCTTAATCATATTTTCAGTTAAAAACATTAATGGATGTGTACATGTGTATGTGACTGCATTGGGGGTGTGTGTGTCTCTATTTACTTTAGAGTAATAGAGGAATACCTGAGGAAAGATGGGAAATGAGCATTCACTTGTCTGAGCTTTAAGAATGTGTTGATTGACGCTAAGACAGTTTGTCTATTTTTTTTCTTCTGTCCTCCCTGATAATCATGGGTAATACAGAATGAAGTGCATCATGGTTGTTTAGTGAAAAAGTCCACACTGTTGCATGTTAAGAAAGTTATATCATGTGTTAAAACTGCTAAGTTAGCACCTTCTTTTACTTTAGTAATAACTTGCTTGTTCATGATATAGTGACATTTAATGAAATCAGAAAGAAACTGCAGTTAGATCAAATTAAGTAAGGAAAATACAGTTTAATATACTGCATAGGAGCCCCTGTGTAACTTTGACAGGGTCCAAGTCAAGGATAGAGACAAACTCAACCTATTCCTCACCAACCCCAACCGATCAAACAGGTTTTTTATCAGATCTTTAATAAATTCATTGATGAAGCAAGTAATTGTGTAATATGGCTTAGTGCCTGTCTATCAGAAGTGTATTCTCAATATAATTGTTAAAATAATTTTAAAATATTAGTAATATACTTTACGCTTGACCCTTGAGTAACTCTGGGAGTTAGGGGTGCCGACCCACCCTGCAGTCAAAAATCTTCGTATAACTTTACAGTCAGCCCTCCATACCTATGGATCCACATCCACATATCCAACCAACCACAGGATCAAGTAGTACTCTTGCACATACTTAGTGAAAAAACTTCACATATCAGTTGATCCACACAGTTCAAACCCATGTTGTTCAAGAGTCAAGTGTATTATGCTTACACGTAATATATTACATTATATTATCAGAAAGTTTGTTCCAACTAGCACAAGTTAGATATATTGGCATTATGAATTTTATTTGAATTTAATTATTTTCCTCTTATATATTTCTTCTAATATATTTTTATTTTCCAGACAAGGTCATTCGATGAAGATGCAAAAGAAAGTCGAGCAGCTGCCCTACGGGCAGCAAACAAGTCTGGCACTGGGTTTGGGGAGAGTTATAGCCTGGCAAACCCATCTATCCGGGCTGGTGAGGATATTCCACAGCCTACAATTTTTAATGGCAAATTAAAAGGTTATCAGCTGAAAGGCATGAATTGGTTGGCAAATCTCTATGAACAGGTAAATTTTAGAACTGTTCATACCCACTCTGTTTTGTTATCTGTTTTCCTAAAGTCGTTGGTTCAGTGTATTGTGAAATGAGCACAAGATAATGTTTTAGATTTCATCCTTTTTAAAAAGCTTTATTGTTTGACAAGAATCAGAAAGATGTCTCTATATTTCTAACCTGGAGATTTTATTGGGGATTATTTGCATCATGTATAAAGTTTGTCTTAAGTAGTCTTAGTAATAAACCTGATTGCACTTGTACCTGGATTAGATTAGCTGAAAAACTGGCTTTGGTGTGTTTGTCTCATGATTCAGAGTTGTAGCTGTGGAATTGGCAAAAGGAATCATTACAGTAGTAATAGTGCTGAAGCTGGGTATCTCTAGTCACTTTCATTTGAACAAGTCTGACATTTTGGATAGTTCTTTTTGACAGTAAGTTGAACCCTGTGTAATGCAATGTGAGAGGTGTTGACTATGTGTATTTTTTTTCCAGGGTATTAATGGCATTCTTGCCGATGAAATGGGACTTGGTAAGACAGTACAGAGCATTGCCCTCCTTGCCCATCTGGCTGAGGTGGGTAGATGCATGCAGTCTTTTCTTCTTCCTCTGTCTCCATCCTAGGGTCATTTTCTATTGAGAATCAGCCATTATCAAGCAGTACACTAGACTCTGTAGCATACCAAGACAGTAGGACTTGCTCCTTGCCTTCAAGGCCTTTACAGGGTGATACAGTGTGGTGAAACATTCTGGTTTTCAAGAAGACTAGGACAGTTTCTAAGCATGTGTGTTTTCATTCCCCATCTCCCACTTCTGTAGAGAACCACCATTGTAGTGGCAAAAACACTGTAGTTAGTTAGATCAGAAGACCTGGTTTCACATCTCAGCTCTGTGCTTACAAGCAGTGTAAACTTGGACAATTCACTTAGCCTCTTTTGACCTGACTTCACTTTAACTCTGTGAGGTTTAGTTTCCACTTCTGCAAAGTGGGGATACTATCTACCTTACAGGAAATTTGTGAGAATTAAATGAGAAGAAATGCGTGAAAGCATTTTGAAAAATGCAGAAAACTCTATACCAATTAAATAATAGTAAAATAGTTGTGATCATCTAGTATAAGGAAAAGCAACACATACAAGTCAGTATGTCATAAGTGCTTTGTGAATGATATAAACTAAGACCTGTAAGGGCAGGTGGGGAGTAATTGCTTGGTTTTTTTTTCCTCAAGGTGTGTGTGAGCAACTTCCTTGCCTGTGTTATTATTAACATAGAATATTATTTTTCTTGACATAGGATATTATCATTGAGTGTGCAGGTATGGGAGATACGAACCATTTCTCTTGTTGTAATGCATCTCCTATTCTTAAACTCCTCTTGTCGTTAATTATAATTTTGAATTAAATTTCTTCAGTTTTCCTGCAGTTGGTTGACCCAGTTTTTCTGTTTCAGAGAGAGAACATTTGGGGACCTTTCTTAATAATTTCACCTGCTTCTACACTTAACAATTGGCACCAGGAGTTTACTAGATTTGTTCCTAAATTTAAGGTAAAAATCAACAAAATTCTCTTGCTTTTTAAAATAAACTTTCTGACTCCTTTTTTGCTGCCTTACTTACTTAATTGCTCATAATAGCTTTTAATTTCTTGCATTTTTTTTTCAAAATAACCTTGCATACATTTCCTATCAAAGTTACTGATGGGAGCAATAAGAGAGCATATTACATCCTTATGTTTTATGAGAAAGACAAAGTCTAGTTTGAGTGATTTGCTGCATTGACGACATGAATTGTAGCTCCTAGTTGTACTGCCATAATAGAAAATGTCTACCTTGCTAGTTTAATACAGGTTTTGATAAATCAAGGTACATATACTATAATTTATGGCATTGTTGTCCACACTCCTCCCCCTTCAAATTTATTCATAGATTATCTATTTTCTTGATACTCCAAAGCCAGCTCTTCAGTCTTGGTCCAGATTATAATGTCTAAGGTAGATAATGTGAGAGTTGCATTTAACTAATTCAGAGGAAAAGAATTGAGATTTAGGTAGGATGTGATCAGCAGGGAAATATGCTGCATCAAGTATGGACAAGATTTAAATAGGGGTTTAATTATGCAGAGTTGTTGGGATGTAAGAAAGAATGGGTAGGATTTTTTGTATTATTTGCAAGTAAAAAGAAGGAAATGAGTTAAATATTTGTTTTGTCCCTAAAGGAATATAATGATAATGAAGTTGCATGGTAAGGAGGATTTTTTGGAGATATGTATCGAGAGATATTGACATGATCTCTGATCTTGGGTCTCCATAATAATCATGGGTTCCATGCAATTTAAGAGGTCATGGGAGGTGTTTTTCTGGCTTATACTTTATAAGGAATAGGGACATGTCTGGGATATTCCACTCTGGGGCACCTTTGTGTCTGTGGCCCCACCTTTGCGGCTGAATTAATAGACTTAGGAACTGTTTACAAGGCACATTAGGTATATGGCTTTTAGCTTGGCTGACTCATTCTTAACTTTCTAAGGAGGTGAGATCGTTCTAAGGCAATTTATTGAATATTTTCTCTAGGGTTTTTTCACATTGAATAAGGAGCCCCTCATCTTTTTTCTGCTTTCTTGTTGTTGTTATTGTTGTTTAGTACATGTCAAACAATTAGGAGCTTGAAAAATTGTCTTAAAATTTTCTTCCAAACCACTAAAGTTTTCAATATTTCCTTCACTGGCCGATAGATGGCAATGTAGTACTACTTACGTCATTGGTACCTCTCCTTTGACTTTATACCCATGCCTGAAACTGAGTTTTCATTTGCACGTGGAGTTTCCTTTTGAAGCTCTAGTCTAGGGGTCAGTAAAATATGGCCTGTGGGCCAATTGAAAGTGTACAATTCAGTAGTATTAAGTACATTTACAGTGTGGTACAATAATCACTGCTATTGTATTGCAGAATTTTATCATCATACCAAACAGAAATCTCCTTCCCATTAAGCAGTCACTCCCTATTTCACTTTCCCTCTTGCCCCTGGTTACCACAAATCTGCTTTATGTCTCTGTGGTTTGGTTATTCTGAATATTTTGTATACCTGGAATGTGGCCTTTTATGTCTGGCTGCTGCTTTTCACTTAGTAGGTTTTTCAAGGTTCATCATGTTGTAACATGTATCAGCACTTCATTCCTTTTATGACTGAATAATATTTCAGTCATATTATAACATATATTATAGTGAATAATATTTCATTATCTGCGTATACTGTATTTTGTTTATCCATTCATCTGTTGATGGGTATTTTGGTTGTTCCTTTTGGCTATTGTTAATAGTGCTGCTATAAACATTCATGTACAGGTTTTTGTTTGAACACCTGTCCTGTTTTCAGTTCTTTTGGGTATAGACCTAGGAGTGGAATTGCTAAGTCACTTTATATTTAACTTATTGAGGAATCCACCACGTGTTCTTTTGTGCACCTTATGAGCTAAGAATAGTTCTTACTTTTTAAAATTGTTGATTAAAAAATATTTCGTAGCAAATGATACATGAAATTTAAATACATGTATATTGGAATACAGCCACACCTTTGATTATTTATTATTTATGGCTGCATTCACAGTACAACAGGCACAGTTGAGTAGTTGTGGCAGAGACTGTGTGGCCTACAAAACTAAAATTCTTACTATCTGGCCATTTATAGGAAAAGTTTAATGACCTCTGCTCTATTGATTCATTGTTTCTATTACCATTACTCCTTTGAATTGTCAGAAATGTGTTTGCTTCCCTGTAGAACATAGTTAGAAGTAGACTCTGCTCAGATTTATAATCTGGTTACATTCAAAAGATACTTAGATCTATGATGATAACATCACAAAGTTCATTTTATTTGGCAGGTGTCTGAGTAACACTCATTTTATGGTTCTAGTATGATTAGTGCCTCTGACCTCCTTTTCCTCATGAAATAAGATATACATTTTTTCTCTAGTTAATGTACCACTTTTCATTCCTGAAATTGGCTATTCTGTATGTTTTCTATTTCATTTATTTCTGCTCTTTTATTATTCTTGTCTACTTTTTTTGTAAACTTTTTTCTTTTTCTGTCATCTTGAGATGGAGCTTTTTCTAATGTATATTTAAGGGTATTGCTTTCTAAGCATGACTATAGCCATCCAAAGGTTTGATGTGTCACATTTTCATTATCTTACAATGCAAAATACTGTCAGCTTCTACTGTAAGTTCTTATTTGATTCATGGGTTATTTAAAAGTGTTGTTTTTACTCTCTACACAAAGGATGGTTTTCTAGTTATCTTTTTGTTATTTATAGCTTAAATCCACTGATAAGAAAACATGCTTTTTATTATTTTAATCCTTTGAAATTTGTTGCTTTGCTTTCATAGCTCAGCATATGGTCAGTTTTTATAAATGTCCTGTGTGTGTTTGAAAGTAGTAGTTATTCTGTACTTGTTGAGTACAGTGTTGTATATATGTTGATTAGGTCAAGTTTGTTAACTTGTTCAGCTCTTTTGTATCTTTACTCATTTTTTTGTCTGCCTCTCCTATTACTGACTGAAAGAGGGGTGTTAATATTTGCAACAATTATGGATTTATCCATTCTGTTTTCTTCTGTTTTTGCTTTGAGGCTGTGAGATGTATACAAATTTATAATTTTATCTTCCTGGTGAATGAACCTTTTATTATTATGAAATTCCTCCTTTAAGACTTTTGCCTTAAAGTCTATTTTCTCTGATATTAAATAGCTTTCTTTTGGTTAGTATTTGCATGGTATCTTTTTCGTCTTTTTACTTTTAACCATTCTATAGCCTTACATTTAAGGTGTATTTCATGCCTTTTATTTGGAATAGCTGTGCTTACTTTTAATGTAATTATTGATATATTGTGTTTAAAACTGCTGCCTTGCTCTTTGCTTTCTACTTCTTTTTTTAAATAGGGTTGTTATTGTGTTTATGGTTTTTAGTTTTTACTTTTAAAATATTCATTTATTTATTTGATAGTGCCGGGTCTTTAGTTGCGGCTTACCAGCTCCTTAGTTGCAGCATGCGTGTGGGATCTATTTCCCCAACCAGAGATCAAACCCGGGCCCCCTGCATTGGGAGTGCAGAGTCTTAACCACTGTGCCACCAGGGAAGTCCCTGCTTTCTGCTTCTTTCACCTGTTCAGCTTTACTTTTTTTTCCTTTTGAATCCTTTTGGATTGATTAGATTTTATCATTCCTTTTTTTTCCCTCTCCCTTTTAAACTTGCTAATTATATATTCATTCTGTTATTCAGTAGATACCCAGGAGAATACCACATGCACCCTTAACTTTTTCAAAAGTAATATAAATTAGTACTGTTAATACTTTCCAGACAGTACAAAGACCTTAGTAGAGTACTGTAACTACATCCCCCTTTTCTAGACTTACATGCTGTTGTTTTTGTATATATTTTATATTTTAAACCCCAGAAGACATTATCATTTATACATTTAAAACTTACTTAGATTTATTCATATTACTTACATATTCATTGCTCATTGATCTTCATTCCTCCTTGCATATTTGTGCTTTCATTTGGCTGACATTTTTCAAAAGAACAAAGGACATCAAGCTATGGATTCTAGAAGCACTTTGAGCCCCATAACAATAAAAAAAATGAAAGTCACACCTAGAAACATCACAGAAAAGTGCTGAATTTTGCATTCTTTTGTTTCTCCATGCTTTAGTCTGGATATTTCCTTCTGACCTCTCTTCAAGTTCACTAATCAGCTCTTCAGCTGATTCTATCTGCTGTTAAACTCGTCACTGAATTCTTATTTTTGTTTTTAATTTTTAAAAAAATTTTTGTACTTTAAAGATGTTCTGTGTTTTCCAGTTCTTCTTCTTATGGTTGTTTTCCTGTATGTTATGTGTCTTCCCCGCCCCCCGGCTACTTTTTTTTTTTTTTTTTTTTTGTTTTATTTATTTATTTTTGGCTGCGTTGGGTCTTCATTGCTGCATGCAGGCTCTCTCTAGTTGTGGCGAACAGGGGCTATTCTTTGTTGCGGTGCGTGGGCTTCTCGTTGCAGTGGATTCTCCTGTTGCCGAGCATGGGCTCTAGGCACGTGGGCCTCAGTAGTTGTGGCACGCGGGCTCTAGAGCGCAGGCTCGGCAGTTGTGGTGCACGGGCTTAGTTGCTCTGCAGCATGTGAGATCCTCCCAGACCAGAGCTCGAACCCGTGTCCCCTGCATTGGCAGGTGGATTCTTAGCCACTGCACCGCCAGGGAAGCCCTCGTCATTGAATTCTTAATTTTAATTATATTTTTTCAGTTCTAAAAATTCCCTTTGATTCTTTTATAGTTTCTAGTATACCACTGAAATTCTCAATCTTTTAACTCAATGAACAAACTTGCTTTTTTTTTTTTTTTTTTGGCAGCGTTGGGTCTTCATTGCTGCACGCAGGCTCTCTCTACTTGTGGCAGGTGGGGGCTACTCTTCATTGCGGCGCATGAGCTTCTCATTGGGTGGCTTCTTTTGCTGTGGAGCACGGGCTCTAGGCACGCAGGCTCAGTAATTGTGGCTCGCGGGCTCTAGAGCGCAGGCTCAGTAGTTGTGGTGCACGGGTTTAGTTGCTCTGCGTCATGTGGGATCTTCCCAGATCAGGGCTCAAACCCGTGTCCCCTGCACTGGCAGGCAGATTCTTAACCACTATGCCACCAGGGAAGCCCAAAACTAGCATTTTTTTAAAAGTTTGTTTCTAAAATTTTTGTTATCTAGATCTCCTGTGGGTTTGTTTCTTTTATCTATATTTCATGTTGGTTTTCAGTTATGTGGTCTAGTCTTTCCATAGCTGATTTTTTTGTTTTGTTTTGTTTTTGTTTTAATGCCAGACATTGTATAGGAAAAATTGTAAAGATAATTGTGGGCTCTGGATACTGTTTTCTTCTTCCTGAGAGAGGATTAATGTGTGTTTGGGGTTTTGTTGTGGATTTTTTTGCCTATAGTAATTTTTTTTCTGGGGCAATAATAATCCAAAGCCCCCTTAATCTAGTCAGGAATTGAGATGATTTGAAACCAGGATTCAGTACCTGATAAAGCAAGTGTATGTATAGTTTACCTTTACTACAGGTGTGTATCTTTTTTTTTTTTTTATTTTGTGGTACACGGGCCTCTCACTGTTGTGGCCTCTCCCGTTGTGGAGCACAGGCTCCGGACGCGCAGGCTCAGCGGCCATGGCTCACGGGCCCAGCCGCTCTGTGGCATGTGGGATCTTCCCGGACCGGCGCACGAACCTGCGTCCCCTGCATTGGCAGGCGGACTCTCAACCCCTGTGCCACCAGGGAACCCTGTGTATCTATCTTTTGATTCCCAACTTAAGGCCAGGGAGGTGGGTGGTTATCAGAATCCCTCCTCCTTGAACTACAGTTTTTGTTTTGTGGTCCTGTGTCTCTTTAAAAAAAAAATACAAACAAAAACAAAAAACAACTTTTCAGTTTCTCAGCCTCTCAACTAGAACTTTTGGGAAGGATCAGCACCCACAGGGGGAACATGTTCCAGATGCCAGGCTTTCCTCTCTTTTCTACATCTGGGCTGTATAATTCTCCACTGGCTCAGTAGCTCTCTGAAGCCTTCAAACAAATGTTTTGTATCTGTGTTTTAACTTGGTCAGTAGGAGGAGTGCTAGTCCAGCACCTAGTGCGGCAGTGACAGAAGAGGAGCTCTTATATTCATTCTATTAGGTTTTTAAAAAATCATTCTGAATAACGTATTTGTGATGATACTTTTAAGATTATCACTAGGAAATAATCTGTATATTGGTCCTTTTTCCAGGTGCTACCATATTGGGGAAATCCTCATGATAGAAAAGTTATCAGGAGGTTCTGGAGTCAGGTAATTTTCAGCTTACTGTACACGCATGCACACACACATATACATGTTCACACATATGCGCAGTCATTATTTCTCCAGTTGATTTGAGTAATTTCACTTACATAAAATCTCCTTATATGTTTCTGGACACTAGGCAAGTGTACATTTTTCTTTTACAATGCTTTTCCTGTTATAGACAATCAGCTGGACTTGAAGTCCAGGATTAAGTAAGAACTTTTTTCTTTAATAAGCTGAAGACTAGTTTTTAACAAGGTTTGTGGTTAAGGTAACTACCTTAAAAACAGTTATGCTTTTAATTCACTGCACATCTCCTACATTGGAGAAGTATATCTTTAGAGCATCTTAAACTTCTTGGCCTTAGAAAATGAATTCCATTCCTCATTGTCTTATTATGACTTGTTAGGTATCTCTTTTCACCCTTGCCCTCTTATGTTTACAGAAGACCCTCTACACTCAGGATGCCCCCTTCCATGTGGTTATCACCAGTTACCAGCTGGTGGTGCAGGATGTAAAGTATTTCCAGCGAGTCAAGTGGCAGTACATGGTATTGGATGAGGCTCAGGCGCTCAAGAGTAGTTCCAGGTAACATGAGTAGTAGAAATAAAGCCTGTGGACTGAGGATATATAGATATATAGATATGTGTGTCTCATATACACACACATGTGAATGAAGATCAGAGAGATTTGAAAACATGGCATATGGCTTATATATGGTCTTATGGTCTCTGCATAAGCCATATGTCTGACCAGAAGGCATAAATTCTCTTTTGCATTTTCATGGAATATACATGTTAATGTTTAGAGTATAAAGATTTTCCTCAGGTTTTTTTCTCCCTATTCAGTAATTATGGCATTTTAACCGATTTTTGTTCTTCAAGGAAATTTTCTGTGGAGGAAGGGGTGTCTGCTCATTGCTTCAGGGATTATTTTAGACAGGAGGTCTTAGTAGGAAGTAGAATGTTACATTATGTGGATTGTAGCTTCTACTGTTTTATTAAGGTTATCCTAGTCCCTGAATGGTTATTAGATGCCCAAGAATCCTTTTATTGGAAGTTACATGTTTAAAATGTTCTAATACCTTTAAGTTCCCAAACTGAATAGTAAATGAGTGCTTGGCTAGAAAGTGTTACTCAGTGGTATTAGACCTTGGGTTTGATGGATTTTTATTAACTCTTGGTGAGCCCATAGGGCTTTCTTAGAAGTCCACGTTAACTGGCAGGATGGTATTTTCCGTGGAACTTTCCATCCTCTAACGAGCATTATTTCATATTTTACTCTTTTGAAGTAGGGCATGCTTGTGGCCAGGAGCAGTAGACTCACGTTGCATTTTCTTCTCACACCCTTTCTCTTTCTCCATTGCTCCCTCCAAACTCACACTGGAAGCGCATAGAGTAATAATTTTAAAACCTACTACTGTAGATAATACTTTATAATTATATGGTCTGTATCAACAAAACTGACCAAAGGTAGTAGAGGACTTTTATCAAGCCAGAAAGGATCCTACTCTGCTATTCGAGGGCTTTTTTTAATGTATACCCTAATACCACGTTTTCAGTATAGAGTCAGTTCCTTTGAAATTTCCTGTCGTCAGCTTTGTTGAGTAATATTTTTCAATTGTGTTCATGGTAGAGTATTGATACTTGATTTTGAGTGTTTGTTATTTTTTTGAAAAGCATTTTTAGAAATAAGGGGTCTCAATAGGGTGAATATTTACTGCTAACTTGGAATTTGTAATTCATCTTACTGGACAGTGTTCGTTGGAAGATACTCTTGCAGTTTCAGTGTCGGAATCGGCTTTTGCTAACTGGGACCCCCATTCAGAACACCATGGCAGAGGTAGGCACTAGTAAAGACCTCAGTTTTATGTCTGCATTAAACAGAGTGGCTCCAACACAGAATAAAATTCTTTACCCATGCCTACCTGGAGTGTTACGGCTTTGTATAAATTACAATCCCCACATAAAAGGAAGAATTTGACCATGGCTTGCCCTAAGTGGATTTTTGGGGGGGGCATCATTACTATTTTCTTATTCTCTGGCAAAAGGCAAATTTCTTTATTCCTTCGTTTCTTATATAATAAATCATGATCACATTAAGAATGCTACTCATCTAATGCAGAGATATTCTTATACTAGAATAAAAAGGTAATATTCTTTGACACTGAGAGGAGCTAAAATTCTTTCTTTGGGGAAGATAATTTTATCTTCTAGAATAGGGGTCAGAAAACTTTCTGTAAAGAGCCAGATAATGAATATTTAGACTTTATAGGCCGTATAGTCACTGCACAGCTACTCAACCTTCTATTGTAATGTGAAAGCAGCTATATATATATATAGATATAAATGAATAGGTGTGACTATGTTCCAATAAAGCTTGATTTACAAAAATAGATGGCAGACCAGACTTGGCACCACAAGGCGTAATTTGCTGACCCCTGATCTAGAGTTATTATTAGCAAGTTATGCTGCCTCAGACTGTGTTCAGTTGTGGAATGGATCTTTATATAAGATCTTTAAAACTATCTCACTGCACAAGCTGAGCCAGACTTGCACTTTCAGACTTTCAGTGGGAAATTAATTGAAAAATAGTTTTTTGCTATAGTACCTTATAGAATTAGAGTTGGTCGATGAGGCAGTGTGCTTACACACTCATTCTCTCTCACTTATTCACACATACACATGCTCCTAGACACAGATACACAGACCTGCAACTTCACTCTTTCTCTCTCCAAACTCTCATCATGTCTTCACATACTGTTGTTTTGTTGCTCTATAGTTACTTTGCTTTTTGTTTGTTTCCAGCTCTGGGCTCTGCTGCATTTCATTATGCCAACATTATTTGATTCACATGAGGAATTTAATGAATGGTTTTCCAAGGACATTGAGAGCCACGCTGAAAACAAATCTGCCATAGATGAGAGTGAGTACTTCTATGAACTTTCATTCTTTCTACCTATTAGTGTAGGCAACTACGTAATTCTGTATTTTCTTGTATATGAAGAATTTTTCTTCTGGTATGCATAGAAGGATCTGAGAGAAAAGTTTTTTCTCTTTTAAAATAATTATGTGCTTTGTACATTTTTAAAAGAGTCCAAAAAGGACTAACTCAAGTGATGCTCCTGTAGTGTTGACTAATCAAGGCAGAACAGGAAAAATTCACATTTTGGATTGCAAAATCCTCATTTTCCACGTAGATCCTGAAAAATTTAATATTCTTTGTGGAATGGGGTAAGACTTTTTGCCTGTGATAAAACCAGAAAATATTAGAAGGATAATTTTTGTTATTTTCTCTATATATTAGGATTTATTTCTCATGTAAACATTTTTTAACCTCGTTTATCAATTTCTTTTTACCTCTTGACTAATATTTTAAGAGAGTTATGAGGTATTTATTACATAACATGAAGTGCCACCTACTAACTATTAGAAAAGTCTTTAAGTAATTTCTTATACTACATGTTGTTAATTTGCTGATATACATTGAAAAAATGATTTTGGGGGAACACTGGGAGTCCCAGATAGCTTGCATTAGACCTGTCTGAGAACCCTACTATTGATAGAATGTTCCTAAAACACTCTAAAGGTGAATTCAAATAAAAATAAAGCCATCCTTACTGGTTTGAGTAAATGAGAGCAAAATGCATTTGCACAATTGACTCCAGAAAGGTGTTGTGGAAAGTTCAGATCCCTTGGCTTCCTCCTTGCAATTGTTTGTCTTCTTTTAGAAAATCATTGAGCCAAAAGGTGTTAGAATGGTTTAGTGAAGGGTGGTCATGATATTTCTTTTGTTTGTGTTAAATTGATATAATGTATTATTTGTCGGTGGGGCTCCTGGCATTTCAGATCAACTCTCTCGCTTACACATGATCTTGAAGCCATTTATGCTGAGGAGAATCAAGAAAGATGTGGAAAATGAATTGTCTGACAAGGTAAGGAAAGAAGACCTTGTGAGTTTATGCCTTAATAGGCACCAACCTAGGGTTCCAGGGTGAAAAGAAATTCCTTGGTAAGTGTTTAGTTGAAGGGTAATTAGTTTGATTGATAGGAGACCTTTAAACTTGAGAGGGTCAAAGAAGACTTAAAATGAGTCAAATAATGAAGGCAAGTAATAGTTTTTTCTTCTTGTTTTATACTTTTTATTACGGAGAGTTTGAAACATTACAAAAGTAGAAAAAAGAGTATAATGAACTCCATATAGTTTAAATGATCAACTCATGACAATTTTTCACCCCTCTACATTATTCTGAAGCAGATCCCAGATGTCTTTTGTTTCATTTATAAATATTTTCATGGGTGTCTCTAAAAGATTTGGTGTTTTTAAAAATACATATTCACATATCATTATCACCTCTGCTAAAAAAAGGCAGTTATTTCATTGTAGTATCACATACCCAGTCAGTGCTCAGATATTCCCAGTTGTCTTTGTGTATGCTTTTTTCTTTCTCTCTCTTTGAAAAAGTATTCAGCTTTTGAAACCAGAATTCAAGCAAGGTCCACACATAGTATTTGGGTGCTATGTCTCTTAAGCATCTTTTAGTCCCACCCTACTTTTTCTCCCCTTGCAATTCTTTGTTGAAGAAACCGAGTTGTTCGTCCTGTAGAATTTTCCCACATACTGGATTTTGCTGGTGCATCATTGTGGTGTTGTCTAACATGTTCCTCTGTCTCCTGTATTTCTGCAGACTGAGAGATAGATTTAGAAGTTTAATGTGCTTTGGGTTGTAATATTTTTTCTCATAAAAAGTCAGTAATTTTGGTTTATAAATAATGTTTTTTGGATCTTACCAGACTTCTGTAGTTTTCTATTATCTCTTGTGAATCCTCCCCATATTTTCCTTCCTTCTTTTTTCAACCAGTTCCCAGTCCTTTGGGGTATGTTCCCATCTCCCATAGATTGCACCTGTTCCTCACAGTTCTGCTGTCTATATAAAAAGCATCTTTCCAGGTTCTTGATAATATCAGGTGATTCTCTCTGTCACTGCCAGAAGGCTGGATCATTTTGAAATTAGTAACTCTCTTACAAGATTGTGGTGGAGATGTACACCTTCAAAGAGAGGAATAGAAGTGTACCTTTGTTTTATTCCTTTTAAAAAAATCTTTATGGCTGCTTTGTGAAACTGGCTGATTTTAGCTGAATAGCAGTTCACACAGATGTGTACCTGATAGAAAGAAAGTACTTTATAAAAAAATGGATCCTTGAGGCTTTTATATCAGAAACAGCTTAAAAACAATAGCAATATCATAATGTCTGTTATTTAGTGGTCATTAAGGAGGTGATCAAAAGACGTATGGTTCTTAACCACTGTGCAGAGTATAAATTTCTTAAACATCAGTAATGTTTCTAATCTGTTGTTAAATCGTATATTATTTATAATATAATAAATAATAGTATTTATAGTATAGTTCAATAGTATTTATAGTATAGTTCAATAGTATAGTTCAGTAGTATTATTGAACTCTTACTGTTTGCCAGCAACTGGTCCGTAGAGATGCAGCTTCCAGGTTCTGTTCAGATTTCCAAGGGGGATGAATACATAAATAGCTAGTACTGTATCATAAGATATGCAATGATTATCTATGTGAAATATAATGGGAACATAGGTAAGGGAGTAGTTCTATTAGGGAAGGTTAGAGAAGGTATCAAAGCAGAGATGACATGTGAGCTAGATCTGGAATAATGAGTTGGCATTTACTAGGAAAATATGGTAGGAAGGGGTGCTAAGCAACAAGAGTGAACAAAGGTAGAGCAATATTCAAATAGGCAGCATGTTTGGCAAACATTATTCAGACTGTTGTAGCTAATATATATAGGAGGACTTGATGAGATTGGGATAATATGGTGAGTTAGATTATGGGAGGCCTCTGCCTACAGGAGAATTTTTAATATTTTACTATAGGCAGTAACTTACATTGAAGGTTTTTCAGCAGTTGAGTACCTTATAAGATTTGTATGGAAAGTTTCTTGGAACCAGGAGAAACTAGAGGCAGGAAGCTCCCACAGTAATAGCAGTATAGATTAGATATGATGAGATCCTGTATTAAAGCAATGGGAATGGTCAGAAAAGGTGGTTAGAGGTAGATTTCCAGGTTGAGTTGAGGGACTTAGGAAATGATAGAACATGGGGTATGAGAGAGAAAAAATCAGAGGTGACTGAAGTTTCTGTTTGGGCAACTGAGTGATAATGCTGTTAATAAATTAAGTAAATTGTGAAAGAGAATTTTTTTCTGATATGTCACAAATGCAGTTGCTGCAGACTCTGAGTGATACTATTATGGTAGGTAGTTGGAAATATTGGGCTGGGAATGTTGGGAAATATATTTTTGCAAGTCACTGTGATGGATGGTAGTTGGGGTTATTAGAAATGGAAGAGGTCGCCCAGGGACAGCATGTAGAGTGAGTGACAAGGGAAGAGGGTCAAAGAAGGCACATTTTTCTGGATAATTAGCCATATCACAGATTTATAGAGATACTGAGTTTCTAGAAATATGTATATTGTTTTTTCCAATCATAATCTGCCTTGCATGAGTTTCCAACTTTATGCTGATACTGAGTTTTCTTACAAACTCTTTTCAAAATATAAATGTCCTTATTGATTTTTAGATTGAGATTCTAATGTATTGCCAACTGACCAGCCGACAGAAGCTGCTATATCAGGCACTAAAGAACAAAATTTCCATTGAGGATTTATTGCAGTCTTCTATGGGCTCTACCCAGCAAGCACAGACAACCACCAGCAGCCTCATGAATCTGGTCATGCAGTTTAGGAAGGTAAGAACTTAGGTCAGCTGCCTTGGAGTTGTCTTTATTATTAACCCACTTCAGGAAGAAAGGCTCTATCTTGCCTTGATGCCAAATAAACAAAGGCAGTTAAAAAAGGATGAAAATGGGAAAGTATATATTCATAAAGGTAAACATGTAGGGTTTGGGATTCCTCCATCGTTTCATAGAGTGATGTCTGCACATGACAATATTGTCTTATCATTTCCTTTCCTGTTAGGTGTGTAATCACCCAGAGTTATTTGAACGACAAGAAACTTGGTCTCCATTTCATATTTCCCTAAAGCCATACCAGATTTCAAAGTTTATCTACCGTCATGGACAGATCAGGGTCTTCAACCATTCACGAGACAGGTGAGCAAATATTAATATCTGTTTGCTCTAAGAGTGTTTTTGTATAATTTGGGGTTTTGTGGCTTAGATAAATTTAATTGAGAGTGAGTTTCACAACGAGGTATTTAAGCAATGGGTGGACCACTATTTGTTGAGGGATCTTGTGATAGGATCTGTGCACTATCAGGAGTTTAACTGGCACTTCCAGTTGCCTTTCTGAGTGAGGAATGTGCACCTGTGTGCAAATATGTACTTGTACCAAGAGAGATCAGCAAATGTCTCTGCCTCAGTACTGAAATTGCTTTGTGACGGTTTATACACTTGGAATAGCACTTGTGGAAGAACTGATTGGATTTCAAATTAATCAAATTTATCTTCTTCCCAGAATCAGCAGTCACAGATTTGGTAAAAGTGAAGTGATTGTTAATGGTAATATGCTAGAAACCATTTCCATTCAGAAAATGGCTGTGTATGTACATTCTGCACCTCCGAGTGAGGGTGGCCCTGGCTTCTGGATTTTTTAACAAGCTCCCAAAGGATTCTTGTGCACACCTGCACTTGAGAACCATAGATTTAGAATGCTCCTTCTGTAGAGAGACAATATAAACAGTACTTTCAAAATAATCATCAACAACATCTAGCCTGATATTATTGAAATTGAGACACATTTCTTGGGTTTAATTTTAGGAATTCTTTGTCTGTGATAGCTCCAGGCTAGTACTTAACTAGATGGGCAGGGGGAAACAACCAGAGTTGTAGTGCTTTTTGTTTAATATAGTATATAGCAACTTGCAGTGCTAGAATTGTGCTTCTCTGAAATAAAATGAGACCACTTTGAACTTGTATTATAATCTACTACCTTTATTAAGTACTTAGTACTTTCTGACATATATGTTATGATTTTGTCTGGCAACAAACTTCTCAGAAGTATAAACAGTTTCAAACCTTAAATGATTCTTTTAGTTTGGAACCTCCAGTTTAGTTAAGTTCCTGATATTTATATTTGGGTTTGGATTTATTTTATTTACTTACTTTACAGGTGGTTAAGGGTTCTTCTTTCTCCATTTGCACCGGACTATGTCCAGCAGTCTCTGTTTCACAGAAAAGGTAGGTGTTTTGATCTTTGAGAAGGGAAGAATGCCAAGGATTTATCAGGATGCTCTTTGTTTTGCTAAGTTGGAACTAGTAGTGGCTTTGCGTGAATTCTAGGCCTTTATTTATAAAGTCTTGATAAGATTTAAGTAAATTAGTTGTCTTCATCTATAGATGCTAGACTTTTTGGCTATAATAGGAAGCAATAAAAATTTTTTTGGATTAATTGTTTTCCATTTTGATTGACCTTCCATCTTTATTTTATACCTGCCTCTTAAGAATTTCTTACACCCTCTGAATAGAGGTGTGATAGAGACAATGCAGGACTCTTGTTAGTGTGGGACTCTTAGGTCCCTCCTCCTTAGTTTAAGGAAAGGAAGCTGCTCAACTTTGAGCATTGTCCAAAGTATTAAGGCAGAGGTTCAGAAACACCTCTGTGTTTTCCTTTTCTTTTTTTTTTTCCTGGCACGATAAAAAGAGGAAGGCAGTTAGCCAAGAATCCAAAACCCCAGAGGTAACTGATGAGCCAACTCCACTCTGGCCCATATATGCCATATCTCATAGGTCTGCCTTTTCTACTTATGATTGTAGTACAAAAATATGACATACTGTCTAATATCAAAGTGGCTGTATTGGAACCTTTAAAATAGTTTTTGATTCTTAAGTCAAAATTCAGCAGTTCAGCAGGCTTTAGTTGAGTATTGCCTCTTGGTTTTCTGTTGGGTTTAACTTTGTCCTTTGATATTCCAGGTGTTAATGAAGAAAGCTGTTTCTCTTTCCTTCGCTTTATTGATGTATCTCCAGCTGAAATGGCAAACCTCATGCTTCAGGGACTTTTGGCCAGGTGAGAAGTTTGCTCATTGTTTGAGAGAGCAGTTGGGAATAAACAGGGGCGAAGGTCGAATACTGTGAAATTAAATATTTACTATTATATCATCTTACAGAGCCTCTCATTCTTTTTGTATTGTTAAGAATTAAAATTTTTATAAGGAAATCATACTTTTGATCCTTTAATAATTGCATGATGCTTCGTGATATACCTTAAATAAAAACTATTTAGGCTCTTCTCCCAAATGCTACCAGAAGGTCTTCAGTTCTTCTTAATTTCTAGGTAGACTACTTTGTTTTATTTGTTTCTACAGGGCAAATGATGACTGATGATTCCTTTAGTTAGTAGTGATTGCAGCATAGCCTGCCTTACGTATTCAGGGAAGCTTAGTTCTCTTTTCTTATTCTTTGGAATAATGGCTGTTACTTAATTTATTACTTTGTATCTGTGTAAAAAATAGTGACCTCATTAGGAGAGGCTGTCTCCTTAGTATAAGGATGTTTTTATTACAGTTTTTGTGATAGAGTTGAATATTCCTTAATTCTGAGAGGAGCTTTAAAGAGGATTTTCATTTTCATAGTAGCAAACCAATTCATGCCAAAGATAGAATTTATAGAACAAAAGTATGAAATGGCTTTATCTGAAAGTAGGAAAGAGCTGTGTCTAAAATGTTCAAGATTTACAAAAGAGACATGTTAATGAGAGACAAGGTTCCTCACTGCTATGAACTACCCTCAGCCCTCCATGGAGCATTGAATAAGCATGTCTGCTGTGGTTTGTTTCAGATGGTTAGCTCTTTTCCTGTCTCTGAAAGCCTCCTACAGGCTCCATCAGCTGCGCTCCTGGGGAGAGCCAGAAGGGGAGAGCCAGCAGAAATATCTGAGAAACAAGGATTTCCTTCTTGGGGTTAATTTTCCACTCTCCTTTCCCAACCTTTCCAGCTGCCCTTTGTTAAAGGTAAGCAATTGTTTCAGCATCGGTTATCTGTGTAGTACTCCCTTCCCTTTTCTTTGAATCAATAAAAGTAATAAAGTAAATGAAGACCTGAGGGAGTCAAAAAGTTCCCAGAGGAGTGGGAGCAGTGTAGTGTTATAGCTTATTACATATCACTTAATAGACATTTTATGTGTGTGTGTGTATATATATATATATATATATTTTTTTTTAATATATGTTTTGTATATGACTTTACTGTGAAGTACACAGATCTTAAGTGTACAACTCTTTGAATTTGTACATGTGTATACACTTGTGTAACAACTGCCTAGATGAAGGTATAGAATATTTCCAGCACCCAGAAGTCTCCCTCATGCTTCTTCCCATTTGAAACCTCTAGTTCAGAACAAATCAACAAATAAAGGTAATCACTATTCTACTGCTATCATCCCAGATTATTTTACCCTGTTTTTGAACTTAATGTAAATGGAATGATCCAGTGTGTACTCTTTTGTGTCTGGCTCCTTTCCCTCAATTATTATGTCTGTAAGATTCATCCATGTTGCACTGTAGCATTCTTTTTTAATGCTATGAAGTGTTCCATTGTCTGTTTCTAATCACAATTTATTATTGTACCGTTTTTATTTATTTATTTGGCTGCAGCAGGTCTTAGTTGCGGCATGCAACTAAATGGGATTGCTGTATCATCATGTATACATATGTTTAGATTTAGTTCCCACTGCCAAACATTTTTCCAAAATGGTTTTTCAAAGTTAAACTGCCACCAGCAATGTGAGAGATTTATTCTTGTAAATCTTGCCTACCCCTGGTATTGTTGGCCCATTTTTTTTGAATTTGTGGTTTTCAGTTGCATTTCCATGGAAAGTAATGATGCTGAGCACTTTTTCATATAACTGTTTGCCATTGTATAGTAGGTAAGGGGAAAAGGGATAGGAAATAAGTGATAGGTGATAGGTGCAGATTCAGATCATGTGAGGCCTCATAAGTTAATGCTAAGGATTTAGGTTTTATTCTGAATGAAATGGGTGTAACACTGGAGAGTTTTAGTAAGAGACTTGTATGTTTATATGTTGTAGTTCTTCAACTAGATTAAAAGTTTAGAAGGTAGAACTTTTTCTTTGTATCCTCTAGAAAATTTAATGTGTCATCAGTCATACAGCTATCGAATGTAGGATGTTCTTTGGCTGCATCTGGTTATTTGCCCCCTGTATACTGAAGAACCCGTATGATTTCCTCTTCTTCTGTTTTCCCAGTTGGTTTCTCAAGCATTGCTCCATATACTTTTTTGGACTCTGAAGATAAGATCGTTAATGCAGAAGGAGAATAGAATTGGGTTCCAGCCTGTTTGGAATAATATAGTCAGTTGTGGCAAGGTGACTTCCCACTAGTGAATACTGATATGTCTAATGAAGAGTTGCTTAACCTCTGTAGACCAATTTCCTTACATTTGGTACTCTATATTACTACAGTTAAAATTTTTTTACTAGCTTTTTTTTTGGCACCATTCTCCCAGGGGTTTTTTATGCTCTATTATGTAGATACCTGCATCTTGCTTAACACTGAAAGATATGCATCACTTATTTGTAGTCTTCTGCTTTATGAAAATACAGTAGTGTGTTCAGAGCACCTGTTCAGTGAGGTCCTTATATCAGTTAATTTCCTGAGAAATTTAGATGTGGGCAATATGCTTTATGTGAAACTGGTTTTTCCAAAGTTAGATTCACTTCCATGTCCTCTTCTTTACTTTTATTTTGTGTTATAGATAGACCTTTGCTCTTGTAGTGGCTTAGAATGTACACCGAGTTACTGAGCCACAGGTAGCTGAAAGCTAGTCATGTATGTGTAGAGATGCTGTTCTCCTTTTGGTCTCACCATCCTTATCTCCAAAATACATATATTGAAATACCAATGTATCTTGCCAGAGTTGGTTGATACATCTGTTCTAAGAAATATTTGCTTTCAACTAAGCAGAATAATCTTTACATGATATCTAGCCTTAAAGGTTAGACTGGGTTCTGAATGAAGAATCATTTTGTTGAAGCTCCATGTGTAACAATAAAAATATAATAAAGCCCATTATATCTGTGGCTTTTGAAGTCTGACCATGACTCACAAGAATATTTTACACCACCTGTAGTTATGTAGATATATCAGCTATTACATACATATATAAATATTACACATCCATAAATTTTTAAGACAAAATATTCACAAAACAGTATTTACCCTCCTTCAGTGCACAGAGTTTTTTCCTTTTGTTTTTCTTAATGTTAGTTTGGAAGCTACTAAAAAATGATTTCATGACCCTACTACTCACAGTTTGAAAAATACAGCATTCAGTGACTGCATGATATTAGAATAGCAAGGGGACTAGGTAAAGAAAGTCACCATATAGAAAGATTCTGGATCATTCTTTTTAATAGTAAGAAAGGAAAGAAACTGACATTTTGGGACTTAAGGAAGGTCTCACTTTCTGAATATGAAAGAGACCACCAGAAGTCACTCTGAGATCAATATGCACATTTCATTGCAGAGTTACCCTGACATGTAGTTAGTGATCAAGGTCCATCTCTGTCTTAGTATATTTTGGCATGTACCTGTTATATCCCTCCTATTCAGAGATAATATAAATAAAGTTAAGTAATTTTGAAAAAACCTAATTCAGACTTGAGCAAAGTAGTTTATTATGAGAACTGTCCCCCAAGAATGGCTTTGTTAGAATATGCCTTTTACCACTGTTGTACTGTTTCTCACACTGATTTCTCCAAACAGTCTTTCTTTCTGTCTTCCTCCCTCCCTCCCTTCCATTTATGGCTGCGTTGGGTCTTCTTGCTGCTCATGGTCTTTCTCTAGTTGTGGTGAGCGGGGGCTACTCTTCATTGCGGTGCATGGGTTTCTCTTTGCGGTGGCTTCTCTTGTTGCGGAGCACGGGCTCTAGGCTTGTGGGCTTCAGTAGTTGTGGCATGTGGGCTCAGTAGTTGTGGCTCGCGAGCTGTAGAACACAGGCTCAGTAGTTGTGGCACACGGGCTTAGCTGCTCCGCGTCATGTGAGATCTTCCTGGACCAGGGCTCAAACCCGTGTACCCTGCACTGGTAGGCTTATTCTTTTTTTTTTTTTTTTTTTTGCGGTGCGCGTTCCTCTCACCGTTGTGGAGCACAGGCTCCAGACGCGCAGGCTCAGCGGCCATGGCTCACGGGCCCAGCCGCTCCGCAGCATGTGGGATCTTCCTGGACCGGGGCACGAACCCGTGTCCCCTGCATTGGCAGGCGGACTCTCAACCACTGCGCCACCAGGGAAGCCCTGGTAGGCTTATTCTTAACCACTGCGCTACCAGGGAAGTCCCGAACTGAGTTTTTCTTATTCAAGAAGTATTTTAGAGAATATTACATTGTCTGTTTTGCAAAGAAGGATAGAGAAGGAAATTTTGAACACCTAATCCTTTACAACAGATTTCCAAAATTCCTTTGTTAAGAGTATAAAGTAAAAGCTAAAACTTAAGATGCATGGTATTTTAGCATACATACACACATCAGAAACACACTTCCAGATTTCATAGTCTGCTGTAATCCTGCCAGTTTACAGTTTTTCACAAAAATATGATTGACAAAAATGAGTCTTTTTTCAAAGGTAACTCTTCAAGTATGGACAGCAGTGGTGAGACCTAAATGTAATAATTATCTGTCTTGCTGATGTTTGGATTTGTCGGTTAGATTTAGATACAGGGTCTTGGATTCTTTTTGTTTGTTGCTTTGTGTGGGATAAATTCATCATGTATGTGCTTTGTGCCTTTTCCTGACATGACTTGTTTGTTGTCATTGAGATCTACAAAAATACTTCTGGCATTATTAATACAATTTACAGATCATCTGGAAGATTCCTTTGCTTATACAGGGACGCTACTGTGGAATCAGAGAGAAAATTTTTTATTTTCACAGAAAACAAACTTAAAATTGTGCTTACTAGTTTTAGGAAATGTCCTGAAAATATGACTTGAGAGGTATTTGCTATCATTCATATGGTGAATTAGAACCTCAGGAAGACAAAGAAAAGTCTTGAAAGATTAGAAAAGGACTGACATATAAATGTGGGTCCATCTTTAAAGCTTGAAGAGGTAGGAGGAAAACTTGGAAATGATAACCAGTAACCCTAATCAATTATTAGAGAGTTAAAATTTTTTTCTAATGAAATTAATTAATAACCGTTTGAATTCACGAGTCTAAGAAGCAGCTAAGTTGATTCTGAAAATATGACCATTTGCTTTCCTTTAGTAAACAACAGGCCAAGGAAATTAGAGAGACAGAGAGAAATAATAGGTGTAATATATTAAAAAAATATAAACCTTTTTCTTATTGCCTTGGCTATTCTTCCAGAGATACTAACATACATATAGGAAAGTGCACAAATCATAAGTGTACATACAGCTTGATAACTTCACAAAACACTGTCAGAACCCTACCTCAGAGGCCCCTTTGTGCCCACTTCCATTCATTGTTCCTCCTCAGTGTCCTCCCCGTAAGAGTTACTATAGGCAAAATGTTTGGGTGGCTTATAGTTTTTATTATTACAGATAGTGCTGCTGTGAACATTACTGCACACACCTTTTAATGAAAATTCATATGTATTTTGTGGGGTATATATATCTAGTAGTCAAATTGCTGGGTCATAGGGTATGCATATGGTCATCTATAATAGGTTATGCCAGACAGTTTTCCAAAGCAGTTGTGCCCATTTTCATTCCCATTAACAGTGTATAAGAGGTTCTAGTTGCTCCATGTCCTTGCCAGAATGTGACATTGTTTTGTCTGTTCATTTTAGTCCTTCTATGTGGTAGTATCTCACTGTGGCTTTAAATTATATTTCCCTTATGAATAATGATATTGAGTACCTTTTCTAATGCTCATTGGCCATTTGGATAACCTCCTTTATGAAGTGCTTATTTGAGACCCTTGCTTATTTTTCTGTTAGTCTGTTTGTATTTCTCATGGTGTTTTGTAGTTCTTTATGTATTGCAGATGTCTTCTACTCTGTAGCTTACTTTATCACTCTAAATATTGTCTTCTGTTGAATCGTTAGCATTTTTTGTGTCCTGTTGAAGAAATCTTTGCCTTTACCAAGGTCATAAAGATAATTCTGTTTTTCTCCAAAGGTTGTTTTGATTTACCATTCGGATCTACAAGAAACTGGGTTTTCAGTCTGTGTTATGGGTTGTCATTTTTTTACTTACAGATATCCATATCCTTTTGACCCAACTTCATTTGTTGAAAAGACCATCCTTGTTGCACTGCAGCATCACTTTTGTCAAACAGGTGGCTGTATATGTGTGGGTCTGTTTCTAGACCCTGTTCTATTCCATTAGTCCATTTGTCTGTCCTTGACCAGTACCACTTTATCTTAATAACTATAGCTTCATAATAAGGCTTGATAACTGGTAGCACCGGTCCTCTAGCTTTGTTTTTCTTCAATATTGCCTTCACTGTTCTTGGCCTTTTGCATTTTCATGTAAATTTTGAATCAGCTTATCTATCTTAGTTTAAACTCTTTTCAGCAATGCCAGTAGGCCCATGTATTTTGATTATGTCTCCTATTATTATAACATTCTTTATCCATTTTGACAATACCTATGCATTATTTCTTTTAAAATGATACATAAATAATAGCATATTAATATTATTTACATTGTGATGCTTGCGTGTAATTTCTCTGGAGACCACTGATCCGGGCAGTTAAAAGAAGGCTAATTGAGTAAGGAATGTTAATAGAGGGGAGGACACACTATTTACTGGAGAAAGTACTATTTTTTTCCATATACTCTTCACTCTTTCTCTCCTGCTGTTTTCACTTGTTTGATCCCAAGGGCCAATGGGATTGAGTGAATGGGTCCATTAATTTGTATGTATATCAGAAGAGCTTATTGATTGAATGAATCTGCAGTGGTTGAATGTGATCTTGGCTTAAGGGTTGGGGTTTTTCTAATGTTCTTTCATAATAGCCTCCTCCCAGTGTCAGTCTACTCCCACAGAGAAAAAGCACTTGTAATTAATGTTGTTTACAAACCTGTCACGCATCAGTGCCTATTGTGGGCAAGGTGTGTTAACAGTCATGGTCTCTTATTTTCTGGTTTGAAAACTCATTCATGTATATAGTAAAAAGACATGCACAAAGTTAAAAGGACTTTAAAAATAGAAATGATTCAAGATCAGAGATGAAAGAAAACATAATTAACTGCCAAAATAATGGTAGATGATTAGTGGTAAAGTTCAGGATAGGAGATCACTTTAGGTTAAAATGGACAAAAAACTCTTTTATAGAAATGGTATTGTTTAAGTTGGATCTTGAGTGGTAGGGACCCTGGGTAGAAGGAAGGATTTTCCAAGTTGAAGATTTGAGCCAAAATACAGAGCAGTAGTGAGAAAAAAGGCCAGAAAGGTAAGTCACCTTTTCTCCCAAGGAATCTTTGAATGCCAGTCTGTTGGGGTTTAGATACTAAACCAGGAGTTTCAGCCCTTTTTTGGCTCACCTTCTTCAATAGATGCTACTGTTGTAATCCTAGGGGAATAAAGTTTTGGTGGCTACTGTCAAGCCATGGGAAGGAATAATCGGGTAGTTGGTTTTAGGAAGGCTGTTAAATCATTCAAGTCATTACAGCACATCAGTGGGGATCTCTGCCATTGGTACTTGATGACTAATCTCAAGAGTGTGATAACAAGAAAGATTGGATGTGGGAATCCATGTTAAGGAGGGTATTAAACTAAAGTTCCAAGTATCAGGTACAAAGGACCCAACAGAAATAGTTGTAACCAAAAGATGGTGAAGAAAGGGTGAATGGACTCTGATTTGGATATGGATGAGCATTGGCAGTGAAGGAATAACTTCCAAAACCCAGAGTTCAAGAGAGGATTCAGAGGGAGTGCTGAATTCTATATCAAGTTTAAAGTGAACACTTAGGAATGAATTAGGAGCTCTTTGATGTTACGAGTGCAGATATAACAGAGAAGGCCCAGGTGCAGGGATTTACAAGGAGAAGGATTCTGGTTAGGAAATAGGTAATGAAGTGTGACAGTTAAAAAGAATAGGAAGACATTTCAGGAGGGACAGTTGGTTTTAACTAAAAGCTGAGTTTGTAAGAGAGAGGAGACTCAGATTTGAAGCCGAAAAAAGAAGAAAAGGCAGCTAAGAGGGAAATCAAACATGCAAGAAAGATGATTGATAGGGGATGCAAAAGTGGTTAACTACCCTTTTTGTATGGTAGAAAACCAGTGAATACAGGTAGGAGCTCTATAATTAATAGAAAGATACTTCTCTAATATAAAGAATATTTTACAATGTCCAGAAAGACTGAAACCAAGCTTAACATAAAAAAAAAAGTGCTGTTAAACAGTTCTGTCATTTTTGGACTTCCCTGGTGGTCCAGTGGTTAAGGCTCCACACTTCCAGTGCAGGGGGCACAGGTTCAGTCCCTGGTCAGGGAACTAAGATCCCACGTGCTGCGTGTCAGGGCCAAAAAACCCCCACAATTCTGTCATTTTTTTTCTTTCTTTTTTTTCTTCATTTCTTTTTTCCCCCCAAGTGTGAGAACAGAATGTAGATGTTTGGACATAGTCCCTCTTGTCTTTGTGGTCGGGTTATTTTAGGCACTTTGCACTTACAAGGTTAAATAAATGTTTACTGAATGACTTAATAAGTCTTGGTGCATTGTATTAGTGTTGTTTTTCCCTTTGGAACTTCGTGTTTTGTTATCTGAGGGAATGTCCTCCACCCTAAAATTAGAAGTATAGTCTTCCTCTGTATTTAAAATAGAATTTTGTGAAGAGTTCTAACTTTTCCTTGGAGGTTGGGAAATATGGGTGGCATTGCTAATTTGTTTGATCATGCATTGAGTTTATTGCACGTTAGTTATTTTTGCCCTGCATTTGAGCTGAGAACTAGAGGCATTTCTTGGGAGTGAGAAATATACCAGCAGAAAGAAGCTACTTTTTAGACATCTTCAAAAAGGGTATCAATTGTGGATATTAGCCCCTGTAGTAGTTACCTATACCTATATAACAAATTACCCGCAAATCTAGCAGCTTAAAACAATGAACATTTTTAATATCTCATCGTTTATGTTAGTTAAGAACTCGGGAGCAGCTTAGGTAGGTGATTCCAACTCAGAAAATCTTATGAAGTTGCAGTCAGGATATCAGCTAGGGTTGCAGTTACCTGAAAGATTGACTGGCGCCATAGTTTCTGCTTCCAGGTTAGCTCACTTATATGCCTGGTTAAGTTGGTGCTGGCTGTTGGCTGGAGGACTCTGTTCCTCGATGTGTGGACTTTTCCATGGGGCTGCTTCAGTGTCCTCATGGCATGGCAGCTGGCTTCCCCCAGAGTGAGTGATTCAAGAGAGAGAGCAAGGAGGAGCCTCAATGCCTTTTGTATTAGTTACCTCATTACCACGTTTGTTTTGGTATTCCCTGTTCTGAGATTTTGGCTTAGGCAACAGATGGGTTCTGACTGTGACGCTATGAAAGTTCATAAATTGGAAGGGATGCTGGTATCACCTCTCCTTGTTCTCCATGTTACCTGTCTGTTCACAGTTTTATTAGCTACTGCGAATGCAGTATAATATGTGCCATTCATCTTCAACTGGAATTCATTGCTCATAAGCCCTAACTCCTTGTGAGCAAATTTTTTTTCATTGCAAGCTCTGTTTTTTTGTGTATCTTGCATTTTCATTTGATTTGCCAACTTAGTTCTGATTATGTAACTTTGATTATTTGTAAACATAATGGTGAAGAGATGCTGTTTCTCCAAATCCTTGTTTTGCTTTCTTTTGTGATACTGTGGAGTAGAGTAGCCTTGTTTAATACGTAAAGTAAACACAAATTTATGTTTCAGTGTTTTGATGGGAGAACATGAATCCGGCTTCCATGTTCAAGATCAGTCTTAAAAGTAAAGTTGGGGATTATTCTTAAGCAGACAAACCTGAGAGAAGAGACAAGGGGAAATGCTAAAATTGGAAGCGAGTGCCAGGTCTCTTGTACTATTCAAAAATAATTTTGAGTAAAATTCCTTTGGAGCTACCAGATTAACTTTGAATTAATTTTTCCATATTCACCTTTATCCTCTTATTGCAGAAAACCCTTCATCCTGTTCTCTTCTGTGCCTTCATTTGTTTTATGAAAAGTAGCTGTGCCTTCATTTGTTTTATGAAAAGTAGTAGGTATTGTTCCAGCAGCCTGTCTCCTAAATACAGCTTCCTATCATCAGATCAAGGTGAAGGCTTTGTTCTTATTCCTCTGAGGAGATAGTTAATGAATGTTGACTTACCTACATGTTGTCATCTTGTTCGTGGTAAGCTATCTTAAATCACATACTACCTGAGTTATATTCAGCAGTCTAATCCAATCCTCTCATCTTCCTTGCCACCCATGGACGTGAATGAATGTGAACAGTGAGAAGCTCTTCCCCTCACTGAGTGTGCCTATAAAACTCTTCTTCTTACCCTACGGTGAATATTACCCTGCAGTGAATATTAAATTTGAATTCTGTGTTACAGAGTTCAAGGAAGTACCATTCTCATAATGCTGGCTTTGGGATGGTACAAAAACATCAAGGAACTAGGAACTAGGCTAAGGACACGGATCAAATGACACTTAGGGTACTTTGAACGAAGTTTAGGGCCTTTTAAAGTCTCTTACTTGACGTGAATGCTTTTCTGATTTCTTGTGATGCTTGTAGAACAAAAGCCAGCATGATTCTGTGTTGTCCTCTTAACCTCATTGTTCTCTACCCTGCTTTACTGGTGATGAGTTCAAGAAGGAATAGCATTTAGTTAAAAAATTTTATGAATTCATTCTCACACATCTCCCTCCCCACTGTAGGCTCTGACTAGAGCTCCTTTCTTGTACAGTTTTACAAGGGTTAGAGTGCAAGTCTCACACATACGAATTTTTTTCTTTTTAATCTTATTTTGCTCAGAAGAATAAAGACAAAAACCAGAATCTGTAGGAAATAAACCATTTAGCCATCTTTTGGGGAGGCAGAACAGATTTTATACTGTATCCAGTTAAATAGTATGTTAAAAATGATAATTGGCAGAAACAGTACCAGCATTAACTTCATTTCCTGTCCCAGTCTTAGTGAAACTGTTGTCATGGTTATGGTCTGCTTAGGCATTATACGTGTTGAAAGCTTTATATACTCTACGACTCTAGTGAGCCAACTAACTCATAGAAATTGAGGGAATTTCAGATTTTGCAATTTAAAATATACAGGACTTTCCAGGTGGTCCAGTGGTTAGGACTCTGTGCTCCCAGTGCAGGGGGCCCAGTTTCGATCCCTGGTCAGGGATCTAGAGATTCTGCATGCCTCAACTAAAAAGGATCCCACAGGCCGTAACTAAGACACAGCACAGTCAAAAAAAAAAAGATTTAAAAATATATATACAAAAGAATCTAAACATAAAGAGTTATTTTGAAAAGAGTGGTGTGTGTTTTAAGTTTTAAACACGATACTCTATTAAATGCTTAGAGAGCTTAGAATGGCTATTGATGAAGAATCCCCCAAACAGGAAGTTTCCAAAAACTCTTCCACTGGAGGTTAATTTGCAACTGCAGTATCTGTATCATCATTTCCTGAGATCATGAGAGCTGCCAGTACCCCTTGTGGAAAGCTCTGGGAAGCCATTGTTTTCAGAGTTTTTCTGTATTTTATTTCCCCCTTTTTGTTTGGTTACTTAGAATATCTGTGAAAATAGAATCCATGCAATCTTGGCAATTGATCTATAAACATTACACCCTTTCATTTTAAGTGAGACCTTTTCTCTATATCTGAGTTTGACGTGTTCTTTAAGAGCAAAAACAGAAAATTAATTTCTAAGTAATGAAGACCTAACGTTAGCATAAGTATTCTTTTTAATTTTAAATAAGGCAGTGGAAAGCAAAGAACGGCCCCTTGTTAAGTGGACAAGTATGTATCTGAGGGGAAAACATCTGTGTGTTCTCTGTGCTCCACTGTGGCAGGTAGTGTACAGCTGAGGGGCCTATCATACTGCCCTGTTATTTTTCACTTGAGACTTGCATGGTGCCAAAAGACTCTACAAAAGCCTTCCTTCGCTGCTGTGTGTATATTGCAGTACTGGCAGCAAGACACACAGTTGCCAGTGCCTACAGGGTAGTAAGATACTCAAGAACACGAGGAGGGGACAACAGAAGAGCAAAAACTGTGACCACGTTATTACCAAGTCACATCTCTCATTGTGTGACATTGTTTCTTTTTTTCTAATTTGTTTTAGGCCAAAGTAGACTAAAGAAGTAATGAATCTTCTTTTCTGCACCCTCCCCCCTGCCCCCTGCATCCTACACAGTGGTGCCTAAGGTGTCCTTTGTGTTCTTCTCTATTAAGCATTAAAATTTTCTGTATCTAGCAGTACCTAGCAGTTCATGTCATTATGTGAAGGGAATGTGGATAGTATGGTACCAAGGACCACCTGTGCTAAGGAAGATTTGATGGAACCAGTGTTAAGAGAAAATGATCTAGAAAAGTATAGATTGAGTGAAGTGTACTGGGGGTAGTCAGGGTTTCTCTAAAGCTAAGGCTTGTGTATGTTGAGCTAGTGAATCACTTTTTAAATCTGGAATCAGCTACAAATCACCTTGATTTAGTGACTGCCAATGAGAAGCCTGTCTTAACCTAGCTGATATAAGACAAGTGAACAGTTCTAATTTAGGAATGACCACCCCGGAAATAAAATTATCATTAGACTTTTTCCAGAAAGGTACCACAAGCAAAATATTGTGTTAAAATGACTCCCTATCGTGATTGTTGTATCCCTTATTAATAACTACAATGTTGGAGAGAAAATAATTGAAGGAAATGGTCATTCTTTCATCTCTTATCTGTTGGATTTTGCCATTTAAGAATACTGAAAATGAGGTTGACTTTAAGAGATCCCTCCCTGAGACATTGTTTAGATATTGCTCTTTAGGAGTATAAGAAATAGGAGTATAAGAAGCTCCTTTTACAAAGATAAAGTGATAACGGATACTGCTCTTTAGAAGTTAGTAAAGAATTCAGAAGTCTCTAGGCCAGCCACTGCTGCTATCTCAGCCACCCGGGTGGCAGTGGACACCCCAGCTAGCAGCCCTGAACTACGACAGATACGAGCAGCGGTTGCTAGGCTTGTGTCATCTCTTCACCCTCAGGAGGGGAAAGAAGAGCTATTACTAATAATCAGAAGTGAACTTTCAGAAAACAAGAAAATTGGCTACATTTTTTTTTTTTTACTTTCATCTATGTATCAGCAATAGGATTTTTTTAGTAATGATCCTAGCTCGTCAGTATTCAGTATTGGAAGAACAGGGTGACACCTGGTCTATTAATCTTCATAATGATCCTCACACTAGGCATTCAGGTGATAATGGAGATAAACATGTAGAGAGGTGGATAAATCTCAGTGCAGATGCTACCCAACATAAAGATGAGAACACAGATATTGTTGAAAAACGATATCAGAAGATTAATGTTCTTTTCTGGTTAATGATGGGACCTAAACATCTGGAGAAAAATGTCAAACATATCAAAGCTACATGAGTCCAGCCTTGTACTGAAGTGTTGTAAAGACTTCCATACAGTGTGATTAGAAATCACTGAAGACGTCCCAACTCTGCGGGAAACATTTAAAGCCTTTCAGTTTTTTTCGTGCCCATTATTTAGAAGGTGCTGATTGCTTCATGAAAGCAGATTATGATACACCTGTCCTACTAGACAACTTGAGATGGCTTCTTTCAAACTGTGATCCTGAAGAACCCATGTACTTCAGGAGGAAATATATACTAAACAAAGAAGCTTTGAAGAGATTTGGTACTGGACACTTTTGGTATTGGAATTATAACTGTTATTCTCCTGCAGAGGGCCCTGGTTACTGTTCCTCTTGCAGTTTTTGTATTATTTTCATTCATATGATTATTTAGGTTACCAGCCTGCCTTGAGAAACCAGTAAGACAAATAAATGAAATAATCGAGAATGGAGATCCAAAGATAAAATGTCTAATATTGAACTGAATAAAGAACTGCACCTGCAATATATTGATACAACACTGTAATCCCACTGACAAATTCTTTGTATGTGAACATTCCATACTTGAAAATCTTTCATATGAATGGCTGCAAACTGAAGCTTTAACATGAGCTTTAAGTCTGTTAAAATGAATTGATACAGTAATGTAAGTTTTTAATTTTTTAAATGGTAGTTAGGTTAGAGGAACTAAAGAGAGATTGTTTCCTGTTCCTGACCACTTTTATTGATGTCTCCAAATAAATAGAACTTCTAACCTTGCTAGAACTGTACTGCACTGTTGTACACACATGAAATACTAAACAGATCTGCCTAAAAGAAAAATTTAGGAGGAAATATTATTGGTCATCTTTTTTAACTCAAGACAAATGGGTTTGTATCCACAGTTTAACAAATGAACCAAACTTCCCCTGACATACACAAAATGTTGTTTTGTCTAATGAAAATTTTGCTGTAACTATTTATAATAAACAGAATCTCTTCCAGAAAAAGGCAGAATTAGAGATGACATTTACCTAAGGTACATTAATAAAAGCACAGTTTGAAATTAGAATGAACCTTGATTATATGTGATATTTTTTCTGTTTTGCTTACATTAAATAATTGTCAGTAGCACTAATTTGCATTTTTGTTTTGTAGTCTCTGGTTTTCAGCAGCCACTGTAAAGCAGTGAGTGGCTACTCAGACCAGGTCATCCATCAGCGGAGATCAGCTACCTCCTCGCTTCGTTGCTGCCTGCTCACTGAGCTGCCATCTTTTTTGTGTGTGGCCAGTCCACGAGTAAGTGCCGCAGGAGGGAAGAGATAAAATAGATGGTGTTTGAAGAAATAAACCAGTTTTCAAGGGATCCATTTCTTAACCAGAACTGTTTTAAGCTATTTGGACCTTGAGAAACATATAAATGCTCGGTATTTAGAAAGGGCATCCGTGGTCCTGGCTTTCCCAAGACAGCACTCCTCACTTTGAATGGTGTTGGTTTGAGAACAGTTGTATGGTAATAGAAGTGACTTCTTTCCCTGATGTTGCTTCCGTGTAGTTCCTCTCATTTAGCCTGGGGGCTCTAAACTACCATGGGAGCAAGCCATCTGTTACTAGGTAGGTTATCACCCAATAGCAGGGACAGGAACAGTGGAATATTTGAATAGAAGAGGGAGCCATTTGTCACCTGTGTTGAGGTTTTTGAGGGTTTTTCAGAGGAGGGGCCCTGATTGGGAGGGAGATTTGATCTGGCCTTATCGCCTCAGTACAGTCTCCAAATAACAAAGGGAAATATAACACTCCAGCATCAAGAAACTTCTTAGATGGTATTCTCTAGCTTTCTTCAGCAGCTCTGCCTGGACTGTGGTTCACAAGTATGTTCCCTCTGAAAAGTGACTATTGGGCCATATCCACCAGTCAGTGGTAGTAGTCTTGTTCGCAGATTGGGAGTAGTTTCTATTGTGGTTTCAACTTTGAACAGCTGTTAGATCCTTCCTGATACCCTGTTTATCAAAACAGGGCACTCTGGTGATTGCCGACAGTGTCGCTGCAAAGGCTCCCCTTGGCACACTGTGGCTGTTTACTTCGCTTACATCTTCCACTCTTCATGTCTTTCTGATCAGAGCCAGACAGAAACTCTCTTACAACCATGAAGCAGTACATGAAGGGGGAGAGGCAGAGTAGAGATGTGGCCAGACTGCAATTAGAGCAAAAACAAGTTTGTCTTTCCAGCTTGTTTCCATTTGCTCTAAGGGCAACTTTCATTTAGCCAGGAGACTCTAAGAGGTTGACTTTTCTTACCCTTCTGTGTTTTTATCTTGTTTTCTTCACTCATCCTAGCAAGTCTACTGTTTTCACAGTTCCATTCAAAGAAGGTGGAGACTTTTAATTCTTCTTTGTGATGATATTTCTCTACCATTATTTATATCAGCTTACATCCTTAACTTTATTAAGTTATCAAAGGTCAGAATCTGGCAGAGGATCCAAAGAAAGATGATGAATGGAAATGAGATGACAGTAGAGTCCCATTGATTCCTGCCTGCCTAGATTTCTCTGCTTGTCCTGTGCTACACAAACTTGATTCTCTTATCATTATCAACTTTGTTTGATTTATATTGATTCTCCAGAAAGTATTTGGGTTTTGTAGGTACCCAGTTCTTCCAAAGCATTCTTGGTCTTTGAAGCTTAAGTTGATCTAGGGAAAAGCACTTTTTCCAGAAAACATCTAAAGCCAAGGGCTTGCATAGAAATCAGCCTTCAGGCTTCATAGTTGCATGGTTGTTTCCTTTTTACACTCCTAATCTGTTATGTACATGGAGAGGCCTATAAGAGGAAGCCTAGATTTTTGAGAGAGGGATGTCAAGACATTTTTTACTTCTCATATTCCCCGTGTTTTATAGAGCCAGTAAAAAGTGAACTGCCCGGTGTTCCCTGGTGGTGCAGTGGTTGAGAGTCCACCTGCTGATGCAGGGGACACGGGTTCGTGCCCTGGTCTGGGAAGATCCCACATGCCGCGGAGCGGCTGAGCCCATGAGCCATGGCCGCTGGGCCTGCGCATCCGGAGCCTGTGCTCCGCAACGGGAGAGGCCACAACAGTGAGAGGCCCGCGTACAGCAAAAAAAAAAAAAAAAAAAAAAGTGAACTGCCCTGGACTGTAACTGCATTTATGGACATAAAAATTCTTCATTTATACCACTCAAAGCTCTATAGCCGGGGCTTCCCTGGTGGCGCAGTGGTTGAGAGTCTGCCTGCCGATGCAGGGGACATGGGTTCATGCCCTGGTCCGGGAAGATCCCACATGCCACGGAGAGGCTGGGCCCGTGAGCCATGGCCGCTGAGCCTGTGCGTCTGGAGCCTGTGCTCCACAATGGGAGAGGCCACAACAGTGAGAGGCCCGCGTACCGCAAAAAAAAATAAAAATAAAAAAAATAAAAGCTCTATAGCCAACCACTCTGAAGAATAACCCCACCCTTCTGACATACTTACATATACAGACCCCCACTGTACTATACTTACGTATTGTTTCTGAGGAGCCTGAAGTCTAAACTCTCATGCCTGGTACTGATGTTTCCCTAAAAAAACAATAGTAACTTGAAGAAGACTGTTAGCCTAAAGGTGTGGTGGCAGGCAGGAAGCAGGAGGAAGCTTTTCTCATCTGGCTGAGGGGCTCCTCCCCAGCACCCTTTCCTGTTCAGCCCTTCTCCCCACATTTGTAGAGTTTCTTCACGTAGCATGTGCTGAATCTGAAATGGGAGTAATCACCCCATAGTTAGGAGGACAGGAAGAAGAGTTTTAAACATGTCTGAATGTTTTATACACACGCAAGATCTGTAGATCAGGCCGGGGGTGTGAATAAGGCAACATTTTATGAGGTATTTTAATCTTATATTGATTTCTAACCCATCTGCAGTGGAGAGAAACTGATTTCCTTTGACGTCTCAACCCTGGCATTGAGTTAACACAAATTAATTTCCATGGCATGTGCTGTGAAAACTTTAGGGTCAATTCAGGAAGAACTGTGTCACTAAGGAAGGAATTATCATTAGCTTAAGAAATCATTCTGCAGGGTTAATAAGCTAAGACCCTGGAAATTCATCACACCAAGAAACTGAAGCGCTTGGAGCGGTCACGCTTCCTAGAGCTAGAGCAGGAATATACGTGTCCTCAGGAAGGACGCGCTGAATGCTTGAGGCAGCCCCTGAAGATACTATAGTTTAGGAAGTTAATGAAGCAAGAAACAGGGGTTTGCTCATGTGGGACTAAAGGGAGTATGCATTTCCATTTGTGGGGAGGCAAGAATGAGTATGTCATGCTCCATCTCCCCCTGCTTCTGAGCAATCAGGAAGGCCACTTGGGGTTAGCAGAATGGGTGGAGGCTGTTTAGGATAGAGCTGACTTAGAAAGCACAATTTAAGTAGAAATGGACTTGTTTGCCTCCTTTTGGACCTCATGAGTTCACTGCTTACGTACTTACAACATGACACCGTATGATTCTGTATATATCTTGATCCAGGGCTCCTGCCAAATAAGCTTATCAAAACATTAAAAAATATTTCACTGGGCTTCCCTGGTGGCGCAGTGGTTGAGAGTCCGCCTGCCGACGCAGGGGACACGGGTTCATGCCCCGGTCCGGGAAGATCCCACATGCCGCGGAGCGGCTGGGCCTGTGAGCCATGGCCGCTGGGCCTGTGCGCCCGGAGCCTGTGCTCCACGACAGGAGAGGCCACAACAGTGAGAGGCCCGCGTACCGGAAAATAAATAAATAAATAAATAAATAAATATATATATATATATATTTTTTTTTTTTAATTTTTACTAAGAGCTGTGCCTTGCAAACCTCCTAGTTTTTAATCCTGGACTTTGAAGGCTATCAGCAAAATGAAATTGGAAAATAGGTGAAAGTTTATAACTGGAAAAAGTTGTGTGTTTTTTTTTTTTTTGATTAAAGCAATTTTTATTTTTTCTCAGCTTTTTTGAGAAGTTGTTTTGTTTTTAAACTATAAGAGTGTCTAGAAATGACACTCTTTCCTGTGTCACTGTTCTCCCCCTATTCCTTCATGATTTGCTAGCTTTTGATTTTTCATCTCGAGAATATGGCCCCAAAGTTTTTATATATAATTCCAGTATATGTTCTGCTTTTCTTCAAAAAAAGAAAAATCAAAGTAAGAGGTGGGGGGGAGGGAGGGAAGGATTGAGAGTTTGGGATTAGCAGATGCAAACTGTTTTATATATAGGATGGATAAATAACAAGGTCCTACTGTATAGCATAGGGAACTATATTCAATATCCTATGATAAACGGTAATGAAAAAGAATATATATATGTATAACTGAGTTACTTTGCTATGCAGCAGAAATTAACACGACAATAATAGATCAACTATACTCCAATAAGATTTTTTAAAAAAAGCAGTTATCTTTGAGTGTAAAATTCGTCCGTATGAGTCTCTAATTAGAAAAGATTAAGTATGCTTACTCATCCAAGAGTGCTTGCTGTTTGAGCTATATAGAACTGGTCATGCTTCTGTGGTTCAGACCACTGCTTCTCAAACCATTTTTGTGGAAGTATAGCCACTATTGATTGTCACGTTCTGAAACTCATATCCTAGGTGGCAGATGTCTGCTCTGGTTTAGTATCTGCTGGGCTACTGCCAGGACAAGCCATGGCGGGAGAGACCCAATTTTTTTTTTTTTTTTTTTGGCATATGGAAATTTATTGCTATCCTGCTTTTAACATCAAAACTTACGATCTTGGTCTTTCCTTCTTGCCTTTGTATAAGGCCAAAAGGGAGACATTGGCTACTTTGATGACCTTAAGAGCAGACTCCAGGAATGTCACCAAGAGCATGACCTTTGCGACCAGATCCAGCAACCAGAACTTCATCATTTTCCTAAATGATGAATAAAATTCAAACAACCATCATTGGGTACAAAGGCTCTGATTTTTTTGCCATTCTTGATGAGCTGAACCCTGACACTCTTCCTGATGGCAGAATTTGGCTGTTTGGCTTCAACCCCTACTTTTTCAAGCACAATTCCCTTGGCATGAGAAGCACCTCCAAAAGGGCTGGTCTTCAGGGCTGTGCCCAAATGGGCTTTCTTGTACTGTTTATCATGCCACTTCTGGTCTCGTCGGTGGCTATGGAGCTTCCTGGTAGTGCGAAGACTGCAACACTTGCCCATCCTGCCAGTGCCACGGGCCTGAGTGAAAGACACAACTTATTTATTTATTTATTTATTTATTTGCGGTACGTGGGCCTCTCACTGTTGTGGCGTCTCCCGTTGCGGAGCACAGGCTCCGGACGCGCAGGCCCAGTGGCCATGGCTCACGGGCCCAGCCGCTCCGCGGCATGTGGGATCTTCCCAGACCAGGGCACGAACCCGTGTCCCCTGCATCGGCAGGCGGACTCTCAACCACTGTGCCACCAGGGAAGCCCTATTTTTATTTTTATTTATTTAATTTATCCTGGTTACACCAGGTCTTACTTGGGGCATGTGTGCTCCTTAGTTGTAGCATGCATGTGGGATCTAGTTCCCTGACCAGGGATCGAGCCCGAGTCCCCTGCATTGGAGGGCAATTCTTAACCACTGCACCACCAGAGAAGTCGTGACCCAATTTTTAATCACCTACTTTGTGTTTCAGTCTTTATTTGCCTGTACTCAACTTTCGGTGGGAAAGATGAATAACTTGGAAGCAAGAGAACAAACTCCTTTTGGAGTGGGTAAATGTGGTATGAGACTACCAAAACCTATTCCTAGTACTAAGTAAGCTGATTTATTGCGTGAGCTTTTCTGGGTTTTGGAGCGCCAGGGCCCAGCTTGCTGTGACCCACTGTAGTTTTGCATCTGGACCATAGATGGCACTGCTCCCTAGCAAAATGAATTTAGCTTCATCTGTAAGCCAGAGTAGTGTAGTCTTTGGTTATTGGTAAATGATGCTCTTTCTCCAGTTTTGGTATCCTCCAGTTTCCAGCAGAGGTACCTGCAGCCCCACAGTCAGCTAGCTGATTGTATATGTACCCCAAGGCAGTATTTCTCAAGGCTTGGCCTGAGATGCTGGGGTGCATGTTAAAAACCTAGAACTAGGGCTTCCCTGGTGGCGCAGTGGTTGAGAGTCCGCCTGCCGATGCAGCGGACACGGGTTCGTGCCCTGGTCCGCGAAGATCCCACATTCCGCGGAGCGTCTGGGCCTGTGAGCCATGGCCGCTGAGCCTGCGCGTCCGGAGCCTGTGCTCCGCAACGGGAGAGGCCACAACAGTGAGAGGCCCGCGTACCGAAAAAAAAAAAAAAAGATTGCATTTGCGGGCTTCCCTGGTGGCGCAGTGGTTGAGAGTCCAGCTGCTGATGCAGGGGACGCGGGTTCGTGCCCCGAGGACCCACATGCCGCGGAGCGGCTAGGCCCGTGAACCGTGGCTGCTGAGCCTGCGCCTCCGGAGCCTGTGCTCCGCAACGGGAGAGGCCACGGCAGTGGGAGGCCCACGTACCGCAAAAAAAAAAAACCCTAGAACTAGTGATTCCTACCTTAGGCCTGGATCAAAATCTGCACATTAGATAGGCTCCTAAGAAGGTTCTTTTGCCCACCAAAACTTGACAAACCATTGCCCTAAATATTGATGGGCATGAAAATAGAAAAGTTAGTAGCAAGGTAGATTTTCCTAAATGTCTAACTTCCAATAAATAATAGAAAGAATAGAACTACCTAACTACATACAGCCAGTACTTTATGTTCTGATCTTTCCCATACCTCTGCCCTTGCTCCTTATATCCACATTCTTCCTATCTCTTGGTCTAGCTCCATGGTTCTTCTGAGCAATTCGCTGCTAGTAATGGGACCTTAGCATTTTTATCAACCTGGGCTTACAGGTAATCACAACCTCCAAATTTTAACAAAAGGTAACCTCAGACTCCTTATCAGATGATTTCACAGATATCTGAATGCATAGCTGCTTATTATAGTGGGAATAGACCCAGGTCATTAAAGAAGGATAAAACCTGTGTTTCTAAGTTGGCAGGAGCCTTCTGTTCCTTTGGGGGGCAGCATTTGAATGTGAGTTAAGAATTTGTGCAAAGCCTCTGCCCTAGCCAGGAAATGAATTCACTACTCTCTGGCAATTGCTTTCTCTAATCCCTACCCCATAACGCTCCCCCGCAGCTTATGGCCCGAAAGAAAGATTCTCTTATCTTCCATTACGTTTGTCAGTCAGTAACCTGGTCAGGGAAGAGGAAAAAGAAATGTTGACGAGCTTTGCCACAGAAGCCTTAAAGATAGCTTCAGATGCACCAGGAGGATACTCTTTAGTTCTTTAATGATGACTATCTCCAGCTCCCTTTATGGCCTCACCATCCTGTGTATGGCTAATAGAACTTTGCCAAAAGCACTGTCTGGCAATGAAGGGAGATGACAAAGTGATTTTATGTATATATATTTGTGATAGAATTATTCCTGACCTGGTATCCCAGTTTATCTGCAAACTCCAGCACTCTTTGGATCTTTAGTTTGTTGAAAATTCATTTTATGGAGGTTGGCTTTTTACCTGGCGAAGCCCACTAAGTCAGTTATTAAGGACAGGTTAGTTTGTCAGAGCAGGGAAGTTAAAACCGCTAGTCTAAGAATTATCCACATTAGTCTGATTTCAGAGTCAAAGTTCCCAAAAGGCTTAGTGGGTGTGGAAAATGTGAAAGAGCCATCTCATGTGAATCTTTCACTGCAGGTCACCGCAGTGCCATTGGATTCTTACTGCAATGACCGAAGTGCAGAATATGAGCGGCGAGTGCTGAAGGAAGGAGGGAGTCTGGCAGCCAAGCAGTGTTTGTTGAATGGGGCCCCTGAACTGGCGGCAGACTGGCTAAATCGACGGTCTCAGTTCTTTCCAGAACCAGCTGGAGGACTGTGGAGCATTAGGCCTCAGAATGGCTGGTCTTTCATCAGGATTCCAGGTGAGTCCTCCTTTCTCTTGGCATATGTTCCCAGCTTTGGCAAGGGAAGAACCAGGAAGATACTCCATGTGGTGGTTTCAGATATTCAGAATTCAAAGTTCTTGAGGTTTCTATTTCCTCTTTTACCCTTAGTGATTGTAGGTAAGAATGCTTAAGTAATTTGTGACTTGAGTCACAAATTAGAAATTTTTTTTAGATTTCTGCCTAAATGCTCTCCTGTGACAAGCTTACAGCTGAGAGAGGAATACCACTCTTAGGGGTGGGGGCGGGGGGTGTAGGGAAATAAACTTGGTAGGAAAGGCTTCAGGTCGAGTGAGTACAGTCGTCTTGTGCCATTGCCAGTGGAATGAATGAGAATGTCGTCACTCACAGAAAGCCTAGTTTGAGTAGCATAAACAGTGTCCTGCACGAAGCACTAGAGATCTGAATGATAACCAGAAGAAAAACAGTGTTTTGTGCCAAAATGCTAGCGGATTCCCAGACCTACTAGAGTCAAGGTCGAGGGTTGAAAGGAAACTAGGTTTTCATTTTTGCTTTAGTGAGACTACTTTTAAGGAAACCAAACACAGGGTTCATAGGCTTATGTTCCTTGCTTACACCTGCAGGCACACTGGAGTGGTAGCTTAAAGCTACCATGTTCGTTTCAGTTGTCCAAATTCTCTGATGCTTTGATTGTATTCATCTTACTGGCACGTAAACTAGAGTTAAGGGTTCAAAAGAGGCTCTGCTGTTTCTAAGAGATAACTGGGTTAAAGGCTTTAAGACCTGGCTTTTCCATTTAATGTTAACTTTGTCAAGTGTCGAGGGACTTTGGGTCAACCTGTTAGTTGCTTTGGGGGTACTTTGAACTGGAAGATACCATTTTGTGTACAAGAGCAATATGTATATGGCCTCATATCTGACTTAAAACAGGTGAAAGCAGTGGGTGAAGGTATACTGTTAGAAAATAAGGGGAAAGCCCAGGTGTAAAGCAGGCCTGAATAGTAGTTGGAATAGAGGAATAGAAGCCAGCAGGTTTGGAAACCACCGAGTCCCCGGCAGAAGATGAGCACAGGTGTTAAAAGAAGCAGGATAACACCTTATTTCTTCTTTCTCCCTTTTTCATTTTGACTCCTAAGTTCCCAGTACAGAAGGAGAAGGCTTATTGCTGGCGCTGTGGGAATCTCTTGTGGCTTTTCCTGTTCTTTGAAAGAAAAATGGACCTTGTTTAAATAGCAGGAAGTGTCTGAGTTCTTTTTGCATCGATAAAAAGCACCAGCCTCACTGGCTGTTTACTGTGAGAACCAACCAGCTCCTCACTGACCCCATTGTGCTCGGTAGACTGGCTGGGCAGGGCAGTGGGGGGTGGAGGGGTCATTGGAACCTGTATTTTATCTCTTTTTCCTCTATACTTTTACATTTTCTGTTTCCCTGGGAAGGGTTGGTTTTATTATATTCCTTGAGAGACTGACCAAAATCTTCTGGATTTCACACCTTGAATGTCTCTCTGTGTTTCACCAAGAGAAGTGTGTACAATCCCTTCAAAAGTCTCCTCTCCTTGGAAAAAGGAGATATTATTTTATCCGTTACCCTAATTTTACTGCCATTGGATACATTCATTTTGTCAGTGACCAGGATCTTATACTGTGGTCAGTAAGAGCTTGTATCTAAGTGAAAATACTGTAAGATTGTGTACTGTAGGATTGTAGGAAAGATTGCAAGAAAGTAGCGTAGGTCTTTTCATTTCAACATTTTTTGAGCTTCTGTTTGAAAGAAGGGGCTGGGCACAGGTTTGACTTGGCAGAGTCAGCCTAATTTCTAGGGAATTGTGCTCTTCTTGGCTCTGTGCCCTGCTTAGCAACAGGTGGTGCTCTTGTCCAGTGCAACTTTAGTAGCTCCTGAAAATTGGGTAATGGATGCCAGGCCCAGAAGGCAACAGTGTGCAGTGAAAGAAAACTGTTTTTTTCTGCTTAAGTGTTTTAAGGCTGTTGCTTATGTCACTTTCTTCTTGGACCTTTTCCTTCAGGCAAGTCCAAAGAAATTCAGTCCATCCACTTACACCTCCCCCACCTAAACAATAACAAGCTAACAACAGGTGCGACTTCTTGCTTCTTTTAGGTGCATCAGAGTTCTTTTCTAAGTGTACATCTTCATCTCTGAGTTTTCCTAATCCTAGCATCAGTTCGTTCTGCTTGCAAAGTAAAGTAGATGTGGGAAGCAGGAAGGTATGAAAACCATTAAATCATGATTTTGAGATGAATTGAAGCTTCTGAATATTCAGGCACAAGACAGATTTGTATATACTTAAATATTTGTGTTGAGGGACTATATACGAATGGAAAGAGGAGATAAGCAGGCTGCAGAAATCTGATGTGCTTAGCTTGCCCACTCTCACTCAGTGACTGAAAAACATATGGGTTTCTTTTTTTCACTTTCCTACGCTTTTAATGAGAAAAAAAGAAACTTACTGTCTGAAGCTGATTGGTACCTCTTTAGGGAATGTTTAGGAGCTATCAAAATTGAGGGACCCCAGGGAACCCAATTAAAGGAGAAGGGTAATTGGCAAGAAGAAACCCTTGAAGTTGTTAGGAAAGCATTGCTGCCTGATCAGACTGGGAATTTATATAGGCCTCCTTGTCCGGTGCCAGCAAGAGGGCTTAGCACTCGGTTCTGTCCCAGCTGCAGTCATTTGATTGCGTTGGTAAGGAGACCAACAAGGAGAGCATTTCAATAATCTAAACAGGACCAAACAAAGAGGCTGAACAAAGGTGTGTGCCACAGTGTCAGGGAGGGGGTGGTGGAGGAAGAAATGTGGCCTGGCAATGTTCCGAAGGTGGGAAAAGGCAGGCTGCAGTGCAGAGGAGTAAACATCCAGGACCTGTAGCTTTGTAGCAGAAACACAGTGGCTGATGATTTGTTGTGGTGCTGTCAGCACATCTGTTCTCATTCGGTTTATACAATTAATTGTGTACTTGGCAGATAGTGGCGAGAACAGAGAAATGACCGTTGAAAACTTTTGGATTGCTCTCAACAGTCAGCTTCTGTAGTTCAGAGGAAAAACCACAGGTTCAAACCTGAAACTAAAGGTAGACAGTATGTTTTTCTTAACAGTTTCCTTTTTTTACTTTTAGTAGTTAGCTGTGTATGTGAGCTCTCTAGCCTTTCTGTCTCTCTTTTTGCATCCCACAGCCACTTGCAAACATACCCTTACATCTCCCAGCCCCTTAAGTTTCATCTCTTCCCCTCCTAGTAGCAGCAATTGTTTAGGGTATGTTTATGGACCAGTCTGCAAACAGGAAACTCTACTTCCTGAAATGTGATGGGAGTTGAATGATACTGAATGGATAAGATGAAAATTTGTGAGTTAAGTGTTCTCTAAAGATCTTTGGCTGAAATGCGTTTTTTTTTTGTTTTTTTTTAATGGGAAGAGGAAGGAGGAAGCACAAATTAGTGAGTGAAAGCAGCTTCCATTTCAGAGAAACCCAAAGTCAGTCTTTCTGAAAAGCTGAATAAGCCCTAGTGTCTTTATTAAATTACAGCTTAGGATAATGACATTTACCAGCCAACCTATTTGAAATCATCCAAGAGAGGGAGGGTTTTTTTTTATTTTGGTTTTGGTTTTGGTTTTTAGTGCATTTCTTGGTGTTCAAGTGTCTTTAGGGGCAGGCAAGAGCAGCCCTTGTTTCTCTACATTCTCATGCCTTTGGGAGGTAAACCATGTAGCCACAGGACTAGTAGAAACAGATACCTAGAGATAAGATGAACAAAGGAAAAACAGATTTCTCAGGTCACTTACAGCAGGTTTGGCATGGATATTACTCTTAGATGTCCACATATACCTGCTGTCTCTTGAATAAAAATGTGGAGCGGGGGAAAAAAAATGTGGAGCAGGGAAACTTTCAGATGCCTTAGCAGCAGATGTCTGATTGGGAACTGTCAGTTGGGAGGGGACCTACACCTCCCTACTTCAGGATATTTCTTCCCAGAGCACTACTGGATATGATGTAACAGTGCTTTGCATTCTTCTCTAGAGTACTTTCCTGCTCTCATGATGACAAGCGTCCTGGTTGCAGTAATTTTGGCTGCATACAGCTTTGCAGTGAGTGATTTTGCTGCTTCAATTAAATATAATTTCCCGCTTCCCCCCTTTTCTTCTCCCTAGGCAAGGAGAGCCTCATCACTGACAGTGGAAAGCTGTATGCCCTTGATGTCCTGTTGACTCGGCTCAAGTCTCAAGGACATAGGGTCCTTATCTACTCCCAGATGACCAGGATGATAGACCTGCTGGAGGTAGGAGAAAGAACCCTTGGGGACTAGGACGCTTTGACATTTAAATTGCAGGAATCATAGATGTATGACTAATGTCAGTCCTGCTTAATGGGAACCCAAAACTTGTCTTCGTGATTTGACCATCTATATGGGGAGGAGAAGCAACTCCTGGCGGATATGAAAGTGTGCAAAGGACTTCTTCCTCCTTCCTTGTATCAGTGAAATAGAATCCCCCTCCTTCCTTCCTTTACTAGTGAAGAAATTCCCGAATTTTAAAGCAGATCAGATCCTAGGAATTTCTTGAAAAGTCCTCTGAAATTCTGTATGGAAAACAAGATTTGGGATTAATTCTTAAGAGCAGCTATTCATCCTGAGTTAGTGTAGTGGTTCTCAACCTGACTACATTTTGCAGTCTTTTGGGGGAGCTTTAAAAAATACTGATGTCCCATCCTCAGAGATACTTATGTAAGAAGTATGGAATGAGGCCTAGGCATTAGGATAAAAAGTTCCCAAGGTGATTCTAATATATAACCAAAGTTGACAGCCATTGGGTTATGGTGAAAGATACAGCTCTGTCTTACTGTGCAGGGCAGATTTTGTTTCTTTTATTACTTCTGAGTTGACATTCTCTCTGCTTTCTTGTTGTTGAAGTAGTGGCTTATTATTTGAGGGAGAGAAAGTCATGGACATATAAACAGAGGAGTGAAAGTGAGGACAAATAATCACAGACCACTAGAGTAAGTTTTTCGTGCAAGAAAGTTGGAAAGCCATCTGTTGAGAGGCTAAAGCATCTGGATGTCAGTAGTGTATAAATATTCTCATGTTTTTTGGTGTGTTTTACATATTTAATAAGCCTTTAAATTTTAACCCTGCTACTCCAGGGACTAGTTGGTAATAAATAAGTGGAAATTGGACATTATTATCCCTATCTAGGAATAAGGGAGTAGAGATTCTATCAGTGCAGAAGGAATGAAGGGTAGCAGTAGGGGAGAATTTTAGGTTCTTCAGAAGCCAAGGCTGGCTCGCTGAATTTTGCAGTGAGTTTATCTAAATTCAGTGGCAGCCTCTTAAATAATCAGGCAACTTCTTTTAGCAAGAGACATAACAAATAATATTTGAGGTCAATTTAATCACTGTTTCATGTTTAATAAAAAGTGTTTAGCCTCTGGAATGCTGTCAACAGGCAGAAGTTTCTGCCTTTTTGTATTGTGAGTAGGTCATCTATTTCTAAATGATGGAAAAAATGCTTATAAGTGACTGTGAGTCACCATAAGAGGTGATTAAGCCGTTGTGTTTGATGTAAATCTTGACTATGTTAAAGGTCCTAACAACAATAATCCAAAATAAGAAGACTGCCTGCATCCTTAATATTCTGTTCAGGGACTTCCCTGGTAGCAGAATGGTTAAGAATCTGCCTGCCAATGCAGGGGGCTTGGGTTCGAGCCCTGGTCCAGGAAGATCCCACGTACTGCAGAGCAGCTAAGTCCATGCACCACAACTACTGAGCCTGTGCTCTAAAGCCCGTGAGCCACAACTACTGAGCCTGTGCGCTGCAACAACTGAAGCCTGTGCACCTAGAGTCCGTGCTCCACAACAAGAAGCCACCTCAATGAGAAGCCCACGCACCACAACGAAGAGTGGCCCCCGCTCGCCGCAACTAGAGAAAACCTGAGCAGCAACAAAGACACTAATGCAGCCAAAAAAAAAATTTTGTTCAAACTAAATGATGTCAACAGCCAAAACAATATGAGTAACTTTCTTTCAGTGGGGCTCTTTTTAGATAAAGTGCACTTGCCTTTTCCTGAAGAGTCAGGAAAGTATAGATGAAATAGTAATCTTTCACTGATAAGAATTATAGAAAAGGTAATATAATATGCTAAGGATTTTGTAAGGGAGTTAATAATCTTTTTTTTTCCCAAGGCTATATATCAGTATATTATAGAGTCTTAAAAGCTGATTCACATTATAAGGGAAGTTCCAAGGAAAAGGGGGTGAGCCACCAAAAAATAAGCTAGCTCTGGTAGATGAAGGCAAGTGTGGGTAGGTTAAGTGACACAGTCCTGCATTTTAGTCCCTTATTCTGTATATTGCACACTTCTAGGTACTCATAAGAATCACTAAGATAAGTAATTCAAAGTATGATAATGATTTTGTTCACAATGAGTGCTGTGAACACTACCCACCAGGGTCACTTCCTGTCTGTCTATAATCCAACAGGATTTTTAGAGGGGCTGTGGACTTTGTGGGTAGGCTTAGCAACGAAGGCAGCTTGAGAATCTTCTCTAAATGTAGTTGCATTGCTCTATGGGGAATTCTAAATTAGGGAAAAGCAGATTCAAAGCCTGAATTTCACAACTGCTAACATTCCTTAGCCATGTGTGTAACATGCTTCTAGGATGTTGAAGCCAGAAAATGTTGCAACTGTTTGTACTGAAAAATTAAAATGAAACTGTTGTCTAGTTTCCTTACTACTATACTATTCTTTTTCCTTCAACATTAAATTTTAAAGTTTCTTTTTTTCAGTCTATTTATTTGTTTTAATATTATTTACTCAAACGAACCACATTTTGTATTCCAAGAGTTTAGTCCTCCAAATATATATATATATATATATATATTTTTTTTTTTTTTTTTTTTTTTTTTTTGCGGTACGCGGGCCTCTCCCATTGCAGACCACAGGCTCCGGATGTGGAGGCTCAGCGGCCATGGTTCACGGGCCCAGCTGCTCCACAGCATGTGGGATCCTCCCGGACCGGGGCACGAACCTGCGTCCCCTGCATCAGCAGGCGGACTCCCAACCACTGCACCACCAGGGAAGCCCCTCCAAATATATTTTGTGGGCATAGAATTACAGTGCCCACAATGTTTAATATTTGTCTAATCATTTATAGAAATGTAAATGTATTGTGGATTTTAGGACAGTGCAGGATTAGGTCTACTTTTCATTATCTTTTCAAAGAGTATTATGGGTTTTTCAGTCACTTTCATGATGGAAGCTTTCATTGTAAACATTCATTAGAGCCATGTTCCACTTTAAAACATGACCTAGTATTAATTTAAAAAAATACCTTGACCCTTGCTTTTTCATTCTCAGAGTGTTGTGGTTTTTGTTTGCTTGTTTGTTTTTTTAGATTTAAAAAAAAATGTTTTCAGGATTCTCTTTTTCCCTTGACATCTTGTACCCTGTATATCAAAGATGGAAGAAAAACTTCCAATAGAGCAGGAATTTGAGCTCACATGGGGCTGTTGAAGCTGTGCTGTGTAGCTGTGGAGCGTGTCAGCATCTCTTTTATCTAACAGCTTTTTGGGGTTTTTTGGTTCTGTGCCTTAGCCTTGGCTATGTGTTTTTCTGTTTCTGTGACTCAGAAGAACTAAGAGATAGTAAAACTTCACACACTTTTGTATGGCCAGGATTCCATTTTGTGAAAATACTAGTTCTAAGCACTTTGTATTTGCTCAGTATTTTCTAAAGTGATTGATAGCCTCCTTCTCTTGGGCAAAAATCTGACTTTAATTTAAATTTCAAGTGAATATATCAGATCTTCTTCCAAATAGAATTCTATATTCAGAAATATTTCATCTTGTCCCATGGTATCCAAATAGTATTTCCAGATAGGGGATTTAAAAAGGGGACTACTTAATTTCCAGGGCCAGGAATTTTTAGTGTGCCATGGGTAGAAGTCAAGGACATAAATAAGGGAGGATATCACAGGTCACTAAGTTATGTTATCAGTTTATTTTTATTTCCTGAGTCACATACAGGGTCTTGCCTGATGGGGGTACTGTGGACACAGACATAGCCCCTATGCCTTTGGGATGGTGGCATCCAGCTGGATGTCAGACAAAATTTTTCCCACCACCACCATTTTACCCTATAGTTTGGGATACTCCCCATCCCTCCCCATAGTTTAGTAGTTGCAGAGAGCTTTTAACTCACTACAGATGACTTACATTATCTCTGAGTCATCTCTTTTGAGATTCATTCCTATTGCATCAAGCAACTGAGTCTGTAGTTCAAGGAAATAAGCCTCAGTATTTTCTATGCGATACAGAAATACTTGGAAAGGGTCAGCCAACTGGTGCTGTATGTGTGATTGTTAAGTACTGAAACCCAGACAAATCTTGCACTACACCAATATATGAAAATAATGCAACACAGAATTAAATACAGATAATCCATAGCTAATGATGATATTTGAGACACTGGGTTGTGTAACTTGCCTAGTCAGCAAGTACCTCACTGGGGAAGGATTCATCCCAAACAGACATTCTATCATTTATGGGCTGGCTTTTCTTAGAACTCCAAGTAACCTTTGGGAGCTGTGATTCTGAACATACAGGGAAACTGAGTATTTTAAAACTGCTCCGTGGAATGAAAAGCAAATTGGGGTCACTGTTAACTAGCATTTTCATTAGGTCTTAGAAGTAATAGAAATAAATGTGTTTGCTTACAACCACACTATATTTATTCTGTTTAGTCCATTTCTTTTTCATGTCAACTATGAGCGAGGCACTGTGCTAGGCAGAGGTAAATACCAGTTAAATGTGGTCTTTGACTTTAAGAGATGAATCTAGTGAAGGATTTATGTATGTATGTTTATATATGTCTCACACAAATAACTGTCACGTGTACCCTGATACTAATGCCAAAAATAAAGCATAAAGAGAGCTGAAGGTAGCAGGAGGGATGATACATTTATTTCCATCTGGGTCACTTCGGGAAGGCTTCACATACGGTGACATATGAACTGAACTTAAATAGAATTTCAACCATGAGGAAAAAGGGCATTTCCAGACTAAGGAAGCCAGATGTAAAAAGGCACAGACGTGGGAAGGTACAAGACATTGGGCAGTGGGGAGTAGTTTAGCGTAACTGGAGCATATGGTATAGAAGAAAGGGGAATAACAAGTAGGGTGAAGGCAGATTATGGTGGGCCCATGAATGCTTTGTGATTGCTCCAGAGGGCTCTATATTAGATAAGGGAAGGATAACTATCATATTTCACTTACTTGGTGCAATTTGCTTGGACAAAACAGAAGTTGTAATAGACCTTGAGGGGAGCCTCACTTTTTGCTGGTGATATACACCAAAGATGGAAAGGGGCGTGTCCAGGAAAATAAAGTTACACTAGGTCTGCAGGTTTGTGGATCATACTGAGTCTTCCCCTCAGATTTTTTTGTGACAGTGAAATTGGGTTAAAATGAACATCAGAGACAACTTTGAAATAGAGAAGAAGTCTCAGAATGGAAGGTTTGCATTAGGGATATATAAACATTTGCCTTTATTTTTTCAAGTGCCCAGTTACCCTTTCATCATTATAGTCATAATATATTAAGAACCTTTTGGGGCTTCTCCCTCCCCTTTTTTTCCGCTAGTGGTAGTGAGCTTCTGTTCTGTCTGGGAAGCAGTAGGTGGAGGGGTTAAGCTAAAGGCTCTGGATCTAGTCTACTTGAGTTCCCATCCTAGCTCCATGCCTACTGCCTGTGTCACTTTAGAGACCTTGCTTAACATCTGTAAGATATGGGAGTGACAATAATAACACCTACCTGAAAGGCTATAGTGAGGATTAGATAAGCAAAACCAGGTAAAATACACAGAATAGTGATTGTCACTTAGTAAATGTTCAGTAAATGCTAGTCATCATCATTATCACTACTGCAAGGTGAACCTAGACCCTTTGTTTTACGCCCCTGGGTGTGTGAATGTTTGATTTTATTTAGTATACTTTAAAGGATTGAGAGGCACTTGCTGAAACTATTTTGAGTTATGCTAATAGCTCTGTTCACATGCTACTGCTTAAAAAGTAGGACTTAGGGACATGTTCCAGAACTGACCTGTCTTCTCAATTTGTATTCTAAGACAGTGGTTTTTCAACTGATGGGGTTGGGTATAGGACAGGAGACCTAGGTGTAGACATTAAACAGGTGGGGCCTGGACTCCCTACCCTTCTTTGTTAGCTAGAATAGTAATTTTTTAAAAAATCTATTTTATATTAGAGGGATTCCATATAAGAGTTTTCTTGAAAAAAGTGTTCCAGTGCTTTAGAAATAGCATAAGGGTATGTTCTATAACAGTGTAAATGTACTTACAAGTCACACCTCTTAAATGCAGATTTCGATTTACTAGATATGGGGTGTGCCCCTCAGTTCTGCATTTCTAACAGACTTCATGTGTTGCTCATCTGAGAGCCATGCTGAGATAGCATGATTCTAAGGGACCCTGCCCTGCCTTCCCTCTGGAGTGGTTGTTCTTAGCTCTAGAAATAGGGTGTCTATTGCAGTCATCTTTGGAGCTTTTTAAAAATAAACCGGTCTAGGCCCTAACCCAGACCTACAGAGTCAGAATTCCTGGGGTGGGACCCAGGAATTTTAATCCCGGCTGAAAATCACTACTCAGATGCCAAGAGTACATCTTGTCCATAACCCCTTTGGTTTCTTCAATAATTTTTAAAAATAGTATCTACTAGAACTGTATGGGTCTAAAGACTTCCTAAATGTTAAAAGCCATAATTTTTATTTTATTAGTTCAAGCAGAATTAGAGCTTACTTTGGTTAGTGGTTATTGACCCACTTGAGAATACTGGTGTTCATATTTATTTAATTAAGGGAGGATACTAAATTATGAGACTTCTGGGAGGGGAAGGTCTACATTTGGTTTCTCTTTTCTCTTCGCTGCTTTAAGTGGAAAGGAATTATTGGTTTACAAGGTTCCAAGAAATTTAATCATACTGATGGATCATTTTCTGAGCTTTTCCTAAATAACCCAAGTAGACTTGGGTTAGAAATGCCCTTGGTTTCTACAGAGTGCCAAGTGTCAGGAAGAACTGGGTAACGGTTGGCCTTTCTGTACCATAAGTCCTTCTTAATGCACAGGAGTGCTAACATGACACGGTTTCTACAAAACACAGTAAAGTCATCCAGCAAGCAGTAGTCATCCAGCAGTGGTCCTCAGGCATGGGAGTGAATTACTTACAGACTATCAGACTATTGGGGGATGAATGAGAATGCTGTGCCATCCTTGAAAGACATTTAAGGGACTTCAGTGGTGGTGCAATGGTCAAGAATCCGCCTGCCAATGCAGGGGACATGGGTTCGAGCCCTGGTCCATGAAGATCCCACATGCTGTGGAGCAATTAAGCACATGCAGCACAACTACTGAGCCTGTGCTCTAGAGTCCGCGAGCCTAGAGCCTGTGCTCCACAGCAAGAGAAGCCACTGCAATGAGAGGCCTGCCTGCGCACCGCAACAGAGTAGCCTCCGCTGACCGCAACTAGAGAAACCCTATGCGCAGCAAAGAAGACTCAACGCAGTCATAAATAAATAGATAAATAAAGTTTGTTTAAAAATAAAAGACATTTAACTGCAAAACTCAGCAAATAGTTACTAATTAACCAGTCTCAGCTGCTGGCTTTGAAAAGAATATATTAAGCAAGACTCTTAAGATGGATATTAGAAAACTGTTAGAAAACTTTTTGATATAGAGATTGTTAAGTGGGGATAGATTTTTTTAAATAGATTTTTAAACTAACTTTTCAAAAGTGCTATGACTACTATCAAATCATTTGTTGTTAGAATTTGTCTTTTTATTTTAAAAAATAGAATTACATTTTATGTTAAATCATTAGGTGTTTTTAGGATCATAGGAGAACTGAAATAAGAATGGAACAGTTCTTGAAATTAACAATTGGAAAAAATAAGGCTTTTCTTTCCGGATGAGCATTTGATTAAATTAACTATCTTTCCCAAATAGCCTGGAGTTCTAGAGAGATGCCTAAGATAGCTTTGGTGTAGCCAGAATTTGTGAATGAAAGAAATACTGAATTGCCTTTTTAGCTCAGTCTTTATCTTATAGATGTTTTTCTGTATTGTCAGGATATAGCTATTCCTCTGTTCTGCTTTTCACTGCTGTTTCCATGTCCATTTACTTGTTTTGAAGCTATTTACTGAAATAGGATCTAAACTCAACTAAGCCTTCTGAAATCCCACTATTCCCCTGGGTGAGAGAGCAAAGGCTTAAAGCAGCAAATGGGAAAGATTCACTTCCGTTGCCTCAGTAACAGGTTGTCTATGATCAGTGTTGGTTTGATTATGGCCTAGGATTAATATCTCTAATGTTGTTCTGACCTTGATATATAAATTATATGAACAGCAAGATCTACAAGAAGGTTCATTCATCAGTCCTGTCACTAAAGTTGGACGTTCTGGTTCAAAAGGCAAAAGAGTGCAGTGCCTATGCAGGAAACCCACCTTTTGGTTAAAGTTCAAATCTGTGGACTGTCTCTCTATAATCTAGGTATTTTGTTGTTCTGGATGGCAACATCTCCTGATTGGATTAGCTGCCCAGGTATAGTGAGCCTCTAAAGACCATCATCATGCTGTCATTTTTCATCTTCTTTCCTGAATTCCTCATCCAAACACCCCCTACTCTTCTGCCATTAACCCATTCCCATTATAGGGCTCTACCACTAAATGTGAAGCTTGCTTTAACTGAATACTTTCTGCCCCCCCTGTGATTACCAAAGCCCTTAAAGAACCACCTGGAGACAGAAGGAAATAGTGCAAAAAGGAAGGAAAAGAAATACACACACACACACACACACACACACACACACACACACACATATATCAACTTGCTCTAAGAGTGCTGCCACATACACTATACCAGTCATACCAAACTGTAACAACCTTCTGTGCTGAAGTACCCAGCCAGGCATAAGAGGTCCATAATGAGGATACTACAGTGGAAGAACATTCGACCACAGAAAATTAATTAATAGAAACATCTCCCAAATGTAGAAATGATTAGTCTTTTTCAATAGGAAAAAGGTTTCTTTGAACTGAAAAAACTGCTTCGTGGTGTTTCTTACAAATAGGCAGCTGTATTAGCTTTTTATTTTTTGGTTGCCTTGGGTCTTCGTTGCTGCGCGTGGGCTTTCTCTAGTTGCAGCGAGCGGGGGCTACTCTTCATTGCAGTGCACAGGCTTCTCATTGCGGTGGCTTCTCTTGTGGAGCACAGGCTCTAGGCATGTGGGCTCAGTAGTTGTGGCACACGGGCTTAGTTGCTCCGCGGCATGTGGGATCTTCCCGGACTGGGGCTAGAACCCGTGTCCCCTGCATTGGCAGACGGATTCTTAACCACTGCGCCACCAGGGAAGTCCCTGTATTAGGTTTTGGTAACAGTCCCTCTGCAAGTGGACTTTTTGAAACATAATCCATATAATTGGGGTAAAGAAAGGAAATCAGTGCTCATTTGGACATATCTGTAAGAGGAATTGCAGCTTCCAAGAATGGAGATACAGCCCCTCTATTTTATCTCTTGAAATCTCTTCTCCATTCTTAAAAGTTTTAATTCCTCTTACAGATAATGCCAAGAACATTCTCTGCCATGGAAAGTTACCTTGTCTTCTGTTCATTCTGATGCTTAGGCCTCCCTTAACAGTGATGTATGCTGTGCTGGGAGAAGGGAGCTTAGGTTGTAAATTCAAGGACTTTGGTCAGCAAGAATTTGCTGGAGAGAAACCCATTGGGGTGGGTGTTGCTGAAAGAAAACTGGCTATTCCATAGCCATGAGAGACATCTGGTTAGTGACTGAAAAGCCATTTTGGTTTACAGATTTCGTTTTGTTTAGTTTGTTTTTTTACAAAACCTACAGAAATCTGCAGGAATAAGATTAGTTTCTAAGATGAAATTGAGAGTTGTTGTAATCTTCAGGGTACCCTCTATTTTCGCACCCTGACAATAAACTCATTTACGAATCAAATTCCTATACTTCTGAGATTGCTTTCTCCTCATTCTGGATAGAATGACTTGCCCCCAATATGGATGAGGTGGGTAGATGCTTGTGGAAATTAGAATGCAGTAATTTGTATCAAACTTATTATATCTTTTTACTCTGATTGGCAGGAATATGTGGTTTACAGGAAGCATACCTACATGAGGCTTGATGGCTCATCCAAGATCTCAGAGAGGCGGGACATGGTTGCTGATTTTCAGACCAGGTAATGTTAATAGGAATTACAGAAATGGTCATTTGATTTTCCTCTAGTTGAGGTGGTGAGTTAAAAGAAAGACCAACACATCTCAGATTGTTAAGCAATCATGATATAATTTCTGCTATTTTATGAGGTGGCTAGATCTGCTTATAGTGGTTTAGATTTGTGTGTCTGTGAAAGAGAGAGGAAATGAATAGTTGGTAATTTTAGTGCCAAATCAGTGCCTGTTTCTTTGGGCAATAAAAGAAATGATTTCTGAGTATGAACCAGGATCCTTATGTGAATAATATGTACATAGAAAAAAGTCCACAAGGCTATATTCCTAAATGTTAACAATGGCTATCTCTGGGTATTGACTTACAGTTGATTTTCTTTTTGTTTTTGCTTACCCATTTCATTTTGTTTAAGTTTAAAGAAAAATACCTCCTTTTTCCTGCTTTCCCTCTAATATTGTAGTAGTACAGTGCAGTATGACAGATTGCAGTAGTGTGCAATCTATTCCTCTGGCAGCTCTCAGTTATAGTACTTCTCCCACCTGATAACGAGCCTATGAAATTTCAAATACTGCCTGCTGGATGCTGATGGCCTACAGAGCCATAATTATCCCAAGTGCAGGTTCTCATTGTAATAAGCAGGGTCTGCTTACTGCTCTCTCCAAGGAGAAAGCTGGCGTCTGCTAGTGACAGGTCTCCTGAACTCCACCCTTAATTTTCCTTAGACCTGGAGAACTAAGGAATAGAGTAAGATCTTAATGTTCTGTAAGTCAGAACAATTCTGAGTTTTTGGTCTTTAATTGTGTAGTCTGTTAATATTTAACTTTGGAATTCTTGGGTAGAAAATTAAGCACATAGCCATTTGTATTTAGGTTGCAATTTTTAGTTTCTTTCATTTCAGTTTTAAAGCACGTTTTACTTCAGCATAAAACAAATCCGTAGTTCAACATAGAATATCCTCTGATTGAGAATTTTTGCTATTGCACGGTCCTTTATAACACAGCATGGGTAAGGAGATACATCCTGATGTTTTGGTTTGCAGTATATACTCAGACCAATAACTCCTAGGTTGAAACTACTGCATTCAGGTGCCTGTTTGACCAACAATGGAGGGGAAGAGCTGCTTTAGACCTATTTTAGTTTGTTACCTGAAGCAGGTGGTAGATGACCTAACTTAGCTTCTTACCTAGCAGAAGCTTTCGACCAATTCTTAAATTGATTATTTGAGTGAGACATGTATAATCATAGTAGTGCCTCCTAGCACTCCGTACTGTGTGCACCTCTCCCCACCCCCAAAAAAGTTTACCAGCTGATCTTTATCTTTCCTTGATTTTGAAATCAAATGAATTACATTTCACTATGTCCTTATCTAGTCCAACTTTCAGAGCTCCAAATGACAAGAATCTTACATACAAGATCTATAGACTGTATGTTTCCCCCAGGGTGCCTGTGTTTTCTCCAGGAATGCCAGCACTTCAGTGATTTGGGCACATTGGTATGAGGCAGCATGAGTTGTGTGTTAGAAGAAAAGCCATTAAGTAATAGATCTTTTGCCTATTACTGTTTGTGTTTTTTTCCACTAATATGTTCGATATTGTACATTTGAGAATCTCATTTATAGCAAAGCTAATTTTTTTTTCCAGTTACAGTTGGGGTCATTGTATATTATATAAAATGCCTGTTGAGGAAAATTTGAGAAATATTTGATGAAGAAAGTAAAAATCACCCACAATCCCATCACTGTTAACATTTTGGTTTATTCCTCTTGTCTTTGATGTGTGTATGTAGTTAGATTTATATGTTGATACCATATTGTAAAGATGACTGTATCCTCATTTCTTCCACTTAACAGTATATCATAAAGGTCTTCACATATCATTAAAAAAGTCATTGTAATCATTATTTTTAATGATCAATATTCCATTACATTGGATATACCACCTTTCTGTTGTTAAAATCTTGAGTATCTTTGTTACAAAGCTTTGTCATCATTTTAGATTATTTTCTTAATATAGATCCAAACAAGAGAGATTATTGAGTAAAGGAATATGAATGTTTAAGACTGTGCATATTGTCATATGGCTTTGTAGAAAATTCTACTGGTTTAGAGTCCAATCAGAGCTGTATTATGTTGACTTCTAACAGTTTTGGCTTCTGAGTTGTAGAGCTACAATTTTTCTTCTAGCTGAAGCAATTCCCAGAAAACTGGACTGTGAGATCCAGGGCTCACCAAATTTTACAGTGACCTTTTAGTGGAAAAAAATCAGTAGATGTATCTAATTTACTACTTCTAAAATCTCTTATTTAACTTGTGATTACTTGGGCAATCACAGTAGCACACATTAGTCTTGAAAAGCTTAGCTTTAAAAGAAGGGTATTTTCACCATTAAATTATACTAGATCTGCTTAGTAAATATCTTGTTTTTTTGCTTTCCTGGAAAACCTTACTTGAGCATCCAAATTCTACAACTTCTAAGAATTACTTAGGGAGCAATGAGTTTTATTTAGCTACTGAGTAACAGTCGTTTTAACACCTGCATCTGCATCTAATATTAGGTAAAATGAAAAAACAGACTAAAGTCTTCTTCCCTTCCTACATATGAGCTAGATGGTAGAGTTAGGATTGTGGCTAGGAAATAATCTCCTACCTCTCACGTATAGAATCTGAACTGTGCCTATGCTGATTAGGAGCTTGTCAGGCAGGTTCCTCCAAATGGTATCTAAATTTACAAATTTGAATGGCAACAGTAGCCCAATATAGAGAAAAAGACAGGTGTTTTTGAAAACAAAAAAGCATGACTTGCCAAATATTTTCATTATTATTAATGAAAAGACATCAAAAGAAAAAATTGTAGTTTCAACTGGAAAGCCCTGTGGCTCAAAGGTCAGCCAGAGTAAACAAGAACTCCTATAAAAAGCCATTTACATTCCCTTTATACAAGATTTATTTATGAGGGATCCTTCCAGGAAAGAGTCTGACTGAGACTAAAGACTGTTTGGCCAGGATGTCCTGACTGGGCAACATTCAGAACACGTGACCAGTGCGTGATCCTAGAAGCCATTCACAAGGTCTTTGCTCTGGGTTGCCTTGGCCTTTGCTTCCCTTCCTCCTACCCCATGACGTTTGCCAAATGGATCCCCCTGATTATCTGATTACTCGGGTGACCATTTGGAAAACATGAGAAAAAATGAGTGTAGTGTGGATTTTTCCTTCTTGGTGAGAGTATAAAGCTCCAGTATCTTTAATTCTGGCTCTTTTTCAGTCATTCAGCAAGTCTTCACTGCAGTCAGCTAGGTACCTAGCACTATTTGAGTATTTTGTTGCATAGTAGCCTCAGGGGCCATTAACTAAAGAAGAGTAAGAGTGAGACTTAGGCATATCTTTGCTACATGATTTCATAGGCTCCTTCACAGACCCCTGAAACCTGGTCTCTGTGGCCCCTTCCAGTAGAGACCCTGAGTTGAGATTCCTTTATAGCCCCCTAGAGGGCACCCAGACCATCATGTTGCCTTCTGGGATTCTGTTTTCTTCCTTTTAGTCAGCTCCCAAAACATTAATTCACATTATCAATACTAGATTTATTAAGTAGAAAGGAACTTCTCAACAGTTCAGTTTAGATGTGTTTTTGTTTACATATGATCCAACAGTGTGATCCAGGATGGACACTAATTTCCTTGATTTTTAATCACCCAGGGTTCCCATAATCCTTATTTTTCCATTACAGTATGATGAAATTACACTGAATGCAGCCAAACGTTGCTACTTACCATCTACCTCATCATTAAAAGCATCTTCTCAATAAATAGTTAATATCCCCCAAAAAACATTTTCCACCGTTAATGTTTCTAAGTTTTGCTACTAATTTATTTTTATCTATATTCCTTTCTCTAGTGTTTTTTTCTGTATATAGTCCTTGTTTGTGAATGATTACCACATCTGGGGACTTACCTCTCTGACTGTCCAGACTATGGAAATGACCCATCTTTTTGCCTCTACTCTTTTACTATAGATCCCAGCTGCCTTCTGTCTCCCTCCCTGTGCCATCCCTGTTCCCCCATCCCCACACCAACAAAAAGTCCTAGGCATCGGGTGACTCCATCAGCTCTTACACAGATATCGGAGAGAAGCCTCTGACCCCTGCCTCTGTGTCCACAGAGCAGGAAAGAGAGATGTATGGGACTGAGCAATCTTCCTAAGGCCAGAGTGGGAAGGATTGTTCTATAGAGATTAGTATGGCCCTGGAAGGCTACATCAATTTTTATTTGAAACCTTATTGTGGTTAAATACTCTCCCATGGGCTGTGAGGTATCAAGCTTCCATTTATATCATCCCATATCTATGGGAAAATGTGTTTGTAAACTGGCAGATGCCTTTTAACTTTTTGGTTTGCCCTTTATGATTTAACTGTGAAAGATGACATCTTATAAATAAAATTCTGAAATATTAAACTTTATGATAAAATTCAAGGATAAACGAGCAGAACTTTCATGAGAGTACAATACTTTTGGAATTATGCCCTACAAGAAGCCTCCAAACATGATCTGTTATCCATGTCTGCCTCTATGAAAGCTGTGTTTAATTGAAAGCAAATTAATGGACAGATTTCTACTAGGCCCTACCCAGCTTAGGGATTAACCAGGATACTTATTTCAGAATAGTTCCTTCACTGGTATTCATGTTTGACATTGATATGTCATCATTTAGTCACTTCAACTATATTCAGAGCATCCTCATTTTATAGCACAGGAAACAGACCTTTAGCAGCCAAGTGACTTTACCAAGGAAGAACAGCATCAAGGGATGAGAGCATCCTGATGTCAGTGTGTTTCGTTTTTCTTTATTTTTTTTAAACTGGAACCCACAGAATAAAATTCATCTTACATTGGGATTTAATACATATCTACCATATCTGAAATCACAAAACAATACTTATCCTTATGACCTTTGTTGTATTATAATATTTTCTAACCTGTTCTATTTCTTTCTTTAATTTATGTGGTCCAGACTCACCAAACTGATTTCAATGATAGGTGTGACCTGACCAATGATAGGTGTGACCTGCAATTTGAATAACACTGATATAAATGAATTTCTACTTTTATTCCTCATTATAGTCATAGAGAAAGGGGGTGAGCAGCTTGATTTAAGAGGGCTGTAAAGTTTGTTTACCAGTATAAGGCAGTCCCTTTCCCTTAGAAGTGTTCTGGAAAATAACCTCAGGTGGCAGGAACATGAAAATGCAAGATAGTCTTGAAATATATTTATGTTATCTGCAGGAACTGGGCTCAAACCGAGCCACTAGTTGTATGTGTATACATAGATAAATCTTACAGTCGAAGACTGCTCTTTGTGATCTGGCATGGCCCTTGTTCCTAGAAGATATTCAGTGAATATTTGCTGCCTGAATGAATGACAGTGGCACTACTGATTTATTTGTAATTCTGGGTTTCTTTAATAGGATGTAGGATGTAGAGGGAAAATGAGAAAACTGTCTTGTTTCTGTTAAGGGTTATGTTGGCATTTGTCAAAAAGTACTTTAATTTCAGCCTGTCTTCATGGATTGATCCTAACTTCAACGTAATACTTAGAAGTCATAACCTGAGTCTTAATCCTGACCTCGGGTCATTTTTCTGGGACTAACTTTCTTCATATGAATTTTAGTGCTTTGGAGTTAAAATCATTAGTTCCCAGATTATTGGAAGTCATGATTCTTTGGGGAAACACCAGGAAATACTGACTTATTTGTCCCCTCTGTATGAACTGGGAATAGTTTGACTTGCTAAAAATATGACTGTTACAGAAAGAGAGGTTTCTACTTCCATAGCATATTTTTCTGTTACATTTGCCAAATGTTTATAATTATATTCCCTATCAGTCAATATTAGTGGACAGCAAAAGTTTATCTGCAAATTGGAAGGTGACTACCATGGTTTGATTTTAGCAACAGAGCACCTTTGTACAGTGTGTCAGAGAAACCTGGATCAGGTCGGGGTAACCACCAAAACTCTTTCTAGGCCTAGACACTGTTCTTTGTCCAGAGATCCCTCTCTTTTGCCACATGCCATTTTTCTTTTTCATTTTTTCCTCTTAAAATATCCCTCCCTCTTCTGCAGGAATGACATTTTTGTGTTCCTGCTAAGTACACGAGCTGGAGGACTGGGTATCAATCTGACTGCGGCAGATACAGTAAGTAACAAGAGCACAAAAATACACTGGATATGTGGTTTTTCTACTATAAATATGTTGTTTGGTTGGCCTTATCCTTTATTATATGTCACAGACTTTTTATTTCTTTGTCTCTTGTTGTGTTAAAAGACAATAGTGGCACTTTGCCTGGAACTGGAACATTTTAGCTTTCCTTTTGGGCTTTTCTCTCCCTTCTCTTATTCTAAGTTTCTTACACGTTTATTCAACACATATTTAGGAAATGCCTCCTATGTGTCTGATAGTGTTTTAAACACTTGGAATATGTCAGTGAATAAACAAACTGGAAAAAAAAACCCAGTCAACTCAACTAACCAGATGTGTTTGTTTTAGGAGCTATAAGTGAACAAATCAAAAAGTTGTTTTATTACTCTTATGCATTATTCCATCATAGGAAAAACTCATATTTTTGTATCCCGAACTTATAAACATGGTTGGAGAGCAATGAAATTGGTGATTTAAAAAATAAAATAAAAAGACATCCCATCAAATTATCTATCCTTTTATGCCCAATCTTCTTGGAGGAATACTTCAGCATCTGAAAGGGAGAAGAAAAGAGCATTCCTTTTGTATCTCAGATTTATTCCCAGGTTACAAATATATTTAAAAACAATATCAGTAACCCTGACACATAAAAATGCATAAATGGGAAATTGTTTTGTAGAAGGCATGATTCTGCAAATGTCATTTAATGTGATTGTTGTGGTACCTCTCTGTGAAATACAGAGCATCAGAATCCCCACAAATATCAGGAGGATGCAAACTCTGGAGGGTCATGGAGAAATGAATGAAGTACAAAGGTGAAGAAGCTTGAATAAATTCACAACAGTAGAGCTGGAACTAGATCCCATGTTTCTCAGGTTCCACTTCTAGGCTGTGTTCATTCTTTCTCCTTGTTAACTGCTACACTGTAGAACTGCCTGCCTTCAAGAATGAAAAACAGATTCTGTAACATCACCAAGTAGAATATCAACCATAGGATTCAGCTATACCTTCCTCGGCATCTAAACCACTTCAGCCAATTAACCATGCTGGGACACGGTTCCAGGGCCTGGGGACTGCTGGAGGCATAACTGGGTAGATTCTGTATCTTATGTGCACATCATCAGCCTCAGTCATCTTAAGAGAAGGCAGTCATTGGTGGCAGTGTTGTTCTTGTGGGTTCTCTGATGAGGTAGCTCACTTGGTGTCATATCAGCAACCTTTCTTTTTGCCCCTTGGTTCTCTACTCTAGTTTTCAAGCATACTGTCCCAGTTAGTCATACTCTTTTTTTTTTTTTTTTTTTGATGAATTATTTTGGTTGTCAGTTTGTGTGTGATAGAGGGCAGATTCCATAGTTTTGGGGTTTCTTCAAATTAGAGAAATGAGACCTGGGTTTGAATCCCAGCTCTGCTGTTCACTATGTGAAAGTGAAACAGTTGCTTGACTGCTCTAAACCATAGTTTCCTCCTCAGTAAAATGAATATAATAATCCTTCCTTCACTCATGGTTATGAAATGTCACCTAGGAACATGTGACCCCAGTGCCTGCACATTAATAGCCCTCAGGGATCCTGTGACCCTTGTAGCCCCAAATGAGAGAGCCAGGTCCAGGACTTCATTATTTATACTGGGCCCCAAATACCCCTCCTTTCCCCTAGGCCTTGTCTGCCTGGCTCTGTGCTCAGCTCTGCTGCTGTGGGAAAGCTGGGGATGGGAGTCCAGGGAAGGCTCTGGATTCCCAGGGCGGGTGAAAACAAATTCACACATGATGTGAATTGAAGGGCCAGAGTTGGGGATTGGGAGCCTCAGAGGAGGAAGAGAGCCGATTGGGGAGGAAATACTCCAGAGCCTTGCACTGGTTCAGCCCTGCTGTGTCCTGGAGGCATGGCTGGAAGAGGGGTGGAAACTCTTAGGGGCTTCCCAGGGGGCAGTAGCTTCTTCTCTGGCACCTTTGTTCCCCACCAGGTTTGGTTGATATTCCTCTCCTGTGTCTCTGCACAGCCCCCAGGAACTGGGCCTGAGTTTATCTCTGGATCTCCTGCTTCCCCTCCTCTCCACCCCCGACCCCGGGAAGCCTTTGTCTCAACATCCCAAGCACAGTTATCCTTAGAGAGGCCCAGGTACCTGTGTGAGAACGCCAGGCAGGTGGTGATCAAGCTAGGACGTGAACCCAGGAGTGAAGACTGGTAGTCCTGCCGCACCAGGGTGCTTCCCTCATACCAAGAGGTGACCAATGGGGGAAGTTGGGCACAGATTGGAGGACGAGTTATTTGGTTCCTTTAGGGGTCTTGAGACACTGTTTAGCATGTGGGTGGTCTCAGTCATTACATTTATGTAGTCTGGAAGGCCCCACGGCACCCCCCTTCACATCCCAAGCTTTGCTCCAGCTGAGTGAAGCCAATGCATATTTTTTGTTTTGTTTTGTTTTGTTTTTTGGCTGTGTTGGGTCTTCGTTGATGTGTGTGGGCTTTCCCTAGTTGCGGCAAGCAAGGGCTACTCTTCATTGTGGTGCGCGGGCTTCTTATTGCGGTGGCTTCTCTCGTTGCAGAGCACGGGCTCTAGGTGTGCAGGCTTCAGTAGTTGCAGTGCGCGGGCTCATTAATTGTGGCTCGCGGGTTCTAGAGCTCAGGCTCAGTAGTTGTGGCACACGGGCTTAGTTGCTCCGCGGCATGTGGAATCTTCCTGGACCAAGGATCGAACCCGTGTCTCCTGCATTGGCAGGCAGATTCTTAACCAGTGCGCCAGCAGGGAAGTCCCGCCAGTGCATATTTGAAATAGAGGGAGGAGCACGTAGGAACTGACCCAGACACAGATTCAATTCAGCAAAGTGAAAGTTCTCTCCCAGGTTAAAGGGGACTCTCTGACAGCTGCCTAGGAGTTGGCAGCAGTGGGCCCAATTAGTCTTACTCTTAATGTGAGTACAAGATTCATCACTTTCTGCTAGCTGATCTTTTGGACTCCAGTCTCAGTCCCTAGCCCCATACCTCCTCTGTTAGTTTTTATACCCTTCTTTATTAACCATGCTACTCCCTGGCTTAAAACTCTTCAGGGAGTCTCTGTCATCTACAAGATAAAGTATAAGCTCTTTTACACATACAAGGCCCTTCATTTTGTGGCCTTTATCTCCCTTTCCAGCCTAATTGCCAGACTGTTACTCCTTCCAAAATTTATGTTCCAGAGGCGGGGAGAGGTTGGGGGCCTAGCATGGAAGAATGGTGAAAAGAAGGGGCTTTCAACAGTTGACTGCAAAGCACTGGGAGAGTGAGAAGCTGCCCAGTGTGGCGCCAGGGCATGGGCCGCCTCTGCCTATGTCTAGGGGAGGTACTGCTCTCTCTCGGGGTCAGTGGATTTCCTGGCGACGCAACCATCATTTTGAGGGGGGACTCGGAGATCTTCATTGCCACTCGCCACCTCACCAGGCACCAGATTCCAACCCACCCCCCTTTCTCCATACGATGAAGTCCATCACCTCCCACCTAGATCCGGATTTGGGTCCACTTGGCGTCTTGCCACCAGGTCCAGCCATCAGTGTGGGGGCAGTGGGTCAAAGACGGCGACACGGACTCTGAGATCCGGGACGTCAGTAACCTGAGGAGGGGAAGGCTGGCGCACCCTCCCTACTTCCCACCATCTCCCTCTGCTCTCTCCCTCCTTTCCAGTCCCAAACCAGCTCACCGGAGTTGAAGCCAGCCCTCCAACTGTTTGAGCGTGGGGCACAGGCTGGGGGTGGGGTGGGGATGGGGTGGGGGGCTGACTTCACAGTGACTAGCAGGTTTGCTAAGGGTTGGGTCTGTTAGGCTCTATCTAGGGATCTGGAGTGCCCTTTGGCACTTGGCAGGTACAGGTGAAAGCTGTGTCCGGTGCTCTCTGAAGGGCCTGTGGCCTGTGACTTCCAGGGGTCCAGTGGATGGATGGATGGATGGATGGACGGACGGACGGATGGATGGGATGAAAGAAGTGTTCCCATATTGGGGTACAGGGAAATCATTCTGGCTCTGACCTGATTTCTGTGCTAACTACAACAGCCTGTTTTGTGGCCTCAAACATACATTATACATGTGCTTTAATCGTTAAAGAAAAGCATGCATTGTCCAGAAACAAAGACGTCATTTTTCAAAGAAGAAAACAAAAAAATTTATGTTATGGTAATAACAATTGACTTGTTTCCTGAACCCACCATACTGTATCATAATATTACATTAACAGCTCCCTCATCATAGATCTTTGTCCTGGGCACTTTGTCTTCTTCCACCTGGTAAACTTCTGATTGTTTTTTTTGCGGTACACGGGCCTCTCACTCCTGTGGCCTCTCCCGTTGCGGAGCATAGGCTCCAGGCGCGCAGGCTCAGCGGCCATGGCTCACGGGCCTAGCCGCTCCGCGGCATGTGGGATCTTCCCAGACCCGGGCACGAACCCCTGTCCCCTGCATCGGCAGGCGGACTCTCAACCACTGTGCCACCAGGGAAGCCCTTTCTGATTGTTTTTCAAAACCCAATTCAGGGTCAGGGGTTGCTGTTTTATATGGGCTGGTAAAGCCTCTCTGATAAGGTGACATTTGAACCAAGATCTGAAGAAAGTGAGAAAAGCAAGCCAGTTATGCATCTGGCAGAAAAGAATAGCATTCCAGGGAAAGGAGATAAGTACAGAACAAAGCCCTGAGGTGAGAACATCCTTGGCATAATCAAGCAATGAAGCAAGCCCTTTGTAGGTGTAACAGAATGAATGAGGGCAGAGTGGTATAAAATGAGTGGCAGAAGCAGATTGTGTGGGGCTTAATAGGCCATGGTTAGGATTTTGAGGTGGGAGCCTACTGGAAGAACTTGAACAGAGGAAGAACTTTAGCTTGAGCTTAAATGTGTCCTGGCTTCAGGGGGGTGGGGTGGAGAAGACTATAGGGAAGGAAGTAGAAGCAGGAAGTTCAGTTAGGAATTAGACACAAGACGATGGTGACTTGGACAAGGATTGAAGCAGTGGAGGTGATGAGAAGTAATTGGAATCTGCATGTATTTTTAAGGTACAGCCATTGGGGTTTACTACTAGATTGGATGTGGATCATGTGGATCAAGGAGAACTCCAAGGTGTTCAACCTGAGCAGCTGGAATGATGGAGATACCAACGACTGGTTAAGGGGAAGGTGTGGGGAGGAACGGGTTTGAGAGGGGAAATCAAGAGTTTGGTTTGGGGTTTGTTAAGTTCAAGACTCTTAACCAGACATTAAGTGGCATTGTCACCCAGGTGGTAGAGCGTGGAATTTAAGAGAAAGTTTGAGGCTCAAGATGTATTTTGGAATCATCAGGTCATAGATGACATTTAAGGCCATGGAGCTGGATGAGGTTACCTGGGGAGGCCTAGCATTGGTTCATTTGATTAAAATATCTTTCCCTTCTTCTCAGCCTGCCTGTGTCAGGTTTGGCCTATGGTTTCTTAAGGAATAGTTCACCTAGTCATTCATTTGAATGGCCAAAAAATAAGCAGGTTTGAGTGGGGCAGATCTGCATCATGCTTCTGGTTTTCACAGTTTGCCTTATGTAGGTAAGCTGGTCCTGCCAGTCAGAAAGAACCAAAGTAGGCCCCTAACCCCGTAGCTAGAGGAGTAGAAGTAGGAATTCTCTTTATATCCTGGGGCATAGAGAGAGGCTCTGAATATTCTGAGTCCCCAGTTCCAAAATAATTTACATGTAATTTTGAGGGGAGGGCTGAGGGACTCATAAATTAGAACCTCCTGGAATACTCAGAAGAAATGAGACCACAGGATTGAAATGAGTGGGCTTCCCTGGTGGCGCAGTGGTTAAGAATCCAGCTGCCAATGCAAGAGACACAGGCTCGAGCCCTGGTCCGGGAAGATCCCACATGCCGCAGAGCAACTAAGTCCGTGCGCCACAACTACTGAGCTTGTGCTCTAGAACCTCTGTGCCACAACTACTGAAGCCCACACGCCACAATTACTGAAGCCTGCGCACCGCAACAAGAGAAGATACCGCAATGAGAAGCCTGCGCACCACAACAAAGAGTAGCCCCCGCTCACTGCAACTAGAGAAAGCCCGCGCACAGCAACAAAGACCCAATGTAGCCAAAAATAAGTAAATAAAAGATTTAAATGAGTTGCTAGATAAAGCTTTGTGTGGAGTTAAGTTATACTTGCTGTGTGTGTATTATTAGAGAAACAATAAACTTAATTGCTTGCCTGGCATTTTTCCTTTGTTCTGAGATTTGTTCAGCTTTGGAAGATCCCCAGAACCATTTATGGACAAGGAAGAGGTTAGTCTGCCTAAAATGTCAGGAAAAACTTAATGTTTTATGATTGAGAGTGCATTTATAAATGTGTATTTGTAAACATTGGGATTATGTCTGGCTCACTCTGTTAGTAAAAACATGATTTTAGCATGAAGTTAATGGCAACTGCCCCTCACTGCCTGTGTTGTTCTTTGTGTATTCTTCTTGGAGTAGGGATCTCTTTGCATTTGACATTGTTTAGTGAGAAATTGTTATAAACTGCACTGTTGGTTTTGTTTGTGTGAGATCTGTTTTAAATGTTTATGTGTAGAGAGAGATTGAAGAGCTTTTGTCCCTTAGTAACAGTGTGAGAAGTCTTATGTCCTGTGAGACAACATGGGGCAGCTTTCAGCCCTCCCAAGGGACTGAACTTCCACCTGTTCTCTTGGGGGAAAAAAAGAGTGAGTTCCACCCTCCAAGTGTTGGTCAGCTTTTTCCAGTTGTTCCTCTAAATTTTCCTGTTTTCCATTTCACTCCCTCATCCCCTGAAACTCCCTCTTATTGACCTGTATAGCCAGGCGCCTCTACCCCATCTCAGCTCTCACCTTCTTCCCTTGCTTCCCCTCCCAGTGCCCGCCCAGCTTGGTGTTTACAACTTCATAAAGGTGCTGACAAGTAATTTATTTCCCCTTAGTCATTGTTGGGCCACACATTGTGGACTGACTAGCTTTAATCTTTCCTAGTTAAGTCAGCTGTTGTAGTTCTTTAATTGTTATTTTCTCTAGAATGTCTCACTGAGCTCCATAAACAAAGATGTCATCTCTGTCCTATTCTAATGGGCATGGTCTCCCCTGACTCCCTCTCCCTGAGTTCATGTCATGGTTGATTCAGTGTTCATTTTATTGTCAAGTTAGATAATAACCATACATCGAACTTGGTTTTTAGTTCTCTCTGTTTTTGTCTTAACCCACTAGCTTACACATATTTCATAATTTTTTTCCCTGGGTCTTTTTCTAAGTAGAGTCTTTCTTTTTTTTTTTTTTTAAACATCAATAGCTTATTGGATAGGGTTAAGTAGAATCTTATTTTATTCTCTCTTTCTTCCCAGTTCCTCACCTCTTTTAATCCATTTGAATGATAGATAGCCGCTAAATTGGGGGAAGGGGGGACTTTAAATTGCAAGCCTATCTCTTAGGCTTTAATCTTATTGTTTATGATCTCAAAAGAACCCAAGTTGAATTAGGTTTGGTTGCCACTGAGACTTCCAGGGAAGAAAATGTAAATATGGAGGAAACACGTATGAAATGATTCATAATATAGGATTCCCCATTATGAATTCATGCTGAACCATTGCCTTAGGCTTGGACTACTAAGGTACTATCTTTGGGATGTGACATCAACTCTCATTTTCCACATATGTAGGTCATGTTAGGTATGTTGGGCAAATAATGACCCTCCCCCCCAGTCCAATTGGAGGTCTCCTTTTTTTTTTTTAAAGATTAATTTTATTTTTGGCTGCGTTGGGTCTTCGTTGCTGCGCAAAGGCTTTCTCTAGTTGTGGCAAGAGGGGGCTTCTCTTGTTGCGGAGCACAGGCTCTAGGTGCACGGGCTTCAGTAGTTGTGTCATGTGGGCTCAGTAGTTGTGGCTTGTGGGCTCTAGAGCGCAGGCTCAGTAGTTGTGGCGTATGAACTTAGTTGCTCCATGACATGTGGGATCTTCCCGGAATCCACTGCGCCACCAGGGAAGTCCGGAGGTCTCATTTTCATTAACTCTGTCTTCTCTTCCTTTGTTCTCCCTGAAAGTTTAAACTGAATTTTCTAAAATTTTTCATATCCTGTTGAAGCTCAGAATATCCTGTGGCTAAACTCCTCTACAAGTGACAAACATTGTGTACTTCCAAATCCTAGATCTGTGGACACTGTGGATTAACAATAAGCTTTCATAATGATTTTCTTTCTTTGGCAGGCAGTTTGTAATTTTTTCCTCAAGGATTCTAACCTACACTAAAAACTGAGGGATTATACCTCATATGAAAGCAAGACAAAAGGAGCGCCAGAAGAAAGAGCCAGTGGGGGTCCTTATTAGTAGAGGCAAGAGCATTGAAAATGCTGATGCCTTTTATCCATCTTTACCTCAAGTGAATTCTGAAGAAAATGGCAGAAGAATTGCTTCCATTTTTAAATGAGAAAATAAATTACTTAGGAATGGTGTTAAGCAAGGGAAAAAGCATCTAGAGGAACAGTGTCAAGAGAAATCAATCACTCTTCAGCCTACATTTTTTTTTTTTTTTTTGAGGTACGTGGGCCTCTCACTGTTGTGGCCTCTCCCGTTGCGGAGCACAGGCTCCGGACGCGCAGGCTCAGTGGCCATGGCTCACAGGCCCAGCCGCTTCGCAGCATGTGGGATCTTCCCAGACTGGGGCACAGACCCGTGTACCCTGCATCAGCAGGCAGACTCTCAACCACTGCGCCACCAGAGAAGCCCCAGCCTACATTTTAAGGCTCTATCTAGTTTTGATCACACCTTAGAGATTCTAGTATCAATTGACTAATATTTGTAAAATTCTACTTTGTACTGGTGGATGGTGTCTGTCCTCAAATAAGACTAGACAGGAAGATTTTTAAAATATGTAATACACACGAAGCAATTGCTCACCTTTAGAAGGTAGCAGTTAAGTGGGAACTTGGACCAGGATAGGTGATGCAACATTTTGCTAATAGTGCACGTTGCGGAAGGAGACTATTAGGATTGTGAACTCAGGCCAGTCTCTTCCTAATTTGTAAGATGAAGGAAATATATAAGGTTTTTTTGAAAATTTAGTGAGATATGTATGCACATCTGTTTTAAGTGCTCAAAAGGTTTCAACCAGTGTTACTTCTAATAGGAATTCATGAGGAATAGGAAAAGGAGACGTTGTTACAGGCAAGAGAAATCAGGGAGGTCTTCCTGAAAGTGGTGAAGCTTAAACTGAACCTTAATCAACAGAGAAAAGTTGAAGGATTGATTGTTAGTCAGAAAATCAGCTTAAGCAAGAAGTAGTACAAACAAACGTAATATAAGTGAGGGATACCAAAGAGACCTATCTGACAAAAGGGAAGGGGTGCTTTTATGTTAGGAAAGAATAAAAATGAAGTTGTCTTAGTATAGCAGGACCTGATTATTGAGGGGAGCTTGGACTTGGTGTGTAACAGCATAATCGACAGAGAGATGGAGTGGTCTCCAGTGGTACCCAAAGTAGACTGAAGAAGAAAGAGACAGATCTCAGAAGCCTGCTGGTCTAGAAACATTAGTGAGCCAGATGTAGGTGGTGAGGGCCTGGTCAAGGAGGACAGTGGACTGTAGAAAGGATAGGTTTGTTTCTGAAGAAGCACTGGCTGGATTTGGTGACTTGGTTGAATGTAGAGGAGGACGCATGAGAGATAGGGGTCATTTTGAACTGGCTTTCTTTTAGGAGGTCTACTGTATTGATAGTAGCCTCAGGGCTGAGGACCCAGGAGTCTGTTGGTTTTAGCATCACTGGTGGGGCGGGGGAGGGGGGAGTACATTTTGTTGTTGTTTGTGTTTGCTGTTTAGCAAACTAGAAGTAACTTCCAGAGAACCCTTTAAACATTTCTTGCCTGGAATTCAAGAGACAGGAAATGACCCTGTTACTGGGAACCTGAGAATGCCAGGAAAGCCATATCTGCCTCTTACAAGGTAGGCCTAGGGTTAAAGAGAAGGCTTTCACATCCCTCACATCCCAGGCCCACTGCTTATTTAGGCAGTGTGATCTTGGATAAAATCTCTTATTCCTCTGTGTCTCAGTTTCCTCATCTATAAAAAGGGGGTTTTAAATAGTACCTAAATCATAGTGGTAGTGGGATTTAAGTGAGTTAATACACATAAAGCACGTAGTACAATGACTGGCAAATAGTAAGCCCTGAGTGTTAACTATTAATATTGTTGCCACTCCCTCTTTTTAAATGAAAACCCTGAAAAACGCTCAGAGTATGTCTCTTTTGCCCAGGGCAGATGAGGGAATGGCTTGGTTTTATGAGTAGATAGATACCTGTTCATCTTTATATCGTAGAAAAAATCTGGCATCAGACTATTGAAATAGATGAGTGGCTGGGTTGCTATCAGAATTCCTAGTATTGCCCTGAGAGTGCCTCATTTTTGCTGTATTCTCATCCTGCCTATGCAGGTGATTTTTTATGATAGCGATTGGAACCCCACTGTGGACCAGCAGGCCATGGACAGGGCCCACCGCTTGGGGCAGACAAAGCAGGTTACCGTGTACCGACTAATCTGTAAGGGCACCATTGAAGAACGCATTCTGCAGCGAGCCAAGGAGAAGAGTGAGGTAAGCAGAAGGCAAAGGAAGTATTGTGCTGGTAGAGAAAATAGTCCAGCCACATTGACTGGACTAAGACTTAAGACTGTCTTGGCTTTCGTTGGTCATGAAAGCACTAAAATTTCTTGTGAATAGAAAATAAAATGAGGTCCCGTACAAAAGCAGTCTACTGCCCTGGCCATTCCTTACTCCTTTTCTACCAGAATGGTGTCTACAACCTACATTCAGCTGTTGTTCATGTGAAGAGGACCCCAGGTCGTGGCCTTTTCCTATTTGACATGGTTTCACATTCAGGGGAAGAAGGAATGGCGTTTGCTCTCACCCTAGTACTCTCAGTGTGACCGGCCTCTGAGTTGTGTGACAAATTTGCTGGTTTCTAAAGAAATGATTATTTGGGGTTCTTTTCCTTCTTGATTCAGTATTATTGGACCTTATAGCTATCAATTAACAGTTGCAAGCAAAAGAAGTTCTCCTTTCTGTTGGACAAATGACCTGGATGAGCCAGTCACACGAATGAAAAAGAAGTAGGAAATCCAGGGGCCTCACCAGAGAACAGATGAAGAAAGATGTTTCTTTCTTTCTGAATATTTGTCGTAAGGGAATGGATGCCTGATGGTGGTGGTTTTTGATCTGCTTTGATATTCAGATTCAGCGGATGGTGATTTCTGGTGGAAACTTCAAACCGGATACCTTGAAACCCAAAGAGGTGGTTAGCCTTCTTCTAGACGATGAAGAATTGGAGAAGAAATGTATGTACTCTAGACCTCTTATTAACGCTCTCTCCTCCTTACAGAGATGTTTCTTTAGCCCCACTCTTCTGGAAATGGAAGGCGCCCTTGACTGTGCCAAGGGGAGGCAAAGCCAAAGACTGTCTGGGGAGAAACATTTTTTTGGTTAATATTTTATATTAAAACCCAAAGAAGGATGTATTATGGAGTAGAAGGAAAAATTTGTGTGTATTGTTAGAGTAATATGACTTCAAATAAATGGGTACCAGGAAGGCTGTATCCCTTGACACCTCAGCAGTAATGAATTTACTCTGTTCTATCCAGAGAAATGTTTTTATGGAAAAGTTGGAAAAGCACACTGCTGTATGTAACATACAAACGCTTCTCCCAGTACTTCTGGCTTTTGAGAACAATGGGTTTCAGTTTCAGACTTACCTTGTAAACCTCTGAGGACTTCGACAGCATCACATCAGAAAATGTGATGAAGCACCTTTCTTACGGGGCTCACATTTGCCACCACCTTCTAAAAACCTTTCAGGACTCTGTGCAATGCAGAGATATTAAAAGACTGAAAAGAAAAGGAAAAAGAATAAAAGGCAAGGAAAGGCCCATGACAGTGTCACTGAATCGTGATTTGAACCCCAAAACTGTTAAGAATCCAAGGAACTCTGTTCATTCTCCAAGTTAGAAAACCACCAGTTATCTGCCTTAGATGGATAGAAGTCATACCTTCAATCATAAATATAAAAGAATATGGCCACCTTAATTTCAGAGAATGAGGATTAGGATTGCCACAGATACTTCACCAGATCTTTTTAAAATTTTCTTGACAGTGAGACTCCGACAAGAAGAGAAACGGCAGCAGGAGGAAACCAACCGAGTTAAAGAGCGCAAGCGCAAGCGGGAAAAATACGCAGAGAAGGTATGTCAAGTTTGGGGTGGTGGACAGGGACTGATGGGGGTGCAGAGTGGTCCTTACAGAAGAGGATTCAGGGTACAGGCTTGTCGTCTTGGTTACTGGTTGGTGTCCAGCTCCATCTACGTGTGCTATACAGCAGTTCTGTCCTGATAGAGAATCAAGCAGGAGAAATGCAGCCTTGGTAGAACTGTACTCCCCACACAGACATAATTACATGTGTCTGTGGTTACATGTAATTATGGAAACGATTTGTTGGGACTGTTAAAAAGCATAAGTCTAATAAATGTAAGATGAATGTTACATTATTAGATTCCGTAGAATCTTAGAAAGGACCTAAGAGGTCATTAGATCCAGTCTTTCTGCCATAGTTCTGCTAGTGTACCATTCATTGTCATCTACTACTGGAAAAATAAATCGCTGGCCAGTCTGTTCATCTTTTTCTCCAATTCATGCCAAGGATTTGAGTTGTTTTTGTCTCCCTTCTGACATTTCCTACTTGAGCCCACCAGGCTGGCTGCAAAGTGGGATGTAGTTCCCCTGCATTTCTCCCTGTCTTGCTGTTTCTACCAAAGTATATCAGTAATCCTTACCCCTGATCTTTACTGATATATAAATCAGAAATGAGGTCTCCAGGACTTACTCTTGTTTCAGGAGTCAGCCCATTAGTTCTGACTAGGTTCCCAAACTTACCATGCCTAAAGACTGTTGGTTTGAACAAATAAATAATTAGTTAATTAATTTAAAAATAAATAAATAAAGGCTGTTGGTTTGAAACCATTTTATTACCTTCCAGAAAGTGGCTCCTAATTTCTTCTGGTGGGTTTGGTTTACCTTTGGGCTGTGCTGAAATTCAGACATTGCCATAGCTCTGGGCCCTCAAGTCAGACATTTGTCCATGTATCATTTCCCTGGACTGTTTGGTTTGTCTGAAGCATGTTGTCTAGTCACATGTTAAAGCTGGTTGTGCTTTAAGTGGAGGTCCACTTCTTCCTCTTATGCAAGCTTGTATAGGGCCTCGTGTCCCTTTGGCTGTATGGCCCTGATGGTCAGCAGCCTGGGAGCCTGTCTATATTATATGTTCATCTTCTGATAGACACACCAGCTCAATCCACACCCTCGATTGTACCTTCTGCTAAGCAGAACTATTTCTAGCCTGAAGGATGCCCTTGGTACTCACTATATTTACAGAGTTGAAAAAAAATCTTAGGAATGAAGGCTCACGTTCTTCCTAGTCTGGGCTGCTATTTCTACCCATGTTCTCAGGTTCTCTTTTATGACTCCACTTTCAAATCTCTAACCCATTGCTTACTACTATTCAGAAACAATATCAAAGAAGAAAGAGTGATTTTCTTCAACAGGACATTGTAGGGTTTACTGAGTTTGCATCAGGTGCCATCCCTACTCTGAATAAGAAGTTTCAGATAAATACCCAGTGATAATATAAACTACACAAAGACATACCGTATTAACCCTAATATAGGTCTAGATACAAATGCCGTTAGGTGCAGTGGATGGGTGTGATCCCCAGAATTTTCTAAGCACTTTCTGTTCTTCCACATCTCTCATCTGTGACAAAGCCCTCCTGAACTTGGCTCTAGAACTGTTTAGTGTAGCTTAGTCGCTCAATCCTTAAGCGTAAATTGAGGAAATAATGAAAAGCCACCTCAGTATTCCTTATGTGTAATAAGAACCTTCATTCCCCTTATACATATTTAAAAAGAAGGCAGAGTGAAAACAGATGTGCGGAAAATATACTAAGAGCACGGGCCCTCCCTCTTGTGGGGCTGCATCAGTTCAGCCCCTGAGAAGTGCTGCAGCTTGGCCATGCTGGAAGCTGACCATGTACCCCGCCCTGTGAGGATTAGGTTTGGCACAGCTCCAGTTCAGTGTGACTGGCCTTTCAACTCTGTATTATTGTGCCAGAATATGCATAAACTCTTACTAAGCCATCCCTTTCCTCCTTCCTTAGGATTTTTTCTTCCTTTAATAATATGCTAATTGAATAAAATGAAACTTAGAACTTTACAAAGAGTCAAATTTCTGTCATCACTTTCTTCTCCAACCCCACTTTTCTCTTGGTGCCTATCCTCATCCTTTTTCCATATTTCTTGATTTGTGTGTTCCCAGAAGAAAAAGGAAGATGAATTGGATGGGAAAAGGAGAAAGGAGGGTGTGAACCTAGTGATCCCATTTGTTCCTTCGGCTGATAACTCCAACCTCTCTGCAGACGGGGATGACTCCTTCATTAGTGTGGACTCAGCCATGCCCAGCCCTTTCAGTGAGGTGAGGCTCCTTTTAGATGCCTTCATCACAGCAGTGGGGACTGTGTCCTGACCTGGTAGCCTTTGCTTTTCCAGGAGTTCTCCTGCCTTGTAGAAGGGGTTACATGTGGAATCCATGGGAAGAAAAGCAAGTGAGGACAGGCTGCCTTCTTTGGAGCCAAAGCAGGGGGTCTAACTCTCAGGAGTGAAGCCAGGCAGGAGAGGCAAATGGTGGTGAGACCTGAGAAGCACATCCTGATGTAGGCACGAGGGCCATGGGCTGCGGGTGCTAGGAGGGGGGGTGATCATGACCCTTTTGCCTCTAGATCTCCATCAGCAGTGAGCTGCACACCGGCTCTATTCCCCCCGACGAGAGCAGCAGTGACATGCTGGTCATTGTGGATGACCCAGCCTCCTCAGCCCCTCAGTCTCGAGCCACCAACTCTCCTGCTTCCATAACGGGCTCCGTGTCAGACACTGTGAACGGTAAGTGATGCTGCTGTCCCATACAGCTTGGGTGAGGTCCTGATTCCTTCTTGGATAATGCCGTTTTCTACTTTCATTAAAGAAGAGTGGAGTAGAGCAAAAAGAATTGGTAGCCTCATTCTTTCATTAGTCGATTCAAGTGAAAGGGAGAATGAGAAGGTTTAGGGAATGTAAAATAAGAACTTCATAAAGATTTCAAACTTCTTTGTTTTCTAGCCATTCCTGTCTTTCATATTTCACCCTTATTTTTGCCAGTTTTTAATTATAGTTAGCTTTTCCAGGCCTTTCCTCACTTTGTTCTGTGGGGCCCAGCGTTGCTGCTATTTCTTGAGGACTTCTAAGTTTAAAACCTAGAAGTAGGGACTTCCCTGGTGGTGCAGTAGTTAAGAATCCGCCTGCCAGTGCAGGGACACGGGTTCAAGCCCTGGTCCGGGGAAGATCCTGTATGCCGCGGAGCAACTAAGCCCGTGAGCCACAACTACTGAGCCTGTGCTCAAGAGCCCACGATCCACAACTATTGAGCCCATGCGTCACAACTACTGAGCCAGTGTGCAGCAACTACTGAAGCCTGCGTGGCCTAGAGCCTGTGCTCCGCAACGAGAGAAGCCACCGTACTGAGTAGCCCACGCACCGCAACGAAGAGTAGTCCCCGCTCGCTGCAACTAGAGAAAGCCTGCACGCAGCAACGAAGACCCAACACAGCCAAAAACAAAACATAAATTAATTAATTAATTAAAAAAAAAAAAACAACCTTGGGAGTAAAAGTTGATTCTCTGAGGCAGGAAAACATTGGAGTGTGCAGGTGAATCACAGGTGCACGTCTCTGGAGTTCATTTAGTAATGATCTAGTTGAAAGAAGAAATTCAGGAGTAATGGCACCACTCTTAGAGAATGAAAAGCAGCTTGAGGTGTCAGGCTGTTGTAGCTATTTACAGTTCTTACTAATGCTGTGTGATGCTGTGTCCCAGCCATTAAATTGAGGCGTAGACCTCCCTGGGAGTCCTGAAACAAACACCCTGAAAGCCATCTTCCCTGTCCAGGAGAAGAGTCTGTTAACAAATGAAGAAATAAACTTTTTTCCCTCTTGGCCCATTTGTTCCCATAGGAATTTCCATTCAGGAAATGCCGGCTGCAGGACGTGGTCATTCAGCCCGAAGCCGAGGCCGCCCCAAAGGTTCAGGAAGCACAGCCAAAGGAGCAGGGAAGGGCCGGAGCCGGAAGTCCACCGCAGGCAGTGCTGCTGCAATGGCAGGAGCGAAAGCAGGGGCTGCCGCGGCCTCTGCAGCTGCCTATGCTGCATACGGGTACAACGTGTCTAAAGGTGCGGAAGCCCCAGGGGACTACGGGCTCCATTCTGGTCGGGGACAGTCTGAAGGGTCTACTGAGCATTCCGCCAGGTAGAGCAAGTAGGACACCTCCAGGCCCAAAGCTCCTTCCCAAGCCCATGTTGGATTCTGCCTCAGCATTGAGTGGTCCTGACTCTCTCCTTGCCCTTGTGACTTGGCACAGTACTGCCTTCAAAGCGTAAGTAACTGTGAAAACAGAGAAAGCTGAATTTTAAACAGAATTTCTCCTGCTTTGAGAACTGATTTTTTTCCCCTGGACCCACATTTTAATAATTACATTTCAGTAGTCAAGTTAACTTTTACCCAGCCTTGTGCTCCATTACCTTAGGGTTAAACACCTGCTGTAGGGAATTCCCTGGTGGTCCAGTGGTTAGGACTCTGTGCTCTCACTGCCGAGGGCCCAGGTTCAATCCCTAGTTGGGGAACTAAGATCCCACAAGCCACGTGGCGCCAAAAAAAAACCAAAACAAAAACAAAACCAAAAAAAAATACCTGCTGTGTGCATAGGAGTATAACACATGGACCCCGCACCTGAGTGTATAATGAAAATGAGAAGGGGAAGCTGGGCATAGAATTTGTTTAGCAGCAGTACAAGGCAGTATGCGCGTCCTGAATGAAGGAAGAGGGAAGGCCTTAATTCTGGTTGTAGATCAGAAGAAGGAGGAACCGTGGATTTGATGACAAAGTTGCCAGGCTAATTCAGAAGGAAAGAGAAGGATGGTGAAGGATTTAAACTGGCGACAGAGAGTTAACAGTGACCAAGGCACATTGGGGGTCACTGAGCAGGTCAGTCAGGCTGTGCTGAAGAGGAGCTGCGGGAGTCAGGGTTGGAAGGACCTGCTGAGCGAGAGCTTACCCGGTGTGTGACCAGGGGCTCTGGGAAGTTTGAGAAGGGAAGTAGCTAGCTATTGTGACCATGAGCTGTGGAGGATAAGGGTAGCAGTGGAATGTAGGGCATCTGAGAGCGGTGAGAAGGGCACCCCCACCATGCACAGACCTCTCTCCCCATTGGAAACGCAGGCTTAGGATTTAGGGCTGCTGCAGCAAGTAAGGGGAATTTTTGGATAGAAAGTTCTCAGTAAGTGTTAGGCTACCTCCCCTTTCTCCTCCTCCAGGGATAGCGGCCTTCATTTATCTGTTCATTCAACAAATATGAAGTATGATAGCCTACCCCAGTGTTTCTTAACCTCTTGCCAGCTCATCACACCCTTGGAAAATAACAATCATGGCAGTGGTCAAGGCTGCCATGGCAGGATTTCACCCACGGATGGGGCAAAGCATGACACTCATCATGCTTTCTCCCGGAGGCAACAGGGGGTAGAGTGTCACAAGAAAAATTGACAGTGCTTGGTGACTGGGAACGGAAAACAAGGGAAAGGACTGATCTGGACATTACCCACAGCTCCACTGTGGATGTGAGGAGACATGAGTCTGCCTGCTGAGAATTCACTCTTAGGAATGTTCAAAAGAGTTGTTGCCCAGGAAGCCATCGCTGGAGATGGGAGATTTGAACCAGGTCCTTAAAGTGGCAGGGCTTCGAGAGCAGGGGTAGCTGCCTCCAACACAAGGAGAATGCATGAATGTAGACACAGGATAGAGTGGGCAGCCTTGTGTCCTCTGGCCAGACTGGGGAGTAGAGGGCATCTTCTGAAATTAAGAAGGAAGCAGCTGGGACTTCCTTGGTGCAGTGGTTAAGAATCCGCCTGCCAATGCAGGGGACATGGGTTCGAGCCCTGGTCCAGGAAGATCCCACATGCCACGGGGCAACTAAGCCCGTGAGCCGCAGCTACTGAGCCTGTGCTCTAGAGCCTGCGAGCCACAACTACCTAGCCCACGTGCCACAACTACTGAAGCCCTCGCGGCTAGAGCCTGTGCTCCGCAACAAGAGAAGCCACCGCAGTGAGAAGCCCGCGCACCGCAAGGAAGAGTAGCCCCCGCTCACCGCAACTAGAGAAAGCTGGCACATAGCAACGAAGACCCAATGCAGCCAAAAATTTAAAAATAAATACATAAATAATTTTTTAAAAAAATAAAGAGGGAAGCAACTAATCACAAGTGGTATCCTGAAAAGGAAGAACGAATGTGTAAGAAAATACATTAGTGCCTGTAAGTTACGGCTCATCCTGCAGCCTTGGCTTTCCCATGTTATATAATGTGTGCTCTGCCCTTCAGTGCCAAGGTGACATCTTTACTCCCTGTTGATGCGGTAATGTGGAGAGAGCTGGGTAGGTATCATTTTTCTCTTACTGAAAAAACAGTTGACAGGAAGAGCAAGTAAATATGCTAAGAAGAGTGGCAGGAGCGGGCTTCCCCACGACCTCATCTCCAGACCAGACTCCAGCAACCGAGGTCAGGCACTGAGGCACTCAGACAGGACTGGTGCTTACGCTCGTCTTGCCTCTCTTTCCCTCTCCACAGGAATCTCCGCCAGCAGTCCTCTGCAGACGTCCCTTGTTCGGCCTGCTGGCCTTGCTGACTTTGGACCTTCAAGCGCCTCTTCTCCCTTGAGCTCCCCTTTGAGCAAAGGAAATAGTGTTCCTGGGACTCCCAAGAGCCTCCACTTGACCAGCAGCCTAGCCCCAGACTCCCTGGTCCGGAAACAGGGCAAAGGCACCAACCCCTCTGGAGGACGGTAACCACCTGGCCCTCCAGCTTCCTTCAACCAAACCAGGGGCTAGAGTCCTGGCCTGCCGATGGTCTTTGGATGGCTTGCCCAGTGCAGCATCTTTCATCCCAAGCCAGAGGGCAGCGATGACCAGCTGCAGCAAGGGAAAGACAGGCAGGTGGTTGGCGTGAGCACTTTGATCACCTGTGTCTCAAGAGGAATGCTCTGGGGTTGCCTGTAGGAAGAAGGCCCAAGGACAGGGATCAGGCCCACAGCATCTCAAAGGAATTGATAGGCAAGTCTTAAACCTCATACTGGGGAAGGGCCTGACAGAGACCCTGTTTAGATGCTCAGGCACACAGTCTCCATCCCCATTCCACTCTTCGGCTCTGGCCATGTCCCTTGCAAAGGCTCAGCAAGTGCTGTGAAGAGCCTTCCACAGTGGAGACTTCTCTTAGGGCTGTGATTTCCTGTGGGGCTAGGAAGGGAGGAAATCATTTATGTGACGTCCTCAGTCGTGGGCAACTCCCCAAGTCTCCAAACCCCATTTGCCAGAGTGTCCCGGTTGAGGAGAGCAGCGAGTGCAGAAGAAGGTAGTGGTCTGTGAGGATGACAGAAGGCTAGAGGAAGCATGCCTGGAGGCAGTTGTTTTCCCAGCATTTCCTCCCCTGTCCTGCATGGTTCGCATCAGAGAACCTTCAGGTCCCACCAGCAACAGTAGCAGCAGCTCCCACTCCGGGACTCCCAGAAGCCAGTAAACAGACCAGGAGCCACCTCAATCAGCAGGACATCCTCACTGCCCCTCTTGCAGGTTCCCCTTGCCCTTCCTGAATGCACAGTCTCCCCACCCTTGCCCTTCAGCCCCCTGCTTGGCTGTATGCACTGTCTGTATTGCACTGAGAAAGGAAGGGATGGCGGAGTGAGCTGGAGAGGATGGAGAGAGGGCAGGCTCAGCACCCACCCTCCCAGCCCGGCCCCACCAGCCTGAGCTTGCTTACCTCCAGGAGAGGCAAAGGGGTGGTGTTGGCATGGGTGGTGTTTCTGCTTGCCCCCAGCCTGATGTCCCTGGTGGAGCAGGTGCTTCTGGGCGGGCCAGCCTCTAATTTGCACACCTGAAAATCGCGGAATTGAGTTTAGATAGATTGATTTTTAAAACTTTTTTTTGGGAGTAGGAGTGGTAGGGGAATCATTTAATTTAAATCATAAGATTCCCCTGCCCAAACCCAGACTCCTGTGTACAGATGCTATTTAGAGGGAATCAGAAAAATGCCAAGCCTTTTTTCTCTTTGAATGTGCTGTCTATTTTTATAACTGAACTTGTACATATGTATAAAGAGAGACACATCTTTCTTTTACTAACTGGAGAAAAAAAATCTTAAATAAAATGGAGTGAGATAATTTTATGTAAATTGAGGTGTCTGTGGTCTTTGCAGCCGCCTCTCCTTGGGGGCATTGTAGGGCTCTTGGGGGAGTGTGGCAGGATGAAGGGGAAGCGGAGCCTCAACATCGTCATCGTTCTTGTGGTCAGGACACGTGGTCAGTGTGACGAGGAGTGCCCTGTGGGCGTTAATTGGGCATAGGAATTCGCCTCCAGCCATCAGAGAGGAGGTTTGACCAAGTGCCTGTCAGGCCAGGGCCACGGCCCTCAGGGTGTGGGCTCCTTAAGACTCCAGACCTCGCCTCCAGGACTTAGGCGTAGGCAAGCTTGACCTGGTCCACCATTAGGCAGTTACATAGTGGTAATCTTAACACTGACGGATTCTTTCCCCAAAACCCACAAGTGAGAGATTATCCTGGCAGTGTACAATATATAAAATCCCCAACTAATAGAAACTTTATTGTCCCAGTTTCTAAAACTGTGATGTGTGTACAAATGTGTGCATATAAACCCCAGAAACCTACCCCATTTGCAGTTCCAGTACCCACTGTCAATCAGTTAAGCCAGCAGAAATACTAAGGAACTGTGAAACGAACTCAGTGTTATCAAAGTTAGCTGTACTTGTAAGAATCATGAAGGAAAACAGTGAAATATGTTACTAGGGATTCCAAAGACATCCAGGCTTTGAAAACTTAGCTCTCTGATCAGCTGGAAAAGAATGAGTTCCCAGCCTGCACTGGCAGTGTTTCTCTGATTGAGTTAAATAAAACACTCATATATGCTCTTGCGTCACCTTTGAGCAGGGCTCGTGCTGTTCCGAATGTGCTGGCTGTGTGGCCTCCCAAGCCTTGGCTAACCCTGCACACCCTTGATTGGGGTGGGCTGGCTCCTGAGAAGCTGCTGCCTACCCCCTCACAAGGGTGATGAGCTTTGTCTTCATTTTGTTGATCTTAAGTAGCACTGTCATATATGCTGGCTCTTGTTTTTCTTGCTGGTAAACTTGACCAAGGCCTCACACAGAGCAAGCCAGTGTCAGTTTCCCAATTATCCATGCCCTATTGTCGTCACCACTGTGGCTCCTGGTCCACAAGCCCACTAGGATGGATCCTTTCCAGTTCTCATTACCCAGTGACAAGACTCTAGAACTTTGTCAAGGTCAGCAGTGGTCATCTCTCTAGGGACCTGACAACTCAGATCCTCGCGTAGCTTCACCCAGATGCAGATAGGCTAGTATCCTCTCTTGAAAAGCTTGTAAGTCTTGGATCAGAGCTCTCCAGTCTTCTGTGTCCCCAGACATGGTGCCATACCCCGCTTTTACCCATTTTCAATCCAGTCCCTGAAGAAACACAGCTAACATTTCATATTGAGGGGTGCTCGCAGCCTTAATGTTCCTCCTCACCTGTCCCTCCCTTACCTGAGGGTTCACAGATGGGGCTTGAATCTTAAAAGCGAAGGCTTCAAACTCATTAACAGCTTGAGTCCTGTCCCCAAGTTATGACTTATGCTAGCCTGTCCACTCTCTGAAGACTGCGGCTCTCATGTGGGAGATGGACAGCTCTCACCTGTGAACCCAAAGAGCCAGTCCCTTAACATAGAAGAAGACTGGCGAGGTCTCCTGCCTGCTAAAAGGAGCATCCCTCAGGGAGCCTGGAGGTCCAGTCCTCCAGTGCAGATCTCACTGGATCACAGTGAGGCCATCTTTTCAAACAGGTTTCCCTTGCCACATGAGCCAGCTCTGGGGCCCTAGGTAAGCAGATTTTAAGATTGTGGGCTGCCCCATGAGCAGCCCTGGAAATGTGGAGTCTGCACTGGGCTTACTATCACAGTTTCCATGCCTAGGGCTTTGTTGAAGCACTCAGGAGTCTCTGGAGATTCCCTGGACCTGGAGTTTTAGAGATCCCCAGATGTGCCTCAAGGTCTGTTGTTAGTGATAAACAAAAAGGGATATGGGCCACCCAAATTAAACAGAGCAGCTCTGCTTTTACTGCTAGCTAAAGATTTTGTGTGGAGTTAAACTAAGTTTAAGTTAAATTTTTTTTGAAACTTCTGAATCATCCCTTTAAGTAATGCTTATCAAACTTTAGTATAGATATGAATCACCTCGGATCTTCTTAAAATGCAGGTTGAATTTCAGAAGGTCTAGGGTGAGACCTGAAACTGAATCTCTAACACACCTCAGGTGATGGCTCCTTCGCCTTGGACCACACCTGGCATAACAAGGCTTTGGGCACCCTCCAGCCATGTCAGTCAGAATAAACTCTGATCTCTGCTTGTATGCCCCCACTCCAGCCAGGAAGCTCTGTGCAGGAAATACAACTGGATTGTTTAGGTTACTCAATCCACCTGATGAAAGAAAATGAAAAACTAACCTTTCCAGGAAAAGTAGGTCCCATACATATTTTCTCACTTTTTTCATTTTAAACCTATCATGATTTTCTCCATCGCCTTTTTCCCCTGGGTAGACCTCTGTTAACATGTTAGGTATAAGAGAAGATCTCTGATCTGCTGCTGCCCCTCTGTCCTGTGTAGCCTCCACCAAGTTGTAGCCTCTTTAATTGCTGGAGGGTCTACTCGCTATTTTCTCTGCTGCATGTGTCTCCTTCTCGTGACCACCAGACTCCTCAGGGCCAGTCAGCTTTCTGAACTAACTCCTAAGCCTTTTTCAGGGGCATGGTAAAGTTTGGCAGGTCTCCCATGCTTCTCCGAGACTGCCAGAGTGTGGGAAGCCGTGCAGTTTGGGAGGCAGCCATGGCCACTGCTGGCTGCCCAAATCAGCCATCTTCATGGTGCCTTCAAACCACTTGGATGTGGAGGGCATAGGGAGGGCAGGCTCTGTTCTAGACAAAGCAGGGCCTCTGGCTGTCTTAAAACTGTGTGTGCCCAGGTACTCGCTCTATGGTAGCAAATGGTGCTGCTAAGAAAGCCATCTGCCTGGAGGGGAGGCCCCTGCATGGAGGCTTCTAAGGACTCTGGGGTGGCAGGAGCTTGAGCTATGTCAGACCTCATGGAAACAACCCCTTTTGTCATCCTGGAAGTGTCTGGGGCAAACAGTGTCATGGCTGGACTACGGAGATGCCAATCCCTGGTGACAGTCCCCAGGGCTGGGTCTAGGGAGAGGTAGAAGGAAAGGGAAAGAGGAGGGAGGACAAGCCTGAGGCCCACTTCCTGGGTCCCTGAGGAAGCTGGGCGCCTCCCTTGTCACCAGGCCCCTGAACTCTTCCTGTGCTCCTATTTCTTCCTTGCTTCAGGTCCTGAGACTCGGCTGGCTTCCCCTTCGTCTTTAAAACAGCCCCCATCCACTCTCATTCCAGTTTCCCCTGTTTACGGCAAGCTGCTGGGGGATGTACTCCTGGTCCTCTCCTAACTGCTGCCAAAAATGAGCATCTTGCTTTTTTTTTTATATTAAGGGTTTTCTTGCTCATCAAAACAAAGACACCAGGTAAAAGCAGAACTGGACATAGGGAGTTACAAAGCTCAAGATCTTTTCCACAGTTCTCAGAGTCCCTGGTCTACAGTTCCTGGCACCTTGGTTAAGAGAAACAAGGATTCCTGAGAGAGAGGCTCTCTCTTAAGAGAGGTAAGAGTTTCTTCCCAAAGGCCAGGGAACGGGCTCTAGTGGGCACCCCTGCAGGGCCCATGCCTCTCTCCTCTCCTGCCCTTTGGGATTTTGAGGTCCTGGGACCCAAAGCCCAAGAATGAATGCCTGGATCAAGGGCTGGGGTGACCTCTCTGGGTCTGACCTGGACCGTGGATTAGGCTGCACAGCCTCTGAAGGGAAAAGGAAGCAGGGGCACAGAGGGTCACAGTTGCAGGAGACGGTGGGGAGTTTTCTAAGCTCCCCCAGCCTGGCTGATGGTCCTGAGAGCCACTCTCTGGGAGATCGCCCAGGGCACTCAGAACGTCTCATGCCCTCCATTACCACCACACAACCCCAAGCCCCACCCTGAATCAGGCCTACATGCAGCTGTTCCTGCCACCAGGGAAGAGGGAAGGGGCTCCCTTCACATTTCCCAGGTGAGGTGTCCTGGAAGACCCCAGGCAGCTTCATGCCTTGCACCCTTGAAGCCACTTGCCTGGGAATGTCTGAGGAGGGCAGTGGGGCGTGTCGGGGGTTAGGGGTTGAATCCAGTGGGTTGTGAGGGCCACGCGGCTTCAGTGGTCTCAGTTTGTCCTCAGCCCCGTGGATTTGGAAAGGGCAGCATGAACTCTATCATGCAGAATCTTTCTGAATAGCTTAAGTCCTTCAGAGAGCTGATATTTAACCCTTTGAAACACCAGAATTTATCTTGGCTAGGACTCTTTTTAAGAGATTTTATGAGTATCACAGCTTAAACAGACCCTACTGAACATATCTTAACCTTTCCTGAGAACCTGGGTCACACGAGCATCTGGTGCTCAGGCCCCTGCGCTGTGACTACCGAGTGCCCGATGCTAAACCACACGGGCAGCTGCACTGGTATGCGTCTCAAGTCTGCTTTGAATAGGACCTGTGTCCCCTTAGTGTTTTTGTGCTGATATCTAACTTACCTCCCTCTTCTAACTTACCTTTTCCAAATTCTTGGGGACTTGAAAACCATTTATCCTGATTCGGAACTTCTGAACCAGAGAAAAGTACTCCGAAGGAGGAACTGCGGGGTCTCCTAGGAATAAAGTGATTGACCTTCAGTGCGTGCCTCTGGCCTCTGCTGGGCTCCAGTACCTGAGTCGTGGATAAGCCCAGTGTTCTAGATAGGCGTGTTCTGGTTTGAACCAGTTCACTAAAGCTTATGGATTTTATTTTACTCTCTCTTTTTTAAAAAACCAAAAAACATGTTGATTAACTTACGTACCTAGGAACAGTTCTGCCAAGGAAGAGCTGGAGGCAATCTGAAGGCAATGTAAGCAAATGTAGTCCATCATCAGGGTTCAGTGAGAGCAAGGAAAACGAACTGTGTGATCTCAAAGGCCAGTGTCACTGAACCTGATCTCCTGATCTCCACTCCCCCATGCTTCACCTTTATGGGGATGGGCTGGTCATCCCTAGGGACTGTCCAATTACAGATCTCCATGGGTTGAGCGATAAATCCTCTGATCAAATAATGTCACTGCTTACATTGGTTAGGGCAGCATACACTCTGTAAGAGAGACTCCAAAATGCAACTGCTCAAATCAGATGTAAATCCACATGTCTCCCTTAAGAATTTGAATTTGTTCTACACAATCATTTAAGGTCCCAGTTTATTTTCATCCTGTTTCTCTGCCATCTCCATGCTTTGTTCTCATCTGCATGGTTAGTGCTGGTTTGCAGAAACATCTGATAGGAAGGGGAAAGTCTGGAGAGGAGGTGCCCCTGCTGTCTTAAAAGTTAGACCCTTAAATGGCTCACAGTACTTTGGCTCACATTGTATCAGAGAGAGCTCTAGATGCAAAGACCCATCCAACTGCAAAGGAGGCTGCCATACAATTAAGGAAGAAGAGAACAGATTTTGAATGGACAGCTCTTAGTCTTGAACACAATGCCCCAAAGGAAAATGGGCAAAACCACTTATTTGAGGTCTATTTATAAACACTTTCTGTATGCTGGGCACTGTACATGCATAGAAAATGCACACAAATACGCAAATGGGTAATAATCATATGGGGAAATGTTTACCCTCATTAATAATCAAAGAAATGAGAGCTAAAACAATGAGATTCCAAGCTTTTTCTATCAGATTGGCTGAGGTTTGCTTTTAAATAACAATTGCCAGGGACTTCCCTGGTGGTCCAGTTGTTAAGAATCCACCTTCCAATGCAGGGGATGCAGGTTCAATCCCTGGTGGGGGAACTAAGATCCCACATGCCATGGGGCAACCCGCGTGCTGCAACTACTGAGCCCTTGTGCTCTGGAGCCTGCACACCACAACTAGAGAGAGGCCCATGCGCCACAACAAAAGATCCCGCATACCGCAACTAAGACCCGTCACAGCCAAATAATTAATTAATTAAAAAAAAAAAACTGCCGGAGTTGGGGAAGATACACAAAAACAGGCTTTAGCACCAACTCCTGGTGGAATCAAAGTCTGATTTACTATGAAACACTGTAGTTTAAGCTTCCGGACTCCTCACTTTGTAGGCCTCCTTTGCACGGATGGCATGGAACACTGTTCCAGTCTTGGGGACCCCCTCTGTGCCTTGGAAGAGGTGGTCCTGGGGCTGTTCCTCTACCTCCAGTGACAATTTGCCCTTGGTGGCCCTCATCCAGCATCCAGACCCCATTGTTGACCCTAAGGAGAATGATCTAAACAAGACACTGTCCCACTATGGCCCAGGCTTCATCGCTAGTAAGCCCTCAAAGACTGGCATGGTGGGATCACCAGATCAGTGAGGACCTGGCTGGCTGGACGAGCTGCCATGGGAGACCATGCCTCCTGAGATCAGTGAGCAAGGCCTAGCCTGAACAGGCATCTCTGAGGAAGTTACAGAGATGGCAATAGGGCACTTTCTAAAACTATCAGTAATGAAAAATTTATATCAAATATGCTATTTTAAAAAGACTATACTAGGGTTTCCCTGGTGGTGCAGTGGTAGAGAGTACGCCTGCCGATGCAAGGGACGCGGGTTCGTGTCCCGGTCCGGGAAGATTCCACATGCCGCAGAACGGCTGGGCCCATGAGCCATGGCCGCTGGGCCTGCGCGTCTGGAGCCTGTGCTCCGCAATGGGAGAGGCCACAACAGTGAGAGGCCCGCGTACCGCAAAAAAAAAAAAAAAAAAAAAAAAAAAGACTATACTACATTTTCTTTGTATTCTTTCTATAGAAAGTGAAATTGCAATATTATTTCTTGAAGCCCTTCACACCCACTAGGATGGCTACAATAAAAATGGTAATAGGGCTTCCCTGGTGGCACAGTGGTTAAGAATGCGCCTGCCAATGCAGGGGACATGGGTTCGAGCCCTGGTCCGGGAAGATCCCACATGCCATGGAGCAACGAAGCCCGTGTGCCACAACTACTGAGCCTGCACTCTAGAGCCCACGAGCCACAACTACTGAAGACCGTGTACCGCAACCACCGAAGCCCACGCGCCTATAGCCCGTGCTCTGCAACAAGAGAAGCCACCACAGTGAGAAGCCTGCACACTGCAACAAAGAGTAGCCCCTGTTCTCAGCAACTAGAGAAAGCCTGCATGCAGCAGCGAAGACCCAATGCAACCAAAAATTAAATAAATAAATTTATTTTTTAAAAAAACGGTAATAGTAAGTGTTAACGAGGATATGGAGAAATTGCAATCTTTCATTGCTGGTGGTAACGTAAAATGCTGCAGGTGCCTGGGAAAACAGTTTGGCAGTCCCTGAAAAAGTTAAACATATACTGTTACTGTAATTTTATGTATCAACTTAAGTGGGCCACAGAGTATCCAGACATTTGGTCAAACATTATTCTGGGTGTTTCTGTGAGTTTTCTGGATCAGATTAACACTTAAGTCAGTAGACTGAGTAAAGCAGATGGCTCTCCCTAATGCTAGTGGGCCTCCTCCAATCAACTGAAGACCTGAATAGAATAAAATGGCTGACACTCCCTCCAGTAAGAGAGAAGTCCTCCTGCCTGACTGCCTTCAAACTGGAACATTGGCTTTCTCCTGCCTTCAAGCTGGAATTGAAACAGTGGCTCTTCCTGCTAGCCTTAGGACCAAACTACACCACTGGCTCTCCTGGTTCTCTAGCTTGCAGACTCATCCTGCAGGTCTGCAGACCTTGGGACCTGTCAGCCTCCATAGTCACATGAACCAATTTATTTCTATCTAGCTATCTAGCTATCATCTATCTATCTGTCTGTCTGTCTATCTATCTCTCCTATTGGTTTTATATCTCTGGAGAACCCTAACAATATGACCCAGCAATTCCACTTCCAGGTGTACCCAAGAGAAATGAAAACATGTCTACAAGAAAACTTAGACATGAATCTTCATAGCAGTATTCACAGGAGTCAAAAGGCGGAAACAATGCAAATGTCCATCAACTGATGAATGGACAGATAAAATGTGGTATATCCATACAATGGAATATTATTCAGCAATAAAAAGGAATGAAGTACTGATTTGTGCTACAAATAGGATGAAGCTTGCAAACATTATGTTAAGTGAAAGAACCCAAACACCAAAAGACCAGGTATTATATGATTATGAAATGTCCAGAATGGGCAAATCTATAGACAGAAAGTAAATTAGTGGTTGCATAGGGTTGGGGGATTGGGTAATAAGAAGTAAAGGGTGTGAGGTTTCTTTGTGGACTAATAAAAATGTTATAAAATTGATTGTGGTGATAGCTGCATACCTCTGTGAATATGTAGTAAAAGCCATTGAATTGTACACTTTAAAAGGTGAATCGTATGGTACATGAATTATATTTCAGTGAAGTTGTTAAGAAAAAAAGGAGATGCAGCCAAAAATATACAGGAAAAGTTTTAGGTTGAACAACATAAAATTGCTTTTTAATCTACAAATATGGCAGTTTCATATGTTTCAATCTATTGATAAATAATAATGTTATTTTATGATTTTTGAGGTATTTGTAAGCTTTTTCTTTTTCTATTCTAAATATTCACTTTGGTGCTTAATTTGTATTCTTTTTCTTAAAGAGGGCTTTCCCAAATTGTATAAGCTTTAGGCCTCACACACCCAGATCCAGGGTGGGAATGTAAAGTGTTAGGGCCTTGTGTGGGACAATCTGACAATCTGTGTCAGGAATTTTAGAAATATCCATGCCTTTGACCCAGCCACTCTAGTTTCAGGGATCTATTTTCAGGGAATAATCAAGTTTGCTGTAGGGCAAGGCTTCTCAACTTTGAACCTTGGGTAATGGAGCAGGAGCCCAGACTGAGCCTTGTCAGAAGTTCCGTTCCTCATAACTTCTTTTTTTTTTTTTTTTGTGGTACGCGGGCCTCTCACTGTTGTGGCCTCTCCCGTTGTGGAGCACAGGCTCCGGACGCGCAGGCTCAGCAGCCATGGCTCACGGGCCCAGCCACTCCACGGCACGTGGGATCCTCCCGGACTGGGGCACGAACCCGTGTTCCCTGCATTGGCAGGCGGACTCTCAACCACTGCGCCACCAGGGAAGCCCCCTCATAACTTTTGAGTTTCACCAATAAGTCCATGGCTTGAGCCCACTGGAACTGGATTTTCTGTTAAACGCAACTAAAACAAAGGTTTCATGGCAGCATAACTGAACCTAGCAAAATATTGGAAACAACCCAAATGGAAACAATATAGGATGGGTTGAATAAATTTTGTACATCACTATGTTGAACTATTAGGTGGCCATTAAAAATCATATCTTTAAGAATATCTGATGACATAGGAAAAAATGCTCACAATTTAATCTTAGGTGAAAAAGTAGGACACAAAATAACTGAAGTTTATTTTTTACCTACATATGTATATATGTAGGTTTTTTAATAGAGTAGTAAGAAAGAGGAATAGAAGGATGCAAACTTTCCTGGATGGAGGAATTATGAATGAATTTTAATTCTTTATACCATTCTGTATTTTCCAAACTTTCTACTATGATCATGTGTTATTTGATATATAATTATAACAAGCACTTTAAGAACAGAAGTGTGGGGCTTCCCTGGTGGCGCAGTGGTTGAGAGTCCACCTGCCGATGCAGGGGACACGGGTTTGTGCCCCGGCCCGGGAAGATCCCACATGCCGCAGAGCGGCTAGGCCCGTAAGCCATGGCCGCTGAGCCTGCGCATCCGGAGCCTGTGCTCTGCAACGGGAGAGGCCACAACACTGAGAGGCCCGCGTACCACAAAAAAAAGAAAAAAAAAAAAAAAAAAGAACAGAAGTGTGGGGGTTTTTTTGGCTGAGTTGGGTCTTCTTGCTTCACGCGGGCTTTCTCTAGTTGGGGCAAGAGGGCGCTACTCTTTGTTGCAGTGCGCAGGCTTCCCACTGCGGTGGCTTCTCTTGTTGCATAGCACGGGCTCTAGGCGCGTGGGCTTCAGTAGTTGCAGAACGCGGGCTCAGTAGTTGTGGCTCGCGTGCTCTAGAGCGCAGGCTCAGTAGCTGTGGCTCACGGGCTTAGTTGCTCCGTGGCATGTGGGATCTTCCCGGACCAGGGATTGAATCCGTGTCCCCTGCACTGGCAGGCGGATTCTTAACCACTGTGCCACCAGGGAAGTCCAAGAAGTATGCTTTTAAGGGAAATTTAGAAAACACTCAGAAGCAAGAAGAAAGTAAGATATTTCCCACAACGAAAGCTTTCTTACAATGAGTCTTCGGATTTCAATTCAGTTCTCATGATAAAATGGTAGCATCCCCCCAATACCCCTTAATAATTTCAAGGGGACTTTAGAGAAGCTGTACTTCAGGGAAGGGCATGGAGTGGAATGTCAGACACTATGGAGAGATATTTTAAGGCAGGTATGTCTTTTCTGAGCATCAATATGTGCTCCAGTTTGCAAGCCTGGTGTTCCGGGTTACCTGGGCCTGGGGCCAGCTTTAACTCTGGGTAGAAAAGGGAGCACCCTGCATGGCCCACCACCCAAATCAGTGCTCTTAACTTCTGAGGGGATGTCCAGAGCCTCTTTGTGCCCAGGCCTTTTCTTTTTCAGATCTGCATTTTATTACATATTTGACTGACTTATGAATAAGTAATAAATTTGCACAGTTCAAAATCAAAAACATACAAAAGGGCATAAGAATAAAAAGTCTCTCTTCCATCCCCTCCCCTGGCCCCCAATTCCCCTCCTGGGAGGCAAACTGTGTTGACAGTTTCTGGTAATTCCTTCCAGACATATTTCTATGCCTTTTAAATACATGATTGTATTCATACTATGTGTCTAACTTTGTATGCTTTTTTTTTTTCACTTACACACTAATGTTAAGGAATACTGTAAAAAGAGTAAAATGTTTTCTGAACATTAATAAATATTCTTCCTAAACATTCATAATTACTCAAATATGCCATGGAAGGGAGATGGGCCATTTGGTTTCCTATTGCTGGAAATTTTGGACTTTCCCCCTCTAAGTCCCCTGAGTCTGTCCAAATGAAACTGTCCTCCTGGGTTCAGCCAGCAATTGCATTTGGTTTGGGACCTGATTAGCCATTGGCTCCCTGGGGACACAGAGCTCAAAGGTCAGGAGGAGGCCCAGGGCCCAAGCCAGAGGGAAGAGCGGGTGGTCTGGCCTTCAGGAGCTGGCTGTGTGGTCCCGCCAGCAGAGGAGATATATTTAGCTGGGTCAGATGCTGCTGGCTGTATCATGACCCAGGAGGACTGTGCTATTGGTAAACAAACCATAATGGCCTGGCTTTCAGTCAGTCCTCCTTTCTCGTCCCTTTCCCCACTTGCTGGCAGGGCAGGAGCTGTGAGAGGTGGAGGTGGGCACTGACCAGGGAGAGGGCTCATCTGGAGAGGCCACCTGCAAGGCACCCAGCAGAATTGTGTGGCCTTGTTCTCATGGCCCCACGTTTTTGGGGTTTTTTTTGTCATTTCTCCTCCTGCCTTTCTTCACCCACCCTCCCCAACACAGCAGAGTGGGGCAGCCCAGGGAGCACCCCCTTCCTCCTCTGCCTCCATCCGCTTTTCCCTTTCTCCCTCTACCCATCAACCTGATTTGCCCTCAGTGCTCTGCTAAGTGAATAGAGTTCATTCATACAGTCATTCAGCCAACTTCATTTATCCATTTATTTGGCCAGCAAATATTTTTTGAGGGCCTGAGATAAGCCAGGCTCAGTGCTGGGCACCAAAGACACAGCAATGAACAGGGAGGTGCTGGCTCTGGCCCTTGTGGAGATTACACTCTAGTGAGGTTAGAGATAATCCAGTAACTAATTAGGTGCTGGTGAAAAATAATAGTGTTAAACAATAACCAACATTCACATAGTGCTTTAAAGTACATAGGGACTTCCCTGGTGGTCCAGTGGGTAATACTCCGCACTCCCAATGCGGGGGGCCTGGATTCGATCCCTGGTTGGGGAACTAGATCCTGCATGCATGCCGCAACTAAGAGTCCACATGCCACAACTAAGAAGTCCACATGCCGCAACTAAGACCTGGCACAACCAAACTAACTAAATAAATATTTTAAAATAAATAAAGTATATAAGAGTCTTTCACCTGATAGCACATCTAATCCCAAGAATCTAAGAGATAGTTATGATTATCATTCCTGCTTTAAAGATGAAGAAATTGCAGCTCAGAGATATTAAATAACCTGGCCAAGGACTCACAGGATACATGGAGCCCTGGTTCTTGAGCTCAGTCCCTCTGACCCCAAGCTCATGTCCCTCCTGAAAAAGAGGAGCCACTGGAACTGGATGGGAGCGGGTTTCTGGTGCAGCTCTTCATTTTACATTTGAGGAGACGGAGGCCCAGAGAGAAGAAAAGTGCCTTGTCTAAGACACAGACTTAAAACAGGACTGGAACCTCTGGATCCCAGCCCAGTGTTCATTCTTTGCATCTGAACAGCAGTTCAATGTCCTGACCAGGGTATGAAGCCCTGGCAGATTTGGGGTGGCGGTAGTCATGGTAGGTCTGCCTCCTCCCCTCCCCTGCGCCCCCCCCAGCCCCCCGCCACCTCTGCTGCATAGTCCCTTTTGTGAGGAGAGAGCACAGAATGCCCTCCGCAGTCCCCATCCTCCCCTCGCCAGTGCCTGCTTCTTGCTGAGTGTGTGGGCTTTCGTTCAACAAACACAATGTGAGCACCTACTGTGTGAAGGCTCTGGGAAGCACCTCAAGGGCCCACAGTCCACTGGGAGGCCAACAACGAACACAGTGCCATCAGATCTGCAAGATAAAAAGCAGAGATGTCAGAGATGCGTAGCAGGGCCCCAAAGCCAGGCCTTGGTGGTCGGGTAGAGAAGGTTCAGGGAAGGCTTCCCGGAGGAGGGACATCTCAACTGAGTGATGAAGTCTGAGTGATTAATTAGACAGGCCAGAGCTGGCAGGGAAGAGGCTTTCAGGGTGGGGGAATGGAGGGTGCAAGACAAAGCAAGAAGTCACCCTGCATGTTGCAGGCATTTTGCAGGCTTCTGTCAGGTCCGTACAAGTAGCCTGTGAGCAGGAACTTGGTCTCCCTTCCTATGGAAACCTCCACGGATGAGGACCTACTCCTGTGGATGGTTGACTCGGTTACCCCACGTGAGCAGCTTTCACCGCCATGGACTCAGCATCCTCCCAGCCAGAGCCACCCTCCTGACCTGGCGTGGACATGACAGCCCCAGGAGGGTCTGTGCCTGGCAGGAGTCTTTGACTGCAGCAGTGGGGAAGCCGCAGGTGGGTACATTACTGTCCCCTTCTTCCCCCAGTCACCAGCACCCTCAGGTTGTTCCCAGGAGGGTCCAGCTCCCCTCCCGCGGGGACAGGGAGCACCACCCCATGAGACAGGCACAAACAGCCCTCCAACTTAGCGCCCGGAGCAGGGAGGACTAGCAAGGGCACCGACCCTGCCCCTGACATGCCTGCCAAAGGGCGGTCCTTCCTCTGGTGTGTGTTTAGGGCCTGACCTCTCTCAGACCAACGGAGGGGCTGAGAGGGGGCAGCCCAGGATGGGTCAGTACTGCCTCAGTCAGGCACGTGCTGGGTCTGCCCTCACCCCGGTGGCTCCCAGTCCCACATTCCTGGGCTGTGCACAGAAACATTCACTTTGAATATTAGCCCGAGGAGGCGGCTTGGCACTCTCCCTTGGTGGTGACAGGTTTCCACGGGTCCTTTCCCTCCATGGGGAAACGTGACATTGCGTTCATAAGGGGTGTCTCATTAAACCCGGTTCCCCATAGGTCCCCTGAGTTCCCGTGGGGCCCCAGAGCTGGGCAACGAGCTGGGCGACATTCAGTTCCTGCCCTGGGGAAGGGGGGGCGTGCTGAGCCTAGTGGGGACAGATCTGCAAGCAGATCACGTCAATACGACGGGCTGGGCTCAAAACGGGGGGGGGGGCGGGGGGGGCACCAGCCAGCCCCAGCCCAGGTCCACAGCAGCTTATGCAGGCACAAGGCCGATGCTGAGTTCGGAAAGATGTGAGAGGGCTGGGCAAAGTGGTTAGCAGGGGGAAAAGAGTAGGAGCAAAGCCTTGGTGACCAAAAATAGCCCGAGGTGGGAGGAGACAGCAGGCAGGCGGCGGGATGGAGGGGCGTGGCGGGGGGAGCGCGAGGCCGAGGCGGGAGGGGAGAGCAGGCGCCGGGGGCCGAGTTGCATTTTACATTTTGTAGGAAATAAATATCCAGGAGGGCACCAAACTGGGGAAGGCGGATCCCTTTGGAGGGCATGACTGTCGTCCAGGGAAAGAGGGTGAGCATTAGGGCGGGGGAGGTAGGACGGGACAGGGAGCCCCAAGGTCCGGTAAGACAGCGGAACGCCTGAAGGTTTGAGGAAGCAGACTGGGCCCACGTTTAAGGTTTGGTGAGGGGAGCGCTCGCCCCGGGCTCTACCTTCCTGGGGGGCGGGAAGGACCGGGGAGAGCCGCCGAGCCGGAGGGGCGCCTGCGGGCCAGGGTCCCCGGATGAAGCGGGAGGGGCGGGCACAGCAGGGGGAGGGCGCGGACGCGCGCGGTGCCCTCTCCTTCTTGGAGGGGTTGGGCCGGTGACAGGAGAGCGGCGTGGTGGTGGAGCCTTCAGGGTGTGTCCGCTCTCCCTCACAGCCCAGGGAAATGCCCCGGACGGGCCTGAACCGGGAAGGGCAGGCCTGGCGGGACTCTCCAAAGGCACCCGGGAAGGGAAGAGGAGAGCGGCCTCCACGGGCCCCTGGGCAGGGGTTGAGGGCCCAGGAACAGGGCAAGGAGGGCAGAGGGCAGGTGTGGTCAGAGGCTTTGGTCAGCCTCTTCTGACAGGCACCAGATAAAGCAATCCTGCTTGGGGACTTCCCTGGCCCTCTTCCCTGGTGGTCCAGTGGTAAAGACTCCACGATTCTACCGCAGGGGTCAGGGGTTCGATCCCTGGTCGGGGAACTGAGACCCTGCATGACGCATGGTGCAGCCAAAAACAAAAAACAATCCTGCTCGGTCCCAGTTTCCACAGACACCATGCCATTTAAACACTCCAAACCTCGAGGCTTTTGAGAGTGAAAGTAATAATTACCTCAGGACAACAGGAGTAAACTAGGCCCCTCCTGGGCACACTGGGATATATGGTCACCCTAGCTGTGGGGCAGGAGGCTGACCCTCCTGCTTTGAGCCTGGCCCTCAGGGACACTCTCCTTGTGACAGGGCCACCCCAACCTGGCCCTGGAGCACCCTGACCCTCCTCAGAGCCAGGCCTGGGGAAAGACAGGGTCTCCCCCTTTTGAGGTCCATCTCCCCACACCCTTTGGTTCTCTGCCACCACTGTCTTCAGGGGAACGACAGCCCTCAGAGGAACGTGGTCCTTCCTGGAACCCAGTGGGGGGCAACCTGGAGAACCCCTAAAAGTCTGTCAGCCCTAGAAAGGTGCTCAGAGGCCAGAGTGGTGTTTGCCCACACGCCCCTGAACTGTTTATGCCCCCTCTCGGCAAAACCCTGGGGTTCCCCAGTCTCCTCCCTCCTGCCTGTCCCCCGTTTTCAACTGGCTGCCAGGCAACGTCCCCATGTTCCCTGCTCCTGCTTTTAGTTCATGCCTCCCCAGCACCTGCCCATCTTGCGGCCTTCCCCTGCCACCAGCACAAGCCTCCTTAAGCCCAGACCTGAACACAACACTTGTCTGCTTGACAAGCAGACAAAACAAAAAGAACAAAAACAAACAAAGACCCTTTTGTGGGAGGAAAAACACATGAAAAATTTAAAACATCACCACAGAACTCAACTTCCCTACAAGGTAAAGTCTAACACTTCCTCCAAGAACTGACTCCAAGTGTACAATGGAGTTTTCCAGAACTATATATGAATTTGCCACAGAAGGAATGCAGAAACAGCTGAGAATCCAACTGCTTCTATTAAAGTCAGACATTAAAAACATAAAACAGGGGCTTCCCTGGTGGTGCAGTGGTTGAGAGTCCACCTGCCGATGCAGGGGACACGGGTTCGTGCCCCGGTCCGGGAAGATCCCACATGCCGCGGAGTGGCTGGGCCCGTGAGCCGTGGCCACTGAGCCTGCGCATCCGGAGCCTGTGCTCCGCAACGGGAGAGGCCACAGCAGTGAGAGGCCCGCGTACTGCAAAAAAATAAATAAATAAAAAATAAAACAATGCCACTCCTTTCACTAAATTTGTTCTGGAAAATAGAATCATTTTTCCTTTAAAATATGTTAACATATAATGGATTTATTTTTTAAATTTAATTGATAAATATGTTTTAAACTTCTCAATTCCTAATACACTAAATGTTGTCAATCGCTATATCACACATCAACAAAAGCTCTTGGGGTCCTGGGACTCCTACGCCCTCCCCACACCTTCAGTTACCCCTTTGCTTCTCTCTCCTCTTAGCAGCCAACTTTCTTGAGAGCTACTTTCCTCCCACTAGCTTCTCAGCCCTACCTTGTGGTTTCCCACCACTGATCCTGAAACTGCTCTCACTGAGACCACTGAGGACTGCCTGGCATTTCATCCAGTGGACACTCCTGTGTCCTTGTTTTCCTTAGCATCTCAGCAGCGTGACCCTGGCTCGCAGAAAACCACGCTTTCCTGTTTCTCCTCCTGCCTCTCCAGCTGCTTGTTCCCAACTCTTTTTTTTTTTTAAAAAGAAGATGTTGGGGGTAGGAGTTTAGTAATTTATTTATTTATTTTTGCTGTGTTGGGTCTTCGTTTCTGTGCGAGGGCTTTCTCTAGTTGTGGCAAGCGGGGGCCGCTCTTCATCGCGGTGCACAGGCCTCTCACTATCGCGGCCTTTCTTATTGCGGAGCACAGGCTCCAGATGCGCAGGCTCAGTAGTTGTGGCACACGGGCCTAGTTGCTCCGCGGCATGTGGGATCCTCCCAGACCAGGGCTCGAACCCGTGTCCCCTGCATTAGCAGGCAGATTCTCAACCACTGCGCCAACAGGGAAGCCCTTCCCAACTCTTCTTGCTTCGCTCACCCCACCAGGGCTGGGGGGCCTCAGGGTTGGACTGGGCCTCGTTCTCTTTTCTCTCCACTCCCAGGTCTTCAAGGACCGTCTTGATGGGTGTGGCTCCCACACCTCTAACTCCAGCCCATAGTACTCTCCTGAGTCCCAGACCCCCATATCCAGCTGCTCCTGAACATCCACATGGATGCCACTGCCCCACAGGCCCCCGCAGGGCAGACACTCTCACACAGGACAGATCTCCACCTGCACCCTTTCCAGCTCTGCCTCTGCACCAGGAACCCTGGCCCTCTACCCTCTTCCTCACTCTACTCATCAACCAGCCACAACCAATCCTGCCGACCTCACTCCCTAAATCGCTCTCAAATCCATCCTCCTGTCCATTCCCACTGCACCCCTCAGCTCAGGCCACCTTCCCTCTCCCTGGCCTTTGACCTTCCTCCTCAAATCTGACACAGCAGCCAGTATTCCTTTTTAAGCAGTCTCTTCCCCACTCAGAATCCACAGGGGCCCCCAGCGACGCAGGAGGAATGCCTCCTCCACAGCACAGCTCACCAGAGCAGCCAGCAGAATGAGGTCCTGCCACCTGTCCCGCCCCATGTCCCCTTCCCCATGCCACTCTGTCCCAGCTGGTCTGACCTTGCGCCCGCCTCTGGTACAAGTTGTTCCGTGCCTCTGATCACTAGAGACCCCCTCTCAGCCCCATCATTCTCTCCCCTGGAAAGCCTACCCTGACCTCCCTCAACCTCTCAGGGTCAAGAGCCCTTTCTAAGCTGAGTGCCCTATTCCCACCATGACACTTTTCATGCTGAATGGTCACGATTCAAAGTTCCTAGAGGAGGAGGATTTCTTCTCTGCTCTATCCTCAGTGCCTAGATCAGTGCTTGGCATGTAGCAGCAGCTTAGTAAATACCTGCTGAATGAATGGCTTGAAGTATGCGGGCCCATGTGCAGCTGGCAAGCAAACTTCCGAACCCCCAGCGCCATTCATATAGAGCATGGCTCTGCTCTGAGCACCCAGATGGGTTGTCTGGCCCTACCGTGGCATAAGAGGCGGCTGTCCAGGGCTCCCTGCCACCCGCTGCCTCCTCCGGATGTGTTGTCCTGACCGAGCTCCCAGAAGAACCTGGCTGGACTCCACACTTTTCCCATCAATGGCCAAGACATGAGGCTGCCAACAAATGGGCACCCTCCCCAGGCACAAGGGCCACTCAGCTTGGTCGGAGCTGACCCTGCTGGGGACACCCAGACCAAACCAGGACACCAGCCACAACAAGAGGGGCAGCAACACATACCACACAGCGTCCCAGTGTAAACTGAGTCTCAGAGGCTGAATACTTTTCTGGAGGTCACTGGGCAAGTGAGGGATGGGCTGGATTGGAGCCAGGCTCTACTGCTGCAAAAGCCCTGCACCCCTTCTGCAGGTCCAGGAGTAAAGGCTCAATCCACTGAGGGGCAACTCCCAGTTGAGGAGCCCAGGGCCAGACTGAGACCTTGGGGGCTGGGATTTGCACCTGGAGGGCCAGGGTGACGGAAGAGTAGCCAGGGACAGGCAGATGGGGAACAAGCAGCAATCCAGAGGGTGCCCGGCAACTCATCCCATCATGGGCTTGAGTCCTGGTGGGTCAGGGTAACGGAGAAAGCACAGCCCACACCACAGGCACAAGAGGCAAGAATGAGCACCTAGACCTCGGAATTCAAAGGGCCACCAGGTCCTCCAGGCCTGCACTGTCAGCATGGTCTTACAAGTTGTCATCACCTTACCCTTTAAGCTCCTTTAACCCACATGGCTCCTTTAGCAGGAAGCCAGAGGTCCAGCCTCACTGTCAGAAGAGGCAGCTTCTGACCCTGCAACTGGAGGAAGACCTGGTCTGAATTGCAAGCCCGGCAGCCCCTTCAAGGCAGCTGGGAGGAGACACCGGGTACCAAGTCGGTGGCAAGGACTCCTCACAGGGCTGCCAAGTAGAGCTGCCCAGGCTGAATTTGCATGCCTCAGCGGGGGCATTCTTTGTGTGCACTAAGACGTGAATCGCGATCACAGGAGCGATGTAACCTGGTAGTCCTGCCTGCTCAGCTGCCCCCTCTCTGGGACAGAGGCATGGGGATGAAGAGGGAGCCCCTTCCCCTCTTATGAGCCTTCCAGGGCTTCAGCACCTCACTCACCCCAAACCCCCATCTGAAGAAAGAACCACATTCCAGCACAGCACCGATAATGAGATCAGTTTATGGATTATAGTATGGGACAAACTGGGAAGGTGCCACGGCCTATACCGATGAGCTTCCCAGAAATAGACCGACAGACAGACAGGAGTGGCCCAGACAGACAGACAGAAGGACAGGGAAACAAAGCCAAATGGGTAAGAGGCCTAGGCCCAGCCTCAGCAGCTGTGTCTGGCCTCCAGATCCAGCTCTGCCCTGGGGGCCTGGGGGATGAGTAGGGCTGGCAGGGGCCTCAGTTCTTGTAGGGCCCCCTCTCCTCACTCCCTCCTACCCTCACCAGCAAGCTGGGACCTTTGGCGGGTGTTGTTTCTGGGGCTAGGGAATGGTAGGTCTGGAGTGGGGGGCAGAGGGTCAAGGCTCTTGGAGGCTCCCTGGGGAGGTGGAGGCCTGGGTAGTATGGGAATAGCAGCAGCACTGGGGGGAATCTGGTCAGGCACCAGGCGCCTGGGGTGGGGCACCGCTCAGCAGGGCCCCTATATCTAGGGCAGGCCCCCCACCCTGCCCACCACACCAACATGGTGCAATAAATAAAGTTTCAAGTAGTAAGTCAGTGTCAGGTAGGAGATCTGGGGGCTGGCGGACAGGCAGGAGCTTAAGAGAGACCCCTGTCGGCCCACCAAGTCTTCTCAGTGGGCTCCAGCTATATCAAGTCTGTCTGTGTGCACTGGAGTGGGGACCTGGCCCCTGGGTCCATGTAGGGGCTCAGCCCCTCAGACCAGTGCCAAAGCCTGCTCAGTGGGGCAGAAGCAGGGCAGCATGGTGCCTACAGCATCCACGATGGCTGCTAGGTGCTCGTCCTGTGCCTGGGGCCCACAGAGCTGCATGAAGTCTGCCAGGCGCAGCAAGTACTCAAGGTTGTGGCCAGAGAAGCCTCGGCAGGCCAGGATCTGCGTAGCGATGGCCTCCTCAGGCGCAGGGCCCAGGTAACCAGGGTTCTGCGGGGTGGCCACGTAGGCCAATGCCTTGAGTGGTTGGTCAGGGGTATCTTGAGGGTAGAAGGTGACCTCCTTGGTATCATAGCTGCCAAGCACTGCCTCCCGCACATTCAGGTACTTCAGGGCCTCATTCACCTGCTCACCTTGCACCTGGTACGCCACACCCCAAGTGCAGCCCTAGGAGAAAACATGGGCACTGGGGTCAGTCACACAGCTCCTTCTAGTCCCACCCCAGTACTGTGCTTGTAAGGGAGGTGGGCAGAGCGCTGGTGAGCCCTCTAGTAGCAATATATCAAGCCCTCATCCTCCCTTAACACGGGTTGGTAAGGTGGTCTAGCCCCAGAAAGAACAGAAATCCTACTCAGAGTATCGTGTGAGAAACAATGGCATCACCTGTAAGCTTATTAGGAATGAGTTTCAGGCCACTCTAAATCTTATTAAAATCTGTAGTTTAACAAGATCCTCAGGTGATTCTTATGAGAAGCACTTAGCTAGACCCACCCTTCCCCTCAGCCAGCGGGGCATCTAATCTAGCCTGCAGCCAAGGAACCACAAGCTCTGTCTGTCTGCACCCCTCCACGCTGGGTCTCTTTCTTGACTCTGGCACTTACCTCACGATCTTCAAGGAGGGTCACCACACGACCAGGCTGAGGAGGGAAGAGAGATTTTGAAAAAAAAACAAATTAGAAATGAGCTCTGCCATCATCGGTAGAGAAAGCTCTTAGTAACCCTTCTGTCCCAGGCCTCAGAGAGCCCCACTCATCCAGGGGGATGAAGCATAAATGTAACAGGAGTAGACACATGGCAGTGGCCCAGATTGATAATCAGAAATATTCATCAACACGGTGATCCACAGGATCAGCCTATAGCCATCACAGTGACCCACTGGGCACACAAATTTAAGCCAAAATATGTAAGCAAGGTTTACATATTTCCCCCATCGGGACGGAGTCACCGTCTGCCCAGATAGACCCTGACATTCCAGGGCACCAGCGCGGTGCCCACTATCCTGTCCCCACCCCGTCATTCACCCGGGCATGGGCAGATGCTCACCATCTTGTCGCTGCCCCGATGGAAGCTGTCTCCCTGCCAGAAGCGGCGGCTGTAGCCGCGCACGAAGCCCACACGGCTGTCGCTGTAGGCGAAGTCGGGCCTCCACACCAGGGAGCCGTACCCGAAAATCCACAACGCTTGGGGGTCGCAGTCGTCCTGGGGGTGCTGCGAGGGGGGCGGGGTGTTCTGAGCTGCAGACTCCTGCTTCATGGTGCCGGACACAGGGACTGGCCTGGGCGGCCTCCGGGGCTGGTCTCCGACGCGGGCACGGAAGGCACGGACGTACCCACCTGGCCTGGCACCGCTTGGCTGCTCCAGCTGCGCTGCCCGGTCCGAGGTCCCCTTTAAACCCTCCGGCCGGGAAGCCCCACCCACCGCGGCCAGCTGCCGCGGTTATTGGGGCGGGGCAAATTCCATTTTGGCCAATCACCTTAGGATTTTGCTGCCAGGTTGACCGCGCCGACCCCTGAATGGGTAACTGCGCGTCCTGCGCTGGGCCCAGCGCGCCTGCTGATTGGTTCGGCTCCACCTCTGTAGCAAACCTGGCAGGAGTGATGCAACGGCTGGGGAAGTTTCCCCAGCTCTGACGTGCAGCAAGGACGCCCCAGATTGCGTCAGGCGGCCGGCAGTGGGCACGGACGAGGGCACCGGTCGTCTCCCCATCAGCCCCTTTACGGCCTGGGCCCTTCAAGAACCATGGCGGGCCGGCCCCAGGAGGGTGTCTCTCAAGCAGTCCTGCCAGTGCACCTGGCCGAGTCACTGCCACCCCAGGCAGCACGGACTCTTTACCAGGTCCAGTGCAGGACACGTCCAGAAGGAGGGCTCTGGGCGGCGTAAACGCCCGTCTCTGGGGTTTCGTCCGGGAGCACGTACTCTGGAGAAGCGTCCGAGGCACCTCCGCCTTCCGCACAGATGCCTCACGCTGTTGGCGCGCGTGAGCAAATGGAGAAACTGAGTCACGGGGCTGTCAAGGTGTTCTGCGGAAGCTGAGAGACTGAGTCAGACCGGGCGGTCAGAGCTTGCGGGTCACGTGAGGGCTACGCCCCAGGCCAGGTGTGGGACTTCCTGAGCCCAAATAGGCTCCGCGAAAAGCAGGTCAGAGCGCTTGGAACTGCCGTTGTCACTTTGGCAGTGGTGTCCCGACCTGCGGAGAGAAGCCATAAAGACAGGAAAGTCAGGTCAGTCCTGCCCCAAGGCGATGGGTTTCGTTCTGCCTGGACAGGAGAGTTTTGCAACAATGGTTGGGTTAATCTTAGGCACTGAGGCTCTGGAAGTGGAGGGCAAGGAGGGCCCAATTAAGGCCCCCCAGAGGGCTGTGAGCAGCTACCGGCCTTCGCCCTTGGCTACTGGCTTCGCAACCCACAGAGGGTCCGCAGGTCGCCTGGGGTTGACCCCCTAAGCAGCAGCCAGGGGAAAGGGAAACAGAGGCAGCAGAAGGCCTCGCAGAACTGGCTCCGAGGGACTGCTGCTTAGGTCGGGACTGTTGATGAGGAATAGGGAGAGCCCTCTGGCAGGGAAAAGGGGCAGTATTGCTTCTCATTCGATCCTAATTAGATATTTAAACTAAAAATTATCTGCACACTTAAAGTAATCATTCCAAAGGTGCCTAAGATATAATCTCCAGTAGGAATGTTTCACTATGTTGTGTATAGTATGAAGCTAGATCTTTAAAAACAAGTTATACATTAATATTAGTAAAAGAAATAATATGGAATAATATACATAAACTGTTAGCAGAGCCTGTCACCAGAGGAGGACTTTCCATATTAAATGTAAATATTTATGGAAAAGTGGGTTTCTTACAAGGAGCATGAATTACTTTTCCCACTGGAAAAAATTACAGGCAAATGGTTGTTTCTGGTTATTTCTTTCTCCTTCCCTCCATTCCCCATGTTCACTCTCCCCTCTTCTCCTCTCTCTATCCTGTCTCCTTTAGTCCACCTCCTTTGCTGCTTAGGGAAAATATCCCCCCTCCATCTACCACCTTTGATAGTGGCGTGGGAGGTGAGAAACTGGTACTAACACATTGCTGAAAGTATCAGAATTGGCACAAACAACCCTTTGAAAAAGCAGCTTGGTGATACAAATCAAGAATCATAAAATGTCCCTGCCCTTTGACCCAATACTTCCGCTCCATGAAATTATTCAAAATATGGGAAAAGCCATATTCCTCAAGATTTTTCAATGCATTGTTACTTATTATAGCTAAAACAAAAGAAGAAATGCTACTTAAATATCCAAAAATAGCTAAATGTTTAAGTAAATTATCCACATGGTGGAGAAGTACACACACACATGTATACACGACTTAAAAATCCTGCAATAAATGATTAGTTACATAAATTTGATATAGACATAAAATTAAATCTGTGCAGTCATTAGAAACAATTATGTATGACTATACTTATTGACTTGGAAACCTATCTATGATGCATATATAATTAAGTGAAAAACAGATTATAAAATAACCTAAAATAACTTTTTAAACTTAAAAAGTATATATGTGTTTATTTCCCAAAAAAAAATCTAGAAGAACACATAAAAATGCTCAGTGATTATCTCTGAGTAGTAGGACTACTGAGACTTGCACTTTCTTTTTTATACCAATTCAGACTGGGAATTTTTTAAGAGAACATAAACCACTTATATTTAGGAAAAACAGTTTAAAGTAAAAATCCATTAGGAAAACAATGTAGTGAACATGCTTATGATTGCATAGTAAGACAAAAATGCAAAACAGGAACTATCACATGCACTATAATTAAAACGATTGGGATTTCCCTGGTAGCACAGTAGTTAAGAATCCGCCTGCCAATGCAGGGGACACGAGTTCGAGCCCTGGTCCGGGAAGATCCCACATGCCGTGGAGAAGCTGAGCCCATGCACCACAACTACTGAGCCTGCATTCTGGAGCCCACGAGCCACAACTGCTGAGCCTGCGTGCCGCAACTACTGAAGCCCAAGCGCCTAGAGCCTGTGCTCTGCGACGAGAGAGACCACCGCAATGAGAAGCACGCACACCACAACGAAGAGTAGCCCCCACTTGCCACAACTAGAGAAAAAGCCCTAGTGCAGCAACGAAGACCCAATGCAGCCAAAAATAAATAAATAAATTATTTTTTTAAAAAATGATTAAAACAACAAAAACAAAATTCATGAGGAAAAAGACAGGGCATCATATACTAATGAGAGATGGATTGGGGGATGGTGATTCTTTTCTCTATTTTGCAAGGCTTATGAAATGTAATTTTTAACAATAAAGAGTTACTTTTAAAGAGTAGTTAATGGTTCTTGGTGGCTCAGGGGCAGATAGCATATCAGAATCACCTGGGCAACATCTTCAAGATGCCCATTCTCTGACTTCCTCCCAACTAGACCAAAGCCCCTGGTTTAAATAACTCCTTTAGTGAGGTCATCAGTAACCAGCTCTTGCTCCAGGCAGAGTTAGGCACTCCTTCCTCTGTGCTCCCAGACCCCTTACCTCACTTCTGTCCCTCCCACTTCATGCTTATAACAGAAACATTTATCTAGTGCTTACCATGAGCTAGGCAGTTTGCTAAGTGCTTTTACATCCATTCTAATTATAAACTTCTCTGCTGCTTTGTGAGGTAAATATCATTTCACAGATGAGCAGACTGGAACAAAGGAAATTTAGGTAACCTGCCACAGTGACACAGCAGCAAGTTGTACAGCCTGGGGCCCAAGGCAGGCAGTCCAACCCCAGAGCCTCCTTGTTGATGAGCATTTGACATCCTACCTCCCACGAACTTGAGAGCTCCCAGAGAGCAGACTTCATCTTTGAAGGCCCCGGGGAACCAACACAGTCCTGGCTCATGGAAGGTTCTCTGCAAAGGTAGGTAGAAGAAGTAAAGCTCTTGGAAAAGGCCAGGGCACCCTGGGGTTCAGAGGAGGAGGAATCCTGCGAGACAAGGGCTCAACCTTGACCCTCTCAAAATAGGAATCTGCACAAAAGTTGGCCCTGAGGTCTTGGCCACCTTCCCAGGAACTTGTCTCACCTGTTCCCATTCCTTGCTTATCTTTGCCAACATCTATCTCCTTCCCTCCCAGCGGGACACTCCCAGGTAGTAAACCACCCACCTCAGCCAGTTCCTCTCCAACATCAGCAGCAACCATCCCATCTTTCCTCCTAAAATCCCCTCAGGGAGGGGCTGCAGATGTCATGCCCACAGAGGTACCAGCTCACAAGAAGTGATGAGAGAGTATCACTTCCACCTTGCAGAGTTGCACATGATTTGCACATGATGTACACATGGTGTCTTCCTTCTGTGAAACTTTCCCAAATTAATCTTTCCTATTGTCCCTTCAGATGGTCACTTCTAATCTCCTTATGATCTGTTCCTCCTCCTCATTCCAGTCACTGTAATCAACTCCTGGTGTTAGTGGGAACCACTGTCTGAAACAAGGGAAGGGTGCATTTTAGGAGCCAGGGGATCATGCGAATTTGTTAAGCTAAATGATGAAGTTGCTTCATGAAGCTGCTGATTCCAGAGGGATGAAAACCTTCTCAGACATGGGCTCTAAGCCCAGCTTGTCCAGATTTGAGCCTAGTTCCACCTTATACCATCTGGGTGACCCCAGGTACCCTGTCTCTGGTCCTCAGTTTTCTTAACTGTCAAATTGGGAATAACAGTACCTACTCTGTAGGTACTGATGAGGATTGAAGGAAATAAAACCTTAGCCAGCACCTGGCATGTGTGAGCACTCAATACATGTTGCTCCATATTATTTTTACTCCAAATTTTTCACTTTCCTTTTTATCCAGGGTATTACCATGGTCTAAGGTGATATGGTGATTTAGAGTAAGTATGTATTTGGGTTTTGTTATATCATTTTTAATAAGCAAGTAATCTAGTAGTAAATTGTGTTCCTGAGTTCTGTGATCCACTCTAGCAAATTAATCTAACCCAAAGAGAGGGTCATAGGAACCTGTGATCTACAGCCATTCAGTTAGAAGGACAGGTAACACCTGGATTTGCAACCGGCATCTGAAGTGGGGGCAGTCTTGTGGGATTGATCTGTGGGATCTGATGCTATCTCCAGGCAGACAGTGCCAGGCTTGAGTTAAATTGTAGGACACCGAGCTGGTGTTGCAGAATTGTTTGCTGTGTGGAAAACCCCCAGGTCTGGTATCAGAAATGAAGTAGTGCTGGTAGGGGATTGAGAGTGGAGGAGATGCACAGAAGAGCGTGTTTTCCTTTGCCTGACCTCTCAGTCTGACACAGCTCAGAAGAACTGAGTGGGTCAGGAAAGCAACCAGGGTATTTTTTTTTTTAGTATTAAACATTTTATTCAATTTCTTTTTTTAATATTTATTTATTTATTTTTGGCTGCATTGGGTCTTAGTCGCAGCACGCGGGGTCTTTCGTTGCAGTTGTGGCTTGAGTAGTTGGCTCAGTAGTTGCTGCATGTGGGCTCAGTTGCCCGGCAGCATGTGGAATCTGAGTTCCCGGACCAGGGATCGAACTCGCGTCCCCTGCATTGGCAGGCAGATTCTTAACCACTAGACCACCAGGGAAGTCCCCCAGGGTAAGTATTTTTGATTCAGTGGTGGAAACCTACAGCTCTCTCACCCTCCATTCTTACCATACAATTCACAGATTGTACCAGCAAATAGGATGTTAAATGAGAGTTTTTAAAAGGCAGAATAGGTGATAGTGTGCCCCGAGCACACTATTTTTTTAATTGAAGTATAGTTAATTTGCAATATTGTATTAGTTTCAGGTGTACAACAAAGTGATTCAGTTTTATTTATGTATATATATATATATATATATATATATCAGATTATTTTCCATTATAGGTTATTACAAGATACTGAATATAGTTCCTTGTGCTATACAGTAAATCCTTGTTGGTTACCTATTTTATGTATAGTAGTTTGTATCTTTTAATCCCATACTCCTAATTTCTCTTCTTTCCCCTTAGGTAACCATAAGTTTGTTTTCTATGTCTGTGAGTCTGTTTCTGTTTTGTATATAGATTCATTTATATTATTTTTTATATTCCACATATAAGTGATATCATATAATATGTCTTTCTCTATCTGACTTAGTATGATAATGTCTAGGTCCATCCATGTTGCTGCAAATGGCAATATTTCATTCTCTTTATGGCTATTATGCCATTGTGTTATATATATGTATATATCTCACATCTTCTTAAACCAGTTGTCTGTTGATGGGCACTTGGGTTGTTTCCATGTCTTAGCTATTATAAATAGAGCTGCTATGAACATTGGAGTGCATGTATCCTTTCAAATTACAGTTTTCGTTTTGTCCAGATATATGCCCAGGAGTGGGATTGCTGGATCATATGGTAGCTCTATTTTTAGTTTTTTAAGGAACTTCCACACTGTTTTCCATAGTGGCTGCACCAATCTACATTGCCACCCACAGTGTAGGAGGGTTTCCTTTGCTCCACACCCTCTCCAGCATTTATTTGTAGACTTTTTGATGATGGCCATTCTGACCAGTGTGAGGTGATACCTCATTGTGGTTTTGATTTGCATTTCTCTAATAATTAGTGATGTTGAGCATCTTTTCATGTGCTTGTTGGCCATCTGTATATCTTCTTTGGAAAAATGTCTATTTAGGTCTTCTGCCCATTTATTGTTTGGGTCATTTGGTTTCTTGATATTGTGTTATATGAGCTGTTTGTATATTTTGGATATTAACCCTTTGTCAGTTGCACTATTTGCAAATTCTCCCCTTCTATAGGTTGTCTTTTTGTTTTGTTGATGGTTTCCCTTGCTGTGCAACAGCTTTCTATAAATTTTTTTTTTTTGGCTGTGTTGGGTCTTCGTTGCTGTGCACAGGCTTTCCCTAGTTGCGGTGAGCAGGGGTTACTCTTCGTTGCAGTGCGTGGGCTTCTCATTGTGGTGGCTTCTCTTGTTGTGGAGCACGGGCTCTAGGCTCATCGGCTTCAGTAGTTGTGGCATGCAGGCTTCAGTAGTTGTGGTTCATGGACTCTAGAGCACAGGCTCAGTAGTTGTGGAGCACGGGCTGAGTTGCTCCATGGTATGTGGGATATTCCCAGACCAGGAATCGAACCCATGTCCCCTGCACTGGCAGGCAGATTCTTAACCACTACGCCACCAGGGAAGTCCCTGCAAAAGCTTTTAAGTTTGATTAGGTTCCATTTGTTTATGTTGCTTTTATTTCTTTTGCCTTTGGAAACTTGATCTAAGAAAATATTGCTATCATTTATGTCTGAGAATGTTTTGTCTATGTTCTCTTCTAGCTTTATGATGTCATGTTTTATATTTAGGCCTTTAAACCATTTTGAGTTTATTTTTGTATATGCTGTGAAGGAGTATTCTAATTTCATTGATTTTTTAAAATTTTATTTATTTATTTATTTGGCTGCATCAGGTCTTAATTGTGGGATCTTCATTGCGGCACACGGGCTTCTCTCTAGTCGTGGCACGCAGACTCCAGAGCACATGGGCTCAGTAGTTGCGGCATGCGGGCTCTCTAGTCATGGCACATGGGCTCTAGAGCATGCAGGCTTGGTTGCTCCATGGCATGTGGGATCTTAGTTCCCCAACCAGAGATTGAACCTGCATCCCCTGCATTGGAAGACGGATACTTAACCAATGGACCCCCAGGGAAGTCCCTAATTTCATTGATTTATATGTGGTTGTCCAGCCTTCCCAACACCACTCATTGAAGAGACTGTCTTTTCTCCAGTGTATATTCTTGCCTCCTTTGTCATACATTAATTGACCGTAGGTGTGTGGGTTTATTTCTGGGCCCTCTTTTCTGTTCCACTGATCTACATGTCTGTTTTTGTGCCAAAACAATGCTGTTTTTTTTTTGTTTTTTTTTTTTTGCGGTACACGGGCCTCTCACTGTTGTGGCCTCTCCCGTTGCGGAGCACAGGCTCCGGACGCGCAGGCTCAGCGGCCATGGCTCACGGGCCCAGCCCCTCCGCGGCATGTGGGATCTTCCCAGACCGGGGCACGAACCCGTGTCCCCTGCATCGGCAGGTGGACTCTCAACCACTGAGCCACCAGGGAAGCCCAACCATGCTGTTTTGATTACTGTAGCTTTGTAGTATTGTTTGAAGTCTGGGAGGGTTATGCCTCCAGCTTTGTTCTTTTTTCCTCAGGATTGCTTTGGCAATTCTGGGTCTTTTGTGATTCCATATAAATTTTAGGATTACTTGTTCTAGTTCTGTGAAAAATGTTACTTTGATAGGGATCGCATTAAATCTGTAGATTGCTTTGGGTAGTATGGCCATTTTAACAATATTAATTCTTCCAATCCAAGAGCACAGGATATCTTTCCATTTCTTTGAATCATCTTCAATTTCCTTTACCAATGTTTTATAGTTTTCAGCATATAGGTCTTTCACCTCCTTAGTTAAGTTTATTCCTAGGTTTTTTTTTTAAGTACCTTATATTTATTTATTTATGGCTATGTTGGGTCTTCGTTGTTGCGCGCAGGCTTTCTCTAGTTGTGGCGAGCAGGGGCTACTCTTTGTTGCAGTGCGTGAACTTCTCACTGCGATGGCTTCTCTTGCTGCGGAGCACGGGCTGTAGGTGCATGGGCTTCAGTAGTAGTGGCACACGGGCTATAGGTCACAGGCTCAGTTAGTTGTGGCGCACGGGCTTAGTTCTGTGGCATGTGGGATCTTCCCAGACCAGGGCTCGAACCTGTATCCCCTGCGTTGGCAGGCAGATTCTTAACCACTGCACCACCAGGGAAATTCAATTCCTAGGTATTTTTTTGACACAATTTTAAAGAGGATTTTTTTTTTAACTTTCCCTTTCTGATATTTCATTGTTAGTGTAAAGAAATCCGAGCACACTATTAGTAGAAGAGTTGCTTGATCAAAGAGAGGGATTTTCTTTGTATGCTTGGGGGGATTGCTAAAATAAACAAACAAATAAATAAAACAATCCCCATCTATGAGGAGTTATATCTCCTGCAAACCACTGAGAAATAAATGTATCCTCAGGTCCTTGGCCCATGTGCAAAAGGGACATAGGTCTCACCAATGCTCTGGCAAAAGTATGGGAAGGAGTAGCTGAATGCCTTGATACAGTCCACCTCAGAAAAGGGAGAGAAGAGAAGACAGCTGCTCTGCTGGTTATGCCAACTGAATCCAGAGCCAAGCAGGGGAAGACTACTTGGTCCCCTGCCCACAAAAGCAGGGGCTGTAAGGGTTCACTCACGTCCTGGCAGAGGGGTGCATGGGATAGTGGGAAAATCTGGCTCCTTGCCCATTTCTAGTTGCCGAGGAGGGAGGAAGACACAGCTGATAGGGTGCCCTGACCTCAGGCCTGGTCCTGGAAGGCGAGGGGCCAGGGCTCCAACAGAGCATTGTGATGGTGGGGCCCCTCTCCCAATTCCAGGGAGAAAGAAAGGCGTAGTCTGTGGGGGCAGGAAGTGGCTGGCTCAGGGCTGAGAACTGCAGTGGGGGGCACTTCAGTGGAGTGACAGGGCTGCACAGAGGGGAGACCCATGGAGTCAAAGTCGAACATCAGACCCCACAGAAATGCTGGAGTGTGGTAGGACCTGGCTTTAGAAGAGAACCTAGAAAAACAGCCCATGTGGAGAAGTATGACTGCACAAAATGGGCCTGACTGTGGAGGCAGACTCTGAGAGCCAAGGAGGTAAAGCCCCTTAAATGACAGCAACTAGGACACCACCCCCGGGGGCCTACTGCAAATGGGCAGATCCCAGAACCTTTTGGATCTCTTTTATCAGAGAGTTAGAAGAGGACGCCCCGAGTGAAGGGAGTCACTGGTGGAGGTGAAACTGAACAGTCCAGGCATAGTAGGACGGGCCTGGCCCAGACATCTGCCCCTGTGGGAAAGGGAAAACAATCCTCCGACAGGTGCAGGGGCACGCACCTGTCTGCCTACCCCCAGGGCCTTCTTTGCCTCCAACCTGAGTCAGGAGGAGGGATCACTGGAGATAGACAGCTGGCCATGCCTGGCAGGGCTTTGGCTCTGCCCTGCAGGGGGTGCCATGACACAGGACAGCCTTGGGCCTGGAGCCGACCTGTTGCTAAATCCAGACTCCTGAGATGCTAGTTACCCTGTGTCTGACTGTAGCCGCAGCTGGCTGTTTTTGGACCCTGCATCATGGCCTGAGAGGGTCTTTGGGGATGAAGGGAACGTGCTGAGCCCACTAGGGCCAAAAGCCACTTGTGGCAGATCTCCAAGGGGATGGGGACTCTTGAGGACTTGGGGTCCTGCTGTCACTTCCCACAGCCTGGGTCTCCCTTCCACTACTCCCCACATCAGAGGAGGTTGACCTAGACAAGTGGTGCTCCTTAAAGACAGGGACACAAAGAGAAGAAAGGGTGGAGGCAAGCCGGCATCTCAGCTGCCTTCATGGTCCTAGGGCTACTGCTGGGACTATCCGGCCAGACTCCAAGCTCCTCTCTAGCCCACCCCCATCTTGTGAGCTGGACTGTGAAAGCTCCCGAAAGTGGTTTGCTGGCATAAATATAAGGATTAAACAACCTGTGGGGGGGACTCGTTGCTCACAAACTGTTTTTCATACACTAACTCATTTCAACCTCATAGTAATATGCAAGAAGTATTATGATCCTCTGAGAGGTTAAAGATAATTAACTAGACGGCCAGCTTCCTTGGGCAGAGACCATGTTTCATCGCCAATGCCTAACATAATAAAAGGTGCTCAATCAGTGCGAAAAGAATGGAGAAATGGATGGACTTGTCCCAGGTCACCTAGCAATGAGAGGTGGTGCTGGAAGGGAGCTTCAGCCTCCCAACTCAAACCCGGTTCCCTTCCATTCAAGGTGAGGGCTGGGATGAGAGGGCGCAGAGGACCGCGATGTGGGGAGGGCGCTGGCTGCACCGACAGCCCGGAGTTTGGTAATGGGGCGCTTCTCTGGACATCCTCTAACATATTTAGGGGAAAGCATCGCTCTGAGCTTTCTCCAGTATACTCCCTCTGCTTAGGGGCCCGGGGGCCGGAGAGAGCTCTGCGCGACAAAGTCTATCACTGAACTCGCATCCGGCTGCTCCCTCTCCGAATCGTCCCGGTGGCCCCCAGGGCCAAGAAGGGCTGACCCCGTGCCTTGCGGGGTGACGGCGGCTCCGGTCCGGGAGCAGCCCCGCGGCCGCGCAGCGCCCCCTGGTGCTGGGCAACGGGGCCCGGGCGGTCCCGCCCGCTGTCCCGCCAGCTACGCCGGCTTCCCGCGACAGCGGCCCGGCGCGGGCTCCCAGGCCGGGGGTGGGATTCGGGGCTGCAGGAGGAGGAGCCGAGCGGGCGCGGAGCCTCCGAGAAACTCGCGGCCTTCGGCGGCTTCCCGGCCCGGGAAGTGAGCCGGGGTCGGGAGGCCGCAAACAGGAAGTCGGGCTGTAACAAAGAGCTCGGCGGGGGGGGTGGGGGCGGGGAGCCGCGGGACCTCCGGGGCGACGGCAGGTGGAGGGCTGACCCGGGCCAGCGCGTCGCACTTGCCTCTTCCGCCGCCGCTGGGGGTTCCAGGCCCGCCGGGATCCGGCCGTGCCGTGCGCCCTGGGCGCGAGGGAGGGCGCGGCCGCCTGAGGGAGGCCGCTGGGACCTCCCAGGCGCATCCTCTCCCCGGGAAGGGACACTCAAAGTTCCCTGAGTGAATCACTTCCATCCCTTCCCGGAATGCGGCGGGCCACGTGGGGTGGAGGGCTGGGTTGCCAAACTGCGGACCCGCGGGGAGAGGCGGGGAAAGCGTCAAGGAGGGGAGAGCCCTGTGGGTCCCCGTGAGAGGTGGAGCGTCCGCGCGACCTGAGTTTAGTGACCTAGTGGCCTTATCTAGCCCGGGATGGGGGGAGGTAGGAACCACTGTCCTTTTTCTTCTATCCCCTGACCAGTCTGGCCCTGAGTCAGGAGAGGGACCGCTAGCTGAGCCAGCAGCATAAAGGCATTCTTCACAGCCTCTCCCTGCCTGACGCCCCACAGTGATATCCAGGTGGTTACCAGCCAGTGGGCTCTGGAAATGCAGCTGTCCTCAGAGCTGGCGGTCACCGTGGGGTCAGACTTGTCCTTTAGACAGGACACTGCTTCCAGGCTAAGGAACTGCTATGCTCTGAATTGTCTTATGAAATACCAGTGCAGATTAAACATGGGTATTTGCTAAGCCAGGGAGAGCACTTCACAGTGAGTCTAGAGCTATCATCTGGCCTTGTTTCTGCCAAGCCTAGGACCTCTCCTGTACACCTGCACACTCCATCAGGAAAGTCTTGGGTACCTTACCTATGAGAAGGGGCTGGACCCTCAGGGAGTGACCTGGAAATCCTGGAGAGAGAAGGGCTTCCACTGTGGCCTGTTCACACCCCAAGTGCCTGGCGCAGCTTTTGCATGTCACTAGAGGTGGAACCTGGCACAAGCTACAGGTTGGAGCTGCCCAGACCAAGTCCATGAAGGGATCCCCTCTTTTCCCAGAAAGCTGGCGTGGTATCAGAGCCGGTGAGTGGGTTTAGCCAGCCAGCTCCCCTCCAGAGCTCTCTTCTCTGAGGAGCTGGTAGCCTGTGTAGCCCAGCACAGCCTGGTGGTGTGGACGTGCAGGCCCGCGGGTGTCCTACCTGTCCCCTACATGGGAGCCTCGTCATCTCGCCTTCGTGTCCCAGCCCAGTTTCCCCCGCCCCCCAGGGCCCGGGAGCTGCTTTCCTGTTTCATTTTGGGCAGGAAGAGTGAGGTCGTGTTGTTCTTCCCCCTGCTGCCGGCTCAGGCTGTGGGAACGGTTCCCTGAATGCTTTCCTGTTTGATACCCAGTGTGTGCAGTGAGGGGAACAGGGAGCAATGGGTGAGGCGTGGAACGTGTGCACTTGGGTGAGTGTGGACGAGCCTAGGCCTCTTGCTCCCTTGTCTCTGGCATAAGCACCCAGATTAGGGGCGGGCATGCTCTATGTGTCAGGGAGAAAGGAAAAGGGAGGCAAGTAGTGCTGCATATACTTGGACTCCACTGGGGGCATCTGCTGGGTCTGTTTTGCTTTACTGGATGGGCTGAGAGCTGGGAGCATCTGCTCAGCTTTCTGTCGATGGCTCATTCTTTCATCACTTGCTCTCCATGGAGTATTTTTGTGGCTGTAGAGAGAAGACTGTGGCACCCTAGGGACCATCTTACGCCTTAGAGGAAGCTAGCCATGAAGTAGAGACTGGAAACTCTCTCAGTAGTGCCTCAGCCAGAGAAACCCGGGCTCAGGGAAGCCTCCCTCTTCTTCCTCCTCCCCTCTCTACAGTCTTCAATCATCTCTAGCAGCTCCAGGCAGACCAGGCGCCCAGAGCCAGCTCTCTTGCCCAGCTGCAAGGACAGACCCGAGGCAGATCCCCCGGCACAAAGACCAGTGCCCTGCCGGGGCTTAAAAATGAGCAGGGTGCCAGTCCATCTAAAACCCTGCAATAGCAGGAGGAAGAACCCAGATGTCATCATGGTCAGAGACCCTGCTCTCTGACAAGAGAATCCTTTTGAAAAGAGGAAAACAGGCAGGTTTGTCTCCTTCCCCCAAATTCCTGTATCCCCCAGGCTGACTAGGGTGTCCGTAAGCTTTTTCAAACTTGAAGGGAGAAAAGCGGGATAGATTCAGGTTAAGGGGGCATAACCCCCAAGGAATGGTGGGAGAATGAGGGGGAAGGGGGGCTGCAGCCAACCTCAAGCCATAAGACAGAGGAGGCTGGCCCAGGCTGGGGACTAAATGGGTGAGGCCAGGTTCCCCAAGAACTAGAAGAGGACAAGGGCCTAGAGCACAGTAGGCCAAGTCCAAGTGCTCCCAGGTGCCAGGGGTGTGGGGGGCAGCCGGCAGCAATATGAAAAGGGGAGTCAGAAGGATTCCCACTCTGCCATCACAAAGACAGGACCCAAGAAGTACTAAACTCCTGTACACATCTGTTCCATATTATAAATACACATTATATACAAAATAATGTTATAAAATGTAGAAAGGTCAGTGCTTCTGATTCTTAAATTATCGAAATACTAGACTCCAAAATAAACTACAAAAAAAAAAAAACAAACAAAATAAAAACTCATATTATTGATTTCTGAAGATCGGCTTCAAGGGTAGTCTGGGGGCAGTAGTGGGTGTGGGCAGAGCCCAGGCTCGAGGCCTTAGGAATGGGCTTGAGGGACGAAAGGTCCTAGGTGGCGACAGCACCCAATTTCTCCCTCACTGGAATTTCCATCATCACTGCCCTGAGCTCCCCAGTTAGGCCTGTTGCCTCTGGCTGGGAAGAGGGGCAGGCCCTCCACCTATCTGCTCACAGGAGCCCAAGGCACCCAGGGCCAGAGGCTGTGGAAGCCAGGTAAGGCTTACCAGTATCCTTCCCCAGAGAGCCTGGGCCAGGGAGAGGCAGGGATGGTGTTAGGAGCGAGGCCCACGTGCAGCGGCTGGAGGCACGGGCAGAAAATGCTTCTCCCGCTCCTCTCAGGGCGCTCACCTCACCTGCAGGGACACTCCTGCCAAGAGCTGAACCAGATGGTTTCCTGGCCCACAGACGGCCCTGCCCTTACTGGCCTCCTCCCTCCTCTCTGATTTGGACCCAGCTGTCGCCATGGAGCCTGGGCCAAGGCACTTTTGGAAACACAGATGCCAGTGGAGGCCACAGCAGCTCCGGGCCCCACGGGGCCACTGCCACTCTCTCTGGAAAATAGGCCAGAGCCCCAAAGGAGCCCTCTGAAGGCCACTGCTGGCAGGACGGGTCCAAGTGGCACCTCTCCTCTCCTCTGTTCCCCTGGCTGGCGTGGCTGCCAATCTGATGCCAGACAGACACCCAAAGATGTGGAAGGGTACTGCATCTCTTGGCAAGTTCACAGTCTGTCCAGTTCACGCCATTCCCTCTTCCTCCTGAGAGCAGCACGTTGCATATTAAAAAATGTCCCATCCAGGATGCAATGTAAACAATGCAGAAGGAAGGTCCAGCTGCTGGGGCAAAGCTGGGATGTCCTGGGGAGGCTCCTGCTTTATACCTGGGGAGCATGTGGAGAGCACGAAAGTGGGTTACCCTGGGGTACAAGCACTCCCTCCATGGCTGCCCTGGGACTCCCTGAGAGAAGCCAGTGAGGCAGGTGGGGTGAAGAGGAGGTGGGAAAGCCCTCCCAGTCTTCTGCCCCAACACATACACATGCCTGGAAGACAGTGCTCATGAGGTGGGCCAGTGAAGGAAGCCAGTGAGCAGGGGCAGGAGGGGCACAAGGCAACCACCCTCACCCACCAGCAGCTGGGAAGCAGCGCCTGGGAGCTGGCCAGGTGCCATGGCCGCCCAGCCCAGCACTAACACAGCAGGAAGAGACGGGGCTGGCTCACCACCACGGCTCCTGTTTCACACCCTCTGTGGCAACGAGGCCAGCAGGGATCCGAGAGCCACTGAACCCAGCCTGCCAAGGAGGGGTTCCGACCCACCCTTCAGGAGCGGCCCCTAAGGTCAAGAGTAACTGGACCACTTTCTCACCCCCTAAAGGCAGGAGGGAACATGCTAGAAGGGAAGGACAGCCTAGCACTCACCTCTGTGGCAATGACACATTCGTTCCTCTCTTCTGATATCAAACACACAGACTGGTACATGGAGTCCCTGGGGGAGCATATCGCTGATATCCGACACTCTGGCCTTTCACTGAGGGAACACAAGACAGGCCGGTGAGGGAGAGATGAAGAGAGGGCTGGAGGGAGGTGGGGCGCTAACCTGGACCCTGGAGAGCCAAAGGGAACTGGCAGAGGTGACTCTGGGAGAAGACACGGGGACTAGGGATGCCCAGTGCTAGCCTGGCGGGCAGTTAGCTACAGGCCTTAAGAGAGCCACAGGACCCCAACCTTCCCAGAGGGTCTCAGGCCTGGAAAAGGCCAGTTTGCCACCGGAGGCAAGCCATGCCGTGGGAAGATGGGGGTCACAAGTGACACAGTGTGGACACTTGACATTTGTGAATGAATGAATGAGTGAATGGGAAGGAGGGACAAAGGGAGCCTGGCAGAAATCTTATCGGAGCATCCTCCTATCAGCAGCAAGAGCCCCTGTTGGCTTAAGAGCAGTCAAGGGCCTGGTGCTAGCCTCCCACCTGTCCTGGGGGAGCCCAGGCAGTACCGTGAGGGGGTCCCTGGTGAGCCCTGGGCCTCTGGGTGCCGCTCACCTGTGTATCCGCAGTGGCGCCTTCTCCCCTAAGCTCTTGTCGCTGTGGGGATACTTCCCGGGCAGGATCCCCCGCCCCAGGGGTCCTGGGGCCAGATTATAGTCCAATGTGTGGTTCTGTTGTTTGCCACAGTTGGACTTGTCCAGGCCACAGTCCACTTCCAGCTCCTTCTTCTGGTTTGTGTTCTTGAGCTGGGCGGCGGGGATCAGGTTGTCCTTCTGGAAGTCCGACAGGTTGTTCATGGCCTCCCTGCTGCCGTCGTCGGGCCGCCTGAGCCGCAGCTGCCGCACCGCCACTGCCACCATGCACAGTAGCACCAGCAGCACCACCAGTCCCACGCCCAGGGAGACAGCCACCCAGGGGAAGCTGGGGGGCATGCTCATGGGGAACTCGCAGCGGCTGCCCACAAAGCCGTAGGGGCAGTTGCAGACGAAGTTGTCCGGGGGGAGGCCGGCGTAGCAGGTGGCCCCGTTGAAGCAGGGTCCCGAGGCACAGGCGTCGGTGGGCATCCGCACCTCGCAGCGCCGGCCAGAGAAGCCAGCAGGGCAGGTGCACGCGAACCCGTTCTCCAGGTTGCGGCAAGTGCCGCCGTGGACACAAGGGCTGCGAGCACAGTCGCTGATGTGGATTTCACAGTGGGCACCTGTGAATCCAGGACGGCAGCGGCACATGCGGTTTGGACCTCGGTTCAGGCACTGGCCCCCTGTGGGTACACATGGGCCACAAGTCAATAACCTCCTTGGACCCCACCCCCGCCCCCACCCCACCCCCGGTGCAGAGGGTGCCCCATCCCGGGAACCAAGGTCATCCAGGAACTCGGCCAGCATTCACAGATCCCATTACAAAGAGCTCTGCACAAAGAGTCAGGAGACCTGCAGTTGACGGTGAGCCTGGTCCTCTACGCCTCAGTGGGCTCGTGTATAAGAACTACCAGCATCTTACAGAGCTTTACAGTAGAATCGAACAGGTATGCTTGGGTTTGAATCTCAGCTGTCTCTCTCTAGCTGCGGATTTGGCACCCGTTGCTTTATTTTATTTCTAAGCCTCATTTCCTCAGTTGTTAAATTGGAGTAGAATGCTGTCTCCTCTACAGGAGATCTCTGAAGGTTAGGTAAGGTGATGCATGAAGGCAGGAGCACATGCCTGGTGTACAGTAAATGCTCAGATAGATCTATTATTGTTTCATTTAATCTTCACAACATGAAAGACAGAGGACGGGTTCTATATTTTCCCATTCAGTGATGAAGAAACTGGCTCCAGGGAGTTAACTAAGTGATTAGCCAGAGAGCAGATTCCATCTCAGCCCTTCCAATCCCTCTGCAGCTCCTAAGGCTTCTCTCCTGCACGGTGCTGCCTGCCTGCCTCACAGAGGGTCACCAGAAGGCCAAGGAGACAAAGATAACCAACATGCTTGGTGCCCCCCAAAATGCTGAACATTCCAGGCGCCTTATGCTGTGCCAGGCTCACTGTAGCCGTGGGGAGAGGTGAGGCCTCCAGGAGCAGGGCCCTCACCGTACTAGCCTCTTTCAAGGAGGGACACGAGGCCTCCAAGGTCCCTCTCTCTAGCCCAGGACTTCCTGGGGACGGTCAGAGGCTGCCCCAGCCAGGTCAGGACATGGGAATAGGAATGGAAGCCAGGCAGGGTGCATACTGCTCCATCTCCAAAGGCCTGCACCCACTGCTAACCTGCTCCTCTTCCAAAGCCACCCAGATGATCAAGCAAGCTCTTCACCATCCGGAGCAGATGGGGATCCGTCTCAGCCTGCCCAGAGTGACAGACAAGGCCTCTCCCCTCTCTTGACCCTCCCTCACCAGAAAGTTCTCTTGGCCCCAGGGCCAGTCCACCAGGTTAGCAAGGCAACAGGACGCACCATTGGCACACGGATTGCTGGTACACCTGTCCACTTTCTTCTCGCAGTTGGAGCCAGTGAAGTTGGGGGGACATTCACAGGCATAGCTGGTCCCCTGGTTGCGCTCCCGACAGGAGCCCCCATTGAAGCAGGGAGAGTCGGCACAACTCAAGGTGCTGTGTTCGCAGTGCAGGCCATAGTAGCCCGGGGGACACAGGCAGCGGTAGCTGTCCTCCTGGTCCTGGAAAGAGAGCAGAAAGGGGCCAAAGTCAGACCCTTGGGGGCAGGGATTCCTGGCGGGGGGCTAGGCCCCACCTGCCCACAATGCCTGCCCACGGGTGCACATCCACTGGCCGCCTGGGGAGGGGATGCCTGGGCGTCGCCTGGCCAGAACTCTGCCTTCCTGCGTTGGCCTAGGCCTCACCTTACAGCTGCCTCCATTGCGACAGGGGTTGCTGTCACACTCGCTGAGCTCCAGCTCACAGTCCACGCCAGTGTAGCCTGGGCGACAGGTGCAGGTATAGCTCCGCTGCCCACTGTTGGAGCACGTCGCCCCATTCTTGCACGGGGAATGATGGGTGCAGTAGTTGAGATCTGCGGAGACAGGAACCGACCGGCTGAGCAGAGCCAAAGAGTGGTCCCAACCTCCAGGCTCCTGGGGGTGCAAGTTCACTGTCCATGTTTGGCCCAGAGGGTTCAACTCAAAGTCTTCTGGGCCCAAATACCCTTCCTCTTCCCCCAGTGAAATCGGGTATATTGAAGCACCTAGAACCACATCTGAGGCGTACCATCAATCAAAGTTGAAAAAACACAGTTGGACACAGTTAACTGCCCAAAGGTAAGCTCACAAGCACTGTACCCAGGGGAGAATAAAGGTAAAAAGAGGAGGCACAGCAAGACCACATGTTGAGGAGGAAGTCAGAAAAGGCCTCGTGGAGGAGGGGCAGCTGAGGTAAGCCTGGAAACGGGCTACAATTTTAACAGGTGGAAAGAGTAGAGGGGAGGCGAGAGCCACGATAAGTGGTTGCCAGGCGTTTTTTAAAGCGAAATGCGTTACGAGGGTGTTTTGAAATATAAGTATTTGTTTTCTTATTTGGGAAGGACAGGGAGGGAAAACCAGACAGAGCAAATACAGGGACTGTAAGGGCTCTGTTTGAATAAGATGAGTATATGACTGTGTCACCTGGGAGCAAATGTGGGGAGAGGAAAGAGAAAGGGCAGGAACCAGGTGTGTGTGTGTGTGTGTGTGTGTGTGTGTGTGTTTGGGGGGATTGCAGTGGGGTAGAAAGTGACACACACACACACATACGAAGAATACAGGGGCTGAATTCCAAGCCCCTTGTTGCCAGCAAGTCAGGGCCCAGGCAAGTCCTTTCTATCCTGGCAAGCGTCCTGCCCACCCTACCCAGGCCTGTGCTGGTGTCTCCATGGCAGCAGCCACCCCATTTGACCCTGAAAATGGGAGGCACGTGCTGCAGCTGGCTATGAGGATGAAGGAAAAAAGGCCCCCTCCCCCATCATTGGGGCTGGCAGACCCCAGTGCAGCCAGAAGAGTGACCAGCGCCCTGAACACCAGGAAGACAGTGTGGGCTTGGGCAGCTGCCTGGCAAGTGCTACTGGGGGAAACAAGGGAGGCCGTTTCTGCCCCACCGAGAAGGCGGTTAGATGTCACTCCGCCCAGAGGCCCAGCTCACCCACAGCCTCAGGGCAGCCAGTGGGCACACCCCACCAGACAGCTGTTTAGGGGAGAGCTGCTCAAACAGCTCTGGTAGGTAAGCAAACACTTAGGGGGTTAATAGGTAACTACAAGGTAGAAAGAGGAACTGAGCCCGGCATCCCTCTCTCTGGCCTTGCTGGAATTTATGAGTGCAACCTTCAGGCTGCCAACTTGTTACCCTCCTGGCTTCTCCAGCCACCCTTCCTCCCCAGCACCTAAGGAAGAAGGACCCACCATCTCGTTCTAAGCCAGTTGTTAAGATCCTTACAGTCCCAAGCTCCTTGAAGGATAATGGGAAAGCTGACTCAGCAGTCATCGAGTAGGAAGGGTCCAGGTGACAACTCTGGTTCCCATGCCCTGCCCAGCTCTCCGTCCCCTCTCTTTGCCCTGACTCACCTTGGTCACAGAATAGGCCTCCCCACCCCTCATCACAAGTGCATTGCCAGGGGGTGCTGCAGGTGCCATGGCGACAGCCGTTGTGGGGGATGCATTCGTTGCACAGGCGGCCCTGCCAGCCTGGGCGGCAGCTGTAGAACAAAAGAGAAGCTGAGGGTGAGGTGAGGGCCTGGACAGGGGACGGCTCCCCCCGTCACCGCTTCCTGTCCACTACTCACATGCACTCTGCTGGCTTGCTGCAGTAGCCATTCTGTTCATGACAGCCCGAAAGACAGACAGCTGAGGAGAGAAAGCGGCACTGGGTGAGGGTGGGATGACAATGACTCTGAAGTCCCACTCTCCCTCTCCTGGCCCTGGGGGTGCCCCCCAGCTCTCCTGGGCTCACTTCCCACTCCTGGCTTCCCAGAGGAGCCATGGATGTCTTAAAGAGAAATGATGGCACAGGGAAGGAGAATCCAGGCTGGATGGAATGCAATTCTGGGGTCTTTGTGGGCTTTAGCACCATGGGGAGGAGCACTGAGAAGAGGGAGGGCAGAGTCCAAGCCCATCCTAAGCATCCCCAGCTGTTACTGAGGCCCAGTTAGTGGACAGCCCAGACCCGCTCTCCAAGGGAGGCAGGCTGCAGCCGAAAAGATGCCACTGTGTTTGTTCCGGGGACCCCCCTCCAGGCAGGTGGGAGCTTGGCTGCTTACGCTGTTCGCAGTACTCCCCAGTCCAGCCGGGCAGGCAGGACAGGCTGCCATCTGGCTGGCACACGTAGTGGCCGAAGTGGTCATTGCGCTTCTTGCATAGCCGTGAGCAGCTGTCCCCATAGTAGTTGTCACTGCAGATGACCCGGTAAGAGTAGCGCAGCCTTGTGAGAGGGCTGGTCTGCTCATCCGGTAACCAGTTCTGGCCCACAGCTAGGGAGCCCTGGATGGTGATCTTGCTGATGAGCGCGTCTGGTGGCAAGGCCTCTGAAGGGGCAGAGGGCCAGGTCAAGGAAGGGCAGCCAGTCCCCAAGAGTGCCAGCAACCGCTGGATCAAACCAGTTGTCCAGATGACCCCACCTGCCAGCAAACGCAGGCCAGAGGAACCCAAGTGTCCCTCTGCTTAGCTGCTGTGTGTGTGCATGTGCAGAGGGCCTGATACCATTCAAAAAGGGGACAATAGAAGGATGTTAAGATATCCCAATGTTCTGGAGGCAGATAGGCAGGGGAAAGAGGAAAAGAGGTCAAAATGCGGGGTGTGGGGGGGGGGGAGAAAAAAGAAAAAGTAAAGCTCTCCAGGCCTTTGAGGACCCTGGGAGCAAGGGGTCCTCTGGTGCCCATTCAGGGGTTCTGCCCTCAGAGATGGGTAATGCTTTTCTTTTTCCTTTGCAAAGTGAGAATTGTTGTGCTGCTGAAATATCCTTTTCCTCTGTGTCAGAACAACATCCCAAAGCCATTATTCCCTTTCCAAAGGAGCGGAATTCGAGAAAGGTGTAAAATACAGGAAGGGGCCCGTCAGCGGCGCTGGCAGCTTCGGCCTTTCTCACCGCCGTGCTCCCCGCGTTCCCACGCCAAAAATAACCCGCAGGAAACGCAATTGTGCTCAGAGTCCAGGCAGCGGGCGGAATCCGAGCGTCCAGCGCGGGGCGCAGCTCCCGGCCTAGCTAAGCGTCCTGCCCCCCACGCCCCCACCCCGCACTTCCTCCGCCTATTACAGATTAACTCTTTCGGCGCTGCGCCGTGTCGCCCCCCTGTGGCCGCGGAGCGAGCTACTCACCTGGCCGCAGGTCGTCTCCTGGCGCGTGCCAAGCTTCAATGATGAGTGAGAAGGTACCCTGGGAACGGAAAGGAGGGGGCGGGGAAAGACAGAGAGAGCGAGATGAACAGGGGATGGTGGGGGTGCCTTTCGGCAGCCGGTTTAATTAATCTAATTGCAGGATACAGTTACTGCGCCCGGGTCTATGTAACGGGTCTGCACTCAGCATCGCGCGCGAGCTAGGAAGGCGAGAGAACCCCGGGTAGGAGGAGAGTTGAGGGATGAGGGAATGTACGCGGGAGTCTTTCTGAGATGGAGCACGCCCCGGGGTTGTAGGTGATGAAAATCGTATCCCTAGCGCTGGGAGAAGATGGAGCGTAGAACGGGGAAGAGAGAGACTGGTGAGAGCGTACAGGAGGGTGAGGTCCCAGGAAAGGGTCGGAAAGAAGGATCAGAAGAGAGTGCCCCCCCTTTTATTGGAGGGGAGCGAGGCAATCTAGGGAGAAGGCTTTGGTCCCAGGGAAACCCCTTCTCTCGGCTTTCGTGACCTCCCAGGGCGCCCAGGCTGTGCTCACCGGCCAGGTGAAATTGAAGGGCAGTTGGAGAGGGTTGCGTCCCCCGCCGCTACTGTCGTCGCCGACGGCGAAGGAGTTGGTGCCCAGCACAGGCGTGGAGACGCTGCCGAAGGTGCAGGGCCCGGGTGAGAAGACCGCCTGGAAGTGCTTAAGGCAGACGCGGAAGAAGGTCCGGCAGCCGGGTTCGCACGGCCGCCCGCTGGCGAGTACGCCGCGCTCGTTGGCAAACTCCTGCAGCTGCAGCTGGAAGACTCCAGAGCCGGCCGCGCGCTATTGCACAGGGACCGAGGGAAGGAAGGAGGAGAGCGGTCAGCTCGGTGGACGCCAGGGGCTCAGGCCCAGGGCACGGTGGGAGGGGGCGGAGGGGGCGCGGGATGTTACCTCCTGCCAAAGTGCCACCAGCAGCAGTAGCGCCCAGCCAGAGGCGCTACGGGTTGCGGCTGCCATTCCCTGGGGCGTCGCTCTCTCCACCCGCCGGTTGTGAACCTTTCCCGCGCGTCCAACCGCCAGAGGGGTCCCTGAAAAGCCAGGCTCCGCTCGGGGTTTTCCTCCCGCCTCTCCTTCTCGCTAGCTCCGCTCCAACTGCCACGGTAGGTAATCCAGGTGAGGGCGGCTGGGTGGCGGCCGCGCTGAGGACGTGTCCTCGGACTAATCCTGGGGCCGTAAGCAGGCTAGTGTCCGGGTACACTGCACTGAGGCGGCTTGAGCTGCAGCTCTTGGCCTCGCGTTCCCAGCCTGCGCTCAGCGCCGCTACTGAAACCTGCGCTCTCGGGAGCTTTCCTTATATATATTGGCTCCTCTCTTCACCCGCCTGTCACTCAGACTCGTGGTCACTCTCCCCTCCCCTCGGGCCTCTAGCTGCTACAGCCCCAGCACCGCCCGGAGGGGGCCTCCGCCCCCGCCTTCCCCCCTCCCAGCCAGCCAGTCAGGCACAGGTCCCCGCCCCTCTGTGCCGCTCTCAGCCCCTGGGTCCCCCAGCTCAGCGCGTGCCGAGGTGACCAGTTCTCCGCAATCGCGTGGATACAGGCCGAGACCCCAGCAGTGGGAGGACAGGGGGAGGGCCAGGGGGAATGGGGCGGGAGGTGAGCGAGTGGTTCCCGGATGGTCGTGGGGGCGGAGACACGGGGGAGTCCCCGTCGGCGGTGTGACCACGGCCGGCGTTAGTTACCTGCAGCCCTGGAGAAGGTAAAAAGAACTTAAGCTCAGAAAGCGAAACCAGTGCTAAAGGACTCCAGTCTCCTTCACCTTCCCGGAACTTCGGGAGCCCTGGCGTCGTCGGCCCCCAACCTGTGAGCGTCCACCCCCCCGCCCCCCCCCGCGCGCAGCAGGGAAGCCAGAGGACGCATTAACCTCTCTGTGGCCACTCCGTGCTAGGCGAGGGACCAAGCATCTAAGACTCGGGGGCTCGGCCCCTCCACCTGCTGGGCATCTCCCTCCCCAGTTATGGGGGGCGTGTCCAGCGCGTGCCTCCTCCCTTCTGCCTCCCGCCTGGGCTCCGCGCGTGCCAGTCCCCAGACGCGTGGTACCCGTGCTGGGGGTAGGAGGGCGTGGTCCCCGAGGTAGAAGAAGGGGGGCGCGTCCTCAGCTGTATGGTAATAAGGGTCTGGCCCCGCCTTCAGCGCCTCTCCTCACCTGGGTTTAGCCTCAGCTCCAGAGCCCACCTTCACCCCCCAACAGCCTCAAGCCTCGGCCCGCGTCCTGTCGCTCCGTTGGAGCAGGGAGGAACTCTCCTGACTGCAGAGCTGGCTCGAGCCACCAGAGAGTCCAGGGGCTGAGGCCGGGCAGACCCGGGTCCTCTCCTCATAGGGCAAAATGTAGGGTGGAGCTGGAAGCGCGCGGACTCGTATGGGTTTCAGGCGGCTTCACCCGTCTCGCCTTCTCGGCTCCCCCGGGTGGCCCCACTTCTCCGAGCGGCGGCAGTGCAGCTGCTTTCCCGGAACCGGCGTGATCCCCGGAGGCTTTAGACCGGGGAGGGCCGGCTTCTCTCAGTGTCGGGGGGTGCAGAGGAGTGGTCTCTCTCCGCGACGCTGAGGGCGGCGGGGGCCTTGTGGCTTCAGCTGTCAGCCCGCCCGCACAGCGATGGCTGTCGTCGGGCGATAAGATCGGCGCTGGGGGGAGCAGGGACGCGGCGCGGGCCCGGGGGAGTCTTGCGGGGGGCGGGGGGCACGGCTCGGAGCCCAACAGCTGCCTAGGCCGAGCATGGTCTGATTTTTTTTTTTTTTTTAACTTGGTGGTGGTGAAGGATTGAGGGAGAAGCATGAGAAACAAGAGGTTGGGAGCGTGGGTTGGGGGAGGGGTGAGGTGAGGAGACGGGCTCCGGGGTCCCCCACGCACGGCCACCCCTCCCAGCCACCATCTGGCGCGAATGGGTTGGCGTGGGGAACCGAGGTGGGGCGGGGGCCGGCAGATGGGCCCAGGCTGCGCTCCAGAGTTAATGTAGGTTATGGACGGGCGGAGTCCCCAGGCCCGAGGGAGGAGGAGCCCAGGACTTGCCTCCCAGCGATCCTGACCAGTGGGTTCTCTGCCCATCCTCTACGGATCCCTTAGTCCTGCCTAGGGTGCCAAAGAGTGCCCCTCGCTTTCCTCTGAGCTGGCATCCAGCCCTACCTAGTTCTGTCCGCTTCCACCCCCAAATCCTGGCCTGGGAGTTCATAAAAAACTCGCTCCTTTTCTGGATCTGGCTCTTGCCTGACCCTCAAGGGAGACATCCAGTCCCACAGGAGACATCTCGTTCAGTATTGGTAGATCTGGAACACGCTATCCTTCACACACATCCGGACTAATGTGCCCAAAAGCACTTTGCAAACAGTCAAGGACCAAACAAAAGTATCATCATTACCCTCAGAGTCAAGAATTCTTGAAAGGGATCCCAGAGATAGAAATCCTCTGACCTGTAGGGGGAAAGGGTTAAATTCTCTTCACCATCAAAAGGCATTCCTGAAGCACCTATTTGCTATGCGGTGCTGTCCCAGAAGTTCATTTACTCCTCTAGGACTCTAGGACGCCGCCCTTGGCCCTGACTACCCACTAGCGCTCCAACCCGCTGGGGTCCAGCTTTGCCCACATTTGCTGAGCAGGAGAGGGTCGCTTTGCAGGCAGGGAATTAGAAATGCGGAGGCTCCACAACTGGGGCTCCTCCACTTTTCTCCCACTCGTGACTTGTGGAAGGAAAGACCCAACACGTGTCCTGAGGGCCCCCAGGAACATGAGGCTGTGAGGCTATCAGAGGCCGCAAATCACAGTGGGATTGGACCCACGTGGACGTCTGACGAACCTACGCCTCCGCAGACGCTCGGCCACGCCCTGGAGAGGGGGCATGATTGCAAGGTCCCACCAACCTGGGCTTCCCCGGACTGACTGTGGGCCCTCTGATGGTCCACAGATCCTCATCCCCACGAGCACCCGCAATACTGCCCAGCGTCTGGAGCACAGGGTCGAGGCCTGGCTTCAGGCAGGCCCACAGCCTCCGCCCCAGGGGCCTTCGGCTTCGGCCGTCCTCTCCGTTTGGCCGCTGCATACAGCCCCCCAGCAGGCAGAACCCGCACCTGGGGCCCGGAGGCGCAAAGGTTGTCTCACAGCCTTGCACCCGAGCTGACCCCTGGTGATTAGGGTGCGACTCGGGCCGAGCAGAGCCTCGGGGCCCCTCCCCCACTTGGTAGCCTACGCGCCCTCCCCAGGGCTGCCGTCGCATCTTCCCGGCCTCCAGCGCTATTTTGCACCCCGACCCCCGGGACAGCGTTCTCCGCGGGACGAACTGCACCCAGGTAGGAGCGCGACAGGGGCCGGGCTACAGCGCCCGCCGGGCAGGCCAAGGGAGGGGGAGCTAGCCTGGCTAGGGCGGGGCGCTTAAGCCTTGAGGGGCGCCGCTGCGGTCGCTGCGGGGAAGGGGCCACGTGCAGGGAGCGGCGGCCGGGGAGCTGCACAGAAGGCGGGGAGATTTGCAAACTGTTGCTGCCACATGGCTGCTCCATTCGATCCATTCACATTGAAATGAGGACGGCGCGTGCCTCATCTGCCGCAGGGCGCTGCCACGCGTCAGCCCGGCCCGCCGCATGCCAACTGGGGCAGTGGGGCTGGCAGGGCCTGGCAGCCGTGGGGGCGCAGCCCGGGCCCTGAGGCCAGGCGAGGGCGGGCGGGGGAGGGGGGGCGGCGCGCAGCGAGCTACCCTAGCCGCTCGGGCTCCACAGCTTCGCGGACCTTGGCCCTGCAGTTGGGAGCGAGCCGACGTGAAAGGACCAGGGACCGACAGGTTTTGGAGGGGGGCCAGGATCGATGCCGTCGCTCCCCGCAGATGCGCCCCAGCAGCGCTACTCTCCATCTGCCGCTGCTCGCACCTGCCGGTCAATAAATCGATTTTACAATTTAATGCAGCAGCTTCCCGCCCGCCTGGGACAGATGCCGCCGCAGAACCACCTCCGCCCTCGCCCCTCCCCTCGAGGGGCGCCAGCGGTTAGGGCCGGGATTCCCGCTCGGCAGGCGGCGCCCCGCCGGGCCGCGTTCACCTCTCTCTGGAGTCCTTACAAGGAACTGCTTGCTCTGGGTCTTTCCCGCGGGACAGAGTGGGTTCCCCATAGGACAGGCCTGAGGCTGGTGGAGGAGAGAGGAAGATGATGACTTGGTGGTGGCCTTGAAGACTCATTTGGGGGCTTCACAGGGGGAACAGAACGCAGTGGCTGATGATAAGATGTGAGAGCCCCTGTGAGAAGGAGGAAGGGGTAGCACCTGGGGCATTGGCGCTGATAGCCACTGAGTTGTGAAGAATCTCCGCGAGGCAGCCCAGGAGGGTTGAGATGGAATGGGGCCTCTCCCCACCCTCTGCTTGAGTCGAGTGAATAAGCATGACATAAACCTGGCTCTTGGCACTTCCCAACCCTAGGGTCTTGGACTTGTAATTTAACTATAGCTCTACACCTCAGTTTTCTCATATGTGCAATGGGGATAATAATGATAGCCACCTGGGAGGGTGACTGACTATGCATTTGCAAATGAGTCCCAGGAGGAAAGAAAGGAAAAAGGACAGCTGAAGGCAAACAGTTATAAAGAATGAGGCAAAGGAGCAGAGGGTGGAAACAAAGAGAGGAAAGCTAGGTGGGGCATGGAAAGGAGATGGACACTGGAAAACCTCCACTGTTAAAGGCCCTGTGAAGGGCCTTTTGTGGGAAGAGGCTGTGACACGGTTCTCAACTGGAAGGAGAAGACTGGAGCTTTGAGAATAGGTTTGGATAAGAGATGGTTTGGAAGAACCAATTGCCCATGGCCAGATGACCCTCCAGCCAGGGCCAAATGTAGATCTCAAGCTGGCACCCTTCCTCCTTCATGGTGATGTTTCAGAGCAGAGGCATGTAGGAGGAGAAGTCAACTTCTGAACTGCCCTGGTCATTGAGGCTCCTGGCAGCTCAGGGGTCTCAGCCTTCCCCACGTCACCAAGAGGGCACACAGACTGGGCTGGGCTGTCCACTGGCTTATGGCTCATGATTGATGACCCAAATGTCCCAAGGAAAGGATGTCCAAGCGGGTGAGACCATTAAACATGAGTCAGAGTGCCTGCTCTGCCTTCTCATGAGATCAGGAGAGCTTCCCACCTTCTCTCTGCCAGGCTCCCAGGAGCCTGAGGGCCTGGGCTAGCCCCGTACTCCGTCTCCTTTACCTTCTCAGAAGGCCGGGGCAGATGGTGCCTGAGGCTGAGGCAGCTGCTGTGCACCGAGCCCTCTCCTTCTCGATGAGAACAGCTTTGGCCTGAAGAGACCACGGGCCCAAGAGAGAAGCAGCTGAGGGCCCCTGACCTGAGAAGCCTCTTTTAACTGTGTAGGAAGGAAGTGCTCCGTAGGCCTCCTGTGTGCTGGTTAGAAGGAAAGAAGGCGAGAGTGGAGGGGCAGGGTAGAGACCTGCTGGCTGGAAGCAAGGGCCTTCATTGGTGGTGACCCGGCAGCCTCCCCAGCTTCATTTGCCAAACCCAGGGGAAACCTGGAAAGCTAGGGCCAGGAGCCACGCAGCGGGTATTTCCAGCCACAGAGGAGTCCGGGGTTTAGGGCAGCCTCCACGGCAACTTTCCCAGAGCCCCTGGCTTCCCCTTCCCTAGCTCCTTCCTGTCCCCACCCTAGCAAGTGAGGAGGGAGGCCCAGGGGAAGGGAGAGAAGGCTCAGGGAGGCCTCTGTGCGGAGACCCTCAGGCTGCAGGCCTTGCCCAGCCTGCCCTTGCCTCCTGCCCCAGTCTCTCAGGACAGAGGGGACTCTGAGAGGGCTTACAGGGCTAGAGAACAGAGGGCACAGGGCAAAGGCATTGCTGAGAGCGATGGGGCCAAAAGAGAACCTTCTGCCAGCCATACTGAAGGACAGGGTGGGGTGGGGGAGCGGAGCCTGAGCTGCAAGTAAAGGTTCAGGCACCCCCTCAGTCCTCCATCTTGGACTGGTTTCTCTACCCCAAGGATCTCCTTCCTTCTCATCCACTCATCCTCTACCCTGACTGTGCTGGCCTGAAACCTCTCTTCTCCATAAACTCTGACAGGTGGGAAGCGCTCTCCGGCCCCGCCTCCTGCTCAGCCTTCCCTCCCCTCTTCTGGCTCTGGCCTCCCTTTAGCATCCAGGCCCAGCGCTGCACGTGGCCCCTCCATGTCTCCGGGTCCTTGCATGCACTTCACCTTCCTCCGCTGAACAAGCCGTCTCCTGGAAGAAACTCTGACCTGTCCTCATTTCTCCACACAACCTCTGATCTCTGATCCCAGCTGCCACCCAGGACTTGAAGCAAGTAAGAGATAGCGGATGGGGTCACACTTCTCCCTCTCTGCGGCCCCAGAACCTGGGAGTGGGGATTACTCAGATGGGCCATGGTCCCCTGCAGCCTCCCTGGGAGGAAGGGTCAGGGCAGAACCAGGAAGTGCTGTGCTTCAATACTCTCATGCACAGAGAAAGAAACCGGGGACACGTGCCAGCTCTGTGAATAGCTGCCTGAGCAGGCAGGTTACTGTTCCCTGAGGAAGGCTGAGGAGGAATCTGACTGCCATGGTCAAGTAGGTGATGGGTCTTAAGCAGAGAATGGTGACCGGCTGTCTCCTTCTCCCACCACAGTCAGAATGAGAGGAAATGGGCTTCAGTTGTGGCAGGAAGGATTTAGGTTAGACATATGGGAGAACTTCCTGTGACAGTGTCTACACTATGTATTCCAGTTGTTAATCCAAGTTGAACTCTCCCCTGGAGTTGATTAGAATTGCATGTTGATGCTTGCTAATGAGTAACTTGCCTTGCCTGTGATTAGCAAAGAACCTCCAACCCAGAGGATTCTCCTTAGGTCTAGACCGTCCCCAAGGAAGAAATCCAGAGAGGCCTGAGAGGCACCAGGACCTGGGCCTCCTCTCAGCCCCGAGGGGTTTTTGGGAGGTGTTAGGCCACTGTGAGTCCATATCACTTTGCCTCTCCTGCCCCCAGCCCTCTGGTTACTGCTCTCAGAACAAGCCCTGCGGAGCTGTCCAGCCAACGCTAACTTTGCAGCAAAGGGACAGGCTTAATTTAAGCTCTGGGAGCTCACAGAGAATTTCCAGAGCAAAAATGAATACTCAGGGTTTCCAACACCAGGGGCTTCAGCAACAGTCTCAGCTGTCTCTGTAAGTTTAGAAACAGACAGGCTTCAACCCGGTTTTGTGCCCATTCACCCCACTCTCATGAGTGCTGTTTGGGCATCATGAACATTCCCATTGCTGGTGTCATTCTGCCACTGAGATCCCTGTGTTGCCCTGTGGCCGTGGCCAACTCCCCCGTCTCTTGCTTCCCCTCCTCTCCTAAGAGGTTTGATCCCTTACCCCCATTACCAGAACCCTTCTCCAGGTAAGAAGGAAGCTGGGGAGACCTGGGGTGAGTCTATCAAACTGCCATCAGAAGAAGAGAATACAGTCAAAAGATGCATTCCATTTGGGGCATGGCTCTGTGCACCCCCATGGTTAGTTTTCCTGGGTCAGGGCCTGTGTGTGTGGCCACATGCATATCCAGAGTTTGGTCCATTAGTCAACCAGTTGTGATTGAGGTCGACCATGTGCCTAGCACTGGGCTAAGGTCAGTGAGGCCAAAAGGAACATCCGATTCATCTCCTAATGGGACATGGAGGTAAAATCGAGGGTCATGAAAAGGAATGTGATGATCTGCAGAACCAGGGTTCAGGGAGGGATGGGGGAGGCTTTGTGGGGAGTGAGGGGAAGGCACTGGACCTGGAGGAAAGAGAAGAACTTAGAAAAAGAGAAGAGAGGGCATTCCTGCCAGGCGGAATGGAGAGAGGAAAAGGATCAGAGTGGAAATGAAGTAGGTATAGCTGGAGCAGACTGCATGTGCAGGGTTGGACGTGAGGTTAGACAGGTAGGGTATGGAGACACATCAGACAGATGAATTCGGACTTGATTGATGGGCTTTAGGGAACCTGTGGGTTCTTGAGCCGAGGAGGGTGTCCAGCCACCATCTGGCAGTGGGGTGCAGGGTGGTCTGGAGCAGGGAGGTACAGAGGGAAGGCCAGAGGCAACTAGGAGCCTTCTGCATCTGTAGCTGGTGGCCAGGTATACACCAAAGCCTGGGTCCTGTCCTTGAGATGGCTGGGCACCTGAGAATGCCAGACCCCTGAGGACCTGCTGGGACAGGGGCCCACATTTTCCTTGCCAGCAGCCACTCTCTTCTTCCACCCCTGGCTTTCCAGATAGAGCCCTGCAAACACGACCAGCCTCAGGGCTTCCCTGGCTCCTATACTGAGAGTGGGGGCTGCTTTGGCCATACCTCTCTCCACACCCCACACCCCGCTGCCACTTTCCTACTCTTTCCCTCAGAGTCCTGAGGCCCTGCCTAGCAGCCTGGCTGGAAGAGGATAAAGGATTGAATCAGGCCTAGGTTCATCCAACCTCGGGCCTGAAACCCACAAAGGGAATCCAGAGGTGTCTCAAGGGCATGAGCTGGGGCCTTAACACCTAGAAACTCAGGGTGAGGTGAGCTCTCAAGGGCACCTAGACCAACCCCACATTCTATAGCCAAGGGCTTGAATACTTCCAGAGATAGGACCCTCCCTCGCTCTTCAGGCTGTTGCCTGCTCTTTAGATGGTTCTGGGTGTGAAAAGTGCATTCACTTCTTGATCCAAAAGTCCTGCTGTGGCCAGTGTGGGCTGGTGGTGTGGGAGAGCTCTGTTTGGGCCTTGCCGAGGGGCTTCTGAATTGGCATCGCTAGAGGGAGGGTCCACCAGCCTCTCGGGTCTGGGGTGGCTTGCTGGGTCCTGCGGGCCCCCCTGCTACGCCTGTTGGGTGCCCTCGGCGGGGGCAGTTTAAGCGTGAGAAGCACCGGTCAGTTCCCAGCTCAGCCCAGGGGGTGGGGCAGCAAGGGCGAGGCCAGCCCCGTCATCCCTTCTCAGCCTCACCGGGGCGGCCAGGCCAGGGTCAGCCTGTCTCACAGGCCGGCCCTCCCCAGGCTGAGATCATCGCCCTCCGGCCTCCATGGCAGCCCCCACCCCCAGCTGAGCTCACTGCCCTGGCCCGCTGGGGGACATTGTTGTCTCCTGCGCCCCTCCCCCGGGCTCAATGAGCTGTTTGTTGGCATGTCCGGCGCGGGCAAGGGGAGGGCGGGCACAGGGCGCCCGCACACAATGGGGATTCCGTCCATTCTGAGGTGGCTGCGGGAACCAGGCTGGCTTTGTCCCTGGGACCCTCATTCCCACCATTTAGCGGAGCCGGAACTCCAGGCGGAAGGCCCCGTATAAGAACAACAATGTTGTCACCCCGTCTGTGGGGGAGGGTGCTGCAGGCCAGGCCTCCTGGGGCCCAGGGGACCCACAGTTCGGGGCAGTCTGAGGGGCACCTAGGACAGGTCCTAGAGCCTAGGCTGTGACTCACATCTAAGGGAGACTCAGGAGGCAGACGCCCCCCACCCACACCGGCCCCGCCGGTCCGTCTGCAGCCCCCGGCAAGTGTGGAAGGGGGTTCCCTGGCATCCCTAGCTGTTCTCGGCTCCTTCACGTGCAAAAATGAGCCCTAAGGTGCAGAGGGGGTGAATGCACCCGGTAAGCCCCGTTTGGGTGGTGTGTTGTAGAGGGGCTGAGTTCGGGGCAGCCTGACCCACAGGCCTTTCTGCATGCATCTTGGGCAAAGGCTTTTGCTCAAAGCTGGGCTCAGGCCCGTTTCTGAGCCTCTAGCCCGGCCAGCCTGCCCCTTCGGAAGTGGCGCTGGCCACTCAGACAACAAGTGTTTATTTTCCAGGGTGAGGGGGGAACAGGACGTCACGGCGTTTCCCTCCTGCCTGGTGCTGCAGTGGTTCTCACAGTCTGGGCACTGGTGACATCACCAGCCTTTCTTCCTCAGCCCTGGCCTCCTTGCCTCCCCCTCCCCCCAATCACATGCTCTGGCCAGGCTACACAGTTCTGAAGCTCCTGCTTCCGCTGCGGGCACTTCTGAGCAGGTCCTCTTGGAGGGCATGAGGGCGGCCGGGAAGTACTGGACCAGCCCCTCTCACTGCCCTTGGCATTCAGGCCAAGCCTAGGGATAGCCCCTCTGTGCTCGCCCTCACCAGAGCGCTTGGTGTCCCACCCGGCACGCTCCTAGAGCGATGCTGGCCCTTTAAGGGTCTTGGGAAGCCAGAACAACAGGAAATCCAAACGGCCTCATTAGGCAGCTCAGAGCTCAGCACAGTAATTAGTGCCCTGAAAACAAAACAAGGAAAAGCAGGTGGTGGTGCTCCCCCCCAATCTCAGCTGCCCCCAGCGTGGCCTGTTAGTACCCAAAGCCAGGCAGCTGGGACTGGAGCCCCTCCCTTCTAAGTCCCCTCACCCCAAGCTCCTGAAGCCTGCTGCCCACTGCCCAGGCCAGGGGTCAGATCCTTAGCTTCTGGGGAGCAGGCAGTGGCTTCTCGGCCAACCATTTCCCCCTGGGGAGGATGAAGCCCCAGGGACAAGCAATGGGGCTTCCCCTCTCCCGTAGCCAGGTGGCCACTTGTCCACAGCATCCTCCACCTGTTTGGAAAATGCTGTGATGAAGGCTGGGAGCTGGGATGGTCTCTTCCAGAGGGAAAGGGGAGACCCCTGGGAATCCCGGGCCAAGAAGGCCCCCTTAGGAGAAGGGAGAAGCCTGCTCTGTGGTCCTACCTCTCAGGATCTCTGGTGATTCTCCAGGTGGGCAAGACAACTTGGGCAGAGGGACTGGTAACCCACTGGCCCTCTGGACAGACCTTGGGGACCTGCGAGCCCCTCAGTTGGTAAAAACCTGGCCAGGAACAAAAAAGGACCCTAGTGAGTTCTCTTCAGCCAGGCCACAGGCCCCAGCTCATTCTACCCTCCACTGTCCCCCATTTTGTGCAACTGGAACGCCATCTTATCCCTGACCCCTGAGATATCTCCTTTTATGTGTACTGCCAGCAGAGGGACATACTGTGCTCCACTTAAGAAACAAATATTCATTCAACAAACATTTCTGGAGTGTCCAAAATACTCCGTGCACTGTGCTGGTGGGGAATTCCTGAGACGGTTTCAAGGAATTCAAATGGCACTACCTTGTGATAGCTCATTACAGTCCTTCTCTCTGTACTGAGAAGGCCTTTGAGGGGAGGGACTGTGGCTCCTGCGTGTACGTATCCCCCTATAGACACAGCACGTAGGAGACTGGAACATGCTTATGAACAATCAAAAATGAACCAGGAAAATTAAAAAAAAAAAGAACCAGGAATAGTCTGACTTCAGAGTAAGCCCGTGTAAGCTCAGTATGTGGCATGGCACAGCAGCAGGACTCTGGCGGGGCGCCCCCAGCCTTTGGGGAAAGCCACAAAGGCTCAGAGCCTAGATCTCCCTGAGGACCCTAAGTTTTGTACAGAGCAAGGGCTAAGGGCATTGTGGGGGAAGGAATCTCGGGTCCTGCTGAGAACAAAGCTGGAGATGACCCTGGGATGTGGGGAGGAGCTGCACTGGGCTTGCCTGGGCTACAGGCTGTGGGGCGTGGGGGATGCTGAGCGGGAGAGCTGGGCAGGTTGAGTGTGGACCGTGGCCAGCCTATGGCCAGTGAATGGAGCTGTAATTAAGCTGTGGGTAGGTTTCTGGTCACACACTTATTGGCTGAGAACAAAGGCCCCAAGCGTCATTGCCCAGGGGGAAGAAGAAGGAGCAGAGGGAGGGGGTGGGGTAACCCAGAACCTGCTATTGGGCTGGGCAGCTGGCCTCCAGCTGGTCAGGGAACTCTGCAGGCACCTCTGGACGCCACTGGCTAGGTGGTAAATTCTGAGGGGCTCCAATCTGAAACTGAGCGGCCAGTGCTGTTGCTAGAGGTGAAGGGGACCAGCCAGCAAGTGACCAAAGGGTCACAGGTTCATGGAGCGGGGGGTTCTCAAGAATCCCCCGCTCCATGAAGCACACAAGAATCACTTGAGCAGGGACTTCCCTGGTGATCCAGTGGGTAAGACTCCGCGCTCCCAATGCAGGGGGCCCAGGTTCGATCCCTGGTCAGGGAACTAGATCCCACAGGCCACAACTAAGGGTTCGTATGCCGCAACTAAAAAAAGATCCCACATGCCACAACGAAGATCCCGCGTGCCGCAACTAAGACCCGGCGCAGCCAAAATAAATAAATAAATATTAAAAAAAAAAACAAAAAACAGAGAATCACCTGAGCAGCTCCCTAGAGATTCTGATATAATTGGTCTGGGATCAGGCCTAGGAGGCACTGGTATTTTCCAAAAGCCTCTAAGTGACCCAGTGGGCAGTCAGAGTCAGAACTACTGCTTGCTGGGAGCACGCCCCTCCCCAGAGCCCATAGTGCTTAGAGGCCACACCCACTGGACCAAATGGTGCAGGTGCCCTGGGCCGAGAGGGAAATGGGCAACAGAGTCCCCTAGGCCTGGGGATGGGGCCTTTGGAGAAGTCCTCCCCTTCTTGAAACCCCCCATCCCCAATGGAAAGTTACCCAGGGAAGCAGCTGTGGGCAGACAAGGCAAGAATACTGGGAGATGTGCACCCATGGGGTGCCTGTGGCCTCTCCAAGCGCCCAGGAAGGGACCCTCCTGCCTCATCCCAAGCCCCCCAGATGGGAGGGACAGCACCCAGGAGAACAGGCTGGGGACTGGGAGGGAAGAGGGGTAGACTCAGATCACCTGAGCTGATGGGGCCTGATCCCATTTAGGGACGTGCACCGGTCCTGAATCATTTCCCGGATATAGCTCAACAGCCCAGACTTCAAGGTTTTGGGGGGGAAATCTTTTTTCCAAGTTCCTCGATCTGTCATCCCCCTCCCCCGCCGGCCGGATAGGCCTGGACCAGTGTCCTCTCTCAGCTCCCCCTCAGCCTCCCAGCTCGGGCTTCTCCACTGAGCTCCCTGGACATTGTTTCCCGCCTCAGGAAGTCTCTGATGCCCTGCGCTGGATTTTGTTTTCCTTGTTATCGGGACAACTAATATTTTTTCCTGTGCGGAAAAAAAAGAGATTTTCCCAAGCAGATTACAGCTGTCAGTGAGGGGGGAGGGGGCTGGAGGTTGAGCCCTCCCTTCACCCTCCCTCTCTGCCACCCTTACAGGGCTGGGCTTTTGAATGAAGGAGGAAGCACTGGCCCCAGAGCCACCCAGGCCAGTTGGAGCCAGTGACAACTCTGGCCTTGGCAGAAAAGTCAGGCCCCTATCCTCTGCCTGAGGGGCCCCTGCTCCCTGCTAAGAGGGCTGATCCACATATGTGGCTGGGCCACATATCCAAGGGCAGGGAGAGGGTCCTGGGCTTGCCTTCCCTCTAGTGGGGTAGGAAGGGCAGGCCACCCCTCAACTGCAAGGGGGCAGATTCTGTCTGAATGGCACATCCCAGGCGCACATGCACGTGTATGCACACACAACACACACACACACACATCCTGGGTCTCTGCATTCTTCCTTGATAAACACTCACTTTCTACATCAGGTGCTGTGGTTCTAGGGACAGGCTGCCTGGGCCTTTGCGGTGGGGAGCTGCAGCATAACCATGACTGCAGCAATAGGGTCTTACCTAAGATGGCCAAGTTTCTTTTCTTTCTTTCTTTCTTTCCTTTCTTTCTTTCTTTCTTTTTTTTTTTAATTTTTTTGAAGCCAGTCAATTGCTTCTTTTATTTATTTATTTATTATTTGGCTGCACCGGGTCTTCGTTGCAACATACGGGGTCTTCGTCACCCAGTGCAGGATCTTCAGTTGCGGCAGGCAGGATCTCTACTTGCAGCATGCAAACTCTTAGTTATGGCATGTGGGATCGATCTAGTTCCCCGAACAGGGATCGAACCCAGACCCCCTGCACTGAGAGCGCAGGGTCTTAGCCACTGGACCACCAGGGAAGTCCCCAAGTTTCTTTTAAAGTTCACAACAGCAGCAAATAGAAGGGCTTCGGCTGTGAGTTACTCTATTGTCTGTGGTTTGCAAATGTATTAAGAAAACTAGACCCCCTGCCCTGTACCCTCCTGCAAAGTGGATGGTGAGCTCTGAGAGGGACTCTCCTACCTTCACCTCTCAGTGTGGTGGGCTCTTCAGTGGGCTGCCTGCAGGAGTGAGCAAGGCCATCTGTCTGGGGGCTGGAGGAAATAGGAAAATTTCAATTTAGATTCATTGTTTATCTAAAAGGTAAACTGAACTTTAATAATATTTGATATGTGTTTTGACTATAGTGTCTAATCTATACATAAATATTCATATTCAAAAAAGTTTGGAGACCACCACCCCGAGAGATCAGTGAGGGCTTTATAGCCTGTCAGAAGCCTGTTTCAGATTGGGTGCTGGGCGAAGGAAGGGAGCTATGGAGGAGGGGCTGGTGAGCTCTGGATGCAGAACCACTTGGGCCCGGTCAGACTCCCAGATGTCACCAGCAGCGTGGACTTTCTGGGCCATCACTACCCCTGTGGCCTCCCTTCTCCCTGCCCACCCTCTCGGGCCTGCCTATGTCCCAGTTGGGTTCTAGGACCTTTGGCTGCCATGCTTCCCACAAGGGAGAGAGTGGTCCTGTGTGCTGCTCCCCTCACCCCAGGCTGGCTGAAGTGCGGCTGGGGTCCCTGCAGCTGCCCTGTATGCTGTGTCACCCCCAGGAGAAAAGTCCCTGGCGGGAGGCGGCCCTCTGCCGGGAGGCTGTTTCCTCAACCGGCCAAGGTAAGAAGTGGGGGATTTCCAGCCCTGTCCACGGGGCTGACTTAGTGCTGGGGGCTCCTCTCCTTTCTCATGCAGCCCATGCCCGGGTGAGGACAGAAACTCCAGAGGTAGGCCCAGTTGTAGCGAAAGGGGTGTGAGGGCAGCAGAGTCAGCTAAGCTCACAAGCCTCCCCAGCTGCTACTCCTTGATCCGGAAGGAGCCAAGCCCAAGGCGGAACCCCAGGACAGCACCTGGGACCAACAGGGACCCAGTCTTGGAAGACCCCGACAGGCATCTTGGTGGGGAGTAGGGCCTGGAAATCCAGGTCTTACTCATGGCCCTGTGGGGAATGACTCAAATCAATGAATGCCCCTGCCTAACCCTAGCCTTTCCTGGTTCTGGTGGTAAGGGGAATGGCAGGTCTGAATCTCACCCTCTAAGGCTCCGCTAACTGGCCGGTACTTCCAGAGGTGCTGGAGAGTCGGAGGAACCAATGTGAGCCCCTCCGGAGCTGGGAGCCAGGAGCCTCATGTCCCAGACAGCTTGCCCCGAAAGCTTGATCCCCAGGAAAGGGGAGCCATACCCTAACAGCATTCCCTGTCTTCCTGCACTGTGGTCAGCTGGGCAAGGAGGGTGGGTGTGATCCTGGGGGCTGTTTGGAGAGAGAATTAAGACAGTTGTGGCGACCTGGTGATGGTGGTACACACAGATGTCCCAGCTCCAGTGTCGGCTCACTTAGGCCCAAGTAATGGCTTAGGAAACAGCTAGACTCTTCCTCCACTTTCATGAAGATTCTCCTGTGCCTCAGACACTTGTGAGTTTCATCTCATTACCTGGTTTGTATGTGTTTGCTGTGTGCATACATACACATGCTTGCAGGCTAGTGTGATTGAGGCGTGTGAGGCGGCGGACTCACGCAAGGTCCCTGAGCATGAGAGCATCTGAGAGGTGAAATAATAAATCCAGTCACCATCAATGCAGGCTAGCAACATGCCATGATAATGTACATGCATTATCACCAATCTACATAGCAACCAATCCTCTGAGGAAGGTGTTATAATCTCCATTTTACAAATCAATAAACTGAGTGAAATTTAGAGAAGTTAAGTGACCAGCCTGAAGTCACACAGTGAGCAAATCCAGGCAAGGATTTGAACCCAGGTCAGTCCAAGGCCAAGCCAGAGGTCTCTCTACCAGGCTCTCTCAGCATGATCCTCCTCAATTACGCTTTATCTGCTCCTTGTCTCTGAGGCTCTGGCTGCCCTAGTCTGAGGCGACAGGCTCTTCCCCTCCCTCCCTCCCCTCCAGTCAAGGTGGCAAAGCAGAGCCTGTTCAAGGCTGTGCGGAGCCCAGACGCTGTGCCCAGACCTTCACACATCGAACCAGTGCCCAGTTCAGAGGGGGTCTGGCTGGCCCTGGGCGGGATCAGCTAGGGCAGAGCTGGGACAGCTGTTTACAGTAAACAGAAAGCTCCCGAGGAAGGAAGGCGGGGAGGGGCTGGGGTTGTCATGGAGACAGGGAAGAGCAGCAGGGCCTCGGCCCTGATCCACAGCTACTGGTAACGCATCCCTGCCCCTTCTAGAGCTGGAAGAGGCCCGAGGAAGGTCCAGACAGGCAGCCTAAGCAGGAGAGGCAGGGGCAGATTGGGCCTCAGAGCAGTGCCTGCTGAGAGCACATTCCCATCTCATTATGTATGTCTACTTATTGTTAACAATAACAACTACTGTTTATTGAGCTTTTTGTTTACAGCATGCCTGACACTAGGCCCTTGAGAGTATGTTTTCTTATTTAACTCTAAAACCGGGAGATAGGCAGAATATTCATCTCTAATTCATAGATGAGGAAATTGAGGTTCAGAAAGATTAAGCCATTTGTCAAGGTCACACAGCTTGTAAGTGACAGAGCAAAATTTTTGGATCAAAAACTCTTTTACCAAGGCAGATAGGAGATGAGCTAGCAGGTGAAGGTCTGAGCCGCTCAGCTCGTGGGGAAACTGAGTCCCCTGGGTACCAAGGGGACTTTCCCAGGCTTCTAGCGTTAGTCAAAGAGATTGCTGGGGACAGAACCCGTGTGTTCCAGCCATAACCACTAGACCACACGGCTTCTCCATGGCTTGAGCTGGGAAGGTCCAAAGAGAAACTCCCTTTCCAGCCCCAGCCTGGATCCTAGACTCTCCCGCAGCTAACAGGCTGCCCCTGAGGAGGTCAGGACGAGCCAGGGTGCTGCGGGGGATGCTGGGGGCTTTCTGCCCACACATATGGTTTCCAGATTCCAGGGGATGAAAAGGAGGCCATTGGGGGCGGAAATGGGGGATGTGCGATGACAAATTTAGACTGATTGCTTAAAAAAAAAAAAAAAGGCCGAGAAACGCTAAAAAATAAAAGCAAAAAGTCCACTAGAAAAACCAAAGGGAATTATTTGATTGCGCAGCCGAGAGCCGTGAGGCGCAGCATGGTTTAATGGGGAACAGTATCAAGGGCTCTTCTGACTTTGCTCAGAGGACGGCGGCAGAGGAGGGGCTCTGTCTGCTGTTGCTGGCTTCACCCCCTGGACTTTGGGACAGGGATAAAGTTGGGCATGGCACCTGGGTGGATGTCTGGAGTTCAGGAGCACCTGTTGGGGGGCTCTCCTATAAGGCTCAGGCCCTTCGGACTCCAAGGATCCTGCTGGCTTGTGGCCAAGGTTCCCCACTGGCTCACAGAGGGAGCTGCCCTAGGGGAGGCTCCAGCTGGTCTGTACTGAGAGCATGTGAAAAGATGAGCTGTAAGGTGGGGGTCTGGGGTGTCTCTGAGTTCCAGCCTTAAAGGGAAATGGCCAGGAACAGAAGGTAAAAGGGAGGACAGCTGCCTGGAATTCTGGCCTGCAGCAGGCCCAAAGGGTCAAAGGTCAAGGGGGGGACAAGGGGGACTTCCTGAGGCTCTCAGGGGAGTGCCAGCCAGCCAGGCTGTTGTGCAAGCTCTGGGCTGGACCATAAGGGCAGGCTGGCAGAGGAGCCACGCCTGGCCCAGTCCCCTCAGCCTCTCCTAACTGTCCCCTGGAGCTGGAGTAGTGCCCTCTCTCCTCCAGGAAACCAGGACCCTGTCCCCCAAGGTAGCACCCCTGTCCCACCTCAGTGGCCGCATTCTATATGCCTGAGTGCTTCCTCTCTCATACTCATCCTGAACCCCTCTTCCCCAGAACGACCATCTTTTGAGAAACCAGAAAAACCTTCTCAAGTAAGCCTCTTTCTTTCAATTCCACTCTGATTTCCCACGAGGAGATCAGAGGGGTTTGTGAGGAGAGAACCATGATAGGGCTCACAGGGTCCCAGCCCTAGAGGAACAGTCACAGAGTAAAGTGGAGGAGAAGCAAGCCATCAGGGATGTGTGGGTGCCAGGCCCCGGGCTAACCACAGATGTGCTGCACTGCTCTCCCTAGACTTCATGCGAGCCTCTCAAGGTCTGCTGTGTTTATTCACATTTTACAGATGAAGAAATAGAGGTTCTGAGGGTGTGATTAAACTGACAGCTGGTAAATGACAGAGCAGAGACTGCTCTTTCCAGATCACCTCCCTGTCCCTCAGCTCAACCCACTTGACTGGAGATGGAAAGCAAGCACAACGAAGGGTCTAGGACTGTGTCTGGCTCCCAGGGGACGTGGGATCATTGCTGACCGATGCTGAATCTCATGGAGAAGGGACCGGATCCTGGATGGAGCCTCATGTCAGCCACAAATTTCTCTTCAGCATCTGTAAAATCAGGAGGTGGGATCAGCAGCTCAGTGGTTTTCAAACTTGGTTCCTGGGCATCCTGGCATCTCATAGAAATTGGGATGGAGGAGGAAATGACAGTGAATAAGGTGATCCCCGCCCTCTGCCAGCCCAGCTCCCACCGGGGATGCTCAGCATATCAATTTCAGGTATCGGACATCCACAAGGGATGTTTTTATTTGAATAAAAGTCCTACAGCACTCTATGGCCTCGATCTGAGGTCTCTGCAGCTCTGACCTTCCGGGAGCTGTGATCTAGGCAGTTTCAGGTCCTGGGCTGGGGAGAGAAGCCAGAGGATCTGGTGAGAGAAATGGAGCAGACCATGTCTGGGGTCCTAACCCTGCGGGAGGAAGCAGGTCAAGATCAGAGCCATGAGACCACGCCTCGGCAGAGGAGGTGAGCTGGAGATACACAGCACCTGCCTCTCCACCTGGGAAACACAAATAGACCTTTGGCCACGGCAGCCTGGAAACCAGAAGTAGCACCCACCTTCCTGGGGGCCAAACCAATGCCCCTTTCTCCTTTTCTGCCAGGCCTGCCCGGGCTTGTTCTCAGTGGACATCGGTTGCTGGTCACCGACCTAGGGCCACCCTAACCTCCCGTGACCTCATGGCTCCTACTGCTCAGCTCAAGGGCTACTTCAAGTTGAAAGCTGAGAAAAGGCAAAGCTGCTCAGGGAGAGGAAAGCACCCAATAGGGGGCATTCAGCGAGCAGGGGCTAATCCCCTTGAAAGAAGAACCCTACTTTGTGCCCCTTTTATGGCCCATCCCTAGCCAAAGTTTGTGCCTCTGCCTCACTTTGCCCTTTTGGAAGCTGGGCATAAGAATGGTGTCCCTCTCCTGGTGGCTTCAGCATGTATAGCTCCCTGAATATCGTCATCTCCATGGTCCAGGTGGAGGAGAAAGCTGAAGGTGGCCCAAGGACTAGAACCATCTAGCATCCTCCTTCTGTCCTACTGCCCATCCCGGGCCTGCCTCTGACCACCATTCACCCTCAACCTGCTGCAGGGCCCAGCCTCGCTCCACGTAAGCAAAGCTGCCAGCAGGGTCCTTTGTGGGGCTGCTCCCCTGTGGCACTCCCTAGGGGCCCCACCATGGGGCAACAGATGGACCTATGGTCTCTACAGAACAATGGTGGGGGAGGGGCCCTGGCATCGCCTGCCCCAAACAGGAAGTGCTGCATGAGCTTCAAAGAACTGGCAGGGCCAAGGGGCTGAGTGGCTGGAGCCACTGCCAGGACTGGCGGCTGCCTGAAGAGATGCCTGCCAGCCTCGGGATGCCTAGCCTTCAGTGGGGGTGGGGCTGCAGTGGCAAGGGCAGCTGGGTTTTGGGCAGAGGATGCTTTGCGCCCTCAGTGCGGCAGCCTCTGACCTGGAAGCAGGCTGAGGGAAGGGGGCTCCGACACAAGGCTGTTTCCCGGCTCTGCTGCCACCCGCCAGCGGGACTGCAGGTTCTTTCCCAGGCCACAGTGGGTCTGGCCCTCCAGCAAGTAACCGTGAGGGGCAGGGCTGGCACCAAGCCTGCCGCCCACTCCCTGCCTCCTGCTCCCAGCTGCTCTGCTCAGAGCCTTTTCCTCTCCACTTCCTGTTCACACAGGGGGGGGCGGGAAGTGGAGGGAGGAAGTTGGGGGGAGGCGTGTAGGGGGGACCCATTGAATAAAAGGAATTAACCGTTTCCCTCCTCTGACCTCTGGGAATTTCCGCCTGTGAAAGTGTCTCGAAGAATCTGCAGAGCTGGGGCAGTGGGGAGGAGGTGCGCCCCTCGTGGCCCCCTCCCCTTCTCCCTCCCCCGGTGGTAGTGGCGGGCCTGATAACTCCCTCTCGGCCCCCTAACCTTTTGTTTCCCTGGCGCCAGGGGGGCCAGCGCCAAGGGCAGCCTGGAGCCTGGAGGCCCCCTCCCAACCAATGGGGTTGGGGTGCCCGGCTTGTGACCCGAGCTCGGGGCAGGGGGACGCTGCGCAGGAACTGCGGGAGTTGGTGGTCCTGGGGGAATGAGCTCACACCCGGGCTGGCCAGGCTCTGAGCCCCGCGCCCTCCCTGCCAGGGTTGGTGCCTTTGACCAGTCTGCTCTGGGGACAGGAGAAGGGCGGCGAGCGGGTCACCCGGGCCTCAGACGTAGGGCGGGCACACCCTCCGGGGGCCACACCCCCCTGGAGCGGAGGAAAGGAGCCGGTGAGTTCAGGAAGCCAGTAGACAGCGCCCCCTAGTGCCCACCGCTGACTCGGCCAGGCGGCCCCCCAGGGCCCTCTCAAGGGCGGGCCTCAGGAAGCACCTGCTCTCCAGGACCAGTGGCCGCCCTGCATCTCCCCCAGGTGGCTTCCTTGTTTACAGGCCTCCTGCCCTGATCCCAGCGTCACTGCCTGTGGCCACTCCTCCTATTTCCAGTGACCGCTCCAGGAGCAGCTCATTCATCTTGGCCCCTACCCACGTAGCTGCTCCCCCACCCCACCCCCTCCTGGCCCTCCCCCAGGCTTAGGGCCAAGGCCCAGAGGGCCGTCTCTCTCCCCTCCACTCCAGGCCTTGCTTGGTTTCCAGGGATCTAAGAGCTGTGGCTTCCCGTTGCCCTGACTCAACGGAACCCCATTCTGTCAGTGCCAGAGAAGACTGGGGCCTTTTTCCAGGAAAGAGGAAGCAGCCTAGGACCAGATGGGCAGGCTTAAGAGAGGACAGAAGGGGCAGGGGTGTCCCAAGCTTTCTTAGCCAAGTCCTCTGGGAGGAGGGAGCAATAGGGCAGTGTCTGTTTAACTAACATGTATTAGGCACCCCATTATGTGCAAAGACAGAAGCCCCAAGCTGTTCCAAGTAAGCAAGTGACCATGCCAGTGGTGGGCCAAGGTTTATACGTAGTTCTCGCTGACAGTGGGGAATACGACCCTGAGCCCACTACTGGGCATGTCTAGGTGTGAGGGGAGCCTTAGGCCACATGGGGAGCAGGAGCCCTCCAAATCTTCCTGGAACGGGGGAAACGGAACAGGATTAGGATGCCCTCTACTCACCCAGTGGGACCCTACCCCCCATTTGCTTCCATTCTGGCTTCTGGGGCAAGATGGGGAGTCTGAGGCTCATCAAAGATGGGTGGCTTCTGGCCCTATTCCTTGGCAGGGGCCATGAAGAGACCCCGTTGTTCTAGTGGCTGGAAAAGAATAAGCAGGGCAAGATTCTCCCAGGGCTGCAGAAGATAAAAGTCTTGGAAGAGGATTAGGCTGCAGGGGCAAGAGAGACGCCTGCAGTCACTAGCCAGGTGACCTGACCCCAGCCTGATTCCAGGAACACTCACTTGTTATTTTGTTTCAGTCTGGGCGGCTGATAGACCACACCCATAAACCTGGGCAGTGGACTGTGAACACCAGTCCAGGGAGCAAAGGGTGCTCAGCTGACGTCACGGGAAGGCCCTGCTTCAGGACTCCCTAGGGCTTAGCCTCGAGCCACAACTAAAGAACTGTAAGCTGGGGGGATGGGCAGGTCAAAGGAGATAGATGGAGAGAAAACATATCTGCCAAATGCCATGGATGGTGGCAGTGGTAGTCTCGCCTCCATGTTGGACCTCAACATTATGGTTAAAGGACTTCCCTGGTGGTCCAGTGATTAAGACTGCTTCCAATGCAGGGGGCACAGGTTTGATTCCTGGTCGGGGAACTAAGATCCCGCATGCCATGCAGCTTTGCCAAAAAAAAATCATGGTTTAATGCCAGACAGTGGTAGGGCAGTATCAAAATTGGGCAGAAGTTGAGAAGGCAGGGATGCAGGCTGGCAAAGGGAGGGGCAAGCAAAATCTACCATGCGTAAGGGCCAGTGGAGGAAGGAAGAACGAGGGGCTAAGATTTATGGTTAGGCAGTGGAGATTACAAATAAACTCTTGGGAACAACTAGGGAGGGAATAGACCTAGGAAGCACCAGTGGAGAAAGTGACTTGAGAAATCAGCGCCCCCTGCTGCCTGAGTGTGGAGGGTTCTGTGGGGAGCAACACCACCTGCTGGCCAAAGGGAAGAACAGTCCCTGCTCCTAGACTTCGGAGGGTGGGCCCTAATTACCAACCGAAGCCTGGAATCAGAACGGATACAGTGGAAGGCAAAGTGAGCAGAAAATGGCAAAAATCATCCTGTCACATCTCCAGGAAAAGGTGCAAGGGCCAAGGCTTGAACATGCAGGGCCCTGGCAGCTTCCCCGTGACACCCTAGCCCCTCTTGGAGATCACTCACACACCACTCTGCCCAGCATCAACACAAAGCCATCAACTCCAGTCACCAGTGCAGTTTAATGCTCTCCACCCCATCACCATCTCCCACTGTCCTCCGTGAGGTCCTCTGCCCCAGGGTATCCCTCACACTGGAGCCCCAGTGTGCACAAGAGCATGCCCACCATCAGCACCACCTTTCCCCCCATCCCATGCCCAGGACTTGGAGGGGTTGTCTTTTCACCTGTGGGACCTAGAAGCCGACAGAAGAGAGGGCTTCTGAGGGAGAAGAGCCACAGAGTGAAAAGGAATAATGGTAGGTAGTGCTCCAGAAAGAGAACATGATGTGTGTGAGGAGGGAAAAGGAAGAAAGAGCTGTTAGACGCAGGGGGGATGGTAGTGGGGTCAGAATTCTGACTTCTCCAGGCTAAGGCCCTCTGTTGGGAAGCAGGCTGACGGCCTGGCAAAACAGCAGCTCTAAGGCAGCCCTGAAGAACAGCACGGGCAGCTGGCAGAATGCACTCATAGCTCACCCCTCGAGGACAACAGCTATGATTCCGCTCCCCCCCACCACAGTCCCAGCCCAGCAGACCAAGGACAGATGACGCTGTGGCCTTCCCAAGAAGGGACAGCCCCCGACCGCCTGCCCACCTATCGGGGTTGACACATTCCTACAACCAACTGAGGTGCTCCTCCTCGTAGCGCTGAGGGTCGATGAAGGGCCGGTCAATAGAGCGGATCATCAGCTCCCCACAGTACACGCACTCAGCGGCCACCAGTTCATCCAGGTCAGCCTTGAGCTGTTCCCGGCTGGGCCCCCCGGTGGCAGCGCCCCCCTCGGCCTCCTTAGCCCGGGCAGAGCCCTTGGCAGGGGGTGGAGCGGCGCCCAGCTTTCGCTGTAGCTCCTCGAGCCGAGCCTGCTTGTAGGCCGGCAGGCCAGGCCGCACGGCCTGCAGCAGGCAGTCAGCGTGAAACATGTGGCCACAGAGGAAGAGGTAAAAAGGGCGGTTGAGCAGGGGGAAGTCGCAGGTGGCACATTTGTCCTGGGGCTCCACGGTGCCATAGCGGCCCCGCAGCTCCTGCAGGTCTCGCCGGATGCGCTGGGCGCTGGCCGTGGCCTCTTCCATCTCCCGCTGCAGCTCTTGGATGTGGTGGTTGTAAGCCTTCAGCGAGCTGCAGATCGCCTCCTTGAAGTGGTCGATGGTGACGAAGTCAGGGAAGAAAGGCAGCACGTCCTCGATCTTGAGCAGGGGGCAGCTGGCCAGGCAGGCCATGGCCGTCTGCACATCCTCCTCCTCCTGCACCACATGCCGAGCAATCTTCAGCCACAGCTTCTTGCGCAGCTCCTCATCTTCCTCGGGCAGGTCAGCACACTGCTTGGCCAGGTCCACGTCCACCTGTGGGGAGGCTGAGAGCGTTAGGGTCAGGTCCCACTCAGGACAGGGTCTGTGGGAAAGACAGAGGCCCAGCACTCCTGGCAGCAAGTGAGACGGGGCTCCTCGGGGCTGGGAAGGAACCTGTCTCAGTAATGGGCCTGCCTCTGTCAGAGCTACGCAAACGCTACTTATGATGGTGGGCCTGCAATTTTAGTGAATTTACAAATCACCTGGGGAGCACATCCAAAATACAGATTTCTGGGCCCCACCCACAGACATTTTGATTCAGTAAGTCCTGGGTTCAGACCCAGGAATTCCATTTCTTTTTTTGGCCTCGCTGCGTGGCTTGCGGGATCTTAGTTCCCCGACCAGGGATCAAACCCATGCCCTTGGTAGTGAAAGTGCAGAGTTCTAACCACTGGACCGCCAGGGAATTCCCTCGAATTTTATTTATTTATTTTTTGCGGTACGTGGGCCTCTCACTGTTGCGGCCTCTCCCATTGCGGAGCACAGGCTCCGGACGCGCAGGCTCAGCGGCCATGGCTCAGGGGCCCAGCCGCTCCGCGGCATGTGGGATCCTCCCGGACCAGGGCACAAACCCGTGTCCCCTGCATCGGCAGGCAGACTCTCAACCACTGCGCCACCAGGGAAGCCCCCCCCTCAAATTTTAAATAGCACTTCACACGATCCTACGCAGGTGACAATTCATGATTTGAGCAATGCAACTCAGCACTTTCCCCTTCTGCAATTGTGGCTAGCAGGTATGCAGAATTTACCTGTGAGGGAAGTACTATAACATCATCCCCATTTTGCGTCTGAATAATCTGAGGCAAAGAGAGGTTCAGAAACCAGCCTGAGGTCACACAGCTTAGTAAGAGGCAGAACCAGAATTCAAACCCTGACTTGAGTCTGTGTTCTTAACCTCTATACTACAGTTCCTATCTGGGAGAGAAGCCAGCACCCCCTAGCCACAGTGTCCCTCTGACCCTTCAGCACCTGAAGCTACTGCTCTCCAGGCCCCTCTCCTGGACAGGGTCAAGGCTCATTGGCTCACCTGCAGGGCCAGGTCCACAGCCTCCTCATACAGCTCCAGGACCTTGTAGACATGGACGCAAGCATGGTGGTGGCCATGCTCAGCACAGAGCCGCAGCGCGTACTTGAGGTCATAATGTACCCGGTGGGGGCTGGCCCCGGCCTGCTCGAGGTAGGCCAGCAGCGAGGCTGGCTGGCCTCGGGCATAGAGCGACAGCAGGTAATTGTGAATGGCCTGCTCAGTCTCGCCCAGCACGTTCACGCAGAACTCCATGTAGCGGATGGCCTGGCTCACCTGCTGGGCCTCGCCACCCTGGCTATAGTTCACCAGGGCAGGGATGAGCTGCCGGGCATCCAGCCGGCTGCCCAGCTCAATCCAGGCATCCACCAGCTGGCGAGGGATGTGACGGATGAGGATGGGTGAGAACTTGTAGAAGAGCTGGGGGTCACGGTGGCGGGCCAGCACAGCCAGGGCCTCCTCATAGGCCTCATGCTGGCAGTGGTATGCCACCACGCGCTCGTAGTCCTGCATGATCACAGCGAAGTATACCATGTGCTCTGTGTCCCCGTGGCTGGCGAGCAGCTCGTGGATGGAGGCCCGGCTGGCGAAGAGCCACTCCTTGTGGCGGGGGCTGCTTAGGAAGGCGCGGAAACGCTCCCGGGTTTCCCGGTAGAGGTTCAGGGCCTCAGGGTCACCCTGCAGGGCCCCGAGTCGGCTCAGGTAGAGCTCCGTCAGCCAGGCGGTAAGCAGTGTGGCCTGGGTGCGCTCAGCAGGTTTCAAACTGGCCAGTTTTCGCTGCAGGAACTCGGCCAGCGCCTCCTCCTGGTGGGCCTCCAAGAACTTGAGGGCAATCTCCTCAAAGTAGCTCTGAGTCAGGGCGTAGCAGCGGGCACTCTCCAGGTAACGATGCTGGCGGAAGCAGAAGTCGGCCTCCCGGGCCAGGACCGTGTCCAGGCAGTCAGGCCGCTCTCGGCAATACTCTTTGGCCAGGTCGAAGCGGTTCATGTCCAGGTAGGTGCGCCAGACATCCCGGGCCTCCCGCTGTACCTGGTAGCGGAAGACGGCCCGCTCGGTGTGGGACCACAGGTGGCCTGTGGAGGAGTCCTTCACCATGTGCTTCAGCGGCCCAAACTTCTCCAGGAAGTGGTCCCGCAGCACCACCTGCCCCGTCAGCGTGCACACCGCCTCCACCCGGTCCGCCAGCAGCAGCAGGAAGTGGAACTGGGTCAGGACGATGGCCAGGGGTGGGCTGGCCCCAGGACCCACCCCCTCTGGGTACTCCCAGACCCGCTCCTCACTCAGCAGGGAGTCGGGACGCCCACAGTCCAACGAGCCATACAACACGCCATCCCCCATCATCCAGGCGAAAGCCCGGGGTGCAGAGCGCAACTTGGGGGTGTAGAAGGCCAACTCACTGTAGCCCAGACTGCTGGGGAACTCACGGAATGGTGGTGGGTGGTCAGTGTAGGCAGCAAAGAGCCCTGAGAAGCCCTGGGCCTCAGCTCCCTCGGCTGCTCGGCCTATGAACTGGAAGAGGCGCTGCCGAGTGGTGGCGATGACAAACCCACGCCCTTCAGGGCCCCGCTCCGCCTCGAGGGAGCACACAGGTGCTGGGCCCCCTTCTTCGTTTAGCACATACAACGGACGGAAGTAGAGATCCGGGGCAGGGCCGAAAAGCCCACCCTCGCTGGCCGAGAGCTCTGCTTCAAAGATCTGGCCTTGGGTAGTGCCGACCAGGATGGGGCCTGTGCTGCTCTCAGTACCCAGGGCCTTGTTCCAGCCCACACTCTCCACCAGCTGCCCCTTCCAGCGTGCCAGGGGCCGAACTTTCTGTCCATTACGGTTCACGTAGAGGACCTCAGTGCTGCTCAGAGCGATCAGCAGGTGAGAGCCTGGAGTGGGGGAGAGCATGGCACCCTAGAGGATGCTGCCATTCCCACACTCAGATCCCACCCACCCAGGCAGTGACCTACCCTCAACACCCCCCACCCCCTACCCCCATCTCAGAACTCTACCACCACTTACCAGTAGGGTCCAGGAACATCTTGTGAACTTTGGCATCATCCTTGCGCCCCAGCTCCATGTGGTTGGGTTCATTTGCTTTGCCTAAGTCAATGCTGTTGGGACAAGAGTCACAGCCTCACTCCAGAGAAGGGCAGATCCTTCTGTTGAATCACAGACCTCTTTATAATCTGATGAAAGGCACAGCCTTTCTTCCCTGAAATCTACATAGACACACAAAATTCTGAATACAATCCCAAGGGAACTCTGAAACACATGTGGGGTCCTCCTTAAGAACGCTCAGCTCTGAGAACACCCCCACTTCATTCTGAGAAGTCACTAAGCAGAAGTCTTTTCCTTCTGCTCAACATACCTCCAGTGCATCTAGGAAGATAGGCAGGGGTATCCCAGAATGCCGGGGTAAAAAGGGAACAACAAATAGTAGCTAATGTTTACTGAGCATTTTCTATATACCAAGCACCATGCCAAGAGCTTGAGCTAGTATGACCTTAACTAACCTTCACAATAACCTTGAGGAGTGCTCCCTTAAGATTATTTCCTATTTAAGGTATTTCCCTTATTAAATTCTTTTCAAATTATATGCTCATTCTAACTAAAGAATCAATACAACAGTGTATGAAGAAAAAGTTAATGATTTTCTTCCCAAACTCCTATTATTCCCAATGGAAAAAACTGATGTTAACATCTTTCTCCATGTTCATAATATAAACAAGCTTATTTTATCAGTTTTTACAAAAATGTTTTCACATTGTATATATGTGTGTGTATGCATATTAATTTATAATTTGCTTTTCTCACTTAATGATATTTCATGAACATCCCACTGGGTCAACAGATACAGCTAACTCATTGTTTTAATAACTGCATAATATTCCCTTTTATGGGTGAACTATAACTTAATCATTTTCCTATTGATGGATATGCAGCTTGGGTCCAGTTTTTCCTACCACAAATACTGCTGGAATCAACATCCTTGTATCTATACCTTTGTAAACTGGTACTTTTCTTTCTATGGTATGTATTCCCCAAAGTGGGACTGCCAGGTCAAAGTTATAGATATTTCAGTGTTTAACAGACATTGCCAGATTATTTTTCCAAAAGATGGTGGCAATTTATACTCTTTCCAGCAATGTATGAGAGTCCATCTCTGTGTATCTTCACCAGCATCATAGATTGCTATTTAAAATTTTTGCTAATCTGATAGGTTGAAAAAAAATGATATCTTACTGTGATTTTGATTTGCATTTCCCACAGGCTGAAAATTATTTTCAGATGTTTACTGGAAAATTTGCAGTTCCTCTTCTGTGAACTGCTTGTTTATCTTGTTTACCCTCCCTTTTCTACTGAACCGTCTTTTTTCGTTGTTTTTTTTTTTTGGCTGCACCTCACAGCTTGCGGGATCTTAGTTCCCCAACCAGGGACTGAACCTGGGCCCCAGCAGTGAAAGCGCCGAGTCCTAACCACTGGATCACGAGGGAATTCCCTGGACTGTCTTTTTCTTATTAATTTCTAAGGGCTTTTTAAGGAACAGGAATGTAAATCTTCAGTCATATGTAGAAAAACATTATTTTCCCACCATCTTTTGTCCTGACCTGCTTCATATGCTTTTTTATTTTTATTCTGTCATAACAGCAATCACTATGTGGTCAAATCTATCTACCTTTTCCCTTGTGGATTCTGGATTTTCCAGCTTGAGTAAGAAGGTCTCTCTTCAGCCCAAGAACATTGAAATTTATTAAATATTCTTTTAACATTCACACTATTTTTTATATTCAAATAATTATTCCACTTAGAATTCATTTTTATGATACAGAGGTTTAGCTCTGTTTCATCCCAGATGGTTATTCTGGATAGATAAACAATTTTGCTGACACCTTTGTCATATATTAGTTCCATTTACTTATACTATATATTTCCAGTTTTATTGAGATATTTTATTTCCATTTATAGTGGATTTATTTCAGGACTCTAGACCGTTTCGCTTATCTACATGACTAACTTGTGGGTTGGTACTGTCTTTAACAGATGAAGGGATGTGTTCAGAAAGACTGGATGACTTTCCATCCCTGTTAAGTGGGAGAGCTGAGCTCAGAGTCTGGGTCTACTACTCTACTGGTTCTCTTTAGGAAGGGATAGGATATTTCCTGAACATTCCAAATCCACTGTTTAACCTGCCCAGAGTGGAAAAAAGGCCCGGTCAGTCAGTAGTTCCAAAATACCACCAATCCACTCCCTACTCCTAAACCTTTTGGGTCCTCACTTACCGGAGTAGTGTATCCTTGCCCAGGCTCATGCAGAGCTGATTGCAGGAGACGACAAGACTGGTGATACGCTCAGAAGGGGTAAAGTCAATGCGCTGCCTCGTGAAAATGGGCACTTCCTTCTCTAGCTGGGCATTCACATATCCTAGGTGAGGAGCCAAGGAAAAGTTAGCTATGGAACAGAGGGAGGAAGGGCAACATATTGCTCTCCACCTTCCCAACATATTGCTACCCCGGGACCTTGGTTAGCCACCACTTGAATACCAATATATCAAGCAGTTTGCTAATCACCTCTACATTAGTCTTAGGCTACATTAGGGGTTCTGGGCTCTTCCCACATCTCTGAAATCAGTGAGGGGTTGATTCTTTGAACCCTTGGGATGCTGTTACACCATGATATACCTGCTCCCAGTGGTAATCGGGTGGGTGGGGAAGGGTTGGGTGTTCTCCCTTAACAATCTTTGGCCAAGCAATCCCAGCTCAACTAAAGTAGTCTAGTTCCGCTCTCTCCCCTCCTCCTTGCCCATGCAGTAATACTCTCAGTGAGTCTCCAGAAGAATGAGGGTGGAGGGATCCTTGGGGAATGCTTCCAATCAGTTGGTTAAACTGCTGCAAAAACTTCCCCTCAACGCCCAGCTGCACACAGCTCTAGCAAAAGCCTAAAGTAATTCATTTTCCCCTGTTCAGTGACAAAGTTCCCTCTAGGACCATCCCTCCTTCCCCTACGACACTCCCATTTCACCAGTTCTTTGCCCACTCTTTTCCTCCCACCTCCAGAAGGGGCCTGGTGGGAAAAACACTGAATCAGATGAAGCCTATTCTCATCTGAGCCTATTCTCATCTGAGCCTATTCTCAGTTTTCCCAACTGCGGCCCTGTAAGCAAGACACTTCCTTATCTGAGTCCCAGTTCCCTCTTAGAAGGACCCTAGTGGCAGGGCCTAGATCACGCGGCTGCTCTTGCTGCTCTTTCAATCTTCGACCATCCACCAGCTGGGGGCCATAAGTGCCTGAGGAGAATCAAGGGCCTAGGCCCAGACTGCACGTCCAGGAGGTGAACCCGAGCTCCTGGAGCCAACCCCTCCGCTCCTCTCTTGCAGATGCCGGGAGAGCTAAGAGGTGCAGCGGCGCCCTCACTTCCCTTACCCGAGTGGGGGATGCCGACGCTGGGGCAGCCGGGCTGCAAGACGGCCGAGCGGGAGAGGGAGTCCTCGTATTCATCCAGGATAGACGCCATGGTGCCCGGCCTGTGGGTCCTCCGTCTTGGGCCCAGGGATTACAACAGGGCTCCCCCCAGGGATCCCCGTCTCCCCGGATTGGAAGCTGCGACTCCCCAGCCTCGACAGGGATCTGACAGATCCTGGCAATCCGCCGCCGACTCCTCCTCTTTAAAATCCTGAGGATCTTCTCACTCTCGCCTTACAGAGCGAGAAGACCGGGGAGCTCTCCCCCTTGAATCTGGCGCAGTACTGCACCCAACTCCCGCCCCCAGGAGATCACCGGCTCTCCCTAGCCGATCTCAGGTGATCCCAACCTCGCCCGAGCAGCTCAGCTGACTGCCGCCCCCGGGACGCGCGCCTTTAACGTCATTTCCGGGTTCTCAGATGCCCACGTTTGCTCCCGCAGAGAAGTCGCGAGGCCGGCCCTTGGGAGATGCGGTGAGGACTGCGGCGGGAGGGCGGGGCCGGGGTGGTGGTGGTGTCGGGGGCTGGGCAAGGCCTATCCCGCTCTCGAGGGGCGTCGGGTGGGGGAGCATTGCACATGTCCGAGCTGTAGACTAGCTGGGTGGTGGGCGGGCCCCGCTGAACACAGGCCCCTCTGGACCCTGCTGCAGTTCCAGGCTTTGACACCAGGAGGCAATCCCAGCTTTCTCAAACCCCCTTCCCCCACCCGCCCAGCGCAATCTACCCCCAGACAAGGAGCGGGTCCCCAGCACCTTTCAGGCCCAGGCTTCCCTCCCTCAGAAGACTGCTCAGCCTCTCTGTCCAGCTCCCGCTCCCACCTTTTAAAACAGCCCGTTGGGGACATCCCTGGTTGCGCAGTGGTTAAGAATCTGCCTGCCAACGCAGGGCACACAGGTTCGAGCCCTGGTCCGGCAAGATCCCACATGCCACGGAGCAACTAAGCCCATGCGCCACAACTACTGAGCCTGCGCTCTAGAGCCCGTGCTCTGCAACAAGGGAAGCCACCACAATAAGAAGGCTGCGCACTGCAGGAAGAATAGCCCCCACTTGCTGCAACTAGAGAAAGCCCGTGCACAGCAACAAAGACCCAGTGCTGCCAAAATTTTTTTAAAATAAAATAAATAACTTTTAAAAATAAATAAATAAACAGCCCGTTGCCCTAGGTCCCCAAGAGAACCTCCCGTTCTTCAATCTAATCGCCATCGTAATCCTACCTTCACAAGGCACTGGCCTCTCTTCTCCCACATCCAGGGGCCCACCAGGTCCAGAAAGTGGCAGAGCTGGTGGCTTGGCCAGCAGGAAGCCATGCTCGTGACGTGTACCCAGGAACATGGCCACAGCGCTGTGGGAGCACGCAGGAGCGGGTAAGAAATGCCTGAAAAGCCTGGCAGGAACGAGAGACAAGAGATGTTGGAGGCGGGTGGGGAATCCAGAGAGGCGGAACAGCGAGAGTTTGGGTGCAACTGCTGTTGGGTTTCTCTCTTCCACCGGCCTAGGCGACCCAGACGGAGTCTGTTCCCTTCTGGGGCCCATGGGCCTTGCTACCTTGCTAAAGTGAAGGCTCTAGGCCAGGGTCACCGGTGTCCTGGCTTTAACTGGTAGCCCGAGAGTAATGACTAAGCGCGCCTCCTGTATTCTCAAAAGCGTCCAGGTGTGCACCGTACACTGTGTGGTTATGCTTTTCTTGCCGAACTTTCCTGATAGGCGCAGAGGACTGGACCCTCACCAGCCCTCACCGAAGGCTCTCTGGGCCTGCAGTGGCCCCGGCCTGGTTCGTGGGCCAAAATAACTTCTCGCTGCTCCCGGGTCGGCTTCTCCTGCCCGAAACCTGCGGCCACGACGCGGCTGTACCGCCAGGGGCGCTGCGCGGCAGGCTAGGTCCCAAGAGGGAGGGTGCCCGAGCTGGGAGGTAGGGAGGTTTCCGCCTTGGGAATAGTGATCCCAGCTTGGGAGCTGCTAGTTTGTAAGGCTCCACCCCAGATCACCTGCCGGCTGCATTTAGGGAAATACAGATAGGTCCAGACAGAGGTCAAATAACCAGAAATACCTTTTCTGAGTAACCCACGATGTGCCAAGCACCACACTAAGTTCCTAATATTCATTGTTATTTCATCTTCACACTAATGCTGTGAAATAGGCACTGCCCTTTTCCCCACATTATGAAACCGGCAACTGAAATTCAACATGGTGGAGCAATTTGTCCACGGTCATGTGGCCAGGAAGTGGGGAAGCCAGGAGGCAATATTCAAATCCAAGCAGATGCTGAAGGGTTCACCACCACACTCTCCATGATGCCAGTACAAGCTGAGGGAAGGGGTATACAACTGGATCCTCAGGTCTGCACTGTGCAGAGAGAATGTCCCCCCTGCATGGAGTGGTTAGCATAGGAGGGGTGTCTCAGGGACACAGAATCCTTCCAGCCACCTCCTCACTGTCCCCAGAGTCTCCCTCTTGGTTCCACTGCTCTCTGGGATGTATGGGGTGGGGCCTAAGTGGGCCTTGCTTGCTACAGATTCAGTACATACTCTCTGTTGAGTTGATTACAGCAGTTTTCCCCCACATACTCATTCTTTAATGTTAGGCTGGACTTTGGAGTAAGAGTCAGAGACCAGCCTTCTTATTCCTGCCCAGTCACTCAGTAGCTGTGACACTGTGTGCATTTGATGCTCTTAGCTTTGGTCTCCTCATCTACAGAAATAGATATAATGATACCTAGTAGGTCTGCGTTGAAGAGTAAATGAGGTGATCTAGGTGAAAGTTCCTTGCGATAGCACAATCCAACGTAGAGCATGTGCTCAATAAACTCTAAATGTGGCTTTAATCTGACAGTGGACTCTCAAGTCCACCATCTCCATGAAGCCTCTCTGGACCACAACTTCTCCCTCATAACTGCTATGGCTTTCCTTGCATCAATCTCTACTGGCACCTAATTATGAAACATGGGCATTTTGCTTTTACATAACAGAAGCTGACTGAGGGGAATAACTCAGACATTCCTGAGCACCCAGAATACAGAGATGCCTTAGGGAACTCACAGCTGGAGATACAGATCCACCAGCTCTGACCCCTCAAAACCCATGTGGTAGTTGCTATGAGACAGGTAAGGGCTGACTGCTGGGCCAGGGAGGGAGAACACTGGTGTATGAAAGCTGATGCATTTGAGTTAAGACTTGAAGTGCGTGTATGATTTCCAAGGGTAAAAAAGGGAAAGCATTAAGCAAGCCTCAAGAAAACCAAGAGCAGAGACCTGCAGACAGTGTGATGTTGCAGGTGGGTGTGGGGGAGCTGGAGCACTGGGAGTAGGGCAGTGGGAGAAATGGGACCGGTTGTAGCTACATTGTGAAAGCTATTGAATAGCCATCAGAAGGTTTTGGCTGGGGATGAAACCATCTGATGTGGGTTCTGGAAAGATGGGTGGAGGCTTGGGTGGAGTCCACATCAGAGAGGATGAACTCTAAGGAGACATTTCTGAGGAAGGGTCACTGAGCTCAGTGTCAAGTTAAACACTGGGGGGAGGGAGGCCAGGGAGGAGGCCAGTGCAGGACTGCTCTTGAGACACCTGGCAGATGGTACAGTAACAACTTTGGGAGGAGGAGGAGCTGGGGGTGGGGTGGGGGTGGGGGGAGCAGAGGTCACATGCTTGAGCTCAGTCTGGATGGTTGCACTTGAGGCCCCTGCAGGTATTTACTCCAAGAGACCCAGCACCTGTAAGGCATTCACTAACTAATTGTTTATTAAACAACTGCATGAATGAGCTTTCTCATGCTTCAGTTTCTAATCTGTAAAAGGAGAAAAATCTACCTTGTAGCATTGTATTATAGGATACTATGTAAGTCACTCTGTGCCTGCCTAAAGCTAGATAATGCTCAATACAAGTTAACTATAGTAGTAATTGTTGACTGAATGAAGACTGGGACCGAAAGAAATAATTTAATTGACTTAAGAGAGTAATTAGTTTGTTTTTTCTTTTCATTGAAAAACAGTCTACATTCTTTTTTTTTTTTGGCCGTGCGTGCGGCATGTGGGATCTTAGTTCCCTGACCAGGGATTGAACCTGTGCCCCTGGAGTCCTAATCACTGGACCACCAGGGAATTCCCCAAAAATAGTCTACATTCTTTATTCTACCTCAGAGTATCGGAGACTGTTTCTGACTAGGAAGCCTTAGGCTGATAGTAGATCTGTTTTTTTTATTATTATTATTATTGAAGTATAGTCAGTTTACAATGTTGTGTTAGTTTCAGGTGTACAACAAAGTGATTCAGTTATACATATTTTTTTCTCAGATTCTTTTCCCGTGTATTGAGTAGAGTTCCCTGTGCTATATAGTAGGTCCTTGTTGTTTATCTATTTAGTACATAGTAGTGTGTATATGTTAATCCCAAATTCCTAATTTTTCCCTCCCCCCTACATTTCCCCTTTGGTAACCATATATTTGTTTTCTATGCCTGTGAGTCTGTTTCTGTTTTGTAAGTAAGTTCATTTGTATCATTTTTTTAGATTTCACATATAACTGGTATCATATGATATTTGTCTTTCTCTGATTTACTTCAACTTAGTATGATAATCTCTAGGTCCATCCATGTTGCTGCAAAGTAGTTCTTTTGTTTTTGTTTTTTTAAAAATTTATTTCTGGTTGCGTTGGGTCTTCGTTGCTATGTAGGGGCTTCCTCTAGTTGTGGCGATAGGGGGCTACACTTGGTTGTGGTGCGTGGTCTTCTCATTGCAGTGGCTTCTCTTGTTGTGGAGCATGGGCTCTAGAGCTCAGCCTCAGTAGTTGTGGCACACAGGCTTAGTTGCTCCACGGCATGTGGGATCCTCCCGGACCAGGGCTCGAACCCGTGTCCCCTGCATCGGCAGGTGGATTCTTAACCACTGCGCCACCAGGGAAGCCCAGTAATTAGTTTTTTTAAAAGAGATTTTGTTGTTGTCGTTGTTGTTGTTGAGACTTTCTTTTTTTAGAACGTTTTTACATTTATAGAAAAAGTGAGAAGATAATGGAGAGTTTCCATAAACTTCACATCGTTTCCCTTATAAACATCTTCCATCAGTATGGTACATTTGTTAAAATTCGTGAACCAAAATTGATACATTATTTTTAACTAAAGTCCATACTTCATATTTCCTTAGTTTTTACTTAATATCTTCTTTCTGTTCCAGTATCCCATCCAGGATATGACCTTGTATTTAGTCATCATGTCTCCTTAGGCTACTCTTGACTGTGGCAGTTTTTCAGACTTTTCCTTGTTTTAGGTGACCTTGACAATTTTGAGGAACACTGGGTAGGTAGGATGCTCTCTATTGGAATTTGTCTGATATCTTTTTTTCATGATTAGACTGGGGTTATGGGGTTTTTGAGAGGTAAAGTACCATTATCATCACATCATATCAAGGGTACATATCATCAACATGACTTATCACTGTTGATGTTGACCTTGATCCCCTGACTGAGGTTTGTCAGGTTTCTCCAGTGTGAAGTTACTCTTCCCCTCCTTTCCAGACTGTACTCTTTGGAAGGAAGTTACTATGCACAGACGAGACTTAAGGAGTGGAGATTTATGCTCACTTGAGGGTAAAGTACAAATCATTTGGAATTCTTCTGTGTGGGAGATTTATGGATTTGTTTATAAATTTAATTTTTTATTTTAATCATATATATGATTAAATATATGTGTGTGTGTATATATATACAGAGAGAGAGAGAGAGAGAAAGAGAGCTGTAAGACTTATTAAGGAAACAGAGCAGTCCTTTGCCTCATACCCAGTTAAACTCCTCATCAGGTCTGTTCTTATCTCTCAGTGCTGATCTAAGGATATTGCCAAAATGCACCCCACCCCTCCAGACACCTGAGTATTCGGTTTTAGGTGTTTGCTCCCTCCAGACTGGCTTCTTCCCTGGTACCCCTCCCCTTGCCAGGATCAGGGCCCCTCCTGGGTGCTCCCTCAGCCCTCTGTGCTGATCACCCCACATTATGATCTCCCTGCATTACAACTGCCTAGTAACTCCTCTCTCTCTTTCTTTCTCTCTCCCTCTCTTCTCCCTCCCACCTCTCTCTCCTCTTCCTCCATCCCCTCCTTCCCCTCTCCCCTCTTCTTCCTCCCCCTCCCACTTTCTTCCCTTCCCTCCCCCTCCCTGGGCCAACTGTGTACAGTATAAGCTCGCTGAAGGCAGTGACAGGTGACTTGCAGACCTCCTCCTGCCACAGGGCTGGCACATTGTTGGCTTCTGCTAAAATATGCTGAAAGAAAGAAGGTCCTTGGCTCACTCAGAACACCTCTTTACAACCCTTTGTAAGAGGTAAATTTCTTCTTCTTCCTGTTTGATTCCCTTCCAGATGTTTCCAAATCTACCTAAAATAGTCCCAGTTCTCAAAAAGCCTTCTCCCCTCCCTGTTACTGTCATTCCTTCTCTCACTGAGTGACAAAGCCCTGCCCAAGGCATGTATAGACTCAGCCTGCCCTCTTTCTTCCCACCACCTTCCAGGGTTGTGAAGACCCCAGAGAAGCCACTGGGTGAGAGGGGATAGGACACTTTTTTCACCTCTCTAGGTGGGAAATGAAGGCATCCTCAGGTCAGTGGTCCTGAACTGGGGTTCACAGGTCCTTAGGGGTATGGAAGGCATCCTCAGGTCAGCGGTCCTCACACTGGGGTTCACAGGTCCCAAGGAGAGCACACCAAATAGTTTTAAGGGAATAAGTGTCCAGAGTTTCCCTGGGCCAAAAGTGACCATCAGGAGACGGCCCCTGGGAGCAAGGTCTTATCCCCTTCCACCTCCCCTGCTCCTAACTCTTCAGAACAAAAGTGCACCACTCACCCACCAGGATGGTGAAATGGAAACCACTCCACCCCATGGTACATTGCTTCAGGGCATAAAAATCTTCCAGGAGCCCAGCAAAGAGACCACTGGAATTATTGTTGGTGTCCCCACAAAGAGAATAAAGACCAAGTGACAAGAAAACATCGAACGGTTTCTAATTCGCTAATTCGAATACGATTTGAGAACCTAATCAAACTTTAGTTAATTGAAAAAAAATTGCTAACGGGGACTTCCCTGGTGGTACAGTGGTTAAGAATCCGCCTGCCAATGCAGGGGACACGGGTTTGAGCCCTGGCCTGGGAAGATCCCACATGCCGCGGAGCAACTAAGCCCGTGTGCTACAACTGAGCCTGCACTCTAGAGCCTGCGAGCCACAACTACTGAAGCCCGTGAGCCACAACTGCTGAAGCTGGCGCACCTAGAGTCGGTGCTCTGTAACAAGAGAAGCCACTGCAACAAGAAGCCTACGCACCGCAATGAAGAGTAGCGCCCGCTAGCCACAACTAGAGAAAGCCCCGCGCGCAGCAACGAAGACCCAACACAGTCTGAATAAATAAAACATCATTAAAAATAATTGCTAATATTTTTGGCATATAATTTGGAAGGGAGTCAAATAATCAAGTAATATTGCTATACCAAACCTCCTTCCATTCCCGTCTAAAGATGTATGTGAACAAGGTTTCTCTGCACTTACATTAAACAAAACAAAACAAAAACGTAAGAGAATTGATGCTGAACTTTGTCGCATTCAAGCATTCTATCCATGAATGCATAAACTGATTGAAAACAAAACCAAAAGAGCCTGATGCATCTCATCAAAAAATGTATTTCTTGGGCTTCCCTGGTGGCGCAGTGGTTGAGAGTCTGCCTGCCGATGCAGGGGACGCGGGTTCGTGCCCCGGTCCAGGAAGATCCCACATGCCGCAGAGCGGCTAGGTCCGTGAGCCATGGCTGCTGAGCCTGCACGTCTGGAGCCTGTGCTCCGCAACGGGAGAGGCCACAACAGTGAGAGGCCAGCATACCGCAAAAAAAAAAAAAAAAAAATGTATTTCTTGTATAATTTTACTTTTTATGTGTAACTATATCAAAATGTGTAATATATTTATGTTTTGATGAGTTGAATAATTATAATGATAATTTAATTCAAAAGAAAACAATGTTAAGACTTAGAGCCTCAAAGTCACCAGATATATAACATTATAACGTTAAAAAATGTATATACTAATTACACCCAATTAGGATAAGGTACCAATAAAACTTTCAGTTTTAACTTTCAGTCATAACATACGTTACAGTAAGATTGGGAGCACTGAAAGAGAAAATAAATAACATAAACTTTCCAACTGTTAAAGGAGAGCTTGTTCACATTATTTTAAATGGATGTGTTAGAATATCAAACTCCTTTGGTATTTTAGACTCCAATGTGTATATGTAAAAGAATGAGGTCATAGTACGCTACAGGTGACGTTCTCTGCAGCTATGTGGTATTAAGATGAAAAGTTTTAGTTGTCAGTACCTACAGTTTTATACACTTCTAGGGAGTCTGGGAGTCTTGGTGGGGTGCATGCTTTGGACCAGCACCACCTCTCCAGGAGCCCCTCCCAGGCTGGCCGTTGCCCTCCCCACCACCCTCCCGGGCTGTTTCTCCAGACCCCCTTCTTCTCAGGATATGGAAGCTAACTCAGCCAGATGCTGCTGAACAAGTCACCTGGCCCTTCTGAACTCCTTGTATTTCCTCAACTGTAACTGGTGAGGGTAGAACTAGACCATCTCTAACAGTCTGTAGTTCTCTGAAAGCCAAACCCTTCTCACAGTCCATTTAGAGACACTTGGGGACAGCGCCCAGGGAATAATGGTTTTCAGGGCACTGCCTCCAAGCCAGTTTCTATGCTCCTTATCTATCCCTTAGTCTAGGATACATTTCAAAAGATGCCTCAGCCAGGAAGCCTTCTCTGATTATGCGAAACCCAATAAAATCTAACAACCAGCCCTCATCCTGTCTCCAACCTTTTAGATCATAAGACCTGACACTGGACGTACTTGGGAAGTACCTGCTGAGTTAATGCATGACTTGACACGTTAATGTGCATTTACATCATGCCATCACACTGCATATGTCTGAATAAAACTTGTCTCTGTACTCATCCACGTGGCCTCTTGCAGAAACTGTTTTCAAACTTTTAAAAGTAATGAGATTTTTACATTAAGAACAAGAGTAACAACACAACAACAACAGTAAAATCCAAACTGTTCAAAAAGACCACTAATATGTAGTGTTGTGAGGCTGTGAAGCAACTGGAGCCCATTGCTGGTGGGAATATAAAATGGTGTGATGACTCACAGCCACTTAACATGCACTGACTTTATGACCCAGCAGTTCCATACCTGGGTATTTACCTGAGAGAAAGAAAACATAGTCCACACGAAGATTTGGACACGAATGTCTATAGCAGCTTTATTCATAATAGCCCCAAACTGGAAACAACTCAAATGTCTATCAATAAGAGGGACTTCCCTGGTGGCGCAGTGGTTAAGAATCCGCCTGCCAATGCAGGGGACATGGGTTTGATCCCTGATCCGGGAAGATCCCACATGCCGCAGAGCAACTAAGCCCGTGCGCCACAACTACTGAAGCCCTCGTGCCTAGAACCCATGTCCTGCAACAAGAAAAGCCACTGCAATGAGAAGCCTGCGCACAGCAATGAAGACCCAACGCAGCCAAAAATAAATAAATAAAATAAATAAATTTATTTTAAAAATGTCTATCAATAAGAGAATAAACAAATAGTGGTACATCCATACAATGGAATACAATTCAGCAATTAAAAAGAGAACAAACTAGCCTTACATACAAAAGCATGAATGAAACTCAAAAACGGGCTGAGTGTAAGAAGTGAGACATAAGAGAGTACACAGAGCACGTTTCTGTTTATTTGAAATTCTAAAACGCAAAAACTAAACCTTAGCGACAGAAAGCTGATCAGCGTTTGCCTAGGACCTGGCATGGGGGTGGAGGATTGACTAGAAAGGAGCAAGAAGGAACTTTTTAGGGGAGATGGAAATGTTTTGTATATTGATTGTGGTGGTGTTGATTATGTAGGTGGATACATTGGTCAAAACTCATTAAATTATACACTTAAAATGGGTGCATTTTAGATGTAAATGATATCTCAATAGAGTTGATTGCGATATCAAATTTTAAAAAGATCTCTGCCCACGGGACTTCCCTGGTGGTCCAGTGGGTAAGACTCTGCGTTTGCAATGCAGGGGTCCTGGGTTCAATCCCTGGCTGGGGAGCTAGATCCCACATGCATGCTGCACCTAAGAGAGTCTGCATGCCACAACTAAGAGGAATTCCACATGCCCCAACTAAGAGTCCACACACCGCAACTAAAGATCCCGCATGCCACAACTAAGACCTGGTGCAACCAAGATAGACAGAAAAATAAATAAATAAATATTTTTTAAAAAATAAAAATTAAAAAAATCAAAAGATCTCTGCCCAAATGTCAGAATGGATATTAGAGTTTATAAGACAAAAGATAATAAAACAATAGATAGCATGCTTTGTAGCCCATAATTCTTCTTTTTTTTTGTATTTTTAAAAATTGAAGTATAGTTGGTTTACAATATTGGGTTAGTTTCAGGTGTACAGCAAAGTGATTCAGTTATATATTTTCTTCAGATTATTTTCCATTATAGGTTATTATAAGGTATTGAATATATTTCCCTGTGCTATACAGTAAACCCTTGTTACTTATCTATTTTATGTGTAGTAGTTTGTATCTGCTAATCCCATACTCATAATTTATCCCTGCCCCCCTTCCTTTTTGGTAACTGTAAGTTTGTTTTCTGTGTCCATAAGTCTGTTTCTGTTTTGTATATAGATTCATTTGTACTATTTTTTAGATTCCACATATAAGTGATTTCATAATAATATTTGTCTTTGTCTGACTTACTTCACCAAGTATAATATTCTCTAGGTCCATCCATTTGCTGCTGCAAATGGCAATATTTCATTCTTTTTTATGGCTGAGTAATATTCCATTGTGTGTGTGTGTGTGCGCGCGTGCGTGTGTGTGTATACATATATCATGTCTTCCTAAACCATGTCCATTGATGGTGTAGCCCATGACTCTTATTTTTTTCAAGATTTATTTTTTTATTTATTTAGGCTGCACTGGCTCTTAGTTGTGGCACACTTGATCTTCGTCTCGGCATGTGAACTCTTAGTTGTGGCATGCATGCAGGATCTAGTTCCCCAACCAGGGATCAAACCTGGGCCCCCTGCATTGGGAGCACAGAGTCTTACCCGCTGGACCACCAGGGAAGTCCCCATAGCCCACCATTCTTAAGGGGATGACTGAAACGGGGGTGATGGTGGGGCGACAGATGGGGTTCTGTGATCCTGGCTCAGTCTTAGCCGTGAGGCCTTGGGCAAGCCACTTAACTTCAGTGGAGACTCAGTTTCCTCACCTATAAAGATAATAACAATACCAGTGTATTAGAATGATGACTTTTTGTGTTCCCTATCTGGGTCACAGAAGAAGAAATTCCGAATCTACCTTATCTGACAAATTTGTATTGTTCAGCCTCAGGTGGAGCCATGACTTCATCTGAAAAAACTTGCCCTGTCCCAGAGGAAGATAATTATAACACTAGTGCACCCTTGCAGAGCATTCTCTCTGTACCGGCACTATTCTGAGCATTCTCCATAATTCATGTAACCCTCACAACATTCTATGAAGCAGGTACTATTTTAATCAATCCCATTTTACAGACAAGGAAACTGGGGCCCAGAAAAGACAACAGTTATTAAGGGACACAACCCGGATACCAACCCAGGTGCTTTGGCCCAGAGCCCACGCTCTTAGCCATCAAGCTATCTTGTCTCTTGTTAACAAAAGCATAATTTGCAATAAAGTCAGGGAAAGGAAGTTGATTGAGAAATACTAGCTTTATACAAACTTAAATGTGAACAAAACCCAGTACCTTTCTATCAGCACTTTTACAAAAAATAGTGAAAGGTGATTTCATGGTGGTTTGGAAAATCCTGCTCTGTTTCTAGTTTCAATTGCTGTGGTCTTTCTGAAGAGCAGGCTGGACCTACTAACAGGAGGAAAAAGAGATCTAGTTAGGGAGACCAGCCCTCCTGGGTTTAGCACTGAAAGTTCTGTGTCCCAGGATACCCCCTAGTCCTGGTCGCCCTAGGCTAGCTGTTCCCCAGCGAAATAACCCTGAAGGAAAAGAAAAGCTGTGATGTGACCTGGATTGGGCTCCTGCCTCCCTCTCCAGCTCATTTCTCACCACTCTCTTCCTTGGCCAGGCTGAGATAGTTTTAGTTCCAAAATGGACCAGACTCTTTCCCTTCTGGGCGTGATTCCTGCTGTTTCTTCAGGCTGTTTCCAAGCCCTCTTTGCTTGGTTCACACTCGCTCCAAACCCAACCAGACTGATGAAGTTCAGCAGGTACACACCGATGTGGCCACACCAGTTGTTAAAATATCCACTTCCAGGACTTCCCTGGTGGTCCAGTGGTTAAGAATCTGCCTTCCAATGCAGGGGACGCAGGTTCGATCCCTGGTCGGGGAACAAAGATCCCACATGCATGTCGCAGCTAAGTTCACGTGCTCTAGAGCCCATGTGCCGCAACGATGTGGCCAAAAAAAAAAAAAAAATCCACTTCCCTGAGTGTAACCCTCCCCATCACTCTTCCCCAGGAGCCAGCCACTAAAGGGTTAATATCAGGCACACTAAAGATCTTCTAAAAAGCTGCTCCAGCACAAGGACTAGCATCTCTCTGCAGCCATACCAGTTGTTAAACAATGTAAATATCATCCCTGATTAAAACTATGTAAAATGTGAATTTATATAAGCAATGCCAAGAAGAGAATTTGGATGTCATTATTAATTGAATGCTTGTTTATTGGGTCCTCTTTTTGTAAAGTTGCTAATGTTCATAATGATCATCCTCATCATCAAAGGAAAACACACACTCTAGCGTTAACCCCAGGGAGTTGAGTGGACCTCGGTGGTCTCAGGCCCCAACTTCTATTCAAGAGGAGGCTTTGGGCCAGTGGAGCCAGTCTTTGAGGAGAAGTAACTGAGGATTTGGCTGAACCCAGGGCTTGGCCATTTGGACAAGTGCTTGTGACATCAGGGAAGGTGGGGCTGCCTGCTTCTCAGTCTCTTTATCATTTGGCAAATCATGCCTCCCCATTCATTTATTCATTCCACAAAGAGTTGATAAGCTCCTCCTAAGTGGGATGCCACTGGACTGGGGCAGTAAGAGCCAGAAGTTGTATGAGACCCTCCCTGTTCCCAGCTGCTTGAAGTATATGATATGCACACAGGAAACACATAACGTTCTCAAAGTGAGAGAAACAGACAATGAGTTTAGAGAAGGGAGGTTAATGTAGGGTAGGGCGAGGTGGGGAAAGAGGTGAGGCCTGTTTTGTTCATCCACGTGCACTCAGCACTTTCCACAGTGACTGCCCCACAGTGGGTTCGAAAAGAACCTCATGGAATGAAGGAATGAATGAGAACAAACTATTCATAATTCTGCCATTCAGAGGTAGTCATTGACATGTTGGTGCATTTCCTCTTTTTTTTCTAAATATACGACAAATATATTTTTTAATTTCAGTAACTTTGTAAAATTTATTTATTTTTGGCTGCGTTGGGTCTTCATTGCTGTGCGTGGGCTTTCTCTAGTTGTGGTGAGCAGGGACTACTCTTCGTTGCAGTGCACGGGCTTCCCATTGCTGTGGCTTCTCTTGTTGCAGAGCATGGGCTCTAGGTGCACGGGCTTCAGTAGTTGTGGCTCATGGGTTCTAGAGCGCAGGCTCAGTAGTTGTGGCACACGGGCTTAGTTGCTCCGCGGCATGTGGAATCTTCCCGGACCAGGGATTGAACCCGTGTCCCCTGCATTGGCAGGTGGATTCTTAACCACTGCACCACCAGGAAAGCCCAGTAACTTTTTTTTAGTGTAAAATAACATGTTCATTGTAGAAAAAGGAGAGAAAATGATGATAAAGCAACATAATATTAATTGCTAACATGTGTTTAGTGTTCATTATATATCAGGCTTCCCACCCAATGGCGATGAATCTCCATATTTTGGTCTATGTCCTTCATATAGGACTCTCTTTTATTCTAACTGTACACTTAAAAAAAAAATACCTGGGCTCAAACTGTTTATATAATTCTGTATCATTTAACTTTTTTTTTTTTTTTTTTTTTTGCGGTATACGGACCTCTCAGTGTTGTGGCCTCTCCCGTTGCGGAGCGCAGGCTCAGCGGCCATGGCTCACGGGCCTAGCCGCTGCTCCGCGGCATGTGGGATCTTCCCAGACCGGGGCACGAACCCGTGTCCTCTGCATCGGCAGGCGGACTCTCAACCACTGCACCACCAGGGAAGCCCTAACACTATTTTTAACATTTTCCTACATCATTGGAAGTTCTCTTAAGGATTATTTCAGTGGCTATTTATCCCATCCTGGGGGTATACTGTAATTAGAGGCTGTGGGAAGCCAGCAGGGACTTACTTGTACAGTCTATCCAATGGCAAACAGGGATTCACTATAGGTTTTTTAGTGGGAGGGTGACAGAATAAACTTGTCTTAGGAAGATTGAGCGCACTAGAAATGAGCAAAACAAAGCCAGGGAGGCAGGCAGGAGGTGATTCTTTGCGCAAGGGATGCTAAAAGGAAGAGGGGCGTCAAGTACTTCACGAAAAGGACTGAGGACGGGGGAGGATTGAGAGGAGGGAGTCCAAGTGCATCGGAAGGTTTGGAGAGTATTCGGCTCCAACTCCTTCCAATTCATTAGCTTGAGAGAATTGTGCTACGTGATCAGAAATAAGGAAGTTAGAAGGGGAACTCTGTTAATGAAAGGAGAGGGGAGTTCTTTTACATGAACGTTTTTAGCTGGCAACTCCTGAAGGCAGTTAAAAAAAAGAAAAAAATACTGGCCAGGGCTTGAGTGCAGAGTCTGGGCAGGAAAGAGTTGTCTGAGGGGAGCAGTAGCAGTTGGGATCAGGTAGATGGAGACGGGGTGGAGAGAAAGACAGGGAGAAGCAAAGGCTAAGCAAGGCTGGATGCGGGACAGTGGGCAGGGCAGGGCGGAAGCCCCAGAGGCAGCCTGATCCTAGAGACAGATGGCATGGAGGGGCTGGAGGGCTGACTAGCAAGATCCTGTTCCCCTGGCACCAGGAGGCTGACTCAGCCCAGGCCGCTGACTTTGCCGCCAACTCTCTCCCAGGACACAAGTACACCGAGTAGAGAAAAACCCAATTAATTAACTGGAAAGCCTGGTGAGTGTGCAGCCTAATTATTGTATTATCATCAGTATGTTGGTAAATAAGTAGTGTTCTTCCCAGGTTTATTGAAGTATGATGGACAAAGAAATTAAGTGTTAGATATAAAATTCTTTTTCTTGCATCCTCTTTTTATTTCAAAGCTTTCTGACCTGCCCATTGAGTCTCTGGGCTCCTTCTGAGTAGCAAGCCTGATTCGGAGGCTTTGGAGTGGAGTATGCAGAAGAAATAGAAAAAGACTACATGAGGTGCATTTCACTCACAAAGAGCCTGTGCACTGAACTTTTTGAGTAAACTCTTTCTTTTTTGTTAATCCCTTTTTCAGCAATAGGAAAATCATGGTGGTGGGGTACGGGTAGATTTCTTTTGGTTTATTCTTACTGAGTTGAGGTTTTGCTGTAGGTATTCCAATGTATGCAGTAATTTTAAATAAGATATGGGCTTAACAGAAATGCCTAAGAATTTGACCATACCTGAGTGTGAACCTGTGGATTGCTGGTTCTGGGACTGTCTGCCACTTACTAGCTTCTTTGATCTTGAGGCTAGTCCCCTCACTTCTCTGGGCCCCTGTATACTCCCCCCAACACCCCTCACAGACCCCAGCAATTGCACTTGGGTATCATGTGAGATAGGGCAAACTAAAGCACTTTTACAAGTCTAAAGCTCCATACACCTTGTGTTGGACACTTTGGAAACAAAATGTTATGACTGCCGTGATTCAATGTCAGGGCCACGTTTTAGTTTTGTTTTGTTTTTCTGCTAATTAAAACTATTTTATTAATCTTACACTCTCCCTAAGCTAGCTAATTTTTTTTAACTTAGGGCTTAGGTTTTTGGGGTTTTTTTTGATACAGTTGACATACAATATTACATCAGTTTCAGATGTACTACATAGTGATTTGACATTTGCATATGTTATGATCACCATAAGTCTAGTAACCATCTGTTGCCACACAGTTATTCCAATATTATTGACCATATTCCTTTTACATCCTCATGGCTTATTTATTTTATAACTGGAGGTTTGTACCTCTTAATCCCCTCAGTATTTCACTCCCTGCCACCCTCATCCCTTCTGGCATCTACCTGTTTGTTCTCTGTAATTACGACTCTCTTTTTATTTTATTGTTGTTATTTTTTAAAATATTTATTTATGTATTTATTTATTTGGCTGCACTGGGTCTTAGCTGCAGCATGTGAGATCTAGTTCCCTGACCAGGGATCGAACCCGGGCCCCCTGCATTGGGAGTGTGGAGTCTTAGCCACTGGACTACCAGGGAAGTCCCTATTTCGTTTTGTTTTGTTTTTTAGATTCTACATATAAGTGAGGTCATACGGCATTTGTCTTTCTCTGTCTGACTTATTTCACTTAGCATAATACCCTGTAGATCCATCCATGTTGTGACAAATGGCAAGGTTTCATTTTTTTATGGCTGAGTAATATTCCTTTGTACATATATACCATATCTTTATCCATTCATCTATCATGGACACTTAGGTGGTTTCCATATCTTGGCTACTGTAAATAATGCTGCAATGAACATTGAAGTGCATATATCTTTTCGAATTATTGTTTTTGTTTTCTTCAGGTAAATACCCAGAAGTGAAATTGCTGGTAGTTCTATTTTTAATTTTGGGGGGAACCTCCATACTGTTTTCCATAGTGGCTGCATCAATTTACAATCCAACTGATAATTCACAAGTGTTCCCTTTTCTCCACATTCTCACCAACATTTGTTATTTGTTGTCTTTTGATGATAGCCATTCTGACAATTGTGCTTTTAATTTGTATCTCCCTTATGATGAGTGATGTTGAGCATCTTTTCTTGTGCCTGTTGGCCGTCCATGTGTCTTCTTCAGAAAAATGTCTATTCAGGTCCTCTGCCCATTTTTTAGTCGGGTTGTTTTGTTTTGGTTTTTTTCTTCGTTGAATTTTATGAGTTCTTTGTATATTTTGGATATTAACCCCTTATTGAATATATTGTTTGCAAATATCTTCTCCCATTCAATAGGCTGTCTTTGTTTTGTTGATAGTTTCTTGCGATGTGCAAAAGCTTTTTAGTTCTATGTAGTCCCATTTGCTTATTTTTGCTTTTGTTTCCCTTTCCAGGAGACAGATCCAAAAAAATATTACTAAGACCTATGTCAAAGAGCATACTGTCCATGTTTTCTTCTAGGAGTTTTATGGTTTTAGGTCTTATATTTAAGTCTTAATCCATTGTGAGTTTATTTTGTATATGGTGTGAGAAAGTAGTCCAGTTTGATTCTTTTGCATGTAGCTGTCCAGTGTTCCCAGCAGCATTTTTGAAAAGCTTGTCTTTTCCCCATTGTATATTCTTGCCTCCTTTGTTATAGATTGATTGTATAAGCAAGGGTTTATTTCTGGGCTCTATATACTCTTCCATTGATCTATGTGTCTGTTTTTGTTCCAGTACCATACTTTTTTTTATTAGTTTTTTTTTAATTTTTAAAATTTATTTATCATTTATTTTTGGCTATGTTGGGTCTTTGTTGCTACGTGCGGGCTTTCTCTAGTTGCAGCGAGTGGGGCTACTCTTTGTTGCGGTGCGCGTGCTTCTCATTGCAGTGGCTTCTCTTGTTGCGGACCACAGGCTCCAGGCACGCGGGCCTCAGTAGTTGTGGCACAGGGTCTCAGTAGTTGTGGCTCACAGGCTCCAGAGCGCAGGCTTAGTTGTTGTGGTGCACAGGCTTAGTTGCTCTACAGCATGTGGGATCTTCCTGGACCAGGGCTCGAACCCGTGTCTCCTGCATTGGCAGGTGGATTCTTAACCACTGCACCACCAGGGAAGCTCAGTTCTTTTGTTTTTTAATACACTTTATTTTGGAACAGTTTAGATTTACAGAAAAATTGAGAAGATAGCACAGGGTTTCCCTGTATCTCACACCCAGTTTCCCCCATTATAAATATCTTACATTGTATGGTATACATTTGTGACAATTAATGAACCAGCATTGGTATATTATTATTAACTAAAGTTCATATTTTATTCAGAATTCCTTGGTTTTTACCTAATGTCCTCTTTTTCTCCCAGGATCCCACATTACATTTAATTGTCATGTCTCCTTAGGCTCCTCTTGGCTGTGGCAGTTTTTCAGACTTTCCTTGTTTTTGATGATCTTGACAGTTTTCAGGAGTACTGGGCCAGCATTCTGTAGAATGTCTCTCAGTTGGAACTTTTCCGATGTTTTTCTCATGATTCGGCTGGAGTTCTTCAGAGGTAAAATGTCATTCTCATCACATCACATCAAGGGTACATACTATCAACTTGACTTATCAGTGTTGATCTTAATCTTGATCACCTGCTTGAGGGAGCGTTTGTCAGGATTCTCCACTGTAAAGTTATTTATTTCCCCACCCTTTTCAGACTGTCCTCTTTGCAAGGAAATCACTATACACAGCCCACAAGATTGCTGGTTTACACTCCTCCTTGAGGTGGAGTATCTACATACATTATTTGGAATTCTTCACAGGAGATTTGGCTATTATCCCCCATTTATTTATGTATTCGGTCATTTATATCAGAATAGACTAGCAGCTATTTATTTTATACTTTGGGTTATAATCCAATACTGGTTTATTTTGTCGCTCCAATTGTCCCAGATTTGGCCTTTGGAAGCTCTTTCAGTTGGCCCCTGTGTCCTCTAACTTATCTCCACCTTCCTGTTGTTTTGTTTGTTTGTTTAGCACTTCCTTACTTTCTGTGCTCCAAAATGTTCCCAGGCTCATCTTGTATATTTCCTACTCCAATCCTAAAATCAATCATTTCTACAAGGAGAAAGTCAAGGCGACGTTTTAGTCTTAGCAAATGTGTATCTGACTGGAAGTTGGGACAGACAATCCGTCAGGTGGGCAGGAATAAGACTCAAGCCACCCTCGGGAGGGGACTCTCCCAGCAGCAACAGCCAGAATTACAAGCCCTTAGCTGAGAAATAGATGACTCACCAGCTCCCCAGGTTGTCTCCTCCCTCCCCCTCTTGCTGACAAGACTGTCCCTAAACCAGCTCCGACAGAACGACCTAGGTTCGAAAGTGTCCCCACCCAAGGGGCCAGTGAAGAATGGCCTGTTGCAGGCCAAGTTAGGGCTTTAACCATAGCCAGCTGATACCTCCCCCCATTTGTGTATTACTTATACCCCTTCTACCTGCAGAAAGAATTAAACAGGATTACCTTCAAATTTCAGCTACAATAAAACTATTAAAGCTTGGGTAAAAGGACAAGAGTGCTGTGAAGAAGAGCGCGCGCGCGCGTGCGTGCGTGCGTGTGTGTTGGGTGTGTATGTGTGTGTGTTAATTTTGTCCCAGACACCTGGGCTGAGGCAACTTCCCCAGGTTCCCTGAATAACAGATTGCTAGCTCCAGAAGGACCTTAAGAAATAAATATGCTTCACCTGGCATTTTATAGCTGAGATGGAGCAAGTGATTTCTCAGGAATCACACAGCTAATGAGCTGAAGAAGTAGGAATACTGGGGCACGTCTCTTGATGTCTAGGTCTTTCAAATTCCCATTCTTGCCTCCCTTTCCAGGAGAGCAAAAAGAATAGCTTTTAGACCTCCTGGGTTATACAATGGCAAGACAACACTTTGAGGCTTCTTTCACTTGCCAGATGAATAAACTTATGTGGATGTGTCTGAGAAGTCATTGGGGGCTATAGTTAGGGGTTATTAGCATCCCCAGACACTCGGACATAGGGAATGCAGGATGTAGACATTGGGATGCAGAAGTGGATACTGGGGATCCTACCATTTCCCCACAGTCAAGCTTTAAATGGTTAAATCAGCAATGTTCTAGTTGTCCTCAACTTTTGACCAACAGTGGGGGAAAAAAAAGAAAAATAAATAAAAACCAGGGGTCCTGAGACTTTTTTCAAGAGATTTAGAGATTTTGACTTAGGGATTTTTATACTACCAACTGTTTAAGAAATTGGATTATCTCTTTTCTTTAATATCTGCCTCCCAACACTCTCCCTTCCACTACTCATGAATGAGGTGTTTTCAAGGATCTTTGTGTAGGCTGAGATCTTTGTACGGGCTTGGAATGCAGAGAAAGCATTCTGGGCCTGGTGTCACTTGGTGTGGCTGCAGTAAAGAGACGAAATTAGCATCAGGCTATTTTTCACTTGCTCTCTTGGTGACCTTCTTAGGGCTACCTGGGATATCTTGTCTCTGTCTGTAAACTCCTTCTAAGGCAAGGACAGTGCGCGGCCCAGAACAGCATCAGCAAATAGTTAATTACTCTGTGTTTTGATGATGATGATGAAGATAATATTAGGAACTTTGGGGATTTAGAAAATGTTCAACTGGAGGACTGTCCTTGAAGATCCTCCCCAGCTAGCTTCTCCAGCACCCTGATTTCCTTTAGAGGAGCAGAGTGAAGGTGTTTAAAGCCTGCCTTCAGGCTGAGTCTAGAGGACGCTCTTCGGTGGAAGGGGGTCGTTAACATTCCTGCCTGCTGAGTTCACGCCTGCGTGTATCTTCGGCCTCTTCATGATCTCTATATTTTAAAAAAATAATTCATTAATTAATAAACTTATTACCCAGACTTTTTTATACTCGTACAGACATGTCTAGTTTTTTGTTTTAATTTGAACAAAGGTTTAATTTGAACATGCTGCATTGTGTGTTCTGCAATTTGCTTCTTCCTCCTAACAATAAATCCTGGATATCTTTCTCTGCCAAGATACCTAGATCTGCCTCATTTGGGCGAGTCTTTGTCCTCGTACCTGTGTGATTCTCCGAGCGTCATTTTTTGGCCTGCCTCTCTTTCTCGGGGTGTGAGAGATTGCCTGACCTCTTGCGGTACGCTGCAGAGGGAGGTCCTAGAGGAGGCCTGGAGGGTGGGCGGGGCCCGAGGCCGCATGGGATATGCAGATGAGGTAGGCGGGGCCCCCCATATACCCGCGGTTAGCTGCTGGCGGGTGAGCCGGGTCTCGGCAGATTCAGTCAGAGGCAACCTACGGACCTTGCTTCACCGAGCACAGCGGAGCCTGGTACCCGGCTGTCCCGGGAGCGGGCCATGCCCCCGCGGGAGCTAAGCGAGGCCGAGTCGTCCCCGCTCCGGGCCCCGACCCCTCCGTCGCGGCGGGGCAGCGCGTCCCCAGAGCTGGGCATCAAGTGCGTGCTTGTGGGCGACGGCGCCGTGGGCAAGAGCAGCCTCATCGTCAGCTATACCTGCAATGGGTACCCCGCGCGCTACCGGCCCACAGCGCTGGACACCTTCTCCGGTAATTTCAACGGCCCCGGCGGCCGCGTGGCAGGGGCTGGGGTTGTGCACCGGGGCTGGGGCTGGCGCTGAGGCGCGAGTGCACTGAAACCGCCGGGGAGGCTGACGGGAGCAGGCCCCGAGGTGGCGCTGGTGAGGCCTGGTGGGATCCTGGACGCTGTAACTCAGACTTTCCCCTGCTCCTCCTCTGCAGTGCAAGTCCTGGTTGACGGAGCCCCGGTGCGCATTGAGCTCTGGGACACAGCGGGACAGGTGAGAGGAGTAGGGAGCGGCCTCTGCTGGTCTGGGGTGAGGTGGGCTGGAGGCTGGGAGGACCCCAGATCCATCAGGAATGGAGAAGGCCTTGGGCCCTTAGTTACGAGTCTCAGTCTCCAACCTCAGGTGGCAAGCGGATTCCCGCGTCCAGGGGCAGGGAATAAGCCTACTAATGGCCTGGCCTTTCCATCCCAGGAAGACTTTGATCGCCTTCGCTCCCTCTGCTACCCGGATACGGATGTCTTCCTGGTCTGCTTCAGCGTGGTGCAGCCCAGCTCCTTCCAAAACATCACAGAGAAATGGCTGCCAGAGATCCGCACTCACAACCCCCAGGCGCCCGTGCTGCTGGTGGGCACGCAGGCCGACCTGAGGGACGATGTCAATGTACTGATTCAGCTGGACCAGGGAGGCCGGAAAGGCCCCGTGCCTCAACCCCAGGCTCAGGGCCTGGCCGAGAAGATCCGGGCCTGCTGCTACCTGGAATGCTCTGCCTTGACGCAGAAGAACTTGAAGGAGGTGTTTGACTTGGCCATTCTCAGTGCCATTGAGCACAAAGCCCGGCTGGAGAAGAAACTGAACGCCAAAGGTGTGCGCACCCTCTCCCGCTGCCGCTGGAAGAAGTTCTTCTGCTTTGTTTGAAGAGCTGTGGCAGCAAAATGATCAGTAGGCCAATGGCCACAGACTTCTAGAACCTGGGGCACGGGGCCTTTGAGGGACCTGCTGGCAGGGCCACGTCACCCCCGTGGGACTCAGTTCCCATATGAACACTGTGGCAACACAGCCTCCAACTGCCCACTCTTATGTGCCAGGGTGAGCCTAGGGCCTGGAGGAGAGAAGGCTCTGACTTGGTTTTCTGTGGATTTCTCTGACTTGGATTTCTCAAGTACAGAGAAATCCCAGTACTTTGATTTTCATGGGATGATCCTAACAGTGTCAGCTCCCTCCAAGCAGTTTGGGATCCAATACCCAGTCTCTTCTCATGGGCCCTTAGGTCAATCTGGCTGAATTAGGACCACTCCTGGTGGTCCCCACCTGCTCCTTGGCACAGGGGTGAGGAAGAGCCTGGGGAACAGCTGGGCATCTAGGAGGGCTGGAAGGCATCCGGCCCTGAACTGGAGAGAAGTTTAGGATGGATTGGGTAAGACGGAGGTCAGTGAGAGATTGAGAGGGGTCCGAAAGTAAAGGCTTGGAGCCTTGGGACTGGAGGCAGGCTGGGGAGGAGGAGGCAGATGAGAGGGCTAGGCTTGGAAGGAAGAAGAGAAAGAAGGAGAGCAGAGAAGTGGGGCAGCTGAGGAGCAAGGCTGCCACCTGGGCTGTCCTCAACCCCCAAGGCCAGGGAGGGTAGGGCTGGTCCCTGGGAAGAGCTGGGTCTCAGTGCTCCCTAGGCACTGCCCGAACTGGCTAGGCCAGGAGTGGGGCAGGAAGTGAGAGGCAAGGCCCAGCAAGAGGAGGGGGAGGAGCTGCAAATTGGAGCCTGAAGAAAGAAGGGGCTTTCTCCAAGGTCACAACCTAGAAGATAAGGCAGTGCAGAGTCTGCAAATAAAGCCTTAAGTTTCTGAAGCTGCTGTCTGTGTCATTTCCTGCAGGAGTCAGCACACTGGTCCCTCAAGGCCCAACAGTTTGGATGGAGGCAGGTTGAGTACCAAAGGAATGAGGCTAGATCGAAAGGTGCGGGCTGGACTAGATGGGACAGTGTGATGGGAACTGGACTGGGGGGGTGGGCTGGGGGCTCCCCGCTTGGGGCTTAGCTGGTTCCCAGGAAAGCTAGCGTGGGAAGCAGCCTGGAAACGGGTTTCCCCAGGTGTCAGCGCCAGAGCTGCTTTCCCATGACCTCACCAGGCGGGTGGTGCCCCTCCCCTCTCCTCCTCCCTTCTAGAGCACAATGTTCAGCGCTGGGCTCTGGGGCAATCCTGAGCCTTCTAACCTTCCTGCTCTGATCCTTCCAACAGTCCACAGGGCCCAGGGTCTCAGGTTGGAGTGGCCCTCTGGTTCAGACCCTGAGCATGAAAGGACCCCCATATACAGCTTAAACCTCAACCACTGGCCAAACTTCTTGGACTTGAGTTGGTTGGACCCAGTCTTCAGCCTTAGCACTCAAAGTCCACATAAGGACCCAGTGAAGGTCTGGATGCCAGTTGTCAGCAACTTAAATTGAAGATTGGTCCCAGAAATCCTTTGAGAGTGAGCATTCATTGATTGAGGACTTGGAGAGGAGCAGGGATCCAGAGAACATTCCCTGGAATTGGAGCTGGAAGGAACTTTAATGGGCATATTTGTGGGGGGCGGGGCACCACTTTATTTTACCCATAAGGAAAGAGAAGCTCAGAGAAAAACGGTAATATCGCAAGTGAGATATTATTACTAAGTGGCTACAAGAGCACTTTGCAAACTCCAGAGTAGGTACATGGGTGTTATTCGTGTGGAGAGGTATTTCCTGGGACACCTGGAACACCTGCTAGGCAACTAATGGGCCAGGTGAGCACTCTGTCCCTGTGCAGCTCCCTCTGCAGGAAGCTGTGTATGTGAGAAACAGCATATGGCTGAGGGACAGAAACCCTAGCCAAGTGAAACCTCAGATAATCCCCAAGTTTAGTTTTACCCAAGACTGTCCAACTTCTGTCCCACCTGGGCCCACCCCCCAGAACTCCAGCCACCTGTCTCCTTTTGTCCCCTTGCCCCCTCAGGTGGAGGTGCTGAGCTGCACCATTGCAGCCAGGTCTTGATGGGGGTCTCACACCCCTGCTCCATGGCCTGCCATTACCTCAACCCAGCCTGACACACTCCCTTCCTGGTTCAAGTTCAGGCTCTAGCATCAACCATGACCTTAGGCAATTTTTTTTTCCTTCTCTGTGCCTCAGTTTCCTCATTTGCAAAATGAAACACTCAAGACTCTGGATTAGAGGTTTTCAAACCGCTCCGAGGGGACTTAAGAGGTGCCATGGGTCAGGGGAGGAAGCCTCATTAGGTGATCTTTGGGCCGCCCCACCTCCAACTACTTCCCTAATTCTCTAATGGTACCAGCACATCCACGTCATTATGTCTCCTCTCCTGCTGGGTCACTGAGCCTTATCAGCCTCGCTCCTACATCTCTGCCACTGCCGCTTCCCACTCCAGTCTCCCTAGCGCTGCTTCCTTATCCTCTGGCACCTCCCTGACTCAAGACTGTTAGTACCTCTCATTGCCTGCAGTGAACTCCCAGCTTCTCATTTAAGCACTCAGGACCTCAAATCTGACACCAGCCCGGACAAGGCCAGCTTGTCCCAGTGATCCCCACTCCCTGATCCCCAATAATTTTTTACTTCTGACTCCAAGTCTGTGCTTTTGCCAAATCCTCTAGAAAGTGCCCCCACCTCCCCCCACCCCCGCAATCCCCCAGATGCGCTGTTTCTCCTTTAACCATCTTCCAATCAATACTCCCTTTCTCCAGGACCTGTATTACTGTCCTCACTGCTCTCTTGGCACATTGAAGGGACACCGAATTTGGTCACTTGCTCAGGCTACATCTCTCCAGCTAAACAGACAGAGAAAAAGTCCTACTCATGCCCATGTGCTCCCACAGGGTCTTGAGCTCAGGCAATGTTTGCTGCTGGCCATTAAGTGCCTAAGATGAAAAAGCCAAGCAGTGTGCCCTGTAGGGGATCCTGAGGATAAAGTTCATCTCCAGGTTTGTGTCACTGAGGCCTGAAGACAGCCCTAAAGAGCAATGGCTTGCTGGAAAGGCCCTCTGAGGCACGGGGGCCCAAGCCCGTGCAGAGCAAAAGGGATTTACCTCTGGTTCCAAAACCATTGTCTCATTCTGCTTCTGTTTCTCTCTATAATGCGCCCTCTCTCTACTTTTCTGGGACTGTTTTTACCTCTTTATCTCTCTTCCATTTGCCTCTTTTCCCCTGCTTTCTCTGCTCTTGAATCTAAATTTAAAGGAACATTGATTATATTAAATGGATAAGTGTATGTTTCTTACATATTCAGTCTTACATTAGTGCTTATTAATGTAAATTATTTTTAATATCTCTGCAACCAACTCTTAGCTGATTTTTTAAAATGTCTATTTTCTTTTTCCATAATAAATGCTTATAGAAAAATTGGAAAATCTGAAGAACTAGAAGATTGAAAATGTACTAATAGTCTTTTTTTAAATTTTATTTACTTATTTTTGGCTGCATTGGGTCTTCGCTGCTGCACGCGGGCGCAAGCTACTCTTCGTTGCAGTGCGTGGGCTTCTCATTGTGGTGGCTTCTTTTGTTGCGGAGCACGGGCTCTAGAGCGCAGGCTCAGTAGTTGTGGTGCACGGGCTTCGTTGCTCCGCAGCATGTGGGATCTTCCTGGACCAGGGCTTGAACCTGTGTCCCCTGCATTGGCAGGTGGATTCTTAACCACTGCGCCACCAGGGAAGCCCAGTAATAATATTTTGATGTACTTCCTTTCAGTCTTCTCTTCTATGCATATTTTTGAAATATTTCTTGTGATTATGCTGTATATACAATTTTGTATTTGGGTTTTTTTTTTTATTTTAACCGTTTTTTCATGTCATTATTAACTCTGACCAGAATCTATAACCATATATGTATGTTTGTTTACTATTTCACCCTGACCATAATTTCTTCAACTAGATCCCCATTGGGGGCATTTAGGTTGTTTTCCTTTAAATAGTTTTTTTCTTTTATAAATGAGACTATATCCACAGTTGATTATTTTTTCCACCATGAGTTGGTGACCATCTACAGAAAAAAATGTCCTTCATCTTTGGCCTGGAGAGAGGGCCCCCATATAATCCCAAGTGGCACTTATGAGGGAACTTGAGTTTCTGTGTCTGTGTGACTCGTGGGGAGCTCTTTCTGTTGGTGCATGACTAGCAGATTGTGTTCAATAAATGCTAACTGATGACAAGGTGTGTATATATGACATATTGGTTTTCATGTACATTCCTCTGTGTCCCTGTTTTTGCTCTTGTGTATTTCAAGTGGGTATTACCTTTGTGCAAACCTCTGAATCATTCCATATATGTGCAAGTCTGTGTATCCATGTCTGTAAATGTGGGTGTCTAGGTGAGATGTGTATAGCTCTGAACGTGTATGTCTGTGTAGCCACACAATGTCTGCCCTTAGGAGTGTGTATTATACACAACTCTATGTGTGTGTCTGGGTGTGTGAGTTGGTCTCTGTGCCTGTGGGTGCACATCTAGGTTGGACCTCGCTTCTTGGGGGCCGTATGTTTATGTGTCTGTGTGTGCCCTGGTTCAGTTCTGTGTGGGTCTGTGTGAGGGGTCTCTCTCCACGTGCATCTTTGTTCTGGGCATGCGTGCTAGGCCGGTGTGTAAGTGTGTGCACACCTGAGGGAGCTGGGCCTGGCTTGCTTTCCCCCTGGGAGCAGAGTGGTGCCCAGGGCAGAGGTGACACACCCTCTGAGCTCCTCATTTTCCTGGGAACCAGCCTGGGAGAGTGAGTGAGACCGAGAGCAATCTGCGTCAGGAGCACCAGCCCCTTTTGCAACCAGCCCAGGCCCCAGGCGGGAACCAGGCTCTCACAGGTCAGACCTGCCCACTGTGCCTGGCTGCCGGGAAACCCAGCTCCCAGCAGGGCTGCACTGTCAGCGCCCTGCTTGGGCCTGGGCCAAATCCTCCGGGGAGCGGAACTCAGCCGGCCGAGGAGCCACATTAGTCACGCTATGGCAACAGTAGGGAGTGACTTCCCAGGCCTGGGCAGTGCTGGCTGTCCCAGGAAACCACCGCTTTCTGTCCCTGTACGTGGCAATGCTTAGGCAGCCTGGTCTCCTCCATTATCGCCTTCCATTCTTACAACCTAACTTCAAGATGGGCCAGACAGCTCTTATTAGCTCCAATTTTCAGATGAGGAGACTGAAGCACAGAGCCACACGACCAAGGTGAAGCAGATGGGGCTTGCACCTGGGTCCTGACCCTGGGCCCAGGCTTCTTTCTGCTGTGTCACCTGGGGGGCTCTGCCCCCTAGAAATGGATCTCTCAGAGGGCAGGGCTGGGAGGCATAGTTTACGGGACAGATTAGGTTTTCCTAGGCTCGGGCAGAGGGAGACAGGGCTGGAAGTGGGATGTGAGGAGAGATGTTAGCATTGAACTAGGCCTGCCCTCCTAGTGGAATGTTCTCAAGGCTTCCTCCACTGAACAGATTTGTTCCCTAATTGGGATGACAATGGAATTCATTGTCAGACTCAGGATGGTTTTGAGATTGTATGCGAACTCTATTAATAACCTGGGTTTATGGTCACCCCACACATAACCCCTCTGGAAGGCAGAGCCAGTCACTGGCCTCCTTGACTGGCCAGCTCTGTGGCTTCCTTGACCCCTGCCTGCACCAATCTGCTTCTGTCCCCAGGTGTCCAGATGACTCCCTGGCCCCTTGGCAGTGAGGGGCAGCAGGGGAGCCTTGGGCGCTGTGCTGCATAGGGATTCCCTGGGGCCCCTTGAATCTGGCAGAAAAACAAGTAGCCTGACCCAAGATTAGTTTCCCCCTCAGATCTGTATTCTCTGTGACCATGTTCCGCTGCCTCTGCCCATCTTCCATTCCCCACCCCCAGGACCCTGCACCAGTTGGGGAGTGAGCAGAGCCTGTCCTCAGAGGTCTCCCTCCTAGGATGGCGAGATCACTGTCCTGGTGAGACAGGGGACCCTCGATTCCTGAGGCTGTGTGCATTTTTATCCCTATGGCACCATTCCACCCCTGCCCAACAGGCCATGTGCTCTGCTGACCACCCCACCTCCCATGGGTTCTCCTTTTTTAAAAAAATATTTATTTATTTATTTGGCTGCCCCGGGTCTTAGTTGCAGCACATGGGATCTTTGTTGCCACATGCAGGATCTCTTAGCTGCGGCACGCAGGGTCTTAGTTTTGGCATGCGGGATCTAGTCCTCTGACCAGGAATGGGACCCAGGCCCCCTCCATTGGGAGCACGGAGTCTTAACCACTGGACCATCCCTCCCACAGGTTCTCCTATTCCAGTCCTATCCCTGACTCGCAGGGCGACTTTGGGCAAATTACTGCCTTCTTCCTTGTCCGAGTTTCTCCCGGTTCTGAAGTGGGGCTAGTACTCTCTGCCCCTCCCTGGCTCCCAGGGGGCCTGCAGGGATAAGCAAGATAATAGTGGGGAACTGATTTGGAGGAAACTATCAAGAGCCAAGTGAGAGGTATCAGCGCTGTATCAGCGCTGACCTGTGTTTACCTGGGTGTGGACCTCGGAATCCCAGCCTCCTGAGGTTTGGGAACAGCCCTGACAGCTTCTTGGCCTGGCTCCTGGCTCCTTTGTCCCACTTCCAGAGAAAGGGCAGAAACTGAACCCAAGAGTCTGGTTGTTTGGAGAAGATGAGACGTCAGAGCAAAAAGTTTGGGGCTCAGGCCTCCCAATCCACTCTGTCCCCAACCACTGGCTGTGTGACTGTGGGCAAGTCACTGCCCCTCTCTGGGCCTCAACAGCTTGGCTCTGACAGCCTCCCCCAGCCTGTGTATTCAGGGGGTCCTAGAGCCTGTAACCTGTAACCATTGTTTTGGGATAGAAAGGATCTCGCCATCTAGTCCAAGTCCTTTGCTTTTCATAGACCACTATGGGGTTTCTGGAGGCCACAGACTAACCCTGGTTAACCTGAGGTCATAAACTGGTTGCAAAGAGGATCAAGCAAGAGAGGGTATGTGGGTCAGAGAAAATCCACTGAGAAGACAACCCCAAGTGAGCTGGTGGGGCAGCAATGTACTCCTTTGTACTCCATCAGTGTTCCATTGTCACTGTACCTTCAGCCTCTCCCTCCAGGCCTGAAATGCAGCACGGGCCTCTCCTTACCCACAGCTCTCCTTCCTTTCCCCACTTCTACAACAGTCTCCAACCCGACTCTGCCCCCTGCCCCGCTAGGTTTCCTACCTGGCTCCTCAACCATTCATGATGGTCAGCTGGCTCCTCATTCCCAGCATCCTCCTTTCCTGACCCTGGCAGGCTTTGAAACCTCTCGCCTTTGAGCCTCTCTCTTCCTGGGTCTCCCACCGCCCCTCCGACTAATCCTCCTCTGCTTCCTCTTCCTCCAAGAAGAGCCTCTGTCCTCACTTTCTGCTGTCCTCTCTGGGTCCGCTCTCTCCCTCTTCCAGTAATCTCCCCACTCCTCCGTTTCACCCTCACATGGCTCGTTCCCTTCACCAGGCCCACATGCTCACCTCCAGAGTGTCGGGGGCCTCACCAGGATGCACCCACAGCTGGGACACAGAGCTAAGTGTGTGGCCCAAACACTACAAGACACGTGTGTTTTTGCCCTGTTCCTAGCCCTATTTTATGTTCCTTCTTCTTTTTTTTAAAAATCTTGGTCCTACTTTATACTCAGGTTATCTCATAGTTTATAGATGCTTTTAAACTGCCTTTAAATCCCTCCCCAGTAAGGCTAGGCAAAAGCAAACAAAAACTAAGTAACCCGCAATAAAATCAATAAAACTAGCCTCCATCTGGTACCTGATGATCCCTCACCTTCTGCCTGTTTCTCCTGAAGCTACCCCCCTCCCGTCAGCCCTGTTTCTATTGGTGGCACTGCCAGGCTCCCAGGACAGAAAACCTGAAGGCCCCACTGACTCAGCTTCTCCCTCTGCATGAGCCAGTCAGTCACCAGGTCTCAGAGCTTCTCCCTTCCCCAGGGCTTAGGATGCTATCTCTCCTTTTCCAGCTCCATGGTCTCTATCCCACCTGGGAGCCTCCTCGTCTGATGATCTGTTTCTTTCTGAAATAGATCTCAATACCTCTTCAAAAAACACCTTTTTCATATTACAAAAGCAATAAATATTTATTGTAGAAAATTTTTAAAATGCAGGTCAACAAAAAGAAGACAGTAAAAACCACCTGTAATTTTTTATTTTTGTTGCGGTATGCGGGCCTCTCACTGTTGTGGCCTCTCCCATTGCAGAGCACAGGCTCCGGACGGGCCCGGACCGGGGCACGAACCCATATCCCCTGCATGGGCAGGCGGACTCTCAGCCACTTGTGCCACCAGAGAAGCCCAACTACCTGTAATTTTATCAATGACAAGAGAACACTGTGGACATTTGGGTAAATATCTTTTTCCAATTTTGTGTAAAAAAAGTGGTTGTTTTTTAGCCTCATGACAGGGGGCTTCTCAGTTTCCTTCCCAGTCTATTTTCTTGTTCTTCTTTGTTCTGGGCTCAGCTGATGGAACCCCAGGAGCTACTGCAGGTGGGGAAGGAGAGCCTGCGGGGGAGTCTGGGCCACTCCCAGGGCTGAAGCAGGCTTCCGGGTTTGGGGTTTCTAGGTGGTGCCATTGACCACAACCCTTGGAGTGGGGTGTGGGGGGAGCTGAGCAGTGCCTTCCCAGGCTTCAGTCTAGCTGCGGTGGCGGGGAAGGAAGCGGTCTTGTGCTATAGGGCAAACCACTCCTCATTCAGGGCTTTTTGTTTAAGTGGGCAAGGGTGGGTTTGGGAGAAACAACCCAGTTTTTGTCCATGTTTATTTGAACTGTTGGGACCAATAGGTTTTGAATAAAACTGCCTGGAGGGCCCAGGCAAGCACCTAACCTTGGGAGTGGCAGGGTGGTTGGGGAGGGTTAGAGCCTGAGGCGCTCAAGAGGACCTAAGACCTAAATTGCTGCAGGAATGTGGGCCCCCATTGCCAGTCTCCCAAATTTTCACAAGAAGCTAGAGGTATGGGATTTAAAAAAAATGAACTTTCCTGACTCTTTAACTGTTAGTAACTAATTAAAGAAATTAAACTACTGTTTGGGTCACAGCCCAACTGGCTGCCAGCATGCAACCTTGCCAACTAGCCTTTACTGCACATCTACTGTGTACTTCACACAGGTTACTCTCCCTGATTTACTTGGTATGGCATCCTCTTCCTTCCCCTCTCCCTGTGTTGTGACCTCTAGTTGTGACCTCTATACTCCTTAAAGCCGAGTTTGGATTACCCCTTCCCCTGTCCCTCTGTTCAAATCCCCAAGTGCCCACCAATGTGACCTCTACCCACCAGCCTCCCAGCTTTTCCTCTCAAGGCCTGAAACAAACTGAGCAGCTTGCTGGACCCCAGTCAAAATAAGACCCATGATCTCCCCTGCCCAGCTTTTGCTCACTATGATTTTGCTATGCTTGGAACACCCACACCCACCTGCTCATCTCATTTTATACCTCCTTCATGAAGCTCTTAATCTCCACGGCTTGATCAGCCTCTGCTTTATTCAACAGCCATTTGTGGGGTACCTTGTATGCACAAGCAGATCCTAGCACAGTTGATACTGAGATAAATAAGACCCAGTCCCCATCCCTGCCCCCGAGGAGCCTTGTCCCTATGAGGGTAGACTTATGCTAACATGGGTCATATGTATGCAGCAGAGCTGTGAGAGAATGGAGAGGGCAGCTGTGAAACAGCGAAGGCTTTCTGAGCTGGATCACAAGGTAAGTAGGAGCCTTCCAGGGGGTAAAGAGGCATTTGAGGTGGAGGCAACTGCCTGTGCAAAGAAAGGAGGCATGACAGTTCTATTTATTTAGGTTGTGCCGGGTCTTTTTTTTTTTTAATATTTATTTATTTGGCTGCATCGGGTCTTAGTTGCAGCACGCTGGGTCTTTGTTGCCGCACATGGGCTTCTTTCTAGTTGTGGTGCGCAGGCTCTAGAGCACTCGGGCTCAGTAGCTGCAGCACGTGGGCTCTGGAGTTGTGGCGTGCGGGGCTCTCTAGTTGTGACATGGGGGCTCCAGAGCACGCAGGCTCAGTAGTGTGGCAGGCGGGCTCTCTAGGTGTGGCATGCGGGCTCTAGAGCATGCAGGCTTAGTTGCCCCACGCATGTGGGATCTTATTTCCCCGACCAGGGATCGAAACCGGGCCCCCTGCATTGGCAGCGCGGAGTCTCACCCACTGGACCACCAGGGAAGTCCTGGGAGGCATCAAAGTTCTGAGAAAGGGAGTCATTTGGCTGGGGATGGAGCAGAGAACAGCTGGGGACATCTCAGTAGTTTGGGGACCACATTGTTTTGTTACAGTATTTGCATTCCTTCCGCCTGCACTCCAGAGTGTAAGCTGCAGAACAGGCACTGCGTCTCAGCTTTTATTGCTCCACACCTGACACCTGCCTGGGACTGTGTACTCTGGATCCAACCCTTGCAGCAAAGACAGCGCCCAGCAGTGGTGAGCGCGCCCCCTAGCGGCTCCTCCGCGCTCCCACCTCCTGTCACCCAGCTGACTCAGCCCTGCCCTCCTCCCTCCCAGCAGCTCTTTCTAGGGAAGGCACTTTGTCTGCCATCATCTCACTACATCTCCACCTCTCCCTAAGAGGAGGATGCTCCTTTTGGTCCAACAAACACTTATTAAGCTTTTATTATGTGTTGATTACTCTTCTAGGCATTGGGATACAGAATTGACCTCAGCCCGGAAGTGCTCATAGAGAACCAAGGGATAATGAAGGCTGTTCCCAGTGCTGGGGAGACCAGAAGAGGAATAGAGCCCATTTCGAGCTTTGAAGGACGGATGAGTGGCTGGCAAGGTAGGAAGCAAAAATACTGTGTCTGGGAATTCCCTGGAAGTCCAGTGGTTAGGACTCTGTGCTCTCAGTGCCAAGGGCCTAGGTCCAATCCCTAGCTGGGGAACTAAAATCCCACAAGCTGTGTGTCTCGGCCAAAAAAAAAAAATACAGTGCCTGATGAAATAGGAATAGCCACAGCACCGTAACGGGACCCACCCCCTGCCATCTACTCAGCTTATTGACCTACCACCATTTACTAAGGTCGTAGAGGGGGTGTGGGGTGCTGGAGACCCAGAGGTGACTTAAGATACCATCTGTGTCTCCAGGAGCCCACAACCCAGTGGGAAGACAGATAAGTAAATGGAAAGGAAAAGGGGGTGCTCTGTGCTGGAGTGCTCTGTGCTGAAGGTCCTGTTAGCAGACACAGGGATGAAGAGTAGGGAGTGCCCCCCAGCCGTGTGTATGCAGGAGGATTTCAGGAATGAGAACTCGAGTTTAGGTTGAAAGATGAGAAAGGGGGAGGTGGTCCAGGCTGAGTACAACAGGTACTAGAACACAAAGGTGTGAGAAAGTTACCCATCAAAAGGAGGCCCATCCTGGGCTGCTAATAAGGTTCTGCTTCTTGATCTGAGTGCTTGGCTCCTGGGTGTGTTCAGTTACAGAAATTCATTGAGCCGTGCACTTAGGACTCAAATATGGACATTCACCTAGGTTGCCCTTCAATCCTTTAAAAGTGGCCCCCAACCTCTCACACTGCCGTTTGATTTTTCTATATAGCATTTATCACAATTTAAAAGTGTCTCTTTTGTAAGGCTAGACTCTGGACCCATAATGTAAGGGTTTAAATCAGTCCTCCGGCACCAGCTGTAGGACCTTAGGAACTGAACTTTGCTGAGTTGTTTCCTCACCTGTAAAATGAGGATAATAGTACCTTCATCCCAGGGTTGTGTGCTGAGGCAATCACTTGAGATATGTAAAGCACTTACATAGTACTTCCTATGTGCTTATCTTACAAAACCAAATTTCTAATGACTGGCGGTGCCTGGTACATAGGAGCTCAATAAATAATTTGTTGAAGAAGTGAAGAAATGGGGGCTTCCTGGCCGGTCCAGCAGTTAAGACTCTGTGCCTTGACTGTAGGGGGCGCAGGTTAGATCCCCGGTCAGGGAACTAAGATCCCACATGTCCTGTGACAGGGCCAAAAAAAAAAAAAAAAAAATTTTTTTTAAAAAGAAAATGAAGAAATGAATTAAAGGGATGATTTTGTCTTTTTTGGGGGGGGCACCAAGAGGCAGGTAGCTCAAACAAATGCAGGCGTGTGTGTGTTGGAGAGAAGCACCTCAGCTAAAGGCTCCTTCCTCCTCTGCTCCTCAGAGACTGGGGAGCAACTATACTCTGGTAAAGAAGCAGAGGCTTCTGTGGGTGGCCACATGGGACCCCTGCACCCACACCAAAGGGAGCAGAGATAAGAACCAGGGTTCAGGGGACTTCCCTGGCGGTCCAGTGTTTAGGGCTCCGTGCTTCCACTGCAGGGGGCCTGGCTGGGTTCCATACCTGGTCAGGGAACTAAGATTCCCAAATGCCGCGGAAAAAAAAGAACCAGGGTTCAAGCCTATGCACCCCCCACCCCCCTCCCCCATCCTCAACTACACACTGCAGGCTCAAACCCGTAAGAAACGGTGCTCTGTGGCCTCCCTAGGCCCCCTATTCCCACGGCCCTTTCTCCCCTCCCCACCCCCTGGCGGTCAGACTTGGCACATCTCCCCACCCTCAGGGGCTGGGGCTAGGACAGTTTCGGGAAGGGCGGGAAAACCTGCTTAACAGGGTGACCAAAGCCTGAACCGGTAGGACGAGGCAGTCCCATCTCCCCCTGCAGCTCTGTCCCTCTCCTGGCCCACAGAGCAGAGGCAGGAGACTCACAGGACAAATCACTTTATTACACTGTGGGTGGACTGGGGCCGGTGGGAAGTAGGGGAGCAGCAGGGCCCTGGGGGGTGCCGAGGATCTGGCTGTGTGCCAGGCCAGGCCAGGTTGGGGCTCACTCCGCGGGGAAGGGGAAGAGGCGGCAGCGGCCAGAGAGCCACTTTCCACTCCTCTCACCCACCCGGCATGGCATTAAATAAACAGAAAGCAGCTCTGTACAACACAGAATATACAGGGACGTCCTCCCCCGCACCCCAGCCCTGGACTTTGCAGGGTGGGAGGGGCAGCTCTGGAGGACGGGAGTTGGGGCCTCCAGCCTCTGATGCGACCCCAGGCCTCTTCTCAAGGTTGTGGGATGGGGGCAGGCAGCTCTGAACAGGAAGCAAAATTCCAACTTCCTCTGAAGTCCTAGGCAGACGGGTCCAACCATGCGTGGGACTCCTGGCTCAAAGGTTTTCTGCTCCTTGCAGACCCTTGAGCTTTCTCAGGAACAAGTAGCCTGAGCTTAGCTGAGACACCTCCAAGAGGGTCTGGAGGCAGATAGGCCTGGAAAACAGGCTGGAGGAGTCTGGTCCCAAAGTCTTCCTCAGCCCAGGCCTCCACCTTGGCAAGGAGGAAGCAGGGCCAGGTGAGAACTGGCTAGAGCCCTCTAGAGCCTCAGGCTCAGAGGGGTCGGGTTGTTTGGTAGTAGACCAGATGCTCCATGTCCTCGGTGGTGGATACCTTGGAGCTGGTGGGGGTAGAGGGTGGGGGGTGGTGGTGGCGGTGTCTGTGGAAGCCCTTCCTCTGGTTCTTGAAGAAGCAGTAACCCAGGATGGCTACCACCACCACGATGCAGGTTCCCAGGAGCACTGCAATGGCCACCTCCACCGAGTCTGGAGGAAGAAGGAGCTGAATGAGGTGCTCCCAGGGCCTGCTCAGTTCTGACGCCCACCCCAACTCTGTAAGGGTCAAGGCAAATGGATGCCGGGCGTGGACGGCCCTCGGGCATGTGAGCAGCTCAGTCAGCTCCGTTGGGAGCTCGGTGAGAGGGATTCTGATGGGCTTCGGGTCTCGGCTCCAGGTTGCGCTACTTGCAGGTAGTGTGGGGGAAGGCCCGGGGTGCTGACAGCACACACACCTGGCATGCATTTTTATGCTTCTCTCCCTCGCCCCTGGCAGATACCATTATTGATCGTGGCACTCTGTCCCTTCAGCCAACCTCAGGATCCTTCCCAGCACTGGCTTAGGCAGTCACAACCAATTGTGTGAGTTGATCCTTGAGTTGATACCTACTCAGTGGTGACAGGGCAGATGGGGGCTTACCTGTGTTGGGAATGGGGCTTTCCCGCCGCAGACCAAACACATCCTTCTCTACAAAATGATCAAGGCGGGGGTCGCGGAGAGACAAGTCAATATGAAGGGTTCAAAGACACAGCTGCTCTTCAGCAGTGCCCCAGACCCAATGCCACCCTTTCCCACCCCTACTCCGGGTGCTCTGAGGACGAGGTGTGACCAGCCCAGGCCTTGGGACAGAGCCAAATGCTCTAGCTAAGCCTTTCCCCTCCCCATCTTCCGCCCCCCACTGCCCTGCTCACTGGAGATGCCACGACAGGACTCAAGGCACTGCTCCTCCTCCTCAAAGTTGTTCTTGTTGCCATAGCAACCACCATAGGTAAAGCGGGCGCAGCGTTCAGTGAACGGGTTGTAGTACCAGCGGGGGATGCTCTCCAAGCAGAGGCCCGTGTCTGGCAGGTCCACGCAGTGGCCTGGGGGGTAAGGAGCAGGCAAAGGGGTGAGTGTCCACGTGGCCTCCCTGCCACCACCAGGCTCCACATCGTTGCTGCCCACCACCTCCTGACCCTCCTCCTCATGTTGAGGATGGCTGTGACTCAATGAGGGCCTGGGGCCCCAGAAATATCTGGCTCATCTAAAGTGTTGCAAGGAAGATAGAGGAGAGTAAGCTTAGGCCCAGAATCACCCTAGACTTGACTCATATATTTTTCAATTTTCTTTCAGCATTCCCAATTCTATCAAGGTCTTGGTTTTCTCTCTAGCACTGGATAGTCTACCTTTTAACAAAGAAGGCTAAGGGTCTGAGCCTTGGCAGACAACAATGCCCAGCTAAAATTTATTACCACGTTTTATTATACTTGTTTATTTATTCTTTTAAAATAAATTTTTTTATTTTTGGCTGCATTGGGTCTTCGTTGTTGTGTGCAGGCTTTCTCTAGTTGTGGTGAGCGGGGGCTACTCTTCGTTGCGGTGTGTGGGCTTCTCATTGCGGTGGCTTCTCTTGTTGTGGAGCACGGGCTCTAGGCGCATAGGCTCTAGAGCGCAGGCTCAGTAGTTGTGGCGTACGGGCTTAGTTGCTCCACGGCATGTGGGATCTTCCCGGACCAGGGATCGAACCCATGTCCCCTGCATTGGCAGGCAGATTCTTAACCACTGTGCCACCAGGGAAGTCCCTATTATACTTATTTTAATAGTCAGTCTCAGATCGTGGCATATAATAGTGGCTTTTCATTTACGGTAGTGACATGAAATTTCCTTTTTAATACATTAAGTTAAATCAATAACATCTCAGTGATATGTAGGCATGGCTAAATTTCTGAACGTGTTAAGAGGATGTATGATGCTTGGGAAACATAGAAGGCAAGTCCAGGACACGCCCCACCCAGCTTTCTGCCCACAGCCTGGTACACACAGCAGGCCTTTGGCCCATTGATGGGATGAGTGAGGAGAGCAGTGCCAGCCCTGACCCAGGGGACCTGGGCAGGAGCTCACCTTTGTCCCTGGGGAAATGGATCCTCTGGAGTTTATCGAAGCCTCTGGTATCTGCAAAGATGAAAGATCAGAGGCGCAGACCTGACAAGGGTTTCCCAGAGGTGTGGGGTGAGTGGTCTGGACCTCCCCTGCTGCGCCCACTGCCCTCCAACCCCCAGTCCTCACATTTTTCACAGGTGGCCTCATCGGAGGCGTCGGGGCAGTCGGGAGTGTCATCACACTCCAGGAAGCTGTCGATGCAGCAGCCATCACTGCAGCGGAACTTGCTGGAGTGACAGGTGCCAGAGCACACTGGGTGGGGGAGGGACAGGGTGGACGGTGAGGTCAGGCTCAAGCAGCGGCCAACAAATACCAAGAGTCCATCATCTACTTGGCCCTCTCTACCCCAAGGTGGCATCATGACACAACCCCGGTTCCCTTTCCACCCCTGTCCCTTATACCCTCCTAACACAAAACGGACAGAGGCTGATAGGAGGATCCTGGGCTACAAGGGCTGGGGCACTCGTGGGCCTTCATTCTGATGGTAGGAATGGGTTGTTGGGCCAGGGCAGTGTGGTCAGGGGCCTGGACTTGACAGAGGCTGGGGAGCTAGCAGGGGTGAGGGGAATAGGGACAGAAGCAAAGCCCACCTGGATGATGCCTTTCCACTGAGGGGCCTGGGAGAGAAAAACAGAGAAGTGACAGGCAGGGCCAGGCCCCAGGAGGGATGAGCTGATAGGGGGCCCGGGGACGGGGGATTCCCACGCCTACCTCCCTGACCCGTGAGGAGAGAACACCTACCCTGGGGGAATGTCACCTGAGCCCCAACACTGCTTCACAAAGGCCCACCTTGCACATTGCGGCAGGCGAGCTTGCACTCTTCTTCCCGAAGGTAGTTGTTCTTGTTGCCCAGACAACCTCCATAAACAAAACTCTTGCAGATCTGTTCTGTGGTGTCGTAGTACCAGCGGGGGAAGGAACCACGGCAGCGGCCCACCTTGCTGGATGCAAGGCAATATTCTGGGGGAAGGAAAGCTGGTGAGGGAGCTCCGAGGGCTAATCGGCAGAGCCGGAGCAGGGTGCAGGGTGTGGGTGAGTCCTGGGTCTGCCTCCCCACCCCCTTCCTCACCTTCTGTCTGCTTGGGGGACAGCACGGTGACTGTGATGTTGGACGTGCTCTCTCGCTGGTCTGAACCAGCCACCGTCAGCTGGAACAGGTAGCTGCCTTCCTTGAGTCCCCACAGCTCCACCTGGTCTGGATCATTCCTCTAAACACAGGAGTGGCCATCAGGCTGGGACCCCTTGATGGCCCTGGTTGGCCCCAGGTCCTCCCGGTCAGCCCCCCTGCCCCACTGCGGGGAGCCGAGGGACTTGGTATTAAATGGATCCTCAGCTTCTATCCACCCCACCCCGTCTGGAGCCACAGTTTGGCCTACGGCCCCAGAAAGGGGGCCCTGGAGAGCTGAGGTGGGGGTCAGGGAGCCAGCCCAGCATCGCACCTCTACCCTGACGTCTGTGTCACCCTGCAGTAGGTGCCAATCTGTGTTCTCCACACCCTTCAGCACCAGGGGTTCCTGTGGCTGTACCTTCAAGTCTGTGCCTTCCCAGGCCTTGGGGATCCGGGACCCTGGGAGGAAGGTGAGATAAGGTCAACTCTCACTGAATGGACAGGATCTCTCCTAGAGTGGGGGGCTGGTGCCTAATGGGCCGCAACTAGACCAACCTAGGACTCGGCAGCCTGCCTGAGACACAGAGGCGATTTCACAACTAAACCATCTTCTTGCCCTCTGTTTAGATATATCATACTTAAGACATTTTTATGTTGTAAAACCAACTTTCTGAAGCAAATAACTAAACAGCATTGCCATCTAATCCCATTTAGGAAAAAAATAAAAATATATATAGATATATATATCAATATATATTGATATATATATCTATATATATCAATATACATATACAATATATATACACACTATATATATATATATCAATATATGCACGTATATTTGGAAGGGGGACTTTTCTTGTTTTCTACAATAAGCAGGTACTTGTGCTAATTGCTTTAAAAAGTTAAGAGTAACGATACTTTTGAAAAGCCAAATAAGTCAATGTGTAATTAACACCATCACCCCTCGCTCTGCAGCCCATATCACTGCTAAGAAGCCCATCCGGACAAAGACCTTGAGCAGAGCCCCGGGCAGCACCATGTCAAGCATTGGTGTCCCACATGATGATTGGCACAGGAGCAGGGTGCCTCTGCCACCTCAGACAGACTCTGCCTCCAGTTACAAGGGGGCACAAGGCAACCATACCCTCCCCCAACCAGGGTCTTCAGAGCGGGTGTGGCCCTGCTGACACCTTGAGTTTGGACTTCTGGCCTCCAGAACTGTGAGACAGTACATTTCTAGTGTCTTCAGTCACCCAGGGTGTAGTAACATGGCACAGCAGCCCTAGGAAATGGACACACTGCCCTTGAGGGTACTACGGTCCAGTTAGGCAGGTAAGACCCAACAACAGGAAGCAAAATGGGAGAAAGACCCAACAAGATGAAGGGCTGTGTGATACATGTACAAGAAAAGGAAGTGGATGTTTAGAGAAGGGAAAGACCACAGCAAGCTAGAGGAAAAAGGCAAGGCTTTGTGAAGAAGGGAGAAAGGATTTTTTGATCCTTTTGTTTTTATTTGTTTGGTTGTGGGGAAGAATGTTGGTGGTGTTGATGACAGCAGAAAACATGATGAGCCAAAGCAAGGAGTTGGGAATTTGTAAGACTGGTTAGGTGGACATTGAGGAGACCGGCTGGGCTGGATAGATCCTGCCACAACTGCATTCTCGTCCCTCTTTCCAGATGAGCAAATTGACACCAGAGAGGTTAAATGACTTGCCCAGGGTCGCTCAGTTTCAAAACGGCAGAGCTGGGGTTTGAACCCTGGTCTGATTCATGCTCTCTCCAAAACATCAAAACACCATGCTGCAGGCCATATGTGCTTAGAAGGGTGATTCTTTAAATAATCTTTATAGTCTTTGGGTTTTGTTTTTGTTTTTAGCTTAGGTAATACATGTACATGATGAAATATGCAAAAAATACAAAAGGGTAGTGAGAATTAAGTCCCTGATTCTTAAACCCCCAGGTTCCTCTCTCCAGAGGCATTCTCAATTACTAGTTTGGGTGTGTGTGTATGTGTGAGTATCAAGAGAGAGTGTATAGAATATTCACAAGCATGCTAGTTCTTCATCTTGCTTTTCCCTTAATATATACTGGAAATCAGTCATAGCAATATATAAAGAACTTCTTCTTCTTCCTTTTTTTTTGTTGTTGCATAGTACTTACTGTATGAATGCACCAAAATTTACAACACATTTAACCAGTCCATCAGTCTAGTCTCTCTTGATGTAGGTCCTTCTTTCCTCCCTCCCTTCCTTCCTTTCCTCCTTCCTTCCTTCTTTCCTCTCTCCCTCCCTCCCTACTAAGAACTAACCCTTGCTACCTCAGGGTTTATTGTTATGATTAAAACAGCACCACAGTATCCAATTATAGGATGTGTTGACAGACACTGAGCTTGTTTCCAATTCTTTGCTCTTATAAACAATGGTACAGTGACTGATTGCCTGGTAAGTTGTTTTACACATGTTTAAGCATAGCCGCAAGATGAGTTCCTGCAAGTGGAGTCATGTTGAGGGTTATATGCATTTACATTTTGGGTGGATATTGCCCAACTGCCCTCCACAGAAGCTCTGCAGAGGGTTACATCAAGTTTAAGAGTTCAAAGAAGAGAAGGTAAAGAGATAAGAACAGCTGGTAGGAGGCTGAGTCACAGAGATTCCTCTTTGATGAGGCAGAGCAAGCAGAGCCAACAGGGAACTCTCAGAGGGTGGTCCCAGAGGTGAGAAGACCAGGACAGACAGTGACAGCAAAGGGATGGGAGGGGAGAACTTCCACAGAGGAACACATCCAATGGTGCAGAGGGCTACGGGAATGAGAAAAGGGAACCTCGGTTGAGGGGAAGTAAGAGACCGGGAGAGCAGGAAAGTACCTGTTTGGAACCAAGCCCCAGCCCAGTGGCTTAAGGGCCCAACAGGGGCCATCCCCAGGCCCTGAGGTGAGAGGCCAAGCCAAGGGGGCAGTGAGCTGGGAGGACCCCATTCCTCCCTCCTTGCATTTTTCAGAAAGTAATCAGCAGTCACAAAGGGGAAAGGAGACAGACTACTTGGCAGTCTACTAGCAGAAAGATAGGCTAGCCCCACTGGCCCCCAGGGTGGAAGTGGCAAGCTGAGTGGCACGGCACATCTTGGGCCAAATCAGCAATGTCCACCCACACACAGCTGGTCCTCTCCAAGCCCCAGCCCCCAGGAGCAAGGGGCAGGTGCCCTGCCCTACCACTACTCCCTTTTTCCCACCCCCAAGAGAGCAAAGGGCCAGAGGAGCAATAAAGCCAGCCCCTCCCCCAGCTGCCAGGCCTCAGGACTCTCAAGGGAAACACAGACTCCACCTTCTAAGCCACTCCTCCAACGGAAAGAGGGGGAAGGGGAGAGGAGGAAAGAGCAGGGTGCTCAGGAGGCCCCAGCAATCTGGACTGGACTGGACTGGCCTGGCCATAGGCAGGGAAAGGGGGAACAGATCAACCCACCCTGGGGAGGATTCTCCCCAGTAAATCAAAGGTTTTAGAAGCCCTGAGCACTTGCCCACTTTGCCTGCCTCGGTCTACCCTAGCCTAGCCTCCAGGATGCCACAGTGGCTTGACCCTCTTTGTACCCTCTTTGTACTTCCAACCTCTCTAATAGGACTCAGCTGAGAATGGACTCCTTGACATGCACATGGCATCCCCCACTCCCCAAAACACTGCGTTGCCCTGAAATGGCCTGGGGCCCACACTAAGTCCAAGGTCTACCCAGCTCCCCACAGGTCCCAGGAAATCCCCACTCCATCCTGTCTTGTGCCAACCAGGCCAGTCAGGGGGTGGGGAGGTTTCCAGATGAGGAAGGCCCCATCCAGCTCAGCTTCCTGACCAGATCCCAGAGTTTCAGGCACTAGCCCTACAGTGAGGGGTCCTGGCAGAACAGGGAGGGCAGGCAGCTCAGGTCAATTAGAGTCATCACCACCTACACTCCGCTGCTTCCTTGTGGAACAGGCTCAGGCCCTGGCCCAGCGGGACTCAGTGGCCCAGCCTGGCCCAGAGACACTGTCCCCCTCCCGGAATCTCCACCCTACCTCTCCTCAGAGATCCAGAGCTATTGGAAGAATAGGGAGAAGAGGAAAGGCTGGAGAGGAAAGTCCCTTTTCTACTTTCCAGGACTGAGATCACCCAGCTCCACTCCAATCCTGGCCCCTGGGCGCCCCAGTCTCTGGTTCTGTTGTCCACTGAGCTGTCCTGGATCAGAGACAGGTTTACCAGAAAGGTGGTCTTGTGTGAAGAACAGCACAGGACTTTTGGAGGTCCTGCCTGGGGTTGAGTCCCAGGTCTCCCATTTGTGGGCAGTGTTATCCTGGGCAAATTATTATTACTAATCATTGTTTGTATTTACGTCATATTGATTGTAACTTTTCCTCTTTCATTTTAATTGTACTTATTTGGGCCCCCTCTCTTTTTTTTCTTGACAAGTCTGGCTAAAGATTTATCAATTTTGTTTATCTTTTCAACAAACCAGCTCTTAGTTTCATTGATCTTTTCTATTGTTTTTTGGTCTCTATTTTATTCATTTCTGCTCTGATCTTTATTATTTCCTTCCTTCTGCTAATTTTTGCCTCTGCTCTTCTTTTTCTAATTCCTTTAGGTGGAAAGTTAGACTTTTCATTTGAGACTTCTCTTGCTTCATTAGGTAGGCCTGTATTGCTATAAACTTCCTTCTTAGAACTACTTTTGCTGTGTCCTACAGATTTGGGAAAGTTGTATTTCTATTTTCATTCATCTCAAGGTATTTTTTTGATATCCTCTTTGATTTCTTCATTGACCCATTACTTTTTTTTTCACGTTTACTGGAGTATAATTGCTTTACAATGGTGTTAGTTTCTGCTTTATAACAAAGTGAATCAGTTATACATATACATATGTTCCCATCTCTTCCCTCTTGCGTCTCCCTCCCTCCCACCCTCCCTATCCCACCCCTCCAGGCGGTCACAAAGCACCGAGCTGATCTCCCTGTGCTATGCGGCTGCTTCCCACTAGCTATCTACCTTACGTTTGGTAGTGTATATATGTCCATGCCTCTGTCCCACTTTGTCACAGCTTACCCTTCCCCCTCCCCATATCCTCAAGTCCGTTCTCTAGTAGGTCTGTGTCTTTATTCCTGTCTTACCCCTAGGTTCTTCATGACATTTTTTTCCTCTTAAATTCCATATATATGTGTTAGCGTACGGTATTTGTCTTTCTCTTTCTGACATACTTCACTCTGTATGACAGACTCTAGGTCTATCCACCTCATTACAAATAGCTCAACTTCGTTTCTTTTTATGGCTGAGTAATATTCCATTGTATATATGTGCCACACCTTCTTTATCCATTTAACATGGGAGTCAGTTTCCTAATCTAAAAGTGGGATGACTACTAATAACACCCTTTTCAGAGGTGGTTGTCATGATGCCTAAGTGAGAGGCTGAGTGGCATAGCAATCAGCAAACTGTAGAGAGCTAAGAGAGGTTATCAGAGTGACCCATCCCTGCCCCGGAGCCCCACCTGGCCACAACAGCAGGTGGAGAGAATGGGGACTGAAGGTCTCTGGAGGGGCCCTGATCCTAGCTAACTGTTCAGTCCCAGGAGGAAAGAGAAGGAGCCTTGGGCCCGACTTTGCCCTTATTCTGGAAGTAAACAAGGTGAACAGACAGGTTGGTTACCAGATCCTGAGCAGGGAGAGCCCTGCCTGTCTTACACACACACACACACACACACACACACACACACACACACACACACACTTGCCTGGACAGCTGACATCCCTTCCCTACCAGGTATACATACCAGTGGGCTGACTCACACAGCAACCCTCCTCACCCCCACCCCAGAGGCTCTAGGCTACTGCGCCCTCAATACCGCCCCCTCCCCAGTTGGGTCACCCCCAGACTGGGCTTGTTCTTTAGACTCTGGGGGCCTGGCAGTTTCCCCCAGACCACCAAAAAATCAGCTCGTGGGGGGAGGAGTACAGAGAGATGCTATAACCAATCCCAAGCCCAGCAGCAGAGAAGGAACCTATCCTTCACCAGGTTCATTTGACAGGGCACCAAGGTGCCTAGGACAGTGCTCCGCCAAGGCGCCAGGCGTATCTTCTATCTATCTAGTCACCAGGTGGCCTCCAGACAGCTAACTCCCTGACTGGGCCTATTGGGGCCAGAAGTGAGAAACCGGAGAAGCTGCGTCCTCTCTCCTGTACACACATCCCAGAGCACCAACCCACTCAACATCCTGAATTCAGGAGCCAGTCTGTGCTCTAGGGTGTCAGCCCTCTCCACTCCTGTAGGCTGTCCTTTATTTACTGTTTGTACCGCCTACTTCTAAGGAGGAGTTGGGGTCGAATGGGACTCTCCTCCTAACTGCGTTCTGATGCCTCGCGCAGGACTCCATAACCAGTCCCTTCTCTTGAGTTTCCCCGAATCCTGGCACCCTCGTCCTTACCTACGAAGCCCTGGGTCCGCAGCTCGAGGTAGGAGCGGTAAACCTCCCGCGTGAGGTAGTTGATGAAGCCCTTCCTGGGCGCGAACTTGCACACGAAGTTCTGCTCGTAGAGGCAGTTGATGAGGAAGCAGGAGGCGATGGCGTCCTCCCCGCCGTCGGGCTGCAACTCCACCAGCGCCAGATTGCAGTCGTTGGAGCTGCAGCAGGCGTGCACGCAGTCCCGGCCGCGGCGCACGGTGAGGGAGCGCAGGAAGGTGGCGCCGTTTCTCACCGAGGCGTCAGTGTCGAGTACGAAGGCAGGCACCCCGGGGGTAAAGCGGTCCAGGCAGTTGTCGGCCGTGAGCAGACTGGGGGGCACGGGCGGCGGCCCGGCCTCGGTGCCCAGAAGGCCGAGCGAGCAAAGGAGCCACACGGCGACCGCTGGGATGCGGGCCTGGGAGAGGCGGGCCCCGGCCATCATCCCCCCAGGGACCGTCGCCCTCCTCCCCACGGCGGTCACCTTCACAGTGCGGGCCCCTGACCTCCGAGGGTGATAGCGACCTGAGAGAGGGGAAGGGACGGAGGAGGAGACACCGGATCAGCCGGGAGACTTCAAGGTAGGCGGGCGGGCCGGGAGGAAGTTAAGGGGAGGACTGGGAAGCACCGAGCACCCCGGGAGTGGAGAGGGGCACGCGGGCCCGGTCCTCCCACGCACACTCCGGTGACCCGACAGCCCGACGGACGGCCAGACGGACGTCTAAGGAACTCACGTACCCGGACACACGCACGAGCAGGGAACAAAGGGCCAAACATGCTCAGAACCCACTTCACCTCCTCGCTCGCTCACCTCGGCCCTGGTTACCTGCTCAGGTGAGTGGGGTGGGGCCGGGCCAGCCGAGGTTCCGGTCCCGGCTTCCTGCGCGGCTCGGGCCGCAGCTTCCGCCCCGGTGTGCGGTGCGCTGGCGATCGGCCACCTCCTCCCCCCTAGTTTCTAGTGAAACTGAGTCAGCGCGGCCGGGGCGGGGCGGACATTAACCCCAGCGCCGCCGGCTCCGCCCACGCCCGGTGCGCCTGTCCAGCCCCAGCTTCCGGACCGCCTATCCGCATCCCCGGGATCCCCGACCCTTCTTCTCCCTCAGCCTGGTGCCCAAAGGGGCTCAGAGGCCGGGGCGCCCTGCCCCGGGCCGCTGGATCCACCGAGTCCAGCCTCCTGTGGTTCCCCGCACCCTAGAAGTACACCCGTATTCCCGGAGGCCCGGACAGGTCAGGAGGACGCTTCAGCGAAGTCAGGCACCCGAGGGTGGGTCGGGCGCTCTGGGACGGCTACCTCCGGCCTCCCTTTCCGGTCCGGGCCGGCATTCCCAGACCCAGGCCTGAGGCGCTTGGGAAGGGGCTGGCGGAGAAGAAATGGGGGAAAGCCCTATGCAAAAGATCTCGCTGTCGTCGTCAGCCCTCGGGAAATAATTTCCATCTGTGGCAGGAAGAGATCCCAGAAACTGCGTGGCTGCACCTTTGGTAACTGGAATCCAGGATGCCTGCTCCATCGTCACCACCTTCGCCAGCTCCGGAAGCCCTCCTTTCTGTCAGAGTGAGAAACAGGAGATTTCCAGTGTCCAGGCTTCCCTGCTTGATCTGCAGTGGTTCCTTTTGGTTTGAGGCCCTTCCTCATCGTGTACTAATGTTTACATTCGGGTCACTGTCGGAGCTGAGTCCCTGTTAGCCTCCTTGGTGAGTTGATCCCTTCTCTGCAGAGTCCCTCTCCTCTCTCACCAGGTGGGGTGCTCCTGGTCAGGAGCTGGCTGCTTTCTTCCAGTGGAATAACATCCTTGGAAGCTAGAAATTCCAGCTTTCCAAAGTAGCTGAGTTAATGACCTTCACAGAGCCATGGACTCCTTGAAGCCAGGCTCATTGCATTTCCTGAGAGAAGCTCCTCCTAAAGTCTATTCTTTATTTTTTTTATTTTTGGCTGTGCTGGGTCTTCGTTGCTGCACGCGGGCTTTCTCTAGTTGCGGCAAGCAGGGGCTACTCTTCCTTGCGGTGCGCGGGCTTCTCATTGTGGCCTCTCCTGTTGCGGAGCATGGGCTCTAGGTGCTCGGGCTTCAGTAGTTGTGGCTCGCAGGCTCAGTAGTTGTGGCTCGCAGGCTCAGTAGTTGTGGCTCGCGGGCTTAGTTGCTCCGTGGCATGTGGGATCTTCCCGGACCAGGGCTCGAACCCGTGTCCCCTGCATTGGCAGGCGGATTCTTAACTACTGCACCACCAGGGAAGGGAAGCCCCTAAAGTCCATTCTTTACAGAGCAAGATTGGTCCTATTAATGCTTTCCCCCCAAAGAGATTCCACACCTTCTTATGATGACTTAACAAACCCCAGCCCAATGGGAACGGTCTTCCTACTTTCTTATCTAGAGCAGCTTTACCTACTAGGTCCTGTAGCCAACCCTTCAATCATTTTCCTGGCTAAACTGCAACATTCCCTAGCTGCCCACATTATGAGTGTTGGGGGTGGGAATCTGAGGTCTGTCTCCCCTTCTCTGGATTTTCTGGGTTTTTCCACTGCCCCAGGCACAGTGGGGAACATAGAGCAATGATGGTACACCAGGAATGAAGCATACGATCGTGCAGTTACTGGAAAGAAAGGATTTTGTTGAGATTTCATTCCTACCTCCTTCAATACCTTATGCATACAAGAATCCTAACACAGGAGACTGTTACCTTATGGTAATATTACTACAGATTAATCATTACTTCCATTACACCATTACACATTACTTCCATTCCATCATATACACCATTACAAAAACCTACATCCGTCAAGCCCTGACAATGCCCAAACCCTATGTATTTCCCACGCATTGCCCCATATACTCAAAACAAACCAAGAAAGTAGGTACTAATTTTATTCCCCTTTTACAGATGAGCAAACAGGCTCAGACAGGTGAATGAACTTGTCAGGTCACGTGGCAGTTAGGTGGCAGAGCAGAGATTGGAGTCCAGGAAGGCCACGTCTGTTGCTTCAGCACCTAAACACTGCTTTACTGCACTTACAATTCTGACTTCAGCTGGAAATTCCACCCTCACCTCAGATTCAACTTGCCTGAAACACAAACTTTCAAGTGATGATCAGCCCCCATTTGAGATGCTTGCTGTGTGCCAGACACTCGACATCTGTGATCTCTGATTCCCACAACAGCTCTGAGAATAGTTTCTGCTTTGCAGAGAGGCTCACTAAACTCCATCAAGGTCACGCAGTGAAGAGTGGGAGGCAAGACTGTGTAGGGGTTCAGCTTGTGGGCTTCAGACTCAAGACTACTGGGTTTAACTCTTTCATCTGTCACTATCAGTTGTAGACTTTGGCAACTTATTTAGCCCCTCTGTGCCTTAGCCTCCTTGTATATGAAGTGGGGCTTCACAGGGTTAGTATGAGGGTTAAATGAGTTAATACAGATAACATTTGACACCTGAAAAAAGTGACAGAGTCAGAATTTTATCTCAAGTCTCTCTGACATCAAAAACTACACTTTTCTCACTACCTTATGCTGCTTCTTACATCCAGAAGACAAAACCTACACACGAGGGGAAAAAGGACTAAGATAGTCCACCAAAGTAGTGAAAGTGATGGCATTTGAATGATGGGAATTCGAAGTGACATTTTCTTCTTCCTAGCTTAAAAATTATTTCCGACGCTTCCCTGGTGGCGCAGTGGTTGAGAGTCCGCCTGCCGATGCAGGGGACATGGGTTCGTGCCCCGGGAAGATCCCACATGCCGTGGAGCAGCTGGGCCCGTGAGCCATGGCTGCTGAGCCTGCGCGTCCGGAGCCTGTGCTCCGCAACGGGAGAGGCCACAACAGTGAGAGGCCCGCGTACCACAAAAAAAATAAATAAATAAAATAAAATAATTTCCGAAATTTCCTTTAGTGAGCATAGAATGCTTCCATGGTGAAGAGAAAACTACATCATCACAACCTCCACATTGGTCATATTTAGCTCCAAAATGCTTCTGTCTCCATATTCTCTCCTGGTCTCACTGTCCCAGTCACTTTGGAGTCATCTGTGGGCCCTGCCTTTTCTTTTTTTAAAAAAATTATTTATTTTTGGCTGTGTTGGGTCTTCATTGGTGCGCGCGGGCCTTCTCTAGTTGTGGAGAGTGCATGCTTATCGTGGTGGCTTCTCTTGTTGCAGAGCACGGGCTGTAGGCTCACGGACTTCAGTAGCTGTGGCATGTGGGCTCAGTAGTCGTGGCAGACGGGCTTAGTTGCTCCGTGGCATGTGGGATCGTCCCAGACCAGGGCTCGAACCCGGGTTTCCTGCAGTGGCAGGCAGATTCTTAACCACTGTGCCACCAGGGAAGCCCCAGGGAAGAGCCAATTTTGACTCCATGTTGGATTTGTTTCTTTGAATTTAACCTTTGCTTTTCATTGTTTTTGTTATTATAATCATACATAATGGCCTGCCTTAGGGAACCCTGCCCCTGTGCCTGAATGTTAAACTAAAGTGCCTTTGTTCAGCTCACAGGGAGACAATCTGACCCTGCCCACCTGTGAATGGCTGCAAAAAAGAAATTAACACATCCCCTCCCTGATGCAGGCCACAGGAGGAGATGTTTTGCAAGATAAATGGCCTTTTTACTTTACTTCCTCACCTCCTCCCCCTCTCTGTTCTATAAAAGAAACAGGCATCCAGACCCAGATACGATGGTTTTTTGGGGACCCTAGTCTGCCTGTTTTCCAAATAAAGTCGTATTCCTTGCCTCAACAGCTTGTCTCCTGATTTATTGGCCTGTTGTTTGGCGAGCAGAGTGAGCTTGGACTCGGTAACACTCTAGCCCTGCCTTCATCTGTCCTTCACCTGTTCAGATCCAGTGACCCCCAAGACCCTCTTTAGCAGTGTGTGCAGAACCAGCTGTCCTCTGGATGGATTCAAAAAGTCTGGTTTGTGGAGAGGTAGAGAGCGTCAGAGGTACTGGGGACCTTAGTTAAAGCCCTTCACCTTACATATAGGAAACTGAGGTCCAGAGATTTGTTCAGAGACACAGAGATAGTATGTGGCAGAGGCCACCTCCAGACTTCAGGTCTCTTGAATGCCAATCTTAGGTCCTTTCTGTGATTCTGACCTGACTTCCTGCAAAGCATTTCCAGATGATATCGTTTTCTAATTGTACATTGCAGGCCCAAGGAGAGCTGTCTGGGTAAGTTATCTCTTTTGTTAGACCATGTGGCTCACTCCCTGTCTATGAACTTGGGAAAGAGAAAGCCAGGGTTTATGCTACAGGTTTCCTTCATATTTGCCATACCACCAGTACCAACCACTGACCTTAGGAGTGGGTGTTTTGGTGAGAACATTCAGTCCTTAACACCACTACTAGAAAAGAAACCCCGAGTGCCTTGTCTTGGATGGTGGTCTGGTGGTTTCTGTAAGTAGGTATAATGGATTGTCTACAAAGATGGCTATCAAAGATGGTAGACAGGACCTCACTTTCCCTGTAAGTGCATGCTGCTCCTCCCACCAAGAGGTGACATCTATCTTTCCCCTCCCTTTGAATCCATAATTTGCTTTGACCAGTAGGACGGAGCAGAAGTGGTGCCACATGACTTTCAGGCCTCAGCCTTGTGGCTTACATTTTCCCCTCTTAGAACCAGTTGTGATATAAAGAAGTTTGACTACCCTGAGGAAGAGAGAGGCCACCGGAAGAGAGCAAGACCCTGGAGGATGAGAGACTGTGAAGGGAGAGAGAGGGATCTGGCTATCTCACAGTCACCTCAGCTGACTAGCTTCGTGAAGCTATCCTGCATCATTAGCCCCAGTCGACTCGTCCCAACAGAGATTAGCTACCCCAGTGAAGCCCTGCTCACATTGCAGAATTGTGAGCAAATGTGTTTGTTTTAAGCCTTTAAATTTTGGTGTGATTTCATAAGCAGTTAGGTTAGCGGGTCCCTGGAGAAAGAGAATGAGGAATGGCATTCTTGACATAAGAGAAGCCATTTTGGGGGAAGTCCCTGGCAGTGCAGTGGTTAGGATTCCGGGCTTTCACTGCCGGGGACCTCAGTTTGATCCCTGGTCGGGGAACTAAGATCCCACAAGCCGCGCTACGAGGATAAATTTTTAGAAAAAAGAGAGAAGCCATTTTGTGATCTAAGCCTGGCCGCAATGCTTGCCCTCAAACAGGTCTCAGTAACAAGGATCTTGAGGGAACAAAGGAATGTCAGAACAGAGAAGGCAGTCAAACAATAGCGCAGTGATAAAGCAGAGTCCTAGTTCCTCCTCAAGGGATATATTCAATACATAATTATACGTCTTTGAGTTCAGCAGGAACTAAGGCCCCCACCCAGGTGGAGGACGGAATGATGATGTTGACCCTCCTGACTTCAATCCATCAAGACTTGGACTCTGTCAACCTTTGCCATAATTCTATGCTGAATTCTCCTCTGCTCAAGCCTCTTCATGAATATGCATGTACCCTTAACTCAGAACTTCCAGTTTTGCTGTTCCGGTGAGAGGCTGCTTTGGGAAAGATCCCCTGGTGTTCTCCTTACTTGCTGCAAGTAATAGTGAATCCTTCCTTTTCCCAGTCTCTGGCTGGATCATATCTGTTGGCTCAACACCCACCAAGAGGCCAACCCAGTTTTTGGGTAACTGTTTTGCGGCAATAATAACTGAAACAGAAGGATAATATATTTACAGAACAAATTTTAGTTTTAATTATCTAATGATTATAAATAAATACATTTTATAAATTTTAGTTTTAATGATCTAAATAAAAGCCTTCTAATTCCCTTGATAATGCAGAGTCAAGGATTTTTTTTTTTTTTTTTAATTTATTTTTGGCTGCATTGGGCCTTCATTGCTGTGCGCTGTGCGCGGGCTTTCTCTAGTTGTGGGGAGCAGGGGCCACTCTTCGTTCCGGTGCGCGGGCTTCTCATTGCAGTGGCTTCTCTTGTTGCAGAGCACAGGCTCTAGGCGCGTGGGCTTCAGTAGTTGTGCCTTGTGGGCTCTAGAGCACAGGCTCGGTAGTTGTGGCGCACGGGCTTTGTTGCTCCGTGGCACGTGGGACCTTCCCGGACTAGGGCTCGAACTCGTGTCCCCTGCATTGGCAGGCAGATTCCCAACCACTGTGCCACCAGGGAATCCCAAGGATTTTTGATAAGGAATTTTGGGGAAAGTAATGACCCTTGAAATACTTTTCCAGGCAAGGCTGCTGTCACCTGTTCAATCTTTATGTAAAGGAGACAAGGCCCCTCAGATACTGCTGCAGCCCTAAAAGGGGAATTTTTTTGTTTGTTTTTGGCCACTCCTTGAGGCCTGTGGGATCTTAGTTCCCCGACCAGGGATCAAACCCAGGCTCTTGGTAGTGAAAGCAACAGAGTCCTAACCACTGAACTGCCAGGGAATTCCCTCAAAAGGGAATTCTTGAAGAATTTTGCTAATGTCCAAAATGCTCATGGGACTTCCCTGGTGGTCCAGCAATTAAGACTACTTGCTCCCAAGGCAGGGGGCCCAGGTTCGATCCCTGGTCGTGGAACTAAAATCCCGCATACTGCAACTAAGCCCATGCACCACAACTAGAGAAGCCCGAGTGCTGCAATGAAGACCCAGAGCAGCAAATAAATAAATATATTTTTAGAAAGTGAAATAGCTGCTTGGGAAATTTTTTTAAAAAATGCTCACAATATTTCAGCGTGTTTGATAGCCTCTAAATGGTCACTAATGGTCCACACCTGCTGGTATTCATGCTGTTTTGTGTGTAATCTCCTCCCCTTCAGCATGGCTGGACCTAGTGATTGGCTTCTGATGAATAGAATACAGCAAAAGTCATGGGATGTCACGTCCTAGATTAGGTTACAAAAAGACTGTGACTTGCTTTTGGCTTTCGGATCAGAGGAGGCCAAGGTGCAACTTTCTTCAGTCATCCCGAATCCGGGTTCATCCGACACCAGCTGCCTCCACTATGCCGCCTAAGTTCGACCCCAACGAGATCAAAGTCGTGTACCTGAGGTGCACCGGTCGGGCAGTCGGTGCCACGTCTGCCCTGGCCCCCAAGATCGGCCCCCTGGATCTGACTCCAAAAAAAGTTGGTGATGACATCGCCAAGGCAACTGGTGATTGGAAGGGTCTGAGGATTACAGTGAAGCTGACCATTCAGAACCGACAGGCCCAGATTGAGGTGATACCTTCTGCCTCTGCCCTGATGATCAGAGCCCTCAAGGAATCACCAAGAGAAAGGAAGAAGCAGAAAAACATTAAGTACAGTGGAAACGTGACTTTTGATGAGATTGTCAACATTGCCCGACAGATGCGGCATCAATCTTTAGCTAGAGAACTCTCTGGAACCATTAAAGAGATCCTGGGGGCCACCCAGTCTGTGGGCTGCAATGTTGATGGCCGCCACCCTCACGACATCATAGATGACATCACAGTGGTGCGGTGGAATGCCCAGCTAGTTAAGCACCGCAAAGAAAAATAATAAAGGGTTATTTGACAACCAAAAAAAAAAAAGACTGTGACTTCCATCTTGCCTACCCACCCCGCCCCGCCCCTCAGTGCCCTGGCTCTTGTGGAAACCAGCTGCCATGTGGTGAGTATATCTCTATAGAGCTCCACATGGCAGGGAACAGATGTCTGGCCAACAGCCCTGGCCCACACCTGGCTTGCACCCTTCTGAGAATCCCTGAGCCAGAAGAGCCAGCTAAGCCACCAACTAAAACAGTGATATAATAAATGCCTGCTGTTTTAAGCTGATCAATTTGGGGATAATTTGTTATGTAGCAATATAAAACTAAGATATTCATTAACTTAAAAAATTAGGATATCAAACTATAAACAGTTTATTTGGTACAACCTTTCAGGGAGCTAATATGGCCATAACATCAAATTCCCCTACAAGTTCACATTTCCTTTGTCCTTGTAGTTCTGCCTCTAGAAAATCCGCTAAAGTGTGGGAGGGGGGAGTGGGGGTGGGAAGCATGCGTTGCTAAAAAAAGGAATAGTTACAAGGATGTTCAGAGCAGCAATATTTATAATGGCAAAAAAATTGGTAGCAATCTGTATATCTAGTAGCAGGGGATTGAGTAACTAGATCATGGAATTGCCTCTAACAGAACAGGTTGGAAGCTATTAGTGAGTCTTGAAAGCAAAGTGACTTGCCGTCAGCACTTGAAAAAATAAAGGTAAGTTTTGCTTCATAAGACATTTTCATTTCGTGTTTGTATGCGTGTGTGTCATGAGGTTAAATGAATTTCTTACTCTGAGTCATGGTCTAAATTTTGAGAAACTCTGCAGTGTTGAAAAAAGATGTGTATAAAATTACTTAATGACACAAAAAGTATTCAAAATATAAGTTACAAAATAGCACACATATGTTACAAAATGATCCAATTTCGTGAAAATCCAAAATAAGTAAATCTATATAAAAAGTGGAAAATACACCAAACATATCATTTATACTTCTTATATCTATATTTTAGAATTTTCTACAATGAACATGTCTTTTTAAAAACTTTTTTTATTGAAGTATTGATAGTTTTTTTTTTTTTAACATTTTATTTATTTGGTTGGTTGGGCCGGGTCTTAGTTGTGGCAAGGGAGCTCCTTAGTTGCGGCTCACCAGCTTCTTAGTTATGGCACGCAAACTCTTAGTTGCGGCATGCACGTGGGAGCTCTTTCCCTGACCAGGGATTGAACCTGGGCCTCCTGCACTGGGAGCGTGGAGCCTTAACCAATGTGCCACCAGGGAAGTCCCGATAGGTTTTTTTTTTTTTTTTTAATATTTATTTGGGGCTTCCCTGGTCGCACAGTGGTTGAGAATCCGCCTGCCAATGCAGGGAACACGGGTTAGATCCCTGGTCGGGGAAGATACCACATGCTGCAGAGCAACTAAGCCTGTGCACCACAACTACTGAGCCTGCATGCCGCAACTCCCAAAACCCGCGTGCCTAGAGCCCATGCTCTGCAGCAAGAGAAGCCACCTCAATGAGAAGCCCGCGCACCACAACAGAGTAGCCCCTGCACACCGCAACTAGAGAAAGCCTGCGTGCAGCAACAAAGACCCAACTCAGCCAAAAATAAATAAATAAATTTAAAAATATATATATTTATTTGGCTGCAGTAGGGTCTTCATTGCAGTGCATCGGTTCTTCGTTGTGGTGCACAGGCTTCTCTAGTTGTGGCACATGGACTCTCTAGTTGTGGCGAGTGGGTTCTAGAGTGCACAGGCTTAGTTGACCCGCAGCATGTGGGATCTTAGTTCCCCGACCAGGTATTGAACCCGCAATGTCCCCTGCATTGGAAGGTGGATTCTTAACCACTGGACCACTAGGGAAGTCCCTAAAGTATAGTTGATAGTTGATTTACAATGTTGTGTTAATTTCTGCTGTACAGCAAAGTGACTCAGTTATACACATATATACATTCTTTTTTATATTCTTTTCCATTATGGTTTATCCCAGGATATTGAATATAGTTCCCTGTGCTATACAGTGGGATCTTGTTGTTTATCCATTCTGTATGTAATAGTTTGCATCTACTAACCCCAAACTCCCAGTCCATCCCTCTCCCACCCCCGCTTCCCCTTGGCAACCACAAGTCTGTTACATCTGTGAGTCTGTTTCTGTTCAACTTATTTCTTGAATAATAATGATAGTAGTTTTTAAAGTTTTCTAAATAATTATGTATTATATATCATTTTCTCAACTATGTTAAATATATATACATAGCCTGGTGGTGCAGTGGTTAAGAATCCACCTGCCAATGCAGGGGACATGGGCTCGAGCCCTGGTCTGGGAAGATCCCACATGCCGTGGAGCAACTAAGCCAGTGAGCCACAACTACTGAGCCTGCACTCTAGAGCTCGCGAGCCACAACTACTGAAGCCCGCATGCTGTAACTACTGAAGCCCGTGCTCTTAGAGCCTGTGCTCCGCAACAAGAGAAGCCACCACAATGAGAAGCCTGTGCACCGCAATGAGAAGCCTGTGCACCCCTGCTCACTGCAACTAGAGAAAGCCCACATGTAGCAACAAAGACCCAAAGCAGCCAAAAATAAATAAAATTGTTTTAAAAATCATTAAAAAAAAAGAGAGAGAATAGAAACTTGCCAGAATGCTAGCAGTGGTTTTGTGTGGCAGGATTATGGGAATTTTTAAATGTTTTAGAAAATTTAGAAATGTTTCTAAAATGAACATGCTTTTCTTTTATTATAAAAATTTTTAAGGACTTACCTGGTGGTCCAGTCGTTAAGACTTCTGCTGCAGGGGGCACGGGTTTGATACCTGGTGGGGGAACTAAGATCTCACATGCTGCGTGATGTGGCTGAAAAATTAAAAAACAAAAATCCTGTCTAGTTCTGATGGGGTCTGCCTGCTGCTTATTTTATCCCACCACTGGACCCAGGCCAGGCCAGGAGAGCAGGGCAGACACCCTTGCCTCTGCCCAGGCCTGCACCCTCTTTATTTCCCCACCCTGATATGACCCTGTGGCCCTGGTGGTTTTTCTTCACATCTTATCTTGAAACTTGAGTTGCCTTATCTTGGGCAAACTTACTGATGAATAGTGACACTCCGCAGGTCAATGCTGAGATGGAAGAATGTAAATAAGGAGGGTTACACTATAAATAATGGGCATAACTCATTTGTGTACCATCAAGCTTCACTGGGGCCATGTTGTGTGTGCTCATGCAGAATCTCACCAGTTTACAGATGAGGAAATATGCTCAGAGAGCCCCCATGCATGAACCTGTCTGTGTTCCTGTGTAGGCATTCATGAAGTTTGCATATTCCAATCCATTGCCAAGTTCTGTTAAATATTACCGCCTAAATAGCTCTCCAGTGTGTCCACTTCTCACTATCACCAGCGCTACCTCCCCCCGTCAAGCCCTACAGCAAATGGCCTCCCAACTGACCTCCAGGACTTCTGTGCCCTCTGATCCTCTCTGTATTCAAGAGCTAAGGCGATATTTTGGAAATTTAAATCTGAACTCGTCGGTCTACCCAACCACCCTTGCTTAAGATTTTGCAGTTATTCCCAACGCTCTTAGGATAGAGACAAAACTCCTTAACATGGTTGACAGGGCCCTATGTAGATACCTCCACCCTGTCTGCCTCATGGCTCGCTTTTGCTTCCCTCATCTCTTTGTTCCATCTCCATTGACCTTCTCTAGTCCCTTGTATTCACCCTCTTCCTCCTGTCACAGGGCCTTTGCATATGCTGTGCCTTCTGCCAATTCCACTCTTGCTGGCTCCTGTACCTAGTTAACTCCTACTATATCTCCTCTTACCTTTTCTTCAGATCATTAAATACAGTTGTAGTTTTACATTTATTTGATTAGTTGGTTAATGTTTGTTTATTTTTACACTAGACTGTAAGTTCCATGAAAACAGAGACTGTGTCTTTTTTGGATCACCAATCCCCAGTACTGAGTATAATACTTGACCTACAAGAAGAGCTCATAAAATCTTTGTTAAATGAATGAGTTAATGAATGAACAGAACCCATAGACTCTTCTGATCTGGTTCCTTTTCTTGAAAGGGCTCCCAAACGCTTCAGAAGACAGAAACAGAAGAGGGAGGAAACAGCCATAATAATGCCTATCACAGAATGTAACAGGTCATCAAGGTAAGAGCTGAGTCTACAGGCTGTATTTTAGAGGCCTCCCTACCCCCTTCTTATTGCCACCTTCTTCCAAAGAGGACCAGGAAGGAAGCCACTGCAGAGAAATTCCAGGGCCAGCCTTTGACGGACAGAGCCTCACCAGGAAGGCAGGGGGGATGAGAAGGCAAAGAAAGGAAGGGAAGGGATGTCTGTTGAGAAGGGACTCTGTTTTGGATATCAGGCTGAATGTTTACATACATCATCTCATTTAATCCTCTCCAAAACCCCATTTTGCAGATGAGAAAACAGACTCAGGTTGTGAAACTTGAGGGTTATTAAACCAATGCAGGGCAAAGCTGGGTTGGAACTGGAGTCTGTCAGCCTTCCTCTAAAGCCTGGGCTTTTCCAGGCTACCATCCTGGCCTCCAGGCTTCAAACATCTCCCTCACCCTGTTAACTTAGGGCCTAAAATTTCATCATTAAAGACTCATCCGTTGGCCTGTGTCTAACACTGTCTTTTAGGAGTCAGTGTATGAAGTTGATACTTTGGAAACAGAAACTCAGCATCATAAAGGCAACCACTACAAGACCTAAAAAGAAATACATAAAAGAAAAAAAAATACATAAACAAAAATTAGAATGTGCAAAGGAAAGGGGATGAGAGAGCATGAGTGAGGGAGTTAAATCTCTCATCGTTCATACTGAGGAGAGAAGAGATACTGTCTAAAATGGACAAATTTATGATATTACACAAAGGGATAATGGAGATCTCAGGAGAACTAAAAGCAGAAGCTGCTGGTTGGGTTCCCTCTAGGGAGTGGAACTGGGGGAAGAGAGACACTCATTTTTCATTTGTCCTGAGCTGTTCATTAAAAAAAAAAAATTATAGTAGTATTCTATTGTGTAACCTTTCTAAAAAGTTTTGAAATTTTTGTTACAAAAGACTAAACAAACAAAAACACCCTTCCTTTATTTATTTATTTTGTAATTTATTTATTTTTGGCTGCATTGTGTCTTCGTTGCTGTGTGCAGGCTTTCTCTAGTTGCGGCGAGCAGCAGCTACTCTTTGTTGCAGTGTGTGGACTTATTGCAGTGGCTTCTCTTGTTGTGGAGCATGGGCTCTAGGCAAGCGAGCTTCAGTAGTTGTGACACACGGGCTCAGTAGTTGTGGCACGCGGGCTTAGTTGCTCTGCGGCATGTGGGATCTTCCCAGACCAGGGCTCAAACCCGTGTCCCCTGCCTTGGCAGGCGGATTCTTAACCACTGCACCACCAGGGAAGTCCAAAAACACCCTTCCTTTAGAATGCAGGTAGGCCTAGAAGTAATAGTCCTTGACACCTGGGTAAATGTTAGGTCTGCAGGGTTCCTCTGCATCAGGAAGGACGTGAGTCGGGGGAGGGTCATGTGATGATAAACATGGCTTCCTAAGCAGTTGCCCCTGGGGAATGGGCTTGGGAGACAAGCTCGCCTTTGCAAACACAGGGCCAGGGTAGTGCCTCTTCTCTCACATTCCTAAAGGCAGCTCATACTCAGACACAAGAGGATACTGACCCCATTAGGGCCAGAGATAACTACCCCTCTAATTATCCCTGAGGCGACTCTGCCATCAGCAGCACCACTCTCTGAGCAGGAGCCCTTGCCAGCCAGGGACCCCACTGCAGCAGGATCCATGTGACCGCAGCTTCTGGGGGCCCAGGTGGATCTAGGCCAGGAAAGTGGGACGCTGAGGGCTCTCAGGTAAGTATGACTCAGGTCAGAGCCCCGCACGCCTCAGGACCCAAGGGCCTCTTCCTCCTCTGGAGGCATGGCATCCTCTTGACCTTTGCTTGGTATATCACTCCGTCCCAGCGGCTGCAGAAAGGGAGCCCGGGGCACGGCTCAGGAGTGCCACTCACCAGCAGCCAGGAGCCAAAAGACTGGCATTCCTAGCACTAGACAAAGGCCTATTGATCTTTGACCCCCACCACTCCAGGAGCCTTGGCCCTCCCTCCTGCCTGCCTTCCTTTCTTCCCTGCTGGCCTCGCCCTCTGTTCTGTCTCCTCATTCCCTGGCTCTCTTGCTCTGACTGGCAGTTTTTCCCAGCTCCTTGACCAAACCAATCCTTCCATGCTGTCTTCAAGCCCTGCCTCCTGCACATCTCCCAACCCAAACAAGGAGAATCCAAGAAAGAAGGTCCAGTGGGCTTCTGGGAGGAGGAGGACGTCATCCACAGACTCAAAGTCCCAGTCCGACCCCTCCAAAGCGTCCAGGTCCCGGAAGCTCAGCCGGCTGACAGTGAAGTATGACCGGGGGCAGCTCCAGAGCTGGCTGGAGATGGAGCAGTGGGTGGACGCCCAGGTTCAGGATCTCTTCCAGGTGGGTAAGACACCGCGGGCCAGGGGACTGGGAGAGAGCCTGCTCTGAGGCCTCAGGAGGAGCTGGAGGGCAGATGAGAGATGCTCCCATGGAGACAAAGTTTTTCCCCACAGGTGAATCATGGGTTTGCAGTCCTGAAATCTGCCTCCCTCTGGTCTGGGCTCTGCCTCTCACTCTCTACATAATCTGGAGCAGGTCTTTTAACATCCCTGAGACTTAGTTTCCTAATCTATAAAACGGGGCTATCAGTGCCTGTCGTATCCCTTTCGTAGGACTTTTTGAGGCTCAGATGAGATAGTAGAGGAGTTATTTTTCTTTATTTTATGTCTTTATTTACTTTCAACCTCAACACACATACACGACTAGAGCGACATTGTTCATTCCTGTAGCTGTCAGCCATGTGTAGCTATTTAACTTTAAACTGATGAAAATTAAAAGTTCAGTTCTTCAGTCACACTAGCCACATTTCAAGTGCCCCATACATCCAGATGGCTAGTGGCTACCAAGTTGCCAGCACAGATACAGAACATTTCCATCATCTCAGAACAGATAGTGCTGGACTAGAAGGTCAAAGTGATCAATAGTGAACGCTAATACCAGCGCCTGACCTAGCCTTGGCCCTGGCTCTGACTGACTCCCCTCAACCCCACCCTGGGAGAGTAGCCCTTTTTTTTTTTTTACCTAGATACCTACTAATTGGGATCCTAGTGTAGTAACAAATGCTGCTCCAACAACAAGAATAACATTTGGAGCACTTAACTCTGCACTAGGCACAGTGCCCAGCACCTGACTTGTGTTATTTCATTCAGCCCTCCCCACAAGTCCATTAGGTAGGTATGGTTTACCGTGGAGGAAATGGAGGCTTAGAAATGTTGAGTAACTAGCCCAAGGTCACACCACTAGGGAGCCCAGGGACCAGGAGCTGCAGCTGGGGCTCTGCCTGTAGTGCCTGAGCATTTATTCAAGCTGCTAGTGGTTCTCCACACCTGAAGTACATCAGTAATAATCCGATGCCCCAGCTGCATTTCAACTGAATTTCAGTCTACTAGGGTGGGGCCCAGGCACTGGTCTTTTTCATAAGCTCCACTGCTGATTGTAGCGTGTGGCTGGCGAGAACCACGCACCAAGCCGGAGACCAGAGTCCTCCTTGTCCACATGCCATGGTCCTTGTTTCTCTCCTTCCTTACTCAGGTCCTGTCTTTTCTTTTGGGGGCAGCAAGGGCTTGTGATTCTTCCAGGTAAGGGCTGTGTCAGTGGTCCTGTGGTTGGGGGAGGGGAAGAGTGATGCATGTGGCCCAGGCTGTCTTGTGAGTCTCACTGTGTCATGTGTTGGTTTGGTCCAGGTGTTGACGGTGTCCCTGGCAGCATCCTGGGCCACTCGCAGAGGGGAGAGAGATGCCCTAGAACTGGGAACAGGAGAGGCAAACTTTCTTTGCCTATGTGTACTCTCGCCTTGCAGGACATCTCCGCTGCCCTTCATTCCTGCCAGCACCCTCCCTCTCTGGATCAGTTTCAATTTCAGACTGTTGTGCCCTTACATAAAAAGTCTCATATCTCACACACCTCAGGGCAAAGATCAAGGCAGGGGAAAAGCTGTAAAATAATGAACTCATAACATTGGAAAACAGGACATGTGGGAGGACTGCTCCCAGGCAATGACTGTAATAAAATAACCTGGTCTACAGTTGTCATGACAATTGTCCAAAGGTGCCAGGTGGCAGTTCCTCTTCTAATCTCTGTCCTTTTCAGCAGGAAGCAGGCAAGTGGCTGGGGAAGCCTCAGGTGGCTGGTCATCTTGGGCAGAGGTTGAGGCAACCCAGTCTCCAGGCTTACCCTGCCTCAGTTATTCCTGCATAGAGCCCCTCTCCACCCACTGGGACTCCCCACCACATGCCCACCTTGGGTAGCACCACTGGGAATGGTTCCAGGAGTGGGTTGCGTCACTATTTGTTTAGTTTAGTTTAGTGGAACCCAACCTTCCTTTGTTGGAGGACCCCACCTCTTCTCACTGGGTGTGCAGCCTGCTTTAGGGTCTTGTGAAAAGCCAAGTCTGGGTTCAACAAAACAAACTGACTTGGGGGCCTGGAGTTCCTGTTGTCCAGAAATGGAGTGTGGATTTGGCTTCTAAGCAGGGACTTAAACACTCATGAGTTTCTCCTATTTTAAGGAGACTCTTGTTTAACAATATGCCCCCCTTTTGTTACCATCCCCTATTTCCTGTCTCTTTTACAAGGCTCCTTAAAGGATTTGTACCAACTCAGAGGCTTTACTTACTTTTCCCTTTCCTATCGCCATTCAAACCACTGGATTCTGACTTCTGTTCCCACCACTCTATTGAGACCTCTTGGCACAGTCCCCAGTCACCACCTCGGGGCCAAATCTAGTCTACACATCAGCAGGGGACACTGTTGGCCACCCCAGAGTTTCCTGTAGTTTACATGATACCATGCGTTTTGATGCAGCCCTTTTGATGTGATGGCATTTTAAGAAACAATCTATTAAACTTACAACTTTAAAAATGTATTATCAGGAATTCCCTGGCAGTCCAGTGGTTAGGACTCGGAGCTTTCACTGCCATGGGCCCAGGGTCGATCCCTGGTCAGGGAACAAAGATCCTGCAAGCAGTGAGGCCAAAGGAAAAAAAAAAAACAGTATATATATATGTGTGTGTGTGTGTGTGTATATATATATATATATATGGTCAATGAAATGTGAAACAAACATTTGTTAGCTCATCTCTGAACTTCACTCGATTACTGGTTTCTATGGCAGAGAGATCAGGAGTAAGTGGACAGAGTATGGAGTGGAGCAGAGAATGGGGTCAAATCAGGCAGCATCTGTCAGGAAACCACCACATGTAATACAGAGTCACAATATGACCATACTTGTTCACCTCGGTCAGAGTTGTTTGATATATCTGCTCATTTTCTGAGAATTCAAAAAATATTTGAGGGAAAGAATATTTTGGATTATGATTTGAGCCCATATTCTCAATACCAGACTGCAGTGACAATCTGACTCTCAGTGATACACATACCCTATGTTCAATATACGTATAGTTAATGTCATAAATGATATAAAATGGTTTTGGGAGCAGGACTAATCCTTTTTTAGAGGTGGAATTCTAATCATTAGTATGTATTTTTATCATTTGGCCCCAGCATCCACCTTCTGGGATTCCAGTTACATGTATGTTAGACCACTTGATATGGTCCTACAGATCACCAAAGCCCTATGCTGTTCTTTTCTTTTCTACCAGTTTTTTTCTCTCCATGCTTCATTTTGGCTAGTTTCTTTTGCTATTTCCTCAAGTTTAAATGGTATTTTTTTTCTGTAGTGTCAAATATGCTGTTAATTCCATTAAGTATAATTTTTCTTTAAAATATTTTATTTTTCATCTCTAGATGCTTCACTTTGTTCTTTCTCATGTCTTCCATTTCTCTCATTACTATGTTCATGTTTTCCTCATTTGCTAATTCCATCATCTCTGTCATATCTGATCTGCTTCTATTAATTGATTTTTTCTCCTGCTTATAGGTCACATGTCCTGCTTCTTGGCATGATTAGTGATTTTTTTATAGATTTGTTTTTAATTAATTAATTTATTTATTTATTTATTGGCTGCACTGGGTCTTCTGTTGCTTTGCGCGTGCTTTCTCTAGTTGCAGCGAGTGGGGCCTACTCTTCGTTGCGGTGTGCAGGCTTCTCATTGTGGTGGCTTCTCTTGTTGCAGAGCACAGGCTCTAGGTGTGCAGGCTTCAGTAGTTGTGGCACACGGGCTTCAGTAGTTGTGGCTTGCGGGCTCTAGAGCGCAGGCACAGTAGTTGTGACGCACGGGCTTCGTTGCTCCACGGCATGTGGGATCTTCCTGGACCAGGGATCGAACCCGTGTCCCCTGCATTGGCAGGCGGATTCTTAACCACTGCGCCACCAGGGAAGCCCTGTGACTAGTGATTTTTTTTTTTTTTTTTTTGCGGTACGCGGGCCTCTCACTGTTGTGGCCTCTCCCGTTGCGGAGCACAGGCTCCGGACGCGCAGGCTCAGCGGACATGGTTCACGGGCCCACCCGCTCCGCGGCATGTGGGATTTTCCGGGACCGGGGCACGAACCCGCATCCCCTGCATCGGCAGGCGGACTCTCAACCACTGCGCCACCAGGGAAGCCCTGACTCGTGATTTTTGATTGGATGCTGGACATTGTGAATTTTACGTTGTTGGATTTTTTTTCTTCCTTTAGAGTGTTGGACTTTGTTCTACGATGCAGTTTAGCTACTTGTGGTTCAGTTTGATCCTTCTGAAGCTTGTTTTTAAGTTCTGTTGGGGTGAGTATAGAGTGGCCTTTAATCTAGGAAATAATTTACCCCCCAAGTAAAGCAGGGCCCTCCTGAGGCCTCTCCTGAATTCCTGTATGATCGGTGATGACTGTCCACTCTGACTGAGTGGAAATTGATTTGTGTCAGTCCTCTGTGAGGTCTGGGAAGTGTTCATCTCTGTGCCCACAGTGCCTCAGAGTACCTGGCTTTGTGAAGTTTTACCCTGTGAATGTGTATCTTGTGTTCAGCAAAGACTCAGAAGAACCCTTATGTAGATTTCTGGAGGTCTCTTTCTTCATAACTCCCTCCTCTGCAGAACTCTGGCAACTTCCAGCCACCTCAAATCCAAATTATGGTATCTGTCATATCAATTTAGTATGACCACTGTGCTCTGCTTGGGATCTCCCTTTCATTTCGTTTCTTTCCCAGGTAGTGCTGAGTTACCTGTTAAGTCTGAAAACACTTTTCATATATTTTTGTCCGGTTTTCTAGTTACTTATGTTGAGAGAATAAATCCAGTCCCTGTTACTCCATCATCAGAAGTGTAAACATCTTGTTAACTCCTATTCAGCCTTCAGGTCTGAGATTAGAGGTCACCTCTTCCTGGAAGCCTTCCTAAACCCCAGGCTTGGTTAGGTTCCCCTTCCATGTGCTATCACAGTGTCTCATCAGAGTGCTTATTGCCCTGTATTATAACTGCCATTTGACTTGTCTGTATCCCTCAGGAGACTATAAGCTTTTCAAGGGTAAGATCATGTCTGTCTGTCTTTGCTGTTATGGCCCCATCACAATGCTTGGTGCATAGCATGCTCTCAATAAATATGCATTTAATGAATGAATGCTAAATCAGATGCGCTAGAAACCAAGGAAGCAAAGGGGAAAGTCTAGAGTTTAGGGTGAAAGAAGTAACTTAGAACCCTAGCACTGTTTATTTTTAAAATGGTATAGAAGGACCAAAACTGTTAACAGTGGTTACCCATTGGCAGTGGAAGGAATGAGAGGGTGAGGCATCTTTTCTCTTTCTTTCTTTTCTTTTTTTTAAAAAATATTTTTTAATTAATTAATTAATTTATGGCTGCGTTGGGTCTTTGTTGCTGTGTGTGGGCTTTCATTGCAGTGGCTTCTTTCTTCGCAGAGCACAGGCTCCAGGTGCATGGGCCGCAGTAGTTGTGGCTCGCGGGCTCTAGAGCGCAGGCTCAGTGGCCATGGCTCACGGGCCTAGCCGCTCCGTGGCACGTGGGATCTTCCCAGACTGGGGCACGAACCCGTATCCTCTGCATTGGCAGGCAGATTCTTAACCATTGAGCCACCAGGGAAGCCCTTTCTTTCTTTTCTAAATCAACTTTACTGAAGTCTAATGGCAGACAACAAGATTTGCCTGTTTTTGAAGTGTACATTTGAATGCACTCTGCCATATATAACCACTACCCCATCAAGATATGGAACATTTCCACCATCCAAAATGTTCTTCAAAAAGCACTTACAGGGCTTCCCTGGTGGCACAGTGGTTGAGAGTGCTTCGCAACGGGAGAGGCCACAACAGTGAGAGGCCCGCGTACCGCAAAAAAAAAAAGAAAAAAAAAAGCACTTACTTGTTTTTGTTTTTTTTTAAACAGAGAGGGAATTTTTTTTAAAACAAGTTTATTTTATTATTTGTTATTTATTATTATTTATTTATTTGGCCATACCGTGTGGCATGTGGGATCTTAGTTTACCAACCATGGATCAAGCCTGTGTGCCCTGCAATGGAAGCATGGTGTCTTAACCACTGGACTGCCAGGAAGTCCCAGCACTTACTTTAAAAAAAAAATTAATTAATTAACTTATTTTGGCTACATTGGGTCTTTGTTGCTGCACATGGACTTTCGCTAGTTGTGGTGAGCGGGGGCTACTCTTTGTTGTGGTGCACGGGCTTCTCACTGCGGTGGCTTCTCTTGTTGCAGAGCACAGGCTCTAGGCACGCAGGCTTCAATAGTTGTGACGCACGGGCTCAATAGTTGTGGATCGTGGGCTCTAGAGCACAGGCTCAGTAGTTGTGGCTCACGGGCTTAGTTGCTCCGTGGCATGTGGGATCTTCCTGGACCAGGGCTCGAACCTGTGTCCCCTGCATTGGCAGGCGGATTCTTAACCACTGCATCACCAGGGATGACCCTTATTTTGGAACATTTTATAATCTGTAACAGAAACCCTGTACCCGCTAGTGGTCACACCCCATTCCCTACCACCACCACTCCCAGCATTAGGCAACCACTAATCCACTTTGTGTCTCTATAGATTTACCTATTCTGGACATTTCATACAAATTGAATCATATAATATGAAGCCTTTTGTAACTGGCTCCTTTCACTTACATGTTTTCAAGGTTAGTCCATGTTGTGGCATGAATCACTACTTTGTTCCTTCTTATTGCTGAAAAATATTGTATGGCTACATCATATTTTATTTATCCATTCACCAGTTGATGGACATTTGAATATGAATAATGCTGCTGTGAACATTCATATGGACATACGTGGATGTCTGTTTTCACTTCTCTTGGGAATAGACCTAGGAGTGGAATTGTTGGGTCAGATGATAACTCTGTATTTAACATTTTAAGGAACTGCCAAATTATTCTCCAAAGCATCTGCACCATTTTGCATCCCTACTAACAATGTTTATAACTATTGAAATTAAACAGATACTCTTTTTAAAGAACCCTAGACTGTTTCAGGTAGACCATAGTAGTTATTCAGTAACTGTTGAATAAAAGGATGAATGGGGTGGTTTGAGTAAGGTGAGGAGAGGAACTGAACATGGGAAATAGAGTGGGAGATGGGTGAACCCGACAGTTAACTGTCACCCCAGCACCAGCTAGCCAGGCTCCTCTGAGCCCCGTGTGATTCCCAAACAGGATCAACCAACTCCTTCTGAGCCTGAGATCGACCTGGAGGCTCTCATGGAACTATCCACAGAGGAGCAGAAGACTCAGTTGGAGGTAGAATGGGGGGCCAGGCCCCAGGCCCAGGGGTTGGGGGATGGAAGCTGGGCTTGGACCAAGGGGAAGCCAAGAACCCAGGTTCTGCCTCCCCATCTGTGTGTGGAGAACCAATTCAGAGGGGAGAATTCCTGGGAGACTGATTGGGGACTCGTGACAAAGTGCTGTGGCTCGGGGACCCACTCTCTGCTTTCTTCCACCAGGCTATTCTCCAAAACTGCCCCCGCCCCACAGAGGTAAGGGATGCTCTGTTAGTCTGGGGGTAAGAGGAGGCCCAGCGGGATGGCAGCTAGCGAAGAGGAAAGCTTGGTCCTGGGGCCTTCTCCCCTTCCCTGACTCTGAAGCGATGGGGTCAGGTGGAGACTAGGGAGAGCAGTGTGGTGGGTGGGTGTGACCCCATGCCTTGATCTCACCCGTGTTTCTTTCTCAGCCTTTTATCTCTGAGCTGCTCAGTCAACTCAAGAAATTTCGGAGACTCAGTCGGCCTCAGAAATAAGCCTTGTGAGACTACCTTCATCAGCTTCAGCACTGCCAGGTCTGCCCTGAACCCCTGGATCCTGGGCTGAGAGGGAAACAGCTCCTTGGGACACAGACAAGGAACATGGAGAGTGAGGAGGGACATTTGGACAGCCCCGTCTATGTGCAGTCACAGCTAATTCCTGTCAGCTGGGCTTTCTGGGAGCCAGTCATGGCTATGGCCCAGTGCTTTCCTCGGCAGCCGAGTGAATAAAACCTTGAGGAGCCCCAGCTGAATGGAGTGTGGAGCATATCTGTGCTGAGGGATGGAGGAGGGAGGGATTGAAGTGTTATACCATAAGGCCAGCATCCTGAGTCACTAGGCTGCATCCACATGCCTCACCCATCTGTCCATCTATCCATCCATCCACCCAGGGCTTGAGAATTCAAAGATAAAGGTCACAGTTCTGCATCAGAGAAATTACCATCAAGCAAGGCCTGGAGGCCAAGCAGAAGGCACCTGGCTAAGAGACACAGCATCCTGACATCACCAATAGGAACCCAAGTGGCAAAGACCCATAGGAGAGGTAACAGGAAGAAAACTAGCTGGGTTTGGGGGCCTCAGGGAAAGCTAAACCCTCTTCCCTCACTAAATGATTCAGGAGACCTCAGGCTGAGGACTCTTTCTCGAACCAGCTCCAAGCCAGAGGCAGAAAGAGAAAAAGCAGGGGCTAAGCAGAGGGGTATAAAGGGTATAGGCTCAGAGGCCAGGAATCAGGTCAGAAGGAAGTTGGTGGGAACAGACACTGGGTCTGAATGGCATGTGGGTTGGGACAGGAGCCCTGGAGGTGGCATCCTTTAGGAGTAAGGCAGGAAGCAGGGTATGCATTCACTGCTCGTGCATGCAGTGTTTGAGTATGGTGGGGCCTGGGGGCTAAGCTGGGCTGCCCAGAGCAGGATGCACAGTTCAGTTCAGTTCAGTAGTATGAATATTCATGCCTACTGCGTATGAGGCCACCAGGATGGGTGGGACTGTTCCTGCCTGCAGAAGCTTGCAGGACGGCTCAAGCCTTTTCCTCACTCTACAGGACTGGACTTACAGCCTACTCTGCTCTTGCCACCTCTCCAAGGCCTAGGCTCAGGGCCCACAGGGTTCTATAGATAAAAGATGCTGGGTCCAATGAATCAACATACTTTATTAAATGCTCTAAGTGCCAGTAGAGGGCCCTGGACCCTTAAGCAAGTTTCAGGACTCCTCCTTGGATTCAGGCTGGTCTTTCCCATCATGCCTCTCACTCCTAGTCCAGACTTCAATGCTGGAGGCTCCAGACTTCTGCCTTCCCTCTGGCTCCTCCAGTCATCGTCTCCAATGGAGAATCCTTCCTCCTTCCAGGGACGGAGGCTCAGGAAAGAGCGCATTCATAAGCAGTCTAGCCTGACATGTTCTCCCATCAGATGCCCTGGAGGGCACCCCAGCTTGTGTGACTGCCTGTAGGATGGCCTTCCCGGGAGGACCAGGGTTCCCTCAGTGCTCTCGGCTTTTATGCTGGGGGTGGTAGGCAGATGTCTGGTGCTCTTTAAGTTCAAAGGCATCATGGCCTTCCCTGTGGAGCACAGATAGAGGTCAGGGATCACAGGTGGCCCTGCAACTCTCCCAGCCCCAAAGAACATTCCACCTGCACCCACCGGAAGCAGCGGACACAGTAGAGGTCTCCGTCACAGCTAGCACAGCGCAGGGTGGCATCCTCATTGCAGATGCAGCACCAGGGAAGCTCCTCTTCCTCAGCCTCAGGCCTGGCGGCCACGGCCTGAACATTTGGAGAGCAGGGAGGAATGGGGGACATAAGGTACCCGATGGGGTCTGGGAGGGCGGCTGGAGGAACAGTCGGCCAGGCAGGGAGGGTGGCTGTGGTGGCGGCCCGGGGGTCTGTGTCTGGGGTTTTCCTCACCTCAGGCTCTGCCCTGCAGGATTGGGCTTGGGGTCGGAGAGCTGGCTCTGCAGGGATGTTAAAGCCACTTGCCTCATCCAGGGCAGCTTCTTCAGTGAGCTGTGGACAGGGCGAAGAGGTACAGCTCCCCACTCCAGGCAGCCCCGCCAACACACAGTATTTCTGCGCTCTGTGGCCTTAGCTCTCAACCCATCTTCCTTTATGTTGTCTGTGGCTGCTGAGACCCCATCTCAAGGGCCCAGGGGCAGGTCTGTGTCACAGGGGCAGGGGGGCCCAGCTAGAACAGGAGCTGCACAGTGACTAGCCATCGAGCCCCAGAGCGGAGGCAGAGTGAATGGGGTCAGGTGAGTGGTGGGGCAGTGTGGCAGGGACAGGACAAGGGGTGGTCGGGTGGGTAAGGCGGGGCCGACCTGCTGAAGGACTCTCTGGATGGCTGTCTCCTCATCCTCTTCGTCATCACTGTCTGGAAGGCGGTAGTCCTGTAGGGTCACTTGAAGAGGGAGAGACGGGAGCAGGGGAAGAGGAGTGAGGTTGAGAGCTCACCTGAGTGGCTGTACTTCTGCCCCCAGCAGAGGTTTGGTTTCCAGTGGCACGTGTTCCAGAACTGAGCAGCCTTTGCAGCCATTCTGATCAGACCCTGCCCCACCATGCTGGGCTGGAGGGCATGAACAGAAGGCTCCGTACCTGAAGGGACCCAGGGTCCCCTGCCCCCTGATGGCTGCCACTTGTTCCTCATCCACTGCTTTGCCCCAGCACCTTCCTCGTGGTTCTGGGTGGAGCTTGATAGACCCCTGGGCACAGGGACCCCCAGCCCCTGACTCAGCCTGGCAGGGAGTACAGCCACTGTGCAGTTTGGCCTGAGGGTGAGAGTGGGGAGGACTGCCCAGTGGACATGAATGAGTGGCTGCTCCCCAGCCTCTACCTCTATTGGGGTCGCGTCCCTGCAGCACGGCTAGGCGCTTGGCGAGGGCCAGGATCCGCTCCTGCCTTGTGTTCTCCTCCCGAAGCGTGACTGCTGCCTCAGCCAGCAGCCTCCTCTTCTCCTCCTCCAGGGACCAGGTGGCCTGTCCCTTGCAGCTGGTGCTCTGGGCCCCTGGGTCCCCCCGGTTGAGGTCATTCTGGATAGAGGCGGCTGGAAAGAGTGATGCATTCAGGGAGGCAGACATTTCAGGATCTCTCATCAGAAACCACTGAGCCCGTTTCTCAACGTTTTAAAAAAAACACAGATTGGGCTTCCCTGGTGGTGCAGTGGTTGAGAGTCCGCCTGCCGATGCAGGGGACACGGGTTCGTGTCCCGGTCTGGGAAGATCCCACATGCCGCGGAGCGGCTGGGCCCATGCGCCATGGCTGCTGAGCCTGCACGTCCGGAGCCTGTGCTCCGCAACGGGAGAGGCCACAACAGTGAGAGGCCCGCGTACCGAAAAAAAAAAAACAAACCCACAGATTATCAGCTTTTTGTTCAACAATAGCTCCTGTGGTTTATTTCCTCCATTATCCCAAATGTAAAAAACTAGTAATCTTAGACATTTCTTTTTCAATTATATCCATCCCACCTACCTGATATTTTAACATGCTGCCCTTAGGGTGGTTGCCCCATGGTATGAGAATCACTGCCCAAAAGGAGCAGGATATGGGGAGGTCAAGGTCCAGCCAGGCTCTCTGCCTTACAGGCTGGAATCAGCATTTCTAGGGAGCAGCGCAGAGAGGACATGAGGGAAGCTGAGGTCTTGAACGTCACTAGGCAGGAAGAATTTTACCAGAGTGGGTGTGGCTCTGACATGGTCCCCTTTAGCTCAGAGTTTCAGAGTAAGATGTTTGAAGTCAGTCAGCTTTGGGTTCAAGTCCCAGCTTTGCTACTTAATAGCTGTGTGACCTTGGTCAAGTTCCTTAAGCTCACCAGGCCTCAGTTTCCTCATTTATCAAATACGGATAATAACAGTTATTATAGGATTACTGAGGCTATTCAGTGAGATTGTATCTCTAAAGCAGGGTTTCTTAATCTTGGTTCTATTGACATTTTGGACAGGATACTGGCATACCTTGTTTTATTGAGCTTCGGTTTATTGCGCTTCACAGACACTGCCTTTTTTTTTTTTTTTTTTACAAATTGAAGGTTTGTGGCAGCCCTATGTTGTCAGATGATGGTTAGCAATTTTGAGCAATAAAATATTTTTAAATTAAGGTATGTACATTGTTTTTCTAAACATGCTATTGTACACTTAATAGACTACAGTATCGTGTACATAATTTTTACACACACCAGGAAACCAAAAAATTTGTGTGACTCACTTTATTGCAGTGGTATTCAACTGAACCTGCAATATCTCTGAGGCCTGCCTCTAATTCTTTGTTGCGGGGTTGTCCTGTGTATGTACGATGTTTAGCAGCATCCTTAGCCTCTGCTCACTAGATGCCAGTGGTACCCTATGAGTTGTGACACCCAAAAAGTCTGCAGATGTTGCCAAATGGGCCCTGGAGGGAAAATCATCCATGGTTGAGAACCACTGCTCTGAAGCTTTTGAACAGCAGTGTCCAAAAGAATTTTTTAAGATGATGGGATCATTCCATATCATGTCTGTATTTGTGCCGTCCAAGATTGTAGCCACGAGCCACTTGTGGCTACGGAGCACTTGAAATGTGGCTGGTACCACTGAGGAACTGAATTTAAATTGTATTTAATTTCAACTAAACGTAAATAGCCTCTTCCTCCTCTTTATCATCGTCATCATCGTTGTAGAGAACATTCACTAAGCATTTACTATGAGCCAGGCAGGGTCCTAAGCACTACTGGATTAGCTCATTTCCTCCTCATGACTTCCCTGTGAGGTAGGTCTTACCACACATTCCTCCATTTTACAGATGAGGAAAGTGAGACTTAGGTCAAGTAACGTGCCGAGGGTCACACAGCTAGTAAGTGGTAGAAAAGGGAATCACTGTCTGAGCCTAAAGCCCACATGCTTATCCACTAGGCCTACACTGGCTCCCACTGGAGTAAACACTCAATAAATGGTAGCCTTTGTAATGTTGACTATTCTCTGATTGATGTTCACCTCCCAGAGCGTGGGCAGCAGAGCCTCTCCCACCTGGGGAAAGAGTCAGGGCAGATCCCTGGGGGAGCTAGGTGGAGAAGATACCTGGGCCTCCTCGTTCCCAGCTCTCATCAATAGCCACCTCCGCTGCTAGCTCTGTCAGCAGATCCTGTGCCTGCTGGGCCTGGGTCCTGGTGTCTGGTGGCTGATGTGCCTGCTCAGAGGAGGGAACCTCAGTGGGGAGCAGCGTAGGCAGGAAGCCACACCATAAGGCTCAGAACAGTTTTAGGTCAGGGGTGGATGCTGAGGAGTTCCCAAAGCTCAGGGAAAGGGGACAATTCCAGAGCCCACATAATCAAGTAGGTCTGGCAGTCCCCAGCAGGACCAAGGGGCCACTCTTTCCTGCCCCACCCAATCCTGCTGCCTGTCCCTGGTTCCTTGGTCTGGCAGCAGGCCTCAGGAGCAGGAGGTACTCCTGCAAAGTATCTAAGCATACACGTATCTGGGCTTCTACTGGGTCCTCGTCCCAGGGCCTCCATCCCTCCAAAGCCACAGCACTCACCAGCTGGGGGGTCTGAGAAGGTGGAACTCTGCCCTGCAGTGAAGCAAGCCGTGCCTCCATCTCCTGGGTGGAAGGGATGGAACCCTGGGGTGCATCCCTCAGTGCAACTAGCCTGGCTTCTATCTCTGCCTGCGAGGGCACTGACTCTGCAATTGGCATAGAGAAGCCTTGTAAGATCCAGAGGAATCCTAGTCCCACGAGCCCTGAATAGTGTCTTTTCCACCCTGTCTGCCCCCACTCACTGGGCTTGTTCTCCTGGCGGAGCCGTGCTAGGCGCTCAGCAATGACTTGGTCTTGCTGGGTCAGTCCATGGCTCTGGGGAGTGTTGGGCTTCTGCTTGGCTTCCAAGGCTGCCACACGCCTGGCAGGATATGAGATAGAGGCTCTTAAAGAATGCAGAAGGGAGGGGTGAAGGCACTCACTGTTTCCCATTCAAATCATTTCTAGGCAGCTAGGGAGGCCTCCAACAGACAATTTTCTGTGGCGCTTGCTCCTGTCACCCTGCAGCCCAACCCAGCTGACCGACGGGAGAGTCCAGATGAGAGGGTGAGGTCTACCAAGAATCTTTTCTGGGGAAAGGACTGGTGAGCTGCTTTCTAAGCCCAAGAGGGCAGTCAGGAGCCTGAAAGGTAGATATTTTCCTGATCCTGTGCTCATTTGATCTGTAGGCTGGGAAGAGACTCCTACCCTATGGCTCCCTTGTCCTTTCCCCATCCCCATTTGTCTCTGTCCCTTCAGCACTTACTTTTTATAGTTCTGAGGTGGTGACCACTTGGAGGCATTGGCAGGAGCAGATCCTCTATAGAGAAGAAATCTGGTGTCAGAAGTCACCTGCCATCTGCCTGTCAGTGTCCCCCACCCCAAACACTTCCTGGGCTGACCTCTAGACATAGAGCACAAGGCTGTGAGGCCTGGCCATCTGCCTGCTGCCATGCTTGGCTGAACCCTCGACCATATTGGCTTCTCACCTGGTCAGAACCTCATGGCACTGCTTGCAGACTTTCTGTTGGGTGTTTCCAGCCCGGGGAACCGCTGCACTGAAGCTAAGGCAGCCGGAACAGAAGGCCCGGCCACAGTTCTTACAGCCGTACTACAAGAAACATGAAGCAAGGGGTCTACCTCTCACCTGCCCCTGCAGGCTCCTCCCTGGGACTCTCCAAACACACACAGAGAGCAGACACTGGAGTTGTGACCAGCTGCTGGGAGGAGGATGAGGAGTGGGGCCCCTAAGGACTGGGGAGAGACAGGGGTGGAGGGTAAAGCGATTCCTCAGTCTCCAGTATTCTATTCAAATCTCGAAAGCTTCATGCAAAATTCCCATGCTTTCTACTCTGTCTTCAATTCCCTGACACTGGAGTGTAAAAGACAAATAGGCAAAGCCCCATGCTTCAGGTCACTGACTCTTCAAAAAGGAGAAACAGTGCAGAGCCCATGCCTTCTCTGCTCTGGCAGAGATGAAAGGAGGCTTGACTCAGAATGGGATGGTAACAGTAGCAGCCTCCATTTATTAAGCATTTACTGTGTGCCAGGCACTAAACTCAGTACTTAACTTTCACCACCTGATTTAATCCTCACAATTTATACACACTATCTTACTTATTCCTGATGACCACCATTATTATTCCTATTTTAAACGGGGTCAGAGAGGTTACACGACTTGCCCAAATCAAGGTCACCCCATGAATGACAGCAGAGCTCAAATTTGGATCCTGACCACTTTGACTCCAAAACCCAGGTTTCTGAGTGCTACATGGATCTGCTTCCCTACCTGCTATTCATTCATCATATCTGGTTCCTATCTCCTGGTCACAACTGAGGCTGAGGAAGCCTGCAGTTTACCAGGGAAACTTGGCAGGTCTGGCCTGAGGACAAGTGAGACTTTGCCATGGTGCCCTGGGGCAGGAGAAAGGGCAGTAATCTAACTCAAGAAACCGGGGAAGGGCTTGCTGGTGACGGTTTCAGAGCAGAGAGAGCAAAGGGCATGGTGTGATGGAGAGTAGGCTGTGGAGAAGCAGGGTGGAGGGAAGGAAACAGCCGGATCCTACACTTGGCAGACAGAAAAGCCTAGATTTCCAAAAATGACAGGAGCCCAATTTACAGTTTATGGGGAACTCTCACCTCCAGCACCTCACTGGACCCTCACACCAACCCCGAAAGCAAGGGAGTGTTAGCCCCACTTTATAGAAATGGAAACTGAGGCTCAGTGACTTCATCAAAACCACACACCTGGAGAGGGCCCGTAAAAACAAGCCTGCGAACTGCAAGTCCTGTGCATTTCCCTCTACTCCGCGCCCTCCCTAGCCCTCTAGCCCCCGGGGAGAGAAGACTCGCCTCCTTCTTGAAGAGGGTGAACTTGACAGCGCAGCCGTAGCACCTATTCTCCATCGTGGTTGCCGGCGCGGCGCGGCAAGGTCGGCGGAGCTGAGCTCCTGCGGCTCATATCCGGGACCCCGTGCACCCTCACCCAACCCCGCCGTTACTCTCCACGCCCACTCGCGCGAGCCAACCAAGACCTCCGACAGGAGAATCACTACGGTCACCTCAGCCCGAGAGCATCAGCGGCGGACGCGAGGGCTGTTGGGAGTCGTAGTTCATTCACTAGTACCCGCTTCCCTCAGAGGCAGTCAAGCCTAGTTCAGATCACGACATTTCCCAGGAGGCTAAGCGCCTTCCTCAGGCTTGGGGGGGGTCGATAGTCCCCGGGAATCCCCACACGCTTAGGCTCTTGGGAGTTGTGGTACTAATCCAGTCAGGGTTGGAACCATGGCGGTGACCAAGGACCTCTTACAGATGGACCTGTACGCGTTATTAGGTATCGAGGAGAAGGCGACGGACAAAGAGGTGAGAACTGGGGCGAGGAGGGCCGATCCCGAGCGACCTGGCGGGCTTTCCCGTCTTGGCGCCTCGCCCGAGGCTGGCACCACCAGCTTTCCACGTTCGGCCGGGCCCTGAGTGGGGAGCGAGGGGCGGCCCGACGGCCTCAGGTGGGTTCCCAGACCTTTCCTGAATGGTCTGAGGGCCTCACGAGGAAGAGGGGGCACGAGAGGGAGGCTCCTAGCGCGGGGAACTGTACTGTGCTCTCCCCGTGGCCCTTGCCTAGAAGGGGCCGCGGGTGAGTCTGTGACAGACAACCCTAGCCTACTTCCTGCGCCTGCGCAGTGTCAGCCTTCGATTCCGCATCTATCTAAACTGTGGCAGGGGGAGCTTCATTGTCTCTCTCTTGCTGGCTGATTTAACTCTGCTTAGAGCCTAGGGCCGAAGAAAGGCCAGGTCTCAAGGCTCCTCCATTCCTTTTTCATACCCTCCGTGGCAGTGTGACCTATGACTCTGCCATCTCTATTTTCTTTTTACATCCCAGCCCTTTGACTCTTTTCAAGTAGCAGATGCTCAGGTGTTGCCCTCTCACCATGTGCTAGTGGGCCAAAAGCAGGAGGATCAGAAGGATAAGGCAGATGACCTAGAGTTTCACGGGAAGGCGTTGATAGATGTGTCAGGGAGTGGGACACTGATCAAGCTGTAATTAAGATTTATGTTACTTTCCCCTGGATTATGGTGGTAGCTGTAGCAGTGTAGGAAGGGGAGGCAGATAAGTCACCAGATGGAAATTAATGCCTGCAGATGCCCCTGTACCTCCAGGCTGCTCTGCTCATCGGCAGAGCTTGTGAGAAGAGGAAGCTCTGGGGCAGAAAAGCAGGGAGACCCATAGGACCCTTGAGGAGGGATACTGTCAGCCTGTACAGAACTGTTCCCTGCAGCTGCAGCTGAAATCAGAAGTGGGCCATGGGGATGTATACACAGCACCAAAAGCATCTGTTACACCTATCTCATAAGTCTTAAATTTTCACTATTAATAATGCCTAACACCTATATAATACTATGTGCTGGACACTATTCTAAGTGTTCTACATTTGTAAATTGTTTAATTAGTACTTCGTTAATAGTGAGAAATTACTTTGGACACTTCACACCAGATCTAGCCAGTGTGTTGGAACCTCGAAGTTGAGAACTCCTGAGGAAGGCAATTAAGAGCCACTGATGTATATATTAATCAGAGAAGTGACATAATCAGATTTTAAAGAAAATATTCAACATCAGTGTGCAGAAAGGACACAAGTAGGGGGTGGGTAGAGGAGCTGCCACTAGGGGGTCAGGTGGGGCTGTTGTCTAGGCAAGAGGCCAAGGTCTAAGCAGCACAGTGAGGTTGGGATTCAGTTTTCACTCAGGTGAGATAAGGGATAGGTGAGACGACTTTTTTAAGGGATAGGTGAGATGACTTTTTTTTAAAGAATTTTAAAATTATTTATTTATTTATTTATTTATTTTGGCTGCGTTGGGTCTTTTGAGTTGTGGTGGCACGCGAGGTCTTCGTTGAGGCATGTGGGATCTTTCTTTGAGGCGCGTGGGCTTTCTCTCTAGTTGTGGTGTGCGGCTTTTCTCTCTAGTTGTGGCGCGCGGGCTTTCTCTCTAGTTGTGGCGCGCGGGCTTTCTCTCTAGTTGTGGTGTTCAGGTTTTCTCTCTCTAGTTGTGGTGCGTGGGGTCCAGAGCGCATGGGCTCTGTAGTTGCAACTTGTTGAGGTGCGCGAGCTCAGTAGTCGTGATGTGCGGGCTTTGCTGCCCTGCGGCATATGGGATCTTAGTTCCCTGACCAGGGGTCGAACCCGTGCCCCTTGCATTGGAAGGCGGATTTTTTACCACTGGACCACCGGGGAAGTCCCCTGGAATCATTCTTGATACCTCCCTATCCTCTCACTCTTGCATCTAGTCCATCACCAGGTCCTAATGAATTCACTTCTCAAATAATCTCCAAACATGTTCATTAATCTCCATCTCCACCACCACCGCTCCAGCCCAAGTGCCCATCAACTTCCATCTGAATGATTAGAGTGGCCTGCCAACTCATTTCCCTGCTTCCAGTCTATTCTATTACACTCTGTTGCACTCCTCCAATTTGTTCTACTCACGGAAAATGGAATAATCTTGGTGCTCCTTTAAAACCCTATTGCACTTTTAATAAAACATGCAATAGAATTTCTTACCCCTTCTTACATGCTTTTCCCTCTGCCGAGAACACTCTTTCTCCCCTTCTGTTAACCTGGGTTGCTTTTACTTGGCTTTCAGAACTCAGCTTAAATGGCACTTCCTCAGAGAGGCCTTGCCTATTGTACTTTCATAGCAGCCACTTCTCCTTTCCAGCACTTATATCAGTTTGCAAGCATATATTCATTTGTGTGATTATTTATCTCATGCCTTACTCCCCTCTGTACTCTTAGCTCTGAGGAGCAGGTCTGGTCCATTCACTTCTGTAGCATCCCCTTCCTGGTAACTGGCACAGAGTAGGCTCTCAATAAATATTTGTTGAATGAAGGAAGTAGCAGCTAAGAGCCCACTGGAACAACTTGGCTTGAGAATCAGGAGATCTGGGGCCTCATTCAGAGCCTGACTTTCCTCAAATGTAAAACGAGGGAGTTGGGCAAACTATGACTTCAGGGGTCAAATGGCCCATGACCTGGTTTTTAATGAGCCATGAGCTGAGAATGGTTTTTCATGTTAAAACGATTGTAAAAAAAACAACCACAACTCAACAACAAAAAACCGAATAACTCAATTAAAAAATAGGCAAAGGACTTGAATAGACATTTCTTCAAAGAAGATATATAAATGACCAATAAATACATGAAAAGACATTCAGTACCACTGGTCATTAGATAAATGCAAATGAAAACCACAGTGAGATACCACTTCATACTCATTAGGATGGCTATCAAAGAAAAACAAAAACAGAAAGTTACTAGTGTTGGTGAGGATGTGGAGAAATTAGAACCCTTGTACATTGCTTGTAGTGCAGCTGCTGTGGAAAACAGTATGACAATTCCTCAAAAAATTAAACATAGAATTACAATATGATCCAGCAATTTCACTTCTGGGTATATACCCCAAAGAAATGAAAGTAGGGACTCAAACAGATATTTGTTTTTTATTTATTTTATTTACTTTAGGCTGTGTTGGGTCTTCATTGCTGCACGCGGGCTTTCTCTAGTTGTGGAGAGCGGGGGCTACTGTTTGCTGTGGTGTGTGGACTTCTCACCGCGGTGGCTTCTCTTGTTGCGGAGCACGGGCTCTAGGCACGCAGGCTCAGTAGTTGTGGTTCGCGGGCTCTGGAGCACAGGCTCAGTAGTTGTGGCGCATGGGCTTAGTTGCTCTGCGGCATGTGGGATCTTCCCGGGCCAGGGATCAAACCTGTGTCCCCTGCATTGGCAAGCGAATTCTTAACCACTGTACCACCAGGGAAGTCCCTCAAACATATTTGTACACCCATGTTCATAGTGGCATAATTCACAATAGCCAAAAGGTGGGAGCAGCCAAAGTGGCCATCAACAAATGAATGGTTAAACAAAATGTGGTATATACATACAATGGAATATTATTCATCCTTGAAAAGGAAGGACATTCTGACACATGCTACAATATGGATGAAACTTGAGGGTATGATGTTGAGTGAAATAAGCTAGTCACAAATGGACAAATATTATATGGTTCCTCTTGTACAAGATTCCTAAGAGTAGTCAGATGCACAAAGTAGAATGGTAGTTTCCGGGGGCAGGAGAGTGAATGTGGAATGAGGAGTTAGTGTTTAAATGGTACAGAGTTTCAGCTTTACAAGATGAAAAAAGTCCTGGAGACTTATGGCGGTAATGGTTGCACAATATTAATGTACTTAATGTCATAGAACTATACACTTAAAAACGGTTAAAATGGTAACTTTTATGTTAATATATATTTTATTTTATATATGTTTTACAGTAAAAACAACCAACCAAAACAGAATAAAAACAAAGAAGAACATATGTCACGGGAATTTAGAGAGTCAGCAAGTCCCAAAGGTAGATGTTTTTGTTCCCCATCCAGCCCTAAGGGAGACAGGTGGGGCAAGGTATCATTTTCTTGTAGGAAAGCTTTGAGTTGAGGACCCAGGTTTGGTGTGGAAGTTCTCCGGGGGAGAGGATAACGCCCCAGGAATCCAATCTCCTCCTAGAATCCCAGGCAGTAAGCCCCAGGTTCTTATGTGCTAATGCACATGTGCCTGTGTGCGTGTATGTGCGCACACACACAGGACAGGGCCGGGCCCTAGAGCCTGCCAAGATGAAGAGTAGGTCATGGATTAATGCCACTTGCAAACCTTGAAGAGATTCTGAATTAATCTCAGGGATTATTTAGGTGACTGCAATGGCCTTCTAATCCTTTTCCTAGTTCTGTTCTTGCCCCCTTGAGCCTCTTCGCACAGCAGCCAGAGTGAGCCTTTAGATGGTAAATCAGATTGTGTTACCTCTGCTCCCAGCTCCCCAGGGGCTTCTCATCAGTGTTAGAATGAAGCCTGAAGGCCCTCCCTGGCCCTTGAGGCCCTCAATGCCTCTCTTGCATGTTCCCTACCACTCTTCCCTTACTCACCGGGCTCCAGCCACATCAGTCCTATAATTTTTTTTAATTGTGGTGAAATATACATAACATGAAATTTTCCATTTAAACCTTTTTTTTAGTGTACAATTCAGTGGCATTAAGTACATTTACATTGATATGCAACCATCACCACTATCCGTCTCCAGAACTTTTCCATCATCCCAAACTGAAGTTCCATAACTTTAAACCTTAACTCCCAATTCTCTTCTCCCCTCAGCCCCTGGTAACTACTATTTTACCTTTCTTCTCTATGAACTTGACTATTTTATGTACCTCATACAACATGCAAATATATAGTATTTGTTTTTTTATATCTGGCTTATTTCACTTAATGTAATGTTTTCAGGTTTCATCCATTTTGTTGAATGGATCAGAATTTCCTTCCTTTTTAAGGCTGAATAATATTTCACCATATGTATATACACATTCTGTTTCTCTACTCATCTTTTGATGAACATTTGGGTTGTTTCAACCTTTTAGTTGTTGTGAATGGTGCTATTAGGAACATGAGTGTATGAATATCTGTTCGAGTCCTGCTTTCAGTTCTTTTGGGTATGTATCCCACAGTGTAATTGCTGTATCATTAAAATTCTATGTTTAATGTTTTGAGGAACTGCCATACTGCCTTCCGCAGCAGCTGCACCATTGCACATTTCTACAACAAATGCTCAGTCGTTCCAATTTCTCCACATTCTTCCCACCACTTGTTATTTTCGGTGTTTTGGATAATAACCATCCTAATGGATATGAAAGAGGCCTCCAGTGATATTTTTTCAAACTCACCTAACACATTACTGCTTCATGGCCTTTACATTTGCTAGTCCTTCTGTTTAGAACATCTCTTTCCTGGTAGTTGTATATCTCACTCCCACATCTTATTCAGATTTCCATTCAAGTATCACCCCCTACCCTCTCAAAGGCTTTCAGAAGTCGTACATCTAATTACTACACATTGTATTACATGCCCATTTGCTTACCATTGGTCTCCCCCATTAGAATGTAAAAAATCCAGGAAGGAAGAGACTTACTCTTTTATGTTTACTGCTATGTCTCTAGCACCTAGAACAATGCCTGGCCCTTGATAGGTGTTCAGTCAATCCTTGTTGAATGATTGAATATGTATTATTACTTTCTTATGCAGTCATACTTTGTGGCAAAGTGAAATTACTAGACCAATCAAATATATTTACCAAAAGTAAATGTATTTAAAAGCTTTTTCAAAATTGTCTTTCAGAAAAGTGGTGCCATCTTATACTCCCACTGGGTAGGCAGGAGATCACCCCATCTCTCAGCTGGCAGCTCCCAGCCTGGCTCTCAAAAACAGCATGCTGTGTGCCCAGTGCCTTGCACACACACACACACACACACACACACACACACACACAGCAGGTCCCACAGTTCATTAAATGAAACTTTACAGTGTTCTCCCTGCCTCTCTTGTTTTTCTCTTTCTTCATCTGTGTTTTCGAGGAGGGTAGAAACATTTCCCACAAACACCATTCGATTCCACAAACTTTTAAGTGCCTACCTACTGTGTGCCTGTCGCAGAGCCTGGTGCTAGGGATACAAATGTGAAGAGAGCAGTTCCTGGAGGGTCACCCCATCGTGTCTGTTTCCAGCCTCTCTGTCTCTTGCTTTTGTGGTCCATCATTTTGAAATGCAGAGGTCAAAGTTGATAATTCTAGAAGGTGATGCTTTCTAATCAGATGGTGATTTCCTAGAGAGTGTAACTTATGTAGAAAATGACAGCTTTTATAACTAATCTTAACAAGTAAGGCCAAGAGTCGTTGTTTGTTACATCTACCGTGTGTTGAGAATGGATGGAAATCATAATACAGAGCCTTGAGCAATGTTGGGAATTCTAAATGTGCGTTTATAATCATCTTTGTACTTATCACCAGTGACAGTTAAGAAAGTGGACTTTAGAGGCAGACTGCCTGGATATTGGCTCCATGATTTACCTAGTTTGTGACCTTGAGCAAATATTTAACCTCTGTGTGCCTTGGCTTCCATGTCTGCGAAATGGGAATGGTGGCAGTCCCTCTTCGCCGGCCTTGTTATGAGGCTCAGTCCAGGCAAAACACTTGGCAAGGCACTTGGCACAGACTCACTACAAGTTCCCTCATGCTGTTATCATTGTTGCTCCACCTTCCTAACACTGTAAGTGCTAATGTCCAATGCACATCTCCCAAACTCATGTCTAAGTTTACCCTCCACTCCTCACACCTTCTCACTCATTCCAGTCCTGATAGACCAGTGCTGATTCACCTCACACTACACCAGTGATTCTCGACCAAGGCAGTGGTCAGGGTAGAAAGGCGGTGGGGCATCAGGTAGAACAAAATTGAGGATCAGCAGAGTTCACTATTCAGTTCAAATCTACAAATGAATGGAGTATGTCACCATGGACAAGGGACTGTGTAGGCATGGTGGGACTTCAGAGCTGAAGAAGACATCACTTCTGCTTTCTGACAGCTCACACAATATAGTAAAGAATGAATTCTGAGGTAGAGTGAAAGAGGTGGAATAAAAGTATATAAGGAAAATGCTGTCAGAATAAAGAGGAAGACAAGATTCATATGATTGGCAGGATCATGGAAGACTTCCCCTGAGGAGGTGTTTTTGTGCAAGACCTTGAGAAGAGAAAAGAATATATCACAGCAGGGTTAAAAGGGATCATCATGGTCATTTACTCTCTTCATTTTATAGACAGGAGGATGGAGGTCCAAAGAGGCTATGGAACTTGCTGAGATCACCCAGTGAGTGAGTGTTGGGTCAGACTGGAGCCCCAGTTTAATATTCCTTCCACTGCTCTGCAGTTGACATGTAAATTTCTCTCCTGTCTATAGCAGCCTTGCCTTTCATTTGAAGCCCTTTGAAGGGTACATAACTCACTGCGTCTTGGCAGGTATTACTTGGTGAAGTTTGAAAATGCATTTTGATCAACTGTTTGAAGACTGAAGTTTTAAATGTATTTACCAGGAAAACTCCCATGGAAACTTAATATTCACCTTTTCAGTTTATATTTTATTATTGCTTTAAGGAAAAGGCTGTTTTACCTGTTTGCTAGCTAATAACTTTATTTTTTAAAGGGAACTTTATTTTTATTTATTTATCTTATTTATTTTTGGCTGCGTTGCGTCTCTGTTGCTGTGCGGGCTTTCTCTAGTTGTGGCCGGCGGGGGCTACTCTTCGTTGCGGTGCGTGGGCTTCTCACTGCAGTGGTTTCTCTTGTTGCAGAGCACAGGCTCTAGGCACGCGGACTTCAGTAGTTGTGGCTTGTGGGCTCTAGAGCAGAGCGCAGGCTCAGTAGTTGTGGTGCATAGGCTTAGTTGCTGCGCGGCATGTGGTATCTTCCCGGACCGGGGCACGAACCCGTGTCCCCTGCGTCGGCAGGCGGACTCTCAACCACTGCGACACCAGCGAAGCCCGGCAGGAGGATTCTTAACCACTGTGCTGCCACCAGGGATGCCCTAATACCTTTATTTAAATCACTTATTTCTGTTATACCCTAGAATGTGATACATTGACATTGTTTCTTACAGATTTAAAAGGAATAAGTTTTTGGGCTTCCCTGGTGGTGCAGTGGTTGAGAGTCCGCGTGCTGATGCGGGGGACGCGGGTTCGTGCCCCGGTCCGGGAAGATCCCACACGCCAAAGAGTGGCTGGGCCCGTGAGCCATGGCTGCTGGCCTGTGCATCCGGAGCCTGTGCTCTGCAACGGAAGAGGCCACAACAGTGAGAGGCCCTCGTACAGCAAAAAAAAAAAAAAGGAATAAGTTTTTGAGGACAGAGAAGGACTTGAAGGAATGGCATGAAGGGGTAGAAGTCAAAGTGCCTGGCATGACAAGGAATAGGACATTGCCTAGGGTCTGTTGAGGGTGTGGCAGGAGTTGAATCTGAAAAATGTGGTATCTCTGGGCCTCTAGGCCCTAGGGTGGTTGGACTTGATTCTGTGGGCATCTGGGGGCCATTTCTGGATTTGAGGTGAGCCTGACTCAGTCCACTGTCTCCAGTGGGAGCCTTTCTCAAAGCCTCTTACCTCCAGACCAGGCACTGAGGCCTCAGGGTTGGGCAGTGAGCCTGGTTTCACTTGACAGCTGTCGTTCATTCACCAAGGGCCTGACCAGCACTGGGTGGGACCAGGAGCCAGGCCTCTAAGTCCTCTCTGTACCTCTCTGATGGTTAACTCATTCCTGGGTTTGTCTGTCTGGCTGAAACTCTGAATTTTTGAAGTTCTTTGGCTGCCTGTTAAGTCAAAAGGAATGATTCATTTGTGTTTGTAAGCTGTAAGCTATTCATTAGCATTCAAGATAATACCTCATATTTACATGACACCAAAGTGCTTTCACATAAATTATCTCATTTGATGTGATCTTCAAAGCCTGTGAGGACTTCCCTTGTGGTACAGTGGTTAAGAATCCTCCTACCAGTGCAGGGCATATGGGTTCGAGCCCGGTCCGGGAAGATCCCACATGCCACGGAGCAGCTAAGCCCGGGCACCACAACTACTGAGCTGGCGCTCTAGAGCCTGCTCGCCACAACTACTGAGGCTGCGTGCTGCAACTACTGAAGCCCACGCACCTAGAACCTGTGCTGTGCAGCAAGAGAAGCCACCGCGATGAGAAGCCCGCGCACTGCAACGAAGAGTAGCCCCCGCTCACCACAGCTAGAGAAAGGCCACATGCAGCAACAAAGACCCATCCCAGCCAAAAATAAATAAATAAATAAAATATTTAAAAAAAAAGAATACATAAGAATCTAGGGCTTCTCTGGTGGCGCAGTGGTTGAGAGTCCGCCTGCCGATGCAGGGGACACGGGTTCGTGCCCCGGTCCGGGAAGATCCCACATGCCGCGGAGCGGCTGGGCCCGTGAACCATGGCTGCTGAGCCTGCACATCCGGAGCCTATGCTCCGCAACGGGAGAGGCCACAACAATGTGAGGCCCGCATACCGCAAAAAAAAAAAAAAAGAATCTGTAACTTAAAAAAAAAAAAACACGAGTGTGGGGCTTCCCTGGTGGCGCAGTGGTTAAGAATCCGCCTGCCAATGCAGGGGACACGGGTTCCAGCCCTGGTCCGGGAAGATCCCACATGCTGTGGAGCAGCTAAGTCCATGTGCCACAACTACTGAGCCTGCGCTCTAGAGCCTGTGAGCCACAACTACTGACCCCGTGTGCCGCAACTACTGAGGCCCACACACCTAGAGCCCGTGCTCCGCAGCAATAGCAGCCACCGCAGTGAGAAGCCCACGCACCACAACAAAGAGTAGACTCCGCTCGCCGCAAATAGAGAAAGCCTGTGCGCAGCAACGAAGACCCAGCACAGCCAAAAATAAATTAATTAATTTAAAAAAAAACAAGAGTGTGAGGTATGCAAGGACTATTAGCTCCAGTTTATAGATGAGAAGACTGACACCGACAGAGTTTGATTTGCTCAGCATAAGGTGGCTAGTAAACGCAGAACGCCTGCCCAAACCTGCATTTTCTACTCCTATTTCAGAGCTGTTTTCCATGACTCACACCTCAGGAGCAATTAGGGTAACAAGATATGGGTCTGCGGGCCCCAGAAAGCCTTGTGTTCCCATCTGTGACACAGATAGAGATTTGACTCTGTGGGTAAAGCTGAACGACCTGGGTGAGCTCAAAGGGTATTAAGCCGACCCGGACAACTTGAGGAAGTGTGTTAAAATTTGTGTTAAAACTACCACAGTGGAGTTTTCATTTCAGCTAAGGTAGAATTCAAAATATTCTCCATTTGCATAGCTGCTTTCCCTATTTTTGCTGTTCCTGAATACTGTTATTTGGTTATTATTATTTTTCTTTAAATTGACTCACTTGTTTTTACTAATATAATTTGTTTATAAAGGAAACCAGTGTGTTAAGGGGAAAAAGGAATGAGATGTAGGGAGTACCAGGGCCCAGAGAGAAAGAGTTCTGCACCTGGGCAGAGGAGAGTGGCTTTGGGGGTAGGGACCCAGGTCTCCAGGGGTTAAGAGTGACAGCAGGCTGTGGGGAGAGGTGAGGGGCCGCCAGACCCAGGGTATCTGACAGATCTGAGGGGTGGGAATCTCCAACCTGATAGAAGAATGCAGGTGAGGATTTTGGAGTCTGAGCATGATGTAAGCCTGCTTAGGGTAAGGGTGGGAGGGAGAGGCGGGGCCTGAGAGAAGGGGGCATCGGAGGAGGAGGAGGGCTGTAGACTGTGCGCCCGGTGGATAGCTGGCTTGGGGAAGTGGGCTGAGAAGGAGGGCAGGGAAGGGGTTGAGGCCCAGGAAGGGATACTGGGAGTGCTAAAGGGGGACCCAGAGGTGAGAGCCCGAGGGGTACGAGGACCAGAAGAGTGACCTTAGGATGGGCTGGGGATCCAGATCCTTTAGGGTGCATAGGGGCAACATATGGGGAGAAGCAGCCCAGGCCCTGTGCATGGTCTCAGTTGGTTCAGGCTGCACAGGTCACTGTCCTGAGTCTGGACTGTGGGCCATGGTTAGCAGACTACAAGAGATGTTGGTGTGAGGTCCGGGTGTCCCCAGCATCTTGTTACCACCAGCAGGCCCACATTTTGGGAATGTTGAACTAAGGGTGCTGGTCTGAGGGGTGGCTGGCACCCTGCTTGCTCAGAGCCTTTGGAGCAGTCTGGTTTCCGCAGGAATTTGGGAATTTCTATGTAGTGCTGTTGCAGTGTGGACCACAGGCTGTAAGGAATGAAAGTGGCCAATCTTTTAGGCAGAGGGGACTTCCAGGTAAGTGCCTAGAGCTCTGTGGTTTACTTCCTGCCTATGACATCAGGCAGTCACATAGCCTCTGGTGTTGTGGCTAGTACAGGGTTGGGGAACTGTCTGCCTCCCCCAGGCTTAGGGAACTGTCTGCCTCCCCCAGGCTTAGGGAGAAATTACTGTCCAGGCCTAGATTACTGACTGTTCCCATTCCTGGAACTGGGCCTGTAATGGCTTCCTAGCTGATTCACTGGCATGGTTTGTTCATTCAGTACCTGTTGTCACATAGAGTGACCTCCCTGTGTGCCCTCTGTATCTGAGTCTGACTTACGAGTCTGGCTTTCGAGAACTGGGCTTAATTACTTGTACTGCTTACTTGGCTCCAAGTTTTATTATAAGAAAGGATAGCAGCCTTTTAAAAAATAATGATCTCTTCTATGTAGGGCACTTTTCTTTTAAGTTTAATGATGGCTATTTTATATTTATTGGACCCCTTAGTGCTTGGCTTTTTTGTGTGAGTCAGGAGTTCATTCCTTATAAGAGGTGAAACTGAAGGCAGGTGGATTGTCAGAGGCCCTGTTGTGTGCCTGGCGCCAAGCAGTGGAGATGGCGGGAGACCCAGCTCCATGCTCCTTTCCCTGCTCTGGGCTCAGGTTGCTGTGAGTGGCGAAATCAGTTATGGAGCCCCGGGAAGGGCTGAGTGGGTGGCTGCTAATTCATGACTCATTATTCCCCTCTGTGATGTGGGCTCTGGGGGGATAACATTTAGTTCCCACTGCAGTTCTCTTATCAGTCTGCTGTAGTGATTTCTTCCCTTTTCCAGGCTTAGTTTCTCAAAAGGAAGTGTTAGCAGGTAGAAGGGGAAATTATGAAATAGTGTGGGAAGGTCTCCTAGGGTTGGGATAGCACCCACTTCCTTCTGCTCTTCAATAGGCCTGAAGTAATTGACATAGTTGAGGCTTCCTAATTGTGTTTGGTTGAGAACAAATGGACATGTGCCCCTTTCATTCAATAGATATTTACTGTGTGCCTACTGAGTACCAGGTGCTGTCCAGTGCACAGTTCTGGCCCCTGGGGATAGGCAAAACTCCCTGCCCCCTAAAGCACATTCCCTTTATTCATAAGAACCCCCATAATTTCCTGTACCTGTATGCCCTCATTTGAGGCACAATCATAACCAGTTTATCTGTTTTTCCAGACCATACCAGAAAAGAAACAGCAGATAATAAGCACTTCCAGAGACAGGCTGGCATCTGGCACAGTCTAGTAGAGGCTGACTGGGGAGGAGATAGAGAAACTATAAAAAGAATAGAATTTAAGATCATTACCACCTAAGGAAGCGTAGGGAAAGCCTGACTCTGCCCTCAGTAGCATCTGAACATGTACTGTTCAGTAGTTTCTGTTCTGAATGATGATCCTGAGATATGGAAGACATTAAATTCAAGTAGTGTCCTAGGATGGGGAAAGGGAGTAATATTTTAGAAAGACATCAGGAGGAAGACCACACTTCTGCAAATTGGAGTTTAAAGTCCTCGTGGAGCTTATGTTCGTCTGAGATCTCTGTTATTCTGGGGCTGAGCCTTGGAGACAGCCTGGTCCTCTGAAAAACCATGGTCTGGGCAGGGGGCATTGGGTGAGAGGCCCCTCAACTGTCACCTAGCTCTTTTCTGTAAAGTCTCAGGAAATGCAAATGAATGTTTCCAAGTGCTAGGGAAACCTGGGGATTTAGGAGAAACCTATAGGTAAGGAAGGAAACTGCAAGTGTTAAGACAATTCAGTAGCTTTTGGCACCTTCCAGTGGCTACTTCAACCTTGCCTAGGTGTCCCAGCACTTGCAGACTCAGTTTCATAGAGGAGCTGCCAACCTGAATGCCTGGGATTAGATGGTCCTGTCTTTCTCTCACATCATTACATGTAGGATCCTACTGTTTCTTTGTTCTTCTGAAAGTTCCTCTTCCTTCCCAACTTATCATAGTTAAGAAAAATATTGTTGCATCTTTTTGCCCTGAATCCAGCCTCTTGAGCTGCTAGCTAATAAGGTAGAATATTTCGTAATAAACAATATCGACATGGAAGCTTTTCAAAGGCCTGCTGTAGGAGAGTTGTGTTTACATGATGAGAAATTCTTCAGGCACCAGTCACTCCAGGAGGGCTGGGCAAAGCTGGGAGTCTTATTTGTAACACAAAACACCAAACTCCAGGCCAACCGGTTCAAAGTCAGAACTGGCCTTCGAGGCTAAAACCTAGCAGTGGGCTTTGCCCAGGGCAGGCTTAGCAGCTAACCATAGTAATAACTAGTTAATCAGGACAGACATACTTGGCCAGCATTCTTAGGCCAGGTGGGTTTTGGTTCATGGCCACTCTGGAAGATCTCAGGCTACTTACCCGTACCCCCTACACTTTGAATGAAAGTAGTTCAGAGCCCCTGGGGGCTAACCAAGGATAGAATTTTAGAACTGCCCCCAGCAGACCTGAAACCAGCCTTGTTGTACACCTCAAGAATTCATACTGGACTCACCTGGGCCCATTGTGGACCCATGTCCATCCCTGGAGTTCCTGTTAGGTTGGCATTGTCCTGGGCTGGTGTCACAATTTACCTCCCTCTCAGGAGTGGATAAACAAGAGGTTTGGACCTTATATTGAGTGCCTGGTTTTTGTTAGGTACTTCACATGGGTTATTTTCTTTAATCCTCACAACAGCCCTATGTGTATGGGATACTTCCCACACTTCGTAGTTGAAGAACCTAAGGCTGAGTGAGATCCAGTAATTTGCCCAAGGTCACGCTAGTAGTATGTGGAAGATTCAAAATTTGAAAACACATGTTAGACTCCAGAGCCTTCTTTCTTTCCGTGAACCATGCTACTTCCTAGCTTAGAATAGTTGAAAGAAGCTCAACATCCCTGGTTTTTTGCTTTTTGTTTTTTTATTTTTAAAAATAAATTTATTATTTATTTTTGGCTGTGTTGGGTCTTTGTTGCTGCACACAGGCTTTCTTTAGTTGGCGCAAGCGGGGGCTACTCTTCGTTGTGGTGTACGGGCTCCTCATTTCTGTGGCACCTCTTGTTGCAGAGCACGGGCTCTAGGTGCTGGGGCTTCAGTAGTTGTGGCACACGGGCTTCAGTAGTTGTGGCTCATGGGCCCTAGAGCACAAGCTCAGTAGTTGTGGCGCACGAGCTTAGTTGCTCCACGGCATGTGGGATCTTCCCGGACCAGGACTCGAACCCATGTCCCCTGCATTGGCAGGCGGATTCTTAACCACTGCGCCACCAGGGAAGTCCCCTGTTTTTCTAGATATAATTGACATATAACATATTAGTTTCAGGTATACAACATAATGATTCGATATGTTTGATGTATATATTGTGAAATGATGAGCATAATAAGTCTAAGTAAATTACACCCATCACTGTACATAGTTAAAATTTGTTTTTTCTTGTGATAAGAACTTTTAAGATCTACTCTCTTAGTAACTTTCAAATAAACAGTACAGTATTAAGTGTAGTTGCCATGCTGTACATTACATCCCTATGGCTTATTTATTTTATAACTGGGAGTCTGTACATTTTGACATTTTGCTCCCCCCACCCTCCCCCAACTGCCTGCCTCTAGCAACCACCAATCTGTTCTCTGTATCTATGAGTTGTTTCTTGTTTGTTTGTTTTTTAGATTCCACATGTAAATAAGATCATAAGATATTTGTCTTTCTCTGACTCATTTCACTCAGCATAATGCCCTCAAGGTCCATCCATATTGTCTAAGGGAAAGATTTCCTTTTTTATGGCTGAATGAGTATATCTATCTATCTGTCTGTGTGTGTATGTGTGTGTGTGTGTATGTATATGTATAATCTCACATCTTCTTTATCCATTCACCCATCAGTAGACACTTAGGTTGTTTCCATGTCTTGGCTACTGTAAATAATGCTGCATTGAACATGGGGGTGCATTATATTTTCAAGTTAGTGTTTTCATTTCTTTTGGATAAATACCCAGAAGTGGAATTGCTGGATCATTTGGTAGTTCTGTTTTTTATTTTAAAATATTTATTTATTTATTTAGGCCATGCCGTGCGGCTTGTGGGATCTTAGTTCCATGACCAGGGATCCATCCAGGCCTTTGGCAGTGAAGGTTCAGAGTTCTAACCACTGGACTGTCAGGGAATTCCCAGTAGTTCTATTTTTAATTTTTTGAGGAATCTGTATACAGTTTTTCATAGTGGCTGCACTAATAGTGCACGTGAGCTCCCTGTTCTCCACATCCTTACCAACACTTATTCTTGTCTTTTTGGTAAGGTAGTATCTTGTTGTGATTTTGATTTGCATTTGCCTGATGGATAGTGATGTTGAGCACCTTTTCATGTACCTGTTGGCCATCTGTATATCTTCTTTGGAAAAATGTCTGTTCAGAACCTCTGCCCATTTATTAATCAGATTGGGTTTTTTGTTTGTTTGTAGGTTGTTTTTGGGGTTTTTTGTTTGTTTGTTTGCTATTGAATTGTATGAGTTCTTTATATATTTTGGATATTAACCCCTTATCAGATACATGATTTGCAAATATTTACTCCCATTCCATAGTTGCCTTTTCATTTTGTTGATGGTTTCCTTTGCTGTGCAGAAGCTTTTTAGTTTGATGTAGTCCCACTTGTTTATTTTTTGCATTTGTTGCTTTTGCTCTCAAATCCAAAAAAAAAAAATCATTGCCAGGACCAATGTTAAGGAGCTTACTCCCTATGTTTTCTTTTTGGAGTTTTATAATTTCAGGTCTTACATTCAAGTCTTTAATCCATTTTGAGTTAATTTTTGTGTATGGGTAAGATAGCAATCCAGTTTCATTCTTTTGCATGTGGCAAAATGCAAAATGGGGAATGCAATTTCCCCAACACCATTTTTTATTTTTTAAAATTTTATTGGGGAAAATTTTTTTATTGGAGTATAGCTGATTTACAATGTTGTGTTAGTTTCAGGTGTACAGCAGAGTGATTCAGTTATACATATACATATATTCATTCTTTTTCAGATTCTTTACCCGTGTAGGTTATTACAGAATACTGAGTAGAGTTCCCTGTGCTATACAGTAGTTTCTTGTTGGTTATCTGTTTTATATACAGCAGTGTGTGTATGTTAATCCCAAGCTCCTAATTTATCCCTCCCCTCCCCACAACACCATTTATTGAAGAGACTGTTCTTTTCCCATTGCATATTCTTGGCTTCTTTGTCCTTTCCCCATTACATAGTCTTGGCTCCTTTGTTGTAAATTAATTGACTGTATATGTGGGTTTATTTGTGGGCTGTTCTGTTCCATTGATCAAGGTGTCTGTTTCTATGCCAATACCGTACAGTTTTGATTACTGTAACTTTGTAAATAGTTTGAAATCAGGACATGTGATGCCTCTAGCTTTGTTCTTCTTTCTCAAGATTGCTTTGCCTTTTTGGGGTCTTTTGTGGGTCCATACAAATTTTAGGATTTTTTTTTTTTTCCTGTGAAAATGCCATTGGAATTTTGATAGGGATTGCACTGAATCCATAGATTGCTTTGGGTAGTAAAGACATTTAAACAATATTAATTCTTCCACACCATGAGCATGGAATATCTTTCCTCTTATTTGGTCTTCTTCAACTTCTTTAATCATCGTCTTTTTGTTTTCAGTGTACAGATCTTTCACCTCCTTGGCTAAATTTATTTTTAGGTATTTTATTCTTTTTGATGAAATTGTAAATGGGATTGTTTTCTTAATTTCTCTTTCTGATCATCCATTGTTAGTGCCTAGAAATGCAAGAGACTTTTGTGTATTGATTTTGTATCCTGCCACTTTACTGAATTCTTTTATTCTAACAGTTTTTTTGGTGGACTCTTTAGGGTTTTCTATATATATAATATGTCATCTGCAAATAATGACAGTTTTACTTCTTCCTTTTTGATTTGGATGCCTTTTATTTCTTTTCCTTGCCTAATTGCTCTGGCTAGGACTTCCAGTACTACGGTGAATGAAAGAGGGTAGAGTAGGCATCCTTGTCTTGTTCCTGATTCTTAGAGGCAAAGCTTTCAGCTTTTCACCATGGAGCATGATATTAGCTGTGGACTTGTCATATATGGCCTTTATTAAGTTGAAGTATATTCCCTCTATACCCACTTTGTTGAGAGTTTTTATAAATGGATGTTGAATTTTGTCAAATGCCTTTCTGCATCTCTTGAGATGATCATAAGATGTTTATCTTTCATTTTGTTAATATAGTGTTTCACATTAATTGATTTGTGGATGTTGAACTATCCTTGCATCCCTAGAATAAATCCCACTTGATCATTATGTATGATCCTTTAATGTACATATTATTGTTTAATTCTGTTTGCTAATATTTTGTTGACAATTTTTGCATCAGTGTTCATCATGGGTGTTGGCCTATAATTTTCTTTTCTTGTGGCATCCTTGTCTGGTTTTGGTATCAGGGCAATAATGCTGGCCTTGCAAAGATAGTTTGGAAATGTGTCCTCCTCTTCTATTCTTTGCAAGAGTGAGAAGGATTAGTATTAATTCTTCTTTATTTTTTTTTTAACTTTTAAAAATTTATTTAAACAAATTTTTTTTTAATTTTAGGCTGTGTTCGGTCTTCATTGCTGTGCGCGGGCTTTCTTTAGTTGTGGTGAGTGGGGGCTACTCTTCATTGCAGTGTGCGGGCTTCTCATTGAGGTAGCTTCTCTTGTGGAACATGGGCTCTAGGCACACAGGCTTCCGTAGTTGTGGCATACGGGCTCAGTAGTTGTGGCTCGCGGGCTCTAGAGTGCAGGCTCAGTAGTTGTGGTGCACGGGCTTAGCTGCTCTGCGGCATGTGGCATCTTCCTGGACCAGAGATTGAATCCATGTCCCCTGCATTGGCAGGCGGATTCTTAACCACTGCGTCACCAGGGAAGTCCCTAATTCTTCTTTAAATGTTTGGTAGAATTCACCAGTGAAGCTGTCTGGTCCTGAACTTTTGTTTATTAGGAGATTTTTATTTACTGATTCAACCTCCTTACTGGCAATTGGTCTGTTCAGATTTTATGTTTCTTCATTATTCAGTCTTGGTAGGTTGTATGTTTCTGTGAATTTATCCATTTCTTCTAGGTTGTCCAATTTTTTGGCATATAATTGTTCAGAGTAGTCTCATGATCCTTTGTATTTCTATGATATCAATTATAATGGCTCATCTTTCATTTCTGATTTTATTTATTTGAGTCCTCTCTTTTTTCTTGGGGAGTCTAGCTAAAAGTTCATCTGTCTTTTCAAAAAAAAAAGATCTTGCTTTCATTGATCTTTCTTTGAACCATTGGTTGTTTGGTAGCATGTTGTTTAATCTCCACATATTTGAATTTTCCAGTTCCCTTCTTGTAATTGATTTCTAGTTTCATGCCATTGTGGTCAGAAAAGATGCTCAGTATGATTTCAGTCTTCTTAAATTTATTGACTTGTTTTGTGGCCTAATATATGATCTGTCCTGAAGAATGTTCCATGTGTGCTTAAGAAGAATGTGTATTCTGTTGCTTTTTTTTTTTTCTTTTAATTTATTTATTTTATTTATTTATTTTTGACTGCATTGGGTCTTTGTTGCTGTGTGCAGGCTTCCTCTAGTTGCGGCGAGTGGGGGCTACTCTGTTGCGGTGCGTGGGCTTCTCATTGCAGTGACTTCTCTTGTTGCACAGCACGGGCTCTAGGCATGCAGGTTTCAGTAGTTGTAGCATGCAGGCTCAGTAGTTTTGGCTCACGCGCTCTAGAGTGCAGGCTCAGTAGTTGTGGCGCATGGGCTTATTTGCTCCGTGGCATGTGGGATCTTCCTGGACCAGGGTTCAATCCTGTGTCCCCTGCATTGACAGGTGGATTCTTAACCACTATGCCACCGGGGAAGCCCCTATTCTGTTGCTTTTAGGTGGAGTGTTATATATATGTCTGTTAAGTCCATCTGAACTAATGTGTTATTTAAGGCCGATGTTTCCTTATTGATATGCTGTCTGGATGATCTATCCATTGACAAAAGAGGGGTATTAAAATCCTCTACTATCATTGTATTGCTGTCTATGCTTCCCTTTAGGTCTGTTAATATTTGCTTTATATATTTCGGTGCTACTGTGTTGCGTGCATAAATATTTACAAATGTTATATCCTCTTGATGGGTTGACTCCTTTATCATTATGTAATGACCTTCTTTGTCTCTTATTACAGTCTTTGTCTTAAAGCCTATTTTGTCTGATATAAGTATAGCTGCCCCAGCTTTTTTTGGTTTTCATTTGCATGAAATATCTTTTTCCATCCCTTCACTTTCAGTCTGTGTGTGTCCTTACGTCTGAAGTGAGTCTCTTTTTTTTTTTTGCGGTACGCAGGCCTCTCACCGTTGTGGCCTCTCCTGCTGTGGAGTACAGGCTCCGGACGCGCAGGCTCAGTGGCCATGGCTCACAGGCCCAGCCGCTCCGCGGCATGTGGGATCCTCCCGGACCAGGGCATGAACCTGCATCCCCTGCATCGGCAGGCGGACTCCCAACCACTGCACCACCAGGGAAGCCCTTGAAGTGAGTCTCTTGTAGACAGCACATAGCGGGGTCTTGGGGTTTGTTTGTTTGTTTTTGGCTGCATCGGATCTTAGTTGTGGCATGCAGGATCTTCATTGAGGCATGGGGGATCTTTCGTTGCAGCGTGCAGCCTTTTTGTTGTGGTGCGTGGGCTTCTCTGTAGTTGTGGCATGTGGATTTTCTCTTTAGTTGTGGCGTGCAGGCTCCAGGGCAGGTGGGCTCTGTAGTTGTGGCATGTGGTTCCAGAGAGTGTGGGCTCTGTAGTGTGTGGCACGCAGGCTTTGGTTGAGGCGCGTAAGCTCAGTAGTTGTGGCACTCGGGCTTAGTTGCCCGGCAGCATGTGAGATCTTAGTTCCCTGACCAGGGATTGAACCTGCGTCCCCTGCATTGTAAGGCAGATTCTTTACCACTGGACCACCTGGAAAGTCCCAGCCACTCTGTCTTTTTTTTTTTTTTTTTTTTGTGATACCCGGGCCTCTCACTGTTGTGGCCTCTCCCGCCTCAGAGCACAGGCTCCAGACGCGCAGGCCCAGCGGCCATGGCTCACAGGCCCAGCCGCTCCACGGCATGCGGGATCCTCCCAGACCGGGGCACGAACCCGTGTCCCCTGCATCAGCAGGCAGACTCTCAACCACTGCGCCACCAGGGAAGCCCGGCAGGCAGATTCTTAACCACTGCGCCACCAGGGAAATCCCTCCTGTTTTTCTTCTTAATTAATTTTTATTGGAGTATAGTTGCTTTACAATGTTGTGTTAGTTTCTTGCTGAACAGCAAAGCTAATCAGTCATACATATACATATATCCACTCTCTTTTAGATTTCCTTCCCATTTAGGTCACCACAGAGCATTGAGTAGAGTTCCCTGTGCTACACAGTAGGTTCTCACTAGTTATTTGTTTTATACATAGTAGTGTATATATGTCAGTCTCAATCTCCCAATTTATCCCACCCTTCCTTTCCCCACTTGGTAACCATAAGTTTATTCCCTACATCTGTGACTCTATTTCTGCTTTGCAAATAAATTAATCTCTACCATTTTTCTAGATTACACATACAAGTGATATTATACGATATTTGTTTTTCTCCTTCTGACTTACTTCAGTATATACAACAATCTCTAGGTCCATCCACATCTCTGCAAATGGCACTATTTCATTCCTTTTATGGCTGAGTAATATTCCATTGTGTATATGTACCACATGTTCTTTAGCCGTTCCTCTGTCGATGCACATTTAGGTTGTTTGTGTGTCCTGGCTATTGTAAATAGTGCTGCAATGAACATTGGGGTGCATGCATCCTTTCGAATTATGGTTTTCTCTGGATATATGCCTAGGAGTGGGATTGCTGGGTCATATGGTAGCTCTATTTTTAGTTTTTTAAGGAGCCTCCATATTGTTCTCCATAGTGGTTGTACCAATTTACATTCTCACCAACAGTGTAGGAGGGTTCCCTTTTCTCCACACCCTCTCCAGCATTTATTGTTTGTAGATTTTTTTATGATGGCCATTTTGACCAATGTGAGGTGATACCTCATTGTAGTTTTGATTTGCATTTCTCTAATAACTAGTGATGCTGAGCATTTTTTCATGTGTTTTTTGGCTATCTGTATGTCTTCTTTGGAGAAATGTCTATTTAGGTCTTCTGCCTGTTTTTTGATTGGGTCATTTGTTTTTTTGATATTGAGCTGCATGAGCTGTTTGTGTATTTTGGAGATTAATCCCTTGTCAGTTGCTTCATTTGCAAATATTTTCTCCCATTCTGAGGGTTTTCTTTTCATTTTGTTTATTGTTTCCTTTGCTGTGCACATTCTTCTTGTTATTAACCATTTATATTCTATGAATTGTTTCTTCATGTTCTTTCTCTTTTCTTGTAGTTTGTCTTTTTCTTGCTTGTCTTTTCTGCATGATTTCTTTGCATAGTGAAGACTGTGTTGTGTGTCATATTTCATGCACATACTTCTCTCTGTTATCATATCCCTCATCTTTTAATTTTGTCTATGATTTTTTACTTAGAGAAATTAAAATTTTTTCATTTGTAAATCCATTCATTTTGTATAAGTATGCATGTGTGTGTGCATGCATGTGTGATTCCTTCCCTTGTTTTAATGCTTAGGAATTTCTTCCCCATCCTAAAAGCAGATTAAAAGTCCCATCATTTTCTTTCTTTACCATCATTTTCTTTCTTTAGGTTCTTTTAGTTTCTTTTTTTGTATTTAGTTTTTTTATCTATCTGGAATTATTTTGGTATATGGTTTGAGATGAAGAGCTAAAACCTTTTTTTTTTCACTCAGTGTATTGGATTTTAGTAATACTTTTTACTATACATTGAATTTTTACATTTATTACTATTTGTTTCTTGGCCATGCTTATATGTTCCATTAATCTTGCCTTTGTGCTTTACAATAAACTTTGATTAGGTCACAGAGAACTTTGAGGTTCAAGTTCTTTGGGCTTGGAGACCCCAAATGCCTCCTCAGTCATTCATCCTGGTTCATTACTTTTGAACTCAGAAGGCTCTCCACATCTCGCCCTGCTCATATGCACTGTGGGGCTTTCCCTTCTAATTGTTCTACTCTCTGTTTGATGAATTACACATACCTTATGAATCACATTAACTTTCTTGTACTTTCAGTATCATACCTGAGTTAACTTTAATCTTTTTCTCCTCTTCTCAGCCCAGTTTGCATTTCTTTGCCTACATGTATGCTCTCATTCCCTAGCATTTCTTCACCCCAAGTTTGTGTGTTAAAACTTGTTGGTATGAATTTATTCTTTTCCTGGTTTTCTTCTATTACTTTTCTTTGGTTGAATTTTTTTTTAATTAACCAAAATATTCTTTGACAAAAACATTATTTTTATTCCCATGTTTTATTGCAACCATGTCTCTCCTTTTTCATGTCTTTTTCTGTTCTCAGTACTTATTCCTCAGTAAAGGAAAACATATTTCTTCTCTAAGCTTGTCTGGGGCTTGAAGAGAAGTTGGGCTGTTCCACATCCTCTGTCTTGAATACCCTTTCTGGCCCTGCTTGGAGAACTGTTACTCACCTTTCAGATCCAGCTCAGATATTGCCTCCTCTGTGAGGCCCTCAGGGCTAAAATTAGCCATTCTTTTCTCTTTGTTTCCATTCTTAGGGCCCTCTCTTACAGGCATCTTACAACCTCAGTGTAATTCATTGTTTTCATAGCCATCTTCCTTGCTAAGCAGTGTCCTTCCTCTTCAGTGTCAGGGAAATTCCTGATTTTCCTCTGTATCCCCAGCTTCAGCTCAGCCCCTCCATATCCTAGCTGCTCCATGAGTGGACCTGGGAGGTAGGGTAGATTCAGTGCTGTACTGAAGGGCTGTAGGAGAGCTCCCCTCCTACCCTTAGACATTCCTCTCTAAAAATGAATACCAGCCTGACCTTGACTTTCTGGCCTCACCTCTCCCCCTACTCATGAGACTGGTAAATTTTTCCAATAGGTTCTTGAAACACAGAATGTTCAACCCCTTACACCTTTAAAGGGTGATTTGGAAATGGAGGCCCAGTCAGGCCTTGAGGGAATAGGGGTCCAGGATACATCAAGTTGATTGGGGCAGTTGTGTTTGGTTGTAGATGTGGGGAGTGTGGGAGGCTGGAGGGGTGGGGGTAAGTTGGGGGTCCACCCAGACAGGGAGTGAGGTGACCTAGGTCCAGTTGTACTATTGCTTCACATAAAGTTTGTTGAGACAGTTAAAGACATATGTCAAAGGAACACATTCTGGAAAGAGAATTGATAAGGAAGCAAATTAATATATGTAGAGTATTTCCCATTATTATATAATTAGTTTTTTGTTTGAACAGTTTTGTTTTCCTGTTTAAGTGAAAAAAAACCCAATCTTCTGATATAGAACATATAAAATGAATTATAAAACACAAAACAAGGGCTTCCCTGGTGGCGCAGTGGTTGAGAGTCCGCCTGCCGATGCAGGGGACCATGGGTTCGTGCCCCGGTCCGGGAAGATCCCACGTGCCACGGAGCGGCTGGGCCTGTGAGCCATCATGGCTGCTGAGCCTGCGTGTCCGGAGCCTGTGTTCCGCAACGGGAGAGGCCACAACAGTGAGAGGCCTGCATACAACAACAACAAAAAAACACAAAACAATATTTAATATTCCTTTAGAATAAAAATCTGTAAAGTATTCTTTAAAAAAAGAAAAGAAAATGAAGAATGTACTACTACCCCGCACCCCCATGCTTCTTTTATTTTTCTTTCGTGCTATTCCTTCTTAGCTCCTCTCTCGCTTTTACTGTCCCTCTTAGATTTACAAAAAAGAACATGTAACTCTTTAATAAGAGCCCCATGATATAAAAGAAACCATCTCCCACAAAATCCTCCAGTATCAGTAGTGCACGCCTGCTAATCCTGGTCCTGAGGAAGCTCATTCCGAGGGCGGTGTTACAAATTGAGGCAATATACACCCTCTTCTCCCTTCCTCTTCCTCTCAACCAGTTCAGGGAAAGGGCCTGGGATCAGAGAGAGAGAGGTGGGGGTGGAGAGGCAGAAACAAGACCCCAAAGACCCCAGATCATTTGTTGGAATGATCAAGGGGGAAGGTTTAGAAGGACACCCACCATCCAGTTAACACTGGAACCTTGGAGAGAGGGCTGGGGAAATGGGGAAAGAACATTAGCTTTTTAGCTCTCTCTTTGTATATTTTTTGTATTGTTTTACTTCTTGAAAAAACAAATAAAGGACCCTTAAATATAAAGAATATACAATAAAGGCTTGGTTTAAAATAAAAAGAAATAAGGCCCTGGGCATAATGGAGAAAGGAAAAGAAAGAGTAAAAGGGAGAAAAGATGAATGATAAGGTGCCTAAAGAGTAAAGATGGGGCTTCTCTGGTGGCACAGTGGTTGAGAGTCTGCCTGCCGATGCAGGGGACCATGGGTTTGTGCCCTGGTCCGGGAAGATCCCGCATGCCGCGGAGCAGCTGGGCCCGTGAGCCATGGCCGCTGAGCCTGTGCGTCCGGAGCCTGTGCTCCGCAACGGGAGAGGCCACAACAGTGAGGCCCGCGTACCGCAAAAAAAAAAAAAAAAAAAGAGTAAAGATGACATTCCAAGTGTGAGACTATATATAAAACTATCACCTCCCCTTCCCTTATTATTATTTCTTAATAGTGAAAAAAGCTAGATTTTGTTATTGTTGTCATTTCTTTTTAATGGTGAAGACCTCAGTTGGGGTGGGAGGTGAACATAGGCGGGCAGTTGGGAAGGTTGGGGAGCAGGGAAGCACATCTACACCCTCTCTGCTCAAAGCCTGTCCTGGGAGTGGTTCCTGCTTCCTCAGGCTCAGCCAGGAGAGCTAGATGGGCTTGGTTGCCCTGCCAGGTGAAGGTGTGTTTCTAGGCGGGGCCCAGCAGGTGGCAGCACACCCCAGAGGCCCTGGGCTAGGTGGCTCCTGGCCCTCCTTAGCTCTGGAGGTGGGAGTAGAGTTAGGCACCTGCCCGCAGGCCCTCCCCTGGGGGTGCTGGCTGCTTGCCTCCGAAGCCCCTTATTTAGCACACTTTGGATAGAAGTGTTTATTGGTTCCCTCTGGGAAGCCTGGGAAGCCAGTCTTCTTAGCTACTGGTAGAGGTTCTGGTCTAGAGGCTCCTCCTCCCAGGAGGTTTGAGCAGTAGGTAAGGTGTGCAGGCAGAACTGAGAGCAAGGCCTCAGGAAGCAGAGGGTAGCTTCTGGGATTTTGTGCTCTGCCTTCCCTTATGTGTGTGGAATATATAAAAGAGAATGTTGGTGGCTATGTTTGCTTATTTTTGCTAATTTTTACTAATTTTTACTAATATAAGAAATAAAACATTTTCTTTTTAATACAGAGAGGTGCAAAGATAAAAACTAAAAAAGGACCATAGCCTTGCCACCAGGATAACCCCTGTTATCAATAAAAAAGATAATAAGTAAGACATGTTTAAGGTTTGAAAATTTGAACTACAGAAAAGTATAAAATGAGAAGTAAATGTTTCCTTCCCTTCCACTTTCAGCTTCTTTCCAAAGGAAACCACAAGTTTATGATTGCTTTGAGGAAAGAAGAGAAAACAAGGGCTGTGCACATGCCCGAGTGTCTCTAACTATTTACATTTCTTTTATTTTCTTATTTTCAACCCCAAAATGATCATTGTATATACTAAGCCTTGTTTTTTTCATGCACCATACCTTGAAGATATTTCTTTCTTTTTCTTAAGTTGAGGTATAATTGGCACATTTTGTACAACATAATGCTTTGCTATTTGTTACCATACATTGTTATGATTTTTTTTTCTTGTGATGAGGACTTGAAGATCTTTCTAGAAAGCACATACAGACTTCAGTCTATGGTAATTTTTTTAATGGGTCTCCATTGTTGGAGATTTTGGTTGGCTCCACTTAGGGACTAATATAAACTATGTTTTAGTGGACATCCTTGCATATTTATTTTGGCATGCTTCTACGAGTCCAAATTCCAGAGTAAGTCAAAGGGAAAGTACATTTTAAATTTTTTTGTTTTATGTTACAAGACAGCAATCTTTTATTGAAACAGTTTTGTCTAAAACTATGCATGGAGAGATTAATCTCTTGTTCATAAATTAGGATAAGTCTAACATCACTATTCCAAGCCAGTATTATTTACAAAAAAGAACCTTTGCTTTATCGCCAGGTTCACAGGACTAAATATGAAACCAACTTCAGTCTAGCTTTTAAAATCTTCCTGCCATCAAATGCCCAGCAAACCTTATTAGGGTAGGGGGCAGCCTTTTGATGGCAACATTCATCATTTACCAGGAATGCAGAACCACAACTGAGCAACAACAACAAAAGATTAAATCATTCCAAACAATTCCTATTTGCTCTCCAGAAGAACGCTTTGTCTAATTCTCCCCTTCTATACAGACAGGTGGGAGAGGAACCCCACAGAGAATCATAATGTTAATTAAATTAAACTCTTCAAAAAGTGAACAAGATCATTTAGTGTATATATGGATGAATTGCAGTCGATGACACTAGCAGATAATAAACTTAAACCCAGATTAACACACACCCCAACAGCTGACCAGCTCAAATAGTTACTTCTCATTTAATCTGGATCACCTGTGCAATTTTTTATTCTCTAGTTAAATACATTGCCAAAACCTTTCAAAGCATATAGGGGGCAGGCTTCTTAGAAATTCAAACAAATATTAAATAATAAAAATTGCTGGCTTATTACACAGTTTCTGACAGACTCCAGTATGCTGGGTGACAGAAAGTAATTCTATCTCTCTGCTAGTAAAAAGGTAAATCTTGTATGTACATAGAAAGACAATATTACAAGACTATAGTGTTACCTACCAAAACAAGAATATCTAGAATGTAATTTTCAGTAAACACTTGGGATGAAGGGCAATCAAAATATAAGAGAAAGCAAAATCCACATAAATCAATTCTTAATTTGAGAAATCAATAAAATGTATACATAAATTGATAAATACTGTCTCCACAGGTCACGAATTCCAAGGACTAGTTAGTAGTTAGTTTCTAACTAAATTATTACAGGACATTCTGGTGTATTCTGTCTTCTTGTGATCAGTTTGTTCTGGCAAGACTCCAGCAAGCACTTGCCCTTGAAAACAGCTCAGCAGGAGAAGGCTCGGAGGCAATCACTTCATTTATTAACTAGCCACAAAATAAGTCCCAAGATTACAATAATCACTGACAGGACAAGCACCAGGATACAGATCTTCTTGCGAGATTTTTTCTGATAGTAAGCAGCTCGCTGTAACTGATCAGTGGCTCTTTCTACATGCACCTCTGAGCTTTCCACATTGGCTTCTATGCTGTCAATGAGATCACCTTGGTCATGGATCATCATTGCCAAATCTTTAAATATCTGATTGACATCCAAAATATCAGCCTCCAGCTGCTGAATTGCCGTTTCCCTCTCTTTAATAAGTTCCAAATCCTGTTCAGTGATGGCCACCTCATCCTCCTGGCTCTGCATCTGGTTCCACTCCTCATGGCTGTCACATGAGACGAGTTGCTCCTCTCTTTGCCTCTCCTCCACAGAAAGACGAGATCCAGCTCTTGCTCTGGCAATACTCTCCTTTTCCTTTTCAGATACCCTTCTCTGCACAGCCTGGAAATTGTTTAAGGCTGCAGAGAAGTCATTCATGAGACGTTCCTTCTGAAGTTTCTGCTGGCGCTGTTCTGAAGTAGATAAAGGAAGGGGCAAGGACCCTAATTCCTTCAGTAATTCATTTGTTTCCTTGGCAAGCTGATTTGTAGAGTGCTGTAACTGTTGCAGATTTTCCTGTAGCTTGCTTGAATCTTGCTTAGTTCTTAGTTGGCTCATCAAATTCTTTATCTGAGCAGCTTACAAAAACATAGATGTGTTAATAGCCTCTAAGTCTGTTAAGAAACAATAATTAAGCAAAATCTTCCAGGTGATTGCTGAGTGACTCTTCTCCTAAGTAGAAACTGAACAACTTAGTCCTTAGCAGCATGTACAAGTTATTTCTCTGGCTTCGCTGATCCGCTGGATGTTGCCGCTGCACTTCTGGATGATGCTGTTGAAGTCCTGGAGCGGGGTCCCCGAGGCCCCCGGGTTCCGGTACATATCTAAGGGACCGTAGGACATGACGAGGAGCCGAGACCGACCACATTTTAAATTTTGATGGCTATATTTCCCTCCAGGGCAAAAGGTTGCCCTGGTTTACATTACATTACACCATGAGTGTGTGAGAGTGCCTGTTTCCGGGTGGCTATAGGGATATCTGCCCCCCGCCAGGAGCCCTCTGACATCCACAGTGGTAAGACTGGGTGCTCAGCGGAAGCAGGCCCAGCCCCTCTGCTGCAGGGCAGTGGTCAGCTCCCTCCACGGCCTTTGCCCCCACTGCAGGTCTCCTCTGTGGTTGTGAGGTGACGGTTTCAGTGTGGCAGCCTTTCTTTTAGCGATGGAGAGCACTCCCTGGATTTCCCTTATCACTTTAACAATGTTTTCCTTTCCGTCCTGGGGTGAGAGAGTAAATAACCAAATCTTGACTCTTCCAGATAAAGAAGGCATATAGGCAGAAGGCCCTCTCCTGCCACCCAGACAAAAATCCGGATAATCCCAGAGCAGGTGAGCCTCTCCTAGGCATGGGGAGAAGGAGGCCAACCCACCTGGGTGTGGTGTGAGTGCCGTGGGAGGCCAACGCACACAGCCTGGCTTTGGGCGCTGGGCCCCAAGGCTGCACTTCGCATGTTAGGAGCATCTGGTCGATTGCTGATGCACTCACCCTTCCTTGCTAGTCCATCATCTGCTGATGTCTGCTTTTCTAGCAGCCTGTGGCTTCTTTGAGGTGCTCTCTGGAGCGAGTACACCATCATCAAGTCTAACTTTACTTTTCTCCTCTCTCTTTTTTGATCCCTATGTTTAGCTGAACTCTTCCATCAGCTTTCTCAGGCCTTGGAGGTACTGACCGATGCTGCCGCCAGGGTAAGCTCATCCTTCTCTATCTAAATTACTCCACATTTATAGACCACTGTGTGCTTCATCCTCTATACTTGGCCATGCATCACAGTCCTTGCTGTCCTAGCCTGGAGACCCTGTCACCAGACTGCCTCCTGATGGCTCTAGGGCTAGCGGCAGGGCCGGGGAGGTGGCTGGGCTCTGTGTGTGTTCCCTGGCTGACTGCTCCTCTGTGTTCCTTTCTTCTGCCAGGCTGCATATGACAAGGTCAGGAAAGCCAAGAAGCAGGCAGCAGAGAGGACCCAGAAACTTGATGAGAGAAGGAAGAAAGTGAAGCTTGGTAGGTGACATCGTGGTGCTGGTAGCCTGCAGTTTCCCTGGACCGCTTTCCTGCAGCTCCCCCACCTTTCCTCCTGCAGCTTCAGTTCCAGCAACTCAGAGCTTGGCGGCCCCGGCTCTGGGCAGAACCCTGTTCTCAGGGGTGGCTCCTAAAGGACAGTCATAGGAATAATAACAGTGACTAGGTGTGCTATTAGCTAAGTGCTGTGACAGATGTTTTAGTGCCTCCTTTAATTATTACAACTATCCAAGGAGCTGGGTGTTATGAAACCCACTTTTTATAGACAAAAGAGGCTAAGGCACCAAAAGGATAAGAACTTGCTGGAGCCAGGATTTGAACCCACACAGCATGAGTACCGTCAGCGTTCTTGTTGGCCACGCCGTCCTGGATCTTCTTCATTCGTCCCAGCTCTGCACAGAGCTTTCACTCCGTGAAATCCTCTCAGAAGAATCCAAAGAGATCCAGGCGTTTGTCTTTTAAGAAACAGCTTTATTGACATATATTTTGTATATCATATCGTCCACCCATTTCAAGTGAACAATTCAGTGATTTTTAGTAAATTTACCAAATGGTGCAACTATGACTCTAAATCAATTTTAGAACATTTTCATCACCCCCATAAGATTGGTCCAAGCATGCTTTACTCGATTTTTCTCCCCTTCCTCTTGCCTGCTTCACATCCATATATTTATTATGTACATATACCATCCCAGTACATCCATCAAAAACAAACAAACCTGAAGAGTTTAGGTAAATAAAGTGAACAGAAAACAAAGTGGTGTGTCCCAGACCTGAAAGAAGCATTTGTCACAGCAGCTGGCCTGGGACAGGGCCACAAGCAGGTTTCTCTTGGAAGGTGGGAAGGCTCCAGGACCTGGGGTGATGTCCTTGCATGGTGGCTGCCATCCCTGTAGGAGCCGTTGTAGCCGGGTCCACAGTGAGGCTTGGTAAATGTGAGTTGAGGGGGGAGGTAGAAGATTCCACTGTGAGACTTCCCTGGTGGCGCGGTGGTTAAGAATCCGTCTGCCAATGCAGGGGACACGGGTTCAATCCCTAGTGCACATGCCGTGGAGCAACAAAGCCCGTGCGTCACAACTACTGAGCCTGCGCTCTAGAGCCCGCAAGCCACAACTACTGAAGCCCACACGCCTAGAGCCCGTGCTCCGCAACATGAGAAGCCACCGCAATGAGAAGCCCGCGCACTGCAACGAAGAGTAGCCCCTGCTCGCCACAACTAGAGAAAGCCTGCGCGCAGCAATGAAGACCCAATGCAGCCAAAAAAAAAAAAGAAGATTCTGTGGGAACTCAAGCTCAGTGGTGGGAAGAGCATCAAAGCCATGGCAAGGTCACAGGTCAGGCTGTGGTGCCAAACCACAGGAACAGAGGCCAGGAGCTCCACCCACTGGCAGCCCTGACCCGTGGCCCTGGGCTGCTGACATAAGCACCCACCCACACCTTGTTCACTGTTTGGAGAACCAGCTTGGTCAGCGTGAGCTGCTTTAACTTTTCCAGACCCCAGCCACTCAGCTGGATCCTATTCTCTTCCTTGTTAGGACTTTTCTCAATGGAAATTAATTTGGGAGCACATGGGGATTGAGGGAGGGGCCAGAGTTACTGTATAGGTTCATGCTGTGTGAGACTTTGGGGAAGCAGCCAGAGCCTGGTAGGCTGGGGCCATGTAGAAACTGCTTAGACCAGACATTGGGTCATTCAACCCTTGTTCGTAGACCTGGAGGCCCGGGAGCGGCAGGCCCAGGCCCACGGCAGCGACGAGGAGGAGGAGGAGGAGAGCCGGAGCACTGGAACACTAGAGCAAGAGGTGAGCGTCCAGGCACTGCAGCCATCTGAGGGGGAGGAGGCTGGTGGAGCAAAGGGGTTGCTGTGGCTGGAGAGGGCATGCCATTTCCACTTTCTTCTGTGGGATCTGGGTGATCTGTCCCACCTGCAGGTTGCTGAGCCTAGCTTGCAGGTGGAATGTCCCAGGGACCTTTGCAAGGTGAGCCAACCTGGAACTGGATCTGCACAGAACTGTCACCCTCCCCAACTCCCACTCTACAGATCAAACGCCTGCGAGAAGAGGGTTCCCGGCAGCTGGAGGAGCAGCAGAGGGTGATCCAGGAGCAGATACGCCAGGAACGGGAACAGAGGTTGAGAGGTGAGAGTCCGTCCCCCAAACCTGCTTCCCACTCTGAGGCAGCTCTTGATGCCCAGAGTGGCCACAGTGGCTGCTCAGGGAAGTTGTTCTGGAAGCTTCCACCTGCTGGAACCCCCTGGGCACCCCACTTGGACACATGCCACCTGTCTCTTCTTACCAGTTCTCTGAGGCCTATTGGATTTTCACTCTACCTGCGATCTCCTGGCCCCATTTATCTTAGTCCCAAGCAGAGCTGGCTCTATTTTGGAGCAGATCACCAGGGCGGGGCAGGGAAGGCTCTGGGGTACTTTGTTTCAGTAGAATTGTGTGGTCTATACCTCTACCTTCTGCCCCCCGTAGGTGTTCATAGCCCTTCGTTGGCAGAGTGCTGACCATGGCCTTCAGCAGGCAGCTGGGCAGCTGTCCCAAGGTGACAGCTCCTCAGGGTTGGGGTGGGATTGCCTCTACTTGCCCTACCAGGCTCCACAGCAGGGTGGGGCAAATACTGCCCTTGGTCAGGAGTGATCTTTTCTAGGTCCTTTGGCCCTGGGCTGTGTCTCCTTTGGGAAAGAGAACCTCTGATTCCATCATATTCTACCTTGCTAATTTTCCTAAATTTTCTAGGAATGGCAGAAAATCCTGAAAGCAAAGGAACCCCCAAGCTAAAGGTGAGCTCTGCGGATCTACGGGCCACCTCACACCATCTCCTCTCAGCAGAACAGATGCTTCCATGGGCACAGGTGCTTCTGGCGGGGACGCTGGATCTCTGGGAGCCACACCACTACCCACATCCCATCCTTCCATCTTCCCACTGCCTGGGCATCAGGATGGCCTCTCAGAGCTGGCCGTGAAAGGCTGCAGGGCAGCCCTCCCTGAGGCCCTCGAAGGAGAGCATCTTACAGGGCTGGAAGCGTAGCTGTGGATGAGCAGGCCACCTGCCTGTTTTCAAGGGGAATGCATTTTGGGGGGTGCTCCTTAGATTACCAGTACTTTGAAGGGGGTTGTCTGCTCAGACTGTAAAGCTCACGTGCAGGGTCTGGTTCTGTTGAGAAGTCAGTGTTCAATGGTGACACCCACTGCTATCTTTTCAGCTCAAGTGGAAGAGCAAGTCACAAGGCGGCTATTCCAGAGATGTCCTCCTGCGGCTTTTTCAAAAGGTCTGCCCTGCTGACTTCCCCCTAACCCATCATCTCAGGCCCCACCTCAGCCCAAACCCCAGGATCTCCAGGCCTAACCTTCCTTCCCATCTCTACCTGCCTTTTTTTTCTGTGTCATGGACCTTCTCCCCAGGCCACGGCCTTCCAGTCACTCATGTTGCCATGTGCCCCTTCCCTTGCCATCCTTAGAAGCAAAGGGCTTGGCTGCATTTTTGGGGCGAGAGGAGGCTATTGTCTGGCACCAAAGCCCCATCCTCTTCACCTCCTTCAGTTGCTGAGGCAGCTGTGCGTCTCTGCTTGTCTAAATTCCCACGTCTGCCAAGCTCTCCTTTGCTGTCCTCTGCATTCCCGAGGGGCGGGGGAACCTTTCTTTCCCATCTCTGATATCCCCTTTCTGGTTGAACCTAGCAATGAGAGGTTATACCCCAGCTAAAAATGGCCTAGTGGCCTCTGGGTGGCTCAGGCTTGTCTCTGGTGTGAGCTGGGCCATCCTGAAGGCTGAGCCACGCTTACCAGGACCCCCTTATCCTCACAGTACGGAGAGGTGCTCAACCTGGTACTGTCCAGTAAGAAGGCAGGCACCGCCGTGGTGGAGTTTGCAACCATCAAGGCTGCGGTGAGTGCTATGTGGGGCTTTGGGGGCTACCGACAGCCCTGCCTTTCCAGGGGAGGAATCCAGTTCTGTAGGCCCTCTGAGCTTAGGTGTCCACAGTCCCCAGGGATCTCTGGGCCAGCTCAGAGCCAAGATTTCCCAGAGCCCCTCCAGCTCCCAGGAGTAGAGGCACAGCGAGTGAAGGGATGGACAGGAGAATATTCCGGGGATGGCTTCATTTCCTGCTGCCTGGCTCCACACCCTCCACCTTCCCCTGGAAGCCAGCACGCCTCCAGGTTGGAGCCCTCGCACTGCCTTCTCCCCTTCCCCCACTCCCCAGTCAGAAAGCTCACGTGGCGCACAAGGAAGGTCAGAGCTTCAGCACACCATTGTATGAAGTTTGCTGTGCTTTGCTTGGAGGATGAGAGCGCTGGTTCTGGTTCTTTCTGTGGGGGTAGCGAGAGCTACTTTGTAGCCGACTGGAGTGATGGGACCAGGACCGGATGCTGTATTTGACAGGAGCTGGCTGTCCAGAATGAAGTGGGCCTAGTCGATAACCCTCTGAAGATTTCCTGGTTGGAGGGACGGCCCCAGAGCACAATGGGCCCTAACCACCCAGGACTGTCCCAGGTAAGGAGCCAGGCCTCACACAGCTGGGCCTGCTCAGGCTTCGGGGCATCTCTTCCTGTTTGGGCTCTTCTCAGGGCCCTTTCCTCGCATATCCCAGTCATCAGGAATATGGAGAGATTGGCAGGTCCGCCAATCCAAGCAGGAGGACTGTGATTCCTTGCTGATCCCCTTTCCTCTCTGAGTGCCAGCGGGGCCCACCCTATGTAGACCTCTTAGACCTTATTTTCCATGTTCTGGTCCCCTTTGGGGTCTCTCATCATCACCCAAAGGCATTGTCCTGGCCTGCGGGTCGCTTGGTTGCAGTGTGAAGCATTTGGCGCTGAGATGACCTGGTGCTTCAGGGAAGGGGCCGGTGATGAGGGTGGCTGCTTCCTTCCCCAACTTCCTTCCAGGTGTGTCCATGGCTGTCCCAGATGGGGACCTAATGTCAAGAGGCAATATCTCCTCTTTAGAAATAACACTGGCTACCCTGCCGACACTGAAGTGCTGCCTGGTGCCCGACTTGTGGTAAAGCATGCACTTGAGCTGACACACGCCCAACACCGGCTCTTAGTCCTCGCAGCTCCACGAAGGCTTCTGTTCCGCTCCACGGGTCAGCAAGGGCTCCACTCCCATTGCCTCAGGCACCCCGCCACCACGCCCCTCACCTGGCCGTGAGGATGGGGAGCTCTCTAGAGTGTGTCCCAGACCCTGGACAGAGGAGGCAAAGGACCTGGTCTGAGCTTGACTTGGGATCCTTCTTTAGAGACTGTTTCCCCACGGTTAAGGCCCAGCATTTCAGAGCCCCAGACGGCACTCCATAGGCTGTGTTACAAAGAGCTCTCTTTATCACCATCCCACGGGGGCTTTCAGTTCAGCACAGCCACACAAGAGGAGGGAAGGGGGAGGCCACAGGTTTGGGTTGTGGAGGTGCTGTGTGTCCAGGCTTCCCTTCCCCCTCTGCCACACCTGGAAAGGCCTGGGGTGTCAGAAGCTCATGCGGCCAACTGGGCTCTGCTCCAAGTCTTCTGGCCAGGCCTCAGGGTGGGGTCGTAGCCCCGTTGTCAGAGGTTTTGAGCAAAGCAAAGTTCCTCAGTCCTGGTGAGGATTCTGGAGACCAGCTTGCCTCTTCATTGTAACAGCTCTGAGCTTCGTGTCTGTCCCTGATCCAGTCCTCCCTCCCATATTCTCATGGGCGCAGGAAGGAGGGAAACCTGCCACTGTTTTTTGTTGCATTTCCCAAGGGTCTCGTCACTAATAATTCTGGGAATTCCCCACAGCCCCCTTTCGCAAGCTGTCTGTGCCTGGCATTCCCCAGAGCCTCCCTCCTTGGGCACCAGGGAGTGCTTGTGCTCCGGGCAGCTGTACTGGCACTTTGAGTCTCTCATGCCCCCTTTTCCGCTAGTGATTTGTTTGGCGTTTTTCCAGAGTTACACGTGTATCTCTACCTGCCTCACTCTTCCTACTCTGTCAGCCCCTCCCTTCCCTTGCAGGCCCCATATGCTTCCCCCTTCCCCCCACCAGGCCCCAGGCCATGGTCTAGGCCTGTGCTGCCCAGTAGAACTTTCTCCAGTGATGTTAACGTTCACTCTGCATTGTCCAGTGTGGTAGCCGTTAGTCATATGTGGCTGTCGAGCACCTGAAACGTGGCTAGTGTGACTGAGGGCTGAATTTTTAATTGTATTTAATTTCAGTTAAACAGCCACGTGCAGCTAGTGGCTACCATACTGTACAAGGTCACGCCTGTTTCATCCCTCTCCCCTTAGGTCTCCCACTTTCCTCTCCAGCCTGGATTGGACCACTTTTGCCCAGACCTGTCCTGTAACCTCGTTCTGTTGACAGTGGCTTCAGAGGGAGCTGGCGCAGGGCACCCATCTGTCGTGCCCAGTCTGCACGTCCTCCGCTCCTGGACTCACCCCTTATGCCTCCCTCCCTCTCTGCTGGCCTCTGCCTGGTCCCTGTGGTTGCAGGTGTGGCCTTCCTTTCCCAGCCTAGCTAGCTGCCTTCAGGGCTCCTGCCAGCAGGTGTCCCCCTCACATTTCCAGCTTGCCTCTGTACCTCTGTCCCTCCACTCTGGGGTGACTCAGAGAACTGTTCAGGACCCAGAGGGAAGGCAGGGACCTGGATTCCTATCCCTACCTTAATCCACGACTGTCCCTTCCTTCTCTGGGTCCCCAGACTTCTGGCTCTTTCACCCACCTCTGGCCACCCTCCCCCCATTCAGAAGCTGGGCTCACTGGGAAATTGCTCCCTCAGCATCTGTAGAACTTCCTCAAGAAGTGAAATCCCTAGGTCAACTTTGAAGGAGAAGAAGGGATCGCTGAGGTCTGGAGCAGGTGTCCTCTGGAAGGGGGGCGTGTCCGAAAGGTCCTCGTCAGAGTATTGGTAGAGGGCGTCCGCCACGGAGAGCGCGGAGGGCAGGGTGGCAGAGTAGGTTGCAGTGTAGGTGGACGGGGACTCCAGGATGTTGGGGCAGCTGGAGCTTTCTCGGTAGAGGCGCGGGGGTTTGGGCGGGGCCAGCAGGGTGGCCCGGGGCTGCTCGTCCCCCCACAGTGGCAGGCGCCGGCCATCTGGCCTCCCTCGCAGCTCCCGGACGACCTCCCGGTTGCTGTACTCCTCGTGGTCCCCTCCAGCCGTGCTGGCCTGGCTGAGCACGCTGCCCTGTCGCCGCAGTCTCCGCGGCCGCCGCAGGCTCAGCCGCTTGAAGAAGGAGGCGCTGCGGAAGGAGCCTTTCCGCCAGATCTCCATGGGGCCCCAGGGAGCCAGCAGACAAGCCTGGTACCTCAGAAGCCCGGTTCAAGGGCAGCTGGGGGCCATCTGGTCCCGCTGGAGCAGTGAACGGCGAGAATCAGGGAGGCAGCCTTCGCTGGCAGAAGCAGAGGCCTCCGGGTTTCTGCTCAGCAGGGACCTGCGTACGCGAGTCCAGGAGAGCCGAAAAAGCTGAGCGTTCCTGGCGACGGGAGTTTCCCAGAGGGACAGGAGTGGCCTGGTTACTTGATAGGGCAGTGGAAAAACCCCAGGAGGAAGAAACAGCACTCCACTCCGTGGAGCCGGAGCTAGGGCAGCTGCTGCGTGACCCGGGGTGGCTCCTGGCCCTGCGGGGGCTGGCCTCTCCGCCGCTGGCTCCCAGACTGATTAGTGGCTTGGCTGTTTGTGCCAGTGTGTGGCGGTGGAGACGTGTTGTTGTCTTCGGCTGACTCAGTCAGGTGGGAGGCTGGTCTCGTGCTCTGAGGTAATTGCAGCTTCCGCAGGCAGGGATTGGGGCAGCGGCAACGCCCCGGGGCACCGGGGAGCCTAACATTCCTCTGGGGACCGTCTGGGGCAGCCCTGCCTTGTGTGTCACCACGCTGCCACCTCTTCCTCCACAGCCCAACGCCCTGCGCCCTTGCGGGCAGGCCTGGCCCCCCAGCCCCCGTGGGTGTGGGGTGAGGAGCTCCGGGAGGTGGGAGCTAATTGAAAGGCAGGCGTGTGGAACGACTGCTGGGGAAGGAAGAGGCCTGCCGCTGGTGTGAGTGACTGGCCCTCATTAGCAGAGCCTGCAGGGATGGGGGGAAGGAAGGAGGCAGAGGGTGTGTTAACGGGGCCCTGTGCCTATAAAGGGCTGGCTCCTCCCAGGGCCAGGTTCGGGGTGTGCTGAGGGTGACTTCAAGTTTTCTCAGCAGAGCAGCATTACCTTGGGCGGGGGGAGAATTGCCCTCCCCTTGGCCTGACAGCAAGCCTGGCTGCTCCCATTTCCTCAGCCTTCCTGGATTTTCCCAGATAGCCTCAGGGCAGGAAAGGACATTTGAGAGCCAGTGTCCTGCCTTCCTGTGGGGCTGCCTGGGCCTCATTTGGGGTCCTGCCTCTGGGGAAGGGGCTGGGTCAAGGCTAGGAGGTGGGCCTGGCTGGGAGGGCAATTCTCCTAGGAACTGCGGAGGCCTGGGAGGAGGCGTGGGGCTGTCGGGAAGGGCAGGGGGATCTGGGCTGGGTAACACTTCCTGGTTCTGTACACCCCTGACTCCAAACCAGTTGGCCAGGGCCTGGCATCTTAACCCCAGCCACTCCCTTCTAATTCCCCGGGTCACTGACCACCGAACTTTTTTCCTGTCCTGTTCCACGAAGGCGCATCAGCTTGGGGTACTGCGAAGCAGGCCTCAGCAGCTCTACTGTGCAGCCCCCCTGGCCTGGCTCCCTTCTGTGCCAACTCTGGTGGGCTTCATACTTCTTCATGCAGCTTCAGCTGCACAGAGGGAGGAAATGATTTAAGTGCCACTGCAGACCTTATCAGGGCATGGCGTTGGCGGCTCAGGGCTCTCCTGTAGAGCTGCCTCTCCACCCCACAGCCTTGGCCCACTGAGGTGGTCATTTATTATTTTGATTATGAAAATATTGCACCGTTCAGTCCCCCTCACTGTGCGGGCAAGATCATAAAAGAAAAAGCCACGGGCCCTGCCCTCCAGGAGCCCTAGTGTGTATTTTTAGGAGGCAAGCTGGCCTCATGCTTGTTTCTCTCTCCTTCTAGGGTGGGGCTGAGTGAGGCTGTGTGTAGGGTAGGGCTCCCTGTGCATCCTCAGCAGGAGCCAGACCACAGGGAGGGTGGGCAGCTGGGAGGGGTCAATGCTCTCACCTCCACCTGGCAGAGTGGAGTGTATTTCTGTGCCTCTGACAACCCCCCTTCACTGGTAACTTGTGAGAAGCAGAAGCCATGGGGTGGAGGAAATGAAGGGATGAGGGCCTGGCTAGAGCATGAGGAAGTGATTCACCTGGCTAGAGCATGAGGAAGTGATTCACCTGATTCACCTGAGCATGAGGAAGGGCCTGGGAAAGGGGAGGTGGGGCGGGGTGATAGCTGCTTGAGATGGGCTGAAGGGGAGCCAGCTGAGAAGCTGGCCTGGGGCCAAAGGCCTGCTTGCTCTGAAGGGACATGGGTGAGTTGGGATTGCAGGATGTTCCAGGGTCCTTCCCTTCCTGGGCATCCTCCCTCCTCGACTCTTGGCGGCGGCTCTGCCTAGGCCCTGTCCTCCGAGTCTGGAATCCGTGGGGCTGTGCCCCGCCGCCCTGACGCCTCCGTGTCCTCCCTCTGTCCCCCCAGGGTTCTGTGCGGTCTGAGAGGGACTATGAGAGCCTCGTCATGATGCGTATGCGCCAGGCAGCTGAGAGGCAGCAGCTGATCGCCCAGATGCAGCAGGAGGACCAGGCTGGGCAGCCCACGTAGCCTCCTGCCTCCAGCCCTCCCATCCCACAGCCCTTTTCTTAAACGTCACCAATAAACTTTTTTTTTTTTTTTTTTTTTAAGAGTCTACCTCTATTGCATACATAGGTGTAGGGTGTGGGCCTGCCCAAGCATGACCCTGGTTTCTGGGTTCTGCCTCGGAGGGCTCCACCCAGGCCTGGCTCTCCCTCCCAGGGAGGCGCTCCACACGGTGAGAGTCAGTGGCCAGCAGAGCAGAGGAGCAGCCACTCATCACAGCCCTTTACTGGCTTGGACTAGCTACGCAGGACCCACACGCCCAGTCCTGGAGCCATGCTCCGCGGGGGCACCCAGATCCCTGCCAGGGGCAGCCTGGCTCTTGCCAGCTCCTCAGCCTGCCACAGAACACGGCCTCCTCCAGGGCCCGTGCCAGGCCTGAAGCTGGAGGGGCAGCTGGGGGCACCAGGGCCAGGGGCCCTGCCCCCCCACTGGCTGAGGCAGGTTTCGGAGAAGGCCGTTCATTGCCCAGTGGTGCTGGGCCGAGGAAAATGACGACTTGGGAAGAATGGGCAGGGCGGTGAGTGAGGCAGGGTCCTGGGGTCGGGGCCCATGGCAACCACTCCAGAGAAGGGGTGACTGCAGCTCCTCAGCGTGGGAGGGTCACTCCTTGTGCAGGCACCACACCAACGTCTGGCCCACCCCTGTCATGCTCAGCACACGGAAGCCTCTGCGCTCCAGCTTGTCAAGGACTATTCGAGGAGGGTCATTGACGTAGTACTCACAACTGCGAAGAGAAGGAGGGTGGCGTGAGGGAGTACACAGCACAGCCCTGCGTACCAAGCTAGTATCTGCTGCAGACTAGGCCTGGTCAGGAGTACTCCTAACAGGGACTGACGTTTGCTGGGTGACTTCTGGGTGCCAGGCTGAGTACACATTCCCTGCCCCTCATCTACTAAGCTCTTTGCATCATCTCATTTATTCCTCCCAACAACCTAAGGAAGGTACTGTTATTGTTCCCATTTTATAAGTGAGAAAAGAGAGGAGTAAAGCAGTTTTCCCAATGTCATCCAGAGAGTAGAACCGGCATGAGTCTGACAACAGCTCCATGTGCCCTGGGCCACTGCCCATTCAGCAGGAGCGGCCTGCTCTCCCTGGGACCCTCCCCCAGGCCTCTGCCCTCTTGCTGCCTGGCTGTCCTGTAGTGGTGGAGCAATAAGTTTGGCCCCCAAGAGCTCCTGGCTCTGAGTGCCACTGCCTAGGATGGAGAATGCCTGGTTTCCCTTCTTTCAGGGTTAATTGATTCTGAAGGGCCATCAAGTAGATAAAGGGCTGAAGCCCCAGGCTGGGCATCTGAGAGACAAAAGCCTTATGGCAAAGGGATGGCATGGTGTTGGCTTCTGCCCTCCAACCCTGACCAGGGGGCTACAGCCAGCTCGCCTCCTCTTTCCCTTCTTCTAACTGGGGTGCACTCTGGTGACCCTTCTCAGGAGTTTGAGCCTGTGTAGCCAGAGTTCTCCCTGCCTATGGCAGGAAGGGGTGAAGGGCAGAAAAGGAAGCATGAATCACTTTAGACTTGGGGCTGGTGTGAAGGATGCCAAGGGAAGTGGCTAAGTCCCCAGGCAGCAGCTGAACTGGAAGCAGGACCCAGGCTCCCTTCTCCCTGTTTCTAGGGCTGAGCTTTGTTACTTAGCCATCTCTTCAAGACAGAAGCCTTTCTCTGTGCTTGTCTTTGCCTTGATCGGATCCAGTTTAGAGATGAAAGGGCAGGGCAAGGAGCAGTCCACTTGCAGAGTCCTATACTCAGGGAACCAGACTCTGTCCTGGGACTTTGTCCAGGGGCTCCCTTGTGAAGGGAGGGCCAGTGGGAAAGCTCTCAGAGAAAGCCTACAGAGGACAGATCCCCAGGATGCAGGCAGAGGGGTCCTGAGGCTAGGCAGTGGCATTGTCCTGTTGTGTAAAAGGAACAGAGACAAGTCTAGGGGCTGGCAAGGAGAAGATCCTTAGGAATGCTACTACTTACAAATTGTTTCCCAGGACGCTTCTTTTTGAGGCCCCCAGATGCCGCATCAGTTCTGGATCGGAGTGCTCATCGCCCACCATGGTGGGGCCCACCTCCTGCAAGGTAAGTCACAGCGGCTGCTTGGCTGGCTGCCAGGCAGAGGTGAGCTGTCTCGCCTCTCCTTCCTCCCCCGCCTGCTGGCTCTGAGCCCGCTTCAGTTAAAGACTGGAGGGAGAGGAAAGGAATCTTGGGCGCTAAACACAAGCTGGGAAGGGGTGGAGTCCATCAGTGATCAGGCTGAGCCATGCGGGGCCTCCCTGCACCCTCTAGGCCGGGCTGGGCAATGCCCAACTACTGGCACCTTCACGCCAGGCACCACCACCTATATCTGTGTGTCAGAATAGGCTGGAGAACAGAGAAATGAGAACATGTCCACACAAAAACTTGCGCACGAATGTTCACAGTAGCGTTATTCATAATAACCAGAAAGTGGAAACAACCTAAATGTTTGTCAACTGATCAGAGGATAAATAAAATGTGGTATAGCCATTCAATGGAATTTTATTTGACAATAAAAAGGAACAAGTATCGATGTGTGCTACAATATGGATGAACCTTGAAAACATCACGTAAGTGAAAGAGGCCAAAGACCACATATTACAACGAAAAGTAGACGGGTGGTTACCTAGGGCTGAGGGGCCCGGGGGAAATGAGTGACTGCTAGGGACAGGGTATGGGTACAGGGTTTCTTTGTAAGGTGATAGAAATGTTCTAAAATTGCCTATGGTGATGGATGCACAACTCTGAGCAAGCTAAAAAACAAAAACCCCATCACCATTGAATTGTACACTTTGGTGAATTCTGTCGTGATATGTATAATATATCAATGAAACTTATTTTTTTAAGTTGCTTGAGGAGCACTGAATTCCCAAGCCCCAGGCTTCCAGAGTGCTTCCGGAGGTCTGGGAAGGGGTCCAGGAGTCTACATTTTAACAACTGCACAGCTGACTGGTTCTTAAACCACTGCCCTGTGGCACTGCCGAGACCTCTCCTGCCCAGTGGTGAGCCCATCTGTTATTTCCTGCATCCCAAGGGAGCTGTGTACCCTCTGATGGATCACCCAAGCACTGGGGAGTGGGAAGGGGCAGAGGAGCATCCTGCTACCCAGGTTGGGGACCCGGTCATATTATTCTGAAGCCAAATGGGGACTCATAGAGCAACCAGCACCTTCTTTTTGCAGAGGAAACTGCGCCCAGGGAAAGGGGCGTGGTTTCTGACTGTTGAATGGTGTTCTCCCATCTCTAACCCCATGGGCTGTCTCGGGTTTTTTCTTCTCTTCCTTTTCTAAGGTCTCAGGAGAGCTCTTCCTGTAAATGCCTAAGGGTGTAGCTACTGGGCCACTCGGCACAGGGGTCTTGGCGTCTTAGCACATCCTTTAACAAACCTCTCTCCCTCAGGTTAGTCCACTCCCACTCCCCACTCCCTGGCAGAGTGGCTCTGTGTGGGGCAGTGGGTGCTGCACATGTGAGACCAGGACTTCCTGGGTCCCTCCCAAAGGCTCCTGACCTCCCGCAGGCAGGTAGGACCGGAGCCACAGGCGCCCGGAGCTCGCTGGGTGGTGGGGACGCACTCACCTGGCCCCCTTCGCGGCGCTGGAGTCGCCGGGCTGCCAGAGCTCTCTGAGTCCCTGGATCCAGGTTAAGTCCAAGACCCAGCCTCCCTCCCGGCCGCCCAGGGGGGCGTGTTCCGGGCGGCTTCCGGGTCCGGCCACGCGCGGGCGTCGCCCGGGAGGGAGGCGCCGAGATGCGGTCTGCAGCGCCCCCCCCACCCCTGACCCGGGCCGAACGCCAACTCCCAGGGCTGGCCAGCGGGTACTCACCATGCGGATCTGGGTGCTGATGAGCAGGTAGGGCATGGTGCGCGCGTCCCGGTCAGGATCTCTCCCTAGACTTTGGGCCCGGCGCAGACGCCAGCCCCTCGGGCTCCGGGACTGCGACCGGCCACCTGGAGTCCAGTTACTCCTGCTCTGGCCTCCGGCTGCGCCAATCCAGCAGCTCCTGGCCCGTTACCGCCTCGGCCGGCCAATCAGGAGCTGGCGCCCGTGACACGCCCCGGAGCTCGGCGATTCGAGACCCGCCCCCAGCGGTAGGGCAGCGCCCTGAGACCCTTGGTTTCCGCCGACGCTTCCGCGGGTCGTCCGGAGGCGAGGCGGGATCTGTGTTGGGCGCGGGCGAGGGCGGGGTGTCGCTCCCCCAGCCCCGGACCGGAGGCCGGGGTGGCCCGCCGGGCTCTGCCGGCTGCGGCGGGCCGTGGCGCCCTGCGCGCGTGTTGACTTTGCGCCCTGTTACTGCAACACCTTCGGTAACAGATTCCAAAGTCCTCCTGGTCCCCGCCCCCTTCCCTGTGAATCAGAGCAGGGTGCAAACGGCTACCCCACTGAGGCCTCCCAAGCTCCTGCCCACCCCACCCGCGGAAGGCCTCTAAAATGTTTAGCGGATCCCCACTTCCCGGCCCCGAGACACGTTCTCCAGAGATTCCTTCAGCGCGCGGGAGACAGGCAGGAGACCCCTCGGGTGCACTGCGCTTTCCCGCCTTCCCGACCGTAATTCCTAGTACAGCGGCGGAACCGTGCATTTCTGTGGCCTTGTAGGTAAATCTGTAAAGGAACTGAGCGCTTGGCTGAGTGCCAGGCCTGGAGACTTAAACCAACGGAATCTGGCCGTCGGTTCAGAGAGTTTCCGGCGAAGCTGGAGAGACTCAGCGCACGTGTAAGAGCTCACAAGGCAACACCTGGGGGCAAAAGAAACTTCTGCGCACCAGCCACCAAAGAGAGTGCAGCGAGTTCACCTCCACGCGTCCACGCCTTCATCTGAATGTATCAAAGTCTGACAACTGAACATTCTTTATCTGCCTTGTTGTGATTGGTTCTTTAAAAAGAAAGCAAGACAGTGGGATGAATTGGGAGACTGGGATTGACATACATACATTAATATGTATAAAATAGATAACTAACAAGAACGTGCTATTTAGCACAGGGAACTTCAATGTACAGTAGAAACTAACACAACATTGTAAAACAACTATACCCCAATAAAAAAATAAAATACTTGGAGCAAAAAAATAAACGAAAAAGATAAAGAAAGCAAAAGAAAGCCAGCTTGTAACCTTCCCTCCCAGGCTCTTGAAAAATCTTCACTTCACTGAAGGGTACGCTCTGTGCCTCCAGCACTTTGACCCATGTGGAGAAAGGTATAAGGGAAATAGGAAGTTGTAATCCTAAAGGATCCTTACTGGTCTAATTTATTTTTCTGTACTCTCTATCCCTATCCTCAACCTCCAGGACTAACAGTTTAGCTAGAGAGATAAGACATGTTCAAGATTAACAAAGGATTTGTTAAACTGACAAACGATTAATGCCCAGGACATATGAAGAACTCTTACAAATTAGGGAGAAAAAGATAAATCAATAGAAGAAACATGGGCAAATGACTCAAATAGGCACTTTTCAAAAGAGAGAGTGGAGATGGCCAATAAACTTATAACATGATGTTCAATATCATTAGAAATCCCAGAAATGCATATTAAACCAGTGAGATACTGCTTTACAGATTTGCAAAAAATAAAAATGTGTAAGCATCGTGTATTGGTGAAGATGTCTAACAATTGAAACATTACTGTTGGGATTGCAGATTGTTATGACTGATACGATCACCTTGGAAAACAATTCGGCATCGTCTAGTAAAGCTTAAGACATGCATCACTGTGACCCACCAAACCTCTCCTAGATAAACCTAGGAGAACTCACTGACCGCATCAGGATACACATACAAGAATATTAAAAAAAAAGAATATTCATAATAGCACTGTTTGTAACAAGCAAAAAACTGGAAACAGACTTTATGGCCAACAAAAGTGGAGTTTTTGGTTGATTCATACAATGGAAACTATAGCAACGAAAATGCTGAATGAAAAAGCAAATCTTGGAAAAATACAGAATAATTCTATTTACCTAAAGCTCACAAACATGCAAAATTAAACAGTATATGGTTCGGAGATAAAGACATGCGTGGTCAGATTTAAAAGAAAAGGAAATGATAAATATAATATTCAGGGGAGTGGTTACCTCTGAGAAAAGGGAAAGGGATGGAGTGGAGACAGACATGCAGGGTTTTGGGTTTTTTTTGATTGGAGTATAATTGCTTTACAATGTTGTGTTAGTTTCTGCTGCACAGTGAAGTGAATCAGCCATATGCATACACACATCCCCTCCCTCTTGGACCTCCCTCCCCCCACATCCCACCCAAGTAGACCATCACAGAGCACCGAGCTGAGCTGCCTCTGCTATACAGCAGATTCCCACTAGCTAGCTATTTTACACATGGTAGTGTATTTGTGTCAAACCTAATCTTCCAATTCATCCCACCCTCCCCTTCCCCACCCACCGTGTCCACACGTCCGTTCTCTACGTCTGCCTTTCTATTCCTGCTCTGTAAATAGGTGCGTCTGTACCATTTTTCTAGATTCCACATATATGCGTTAATATATATTTGTTTTTCTCTTTCTGACTTACTTCACTCTGTATGACAGACTCTAGGTCCATCCACATCTCTACAAATGACTCAATTTCATTTCTTTCTATGCCTGAGTAGTATTCCATTATATATATGTACCACATCTTCTTTATCCATTCATCTGTCAATGGACACTTACGTTGCTTCCATGTCCTGGCTATTGTAAATAGAGCTCCAATGAACATTGGGGTGCATGTGTCTTTTTGAATTATGGTTTTCTCAGGGTATATGCCCAGTAGTGGGATTGCTGGGTCACATGGTAGTTCTATTTTTAGTTTTTTAAGGAACCTCCATACTGTTCTCCACAGTGGCTGTAACAATTTATATTCCTACCATCAGTGTAAGAGGATTCCCTTTTCTCCACACCCTCTCCAGCATTTATTGTTTGTAGGGTTTTTTTTTCATAAATGAGTTTTTTTATTCAAACAATATAATTGCTTAAACAGAAAACTCAAGATAAACTCAATGTACAAGAATACAGGTACAAAAATTACAGAATTATTTATAATAGCAAAAAGAAATTTAGAAACAACTTATATAATACTCAAAAGGTATTTGCTAACCACAATCATAATAAACTCACTCATTAGACAATTATACATTATTGAAAATTAAATATGGATGCTTTTCCTAATCTTGAGCAAAAAATAAATAAGTTGCTGAAGAATCCAGATAGTATGCTCCCGTGTATATAAAATGGAAAAATATGAAAATTGACATGTTTTTAGTTGATATGTACATGTGTAATAAACTTATGAATGGGAACATAAAAAACAAAATTCAGGGCAGTGGTTACATCTAGGAGGGGGTATAAAGAGTAAGGATGGCAAGATCATGGAAGGTTACGCAGGGAACTTAAATAGTACTGGTACTTTTTTTTTTGTTTGTTTGTTTTGCGGTACGCGGGCCTCTCACTGTTGTGGCCTCTCCCACTGCAGAGCACAGGCTCCAGACGCGCAGGCTCAGTGGCCATGGCTCATGGGCCCAGCTGCTCCGCGGCATGTGGGATCCTCCCGGACCGGGGCACAAACCCGTGTCCCCTGCATCGGCAGGCGGACTCTCAACCACTGCGCCACCAGGGAAGCCTCTTTAATCCATTTTGAGTTTATTTTTGTGTATGGTGTTAGGTAGTGTTCTAATTTCATTATTTTACATGTAGTTGCCCAGTTTTCCCAGCACCATTTATTGAAGAGACTGTCTTGTCTTCATTGTATATTCTTGCCTCCTTTGTCATAGATTAGGTGACCATAGGTACGTGGGTTTATCTCTGGGCTTTCTATCCTGTACCGTTGATTTATATTTCTGTTTTTGTGCCAGTACCATATTGTCTTGATTACTGTAGCTTTGTAGTATAGTCTGAAGTCAGGGAGCCTGATTCATCCAGCTTCGTTTTTCTTTCGCTAGATTGCTTTGGCTATTCGGGGTCTTTTGTGTTTCCATACAAATTGTATAATTTTTTGTTCTAATTCTGTGAAAAATGCCATTGGTAATTTGATAGGGATTGCATTGAACTTGTAGATTGCTTTGGGTAGTATAGTCATTTTCACAATATTGGTCCTTCCAATCCAGGAACATGGTATCTCTCCATCTGTTTCTGTCATCTTTGATTTCTTTCATCAGTGTTTTATAGTTTTCTGAGTACAGGTCTTTTGCCTCCTTAGGTAGGTTTATTCCTAGGTATTTCATTCTTTTTGTTGTGCTGGTAAATGGGATTGTTTCCTTAATTTCTCTTTCTGATCTTTGGTTGTTAATGTATAGGAATGCAAGAGATTTCTGTGCATTAATTTTGTATCCTGCAACCTTACCCAATTCATTGATTAGTTCTAGTAGTTTTCTGGCAGCATCTTTAGGATTTTCTATGTATGGTATCATGTCATCTGCAAATAGTGAGTTTTACTTTTTCTATCCCAATATGTATTCCTTTTATTTCTTTTTCTTCTCTGATTGCCATGGCTAGGACTTCCAATACTATGTTGAATAATAGTGGCGAGAGTGGACATTCTTGTCTTGTTCCTGATCTTAGAGGAAATGCTTTCAGTTTTTCACCATTGAGAATGATGTTTGCTGTGGGTTTGTTGTATGTGGCCTTTATTATGTTGAGGTAGGTTCCCTCTATGCCCACTTTCTGGAGAGTTTTTATTATAAATTGGTGTTGAATTTTGTCAAAAGCTTTTTCTGCATCTATTGAGATGATCATATGGTTTTTATTCTTTTTAAAATTATTTATTTATTTATTTATGGCTGCATTGGGTTATCGTTGCTGCAGGTGGGCTTTCTCTAGTTGTGGCGAGCGGGGGCTCCTCTTCGTTGTGGTGCGTGGGCTTCTCTCACTGAGGTGGCTTCTCTTGTTGTGGAGCACAGGCTCTAGGTGCGCAGGCCTCAGCAGTTGTGGTGCACGGTCTCAGAAGTTGCAGAGTCACTGGCTCTAGAGCACAGGCGTCGCTGGCTCTAGAGCACAGGCTCAGTAGTTGTAGCGCACAGGCTTAGTTGCTCCACAGCAACTAATGTGGGGTCTTCCCAGACCAGGGCTCGAACCCGTGTCCCCTGCATTGGCAGGTGGACTCCAAACCACTGCGCCACCAGGGAAGCCCCTGGTTTTTATTCTTTAATTTGTGAATATGGTAAACAGACCAATCACAGGTAATGAAATTGAAACTGTAATTAAACATCTTCCAGCAAACAAAAGTCCAGGACCAGATGGCTTCACAGGCGAATTCTATCGAAATTTAGAGAAGAGTTAACACCTATCCTTCTCAAACTCTTCCAAAAAATTGCAGAGGGAGGAACACTCCCAAACTCGTTCTGCAAGGCCACCATCACCCTGATACCAAAATCAGACAAAGGTATCACAAAAAAAGAAAATTACGGAGGAATATCACTGATGAACATAGACACAAAAATCCTCAACAAAATAGTAGCAAACAGAATCCAACAACACATTAAAAAGATCATACACCATGATCAAGTGGGATTTATCCCAGGGATGCAAGGATTCTTCAATATACGCAAAACAACGAACGCAGGGTTCTTAAAAGACAAAAATGATGTTCTCTTTCTTACACTAGGACCGGCGTGCAAAGGGTTATAAATGTACTCCATTTTTATACATGTATTATAAGTATTTTGTAGCCATTAAATATTTTACAAGAACAATTTTTTTTAAAGTGTCAAGCGTATTAGAGGTTAGACACAAGAGGTAAGGCCACCATCCCAAGGCATATGTCGCCTCTCTTGAAAGAACTAGGTACATAAGGCTCTCGTGTTCTGGGCAGAGAGCAGGACAGGGGTTTGGGGTCTGCTCTACTCTCTTCTCTCAGGCTGGGCTGTTGAGGGGTGGGGATGAGACAGGAGGGCAGTGCCTATCTCAGACTGCCAGGGATTTATTACATTTGCAAAACTGGTCTGCAGATGCAGCATAAGATAGAGCACTCCATCCAGAATCACCGAGCCCGCGGCTGATTCCCCTGGCAGACGCATGCACGCTGGATAACATCTCTAATATCCAGGAGGAAATGAATTCCCCTACTTGGTTTTCCCATCTGGCCTCGCCCCTTGCCACGAGTTTATCTGGCAGATCTCCCTTCCCTGTAAAAAGAGGAGAAATTGTTCTTCTACAACTCGGCTTTCATTATGAAAATGAAACTGTCCGCAGTGTTAACGGAGGTTTGTGACTAGCAGAAATTCTTCAGCCCGTTTTACAGAACAACAGATAAGGAACAGCTTGTTAAAAACCCCTCTGCTTGTAAACTACCTTCACAGATTAAGCTACCTTTAATTTGTTTTTTTACCCTGTTTAATTTCATACCCTCCAGGCATCGCATAGCCTGGGTAATATATCACAAGACTCCTTAACCACCCCTACAGATAACACTTCTGAAGTATGGGTCGCTATAGTAACAGGGGCTTAATTTGTTTTTTCAGAACTTTGAATCAGCTCTTGGTCAGTTCAATCTGGCTAAGGCTGGTTGGGACCACTGACCCTAAAGCTGGGCCCTCACAGGTGTCCAATGAACAACCTTTTGACATAAGAAGGCCAAAAGTCCACTCTCAGATCACACTAAGCCCCTCCATTTTTGAACATGCATCCCATGAAGAAGCATATAATCCAGATACGCCTGCGCAAAACACCATTTACCTCACCTTTCCCTACCTCTAATCACCTTTCCCCATGCCTAAGTCTACACTACTTCTTTATCCCATAAATAGCTCAAACCTTCAGAGAGGCGGATCTGAGATTTGTTCTCCCGTCTCCTGGCTTGGCTGCCTTGTGAATAAATTATCTTTCTGCCGCAAACCTCTGTGTCTCAGCATTTGGCTTGCCACACGTTGCGCAAACAAACCTGGTTTGGTAACAAAAGCATTGTCAGTGTGGCAGGGGCTGGATATTGGTCGTTCTTTATTTTCTTCTTTTCTCCAACTTTTATGGATGGCTTTTGCATTAGAGCTCTGCTAGGCATAGGGGATGAATCAGGCATGAACTCTATCCGGGAAGAGTGAGCAGCCCAGTGGGGTAGACAGACTAGAAAGCAAATAATCATGGAACCAAGTGTAATAGAGGTAAACAAGCCTCAAGAGCAAAGAAAGATAAAAAGATTAATTCCACTAAGATGGTGGTCTGGGAAAGTTTCCCAGAGGAAACGGGTTTTTATTCCCTCTAAAGTAAAGTTAATATTTTTTCTTATTAGAAAAGAAATACATGCTTATTTCAGAAAAATGAGGAAAAATATGGAAAAGATATTAAAAACATTCCTTTCTCACCACCAAGACAACATAGTTAATCTCTTAGTGTATCACAAGAGGTACTAATCAAACTGAGTCCTTAAAAATGAGTAGCAGGTATTGGTGAAGTTCTGTTCCTTAGGCAGTGGGATGGGTACCTCATTGCTTTTCAGTGATTCATTGCAATGTACCTATGCATCAAATGTACTCTTTATTATTATTAATTAATTAATTAAATTTTGGCTGTGTTGGGTCTTCATTGCTCCATGTGAGCTTTCTCTAGTTGCGGTGAGTGGGGGCTACTCTTCGTTGCAGTGCACGGGCTTCTCATTGCGGTGGCTTCTCTTGTTGCAGAGCACGGGCTGTAGGCACGTGGGCTTCAGTAGTTGTGGCACACGGGCTTAGTTGCTCTGTGGTATGTGGGATCTTAGTTCCCTGACCAGGGCTTGAACCCATGTCCCCTGCATTGGCAGGTGGATTTTTTTTTTTTTTTTTTTGCGGTATGCGGGCCTCTCACTGTTGTGGCCTCTCCCGTTGCGGAGCACAGGCTCTGGACGCGCAGGACGCGCAGGCTCAGCGGCCATGGCTCACGGGTCCAGACGCTCCGCGGCATGTGGGATCTTCCCGGACCGGGGCACGAACCCGTGTCCCCTGCATCGGCAGGCGGACTCTCAACCACTGCGCCACCAGGGAAGCCCTGGCAGGTGGATTCTTAACCATTGCGCCACCAGGGAAGTCCTCAAGTGTCTCTTAAATGTGTAAAATATCTCACAATTAAAAAGTGAATAAATAATATCTAGTAAAGGATTTGGGAAGGACTGGTCTAGATATTTCAGCTCCCACTAAACTAAAATTTAACTTTAAGGAATGCTGATGATAAAATTGGAACCATAGTGCACAAAATCATGTCTTTTTAGTTTCTAAAATTATAAGTTGCATAAAATCACAGGAGTAAAATAGAATTATAGAAGGAACTATGGGCCACAGGTAGGTAGAAAAAAATGATTAACTCAGATTAAAAACAAAAAAACCTGAATGGTATCTGAACCAATTTAAGCAATCAGAGATAAACCCAAGTTTCAGCCTCAGCCAAATGTTAAAAAGTGTTATCATTAGAGGAATGAATTTCATTTACATTCTGGAAATAAAGAAGTTTTTATAACCCTGTCCTTGATTAATGTTAAAACGACAATGTAAGGTTTAAGATTTTTTTTTAATGATGGGGTGTGCATCTACAATAAAAGTTTTTAGGTTTCAACTGGCAGAAGCTGGCCCTGGGGACTCAGGGACCTCTTGTGGATAACCAACAATTTATCAGTTCTAATCTGAAATGCCAGTCACTATTGTCTAGTGCTTAGTAAATGGTTTGGGTAAAAATGCGTAAACAAATTAAGCTGAAATCAAAGTCTGAGTTATGACCCAGTGTTAAGGAAAGGTGGGAGGGGGGTCGCGTTTTCCAGGTAGAGAAAGGGTCATTCTAGGCAGAAAGCAGTCGAAAAGCTAGAAAGGGTGAATACGCGGAGCATATTCCGGGAACACTAAGTAATCTGGTGTAAATGGAGGGAAATGGAACCTCAGCTGGCCAGACAGTGGGGGTTACTGCTCTAGCATCCGGCCCAAGGGGTCTCCCAGCTTTCCCCCTCTTCCCGGCTTCTAACCCATTCTAGGATCCCCTTTCCTACTCTCTGCAGGTTTCTCCCCTCAGGCAGAGCCCGTGGCCCCGCCCCCTGAAAAAAACCCTGCGCCGGAGGCGGAGCCTCGGTGACCTTCTCACCCCGCCTTCCTATAGGCGCGCGGGGCTGACGGTCGGCACCGTTTGATGACGTCACGGTCATTGACAGCGCGAAGCGGCGGCCGGTGCCGCAGTAGTGAGCGGCGGAGTAGGAGTGTGAGTTGAGCTCCTGACAGGCCAGGGGGCCTTCGAATGGCGCGGCGGGGAGGCCAGGGGTTTGCAGTCAGGGCGGCGGGTTTGTGGTCTGCAGTGTCGTGAGGCTGGGGGAGGAGTTTGGAGGCCCAGCAACCTGACTCCGGAATCAGGGTTAGGGGGCGTGTTGGAGGGGAGGCTGCGTCCGGGCCGGCTGAACCGCGCGTTAGCCAGGTCCGGGGCTAGCAGAAACCTTAGGGTCGGGACTAGGGTGAGGGTGGTGGGTGTCCAGGGTCTGGGCAAGATTATCTCCAGGGGTTCAACCTTGGAGGTGGGTGGACCACGCTCATGAATCTCTCCTCCTCCCTCGCTCGCTTGCTCTCGGTGGCTCACGCGGGCTGCAGGTGCAGCATGTCTAGTCTGGGGGCCTTGGGTGGCACCCGCGCCGGGCTAGGACTGTTGCTGGGCACCGCCGCGGGCCTTGGATTCCTATGTGCCCTTTACAGCCAGCGGTGGAAACGGGGCCAGAGCCAGAGGCAGCCCAGCTCCCTGGACTACATGCAGACTTCAGAGCCTGGACGCCAGGGTAGGAGACGGTCTCTTGAGGCCGGCCTCAGTGACTGCTGAGGGGTGGGCCTGGGGTCGGGGCTGCCTTTAGCAGAATCTGTGGGACAGGACAACGGAGGAAGGAATAGGAGGGTGGGTGCGAGGCCCGAGAGTTTCACGTTTGGGGAAAGTTTATTGAAAAGGAAAAGCAGTCTTCCTCTTCTGTCGTCTTTCTCCTGTAATTGCAGGAAAGTATACTGCGAAAAGGCTTAGCTTTCACGTTTAGTTCTGGCCACAGGAGTGCTATATATATATTAAAGGCACTTGATTAGTGTGGGTGAGCTGTTTAATAAGTAGAGGAAAAGTCCAAAAGAAGGTAAAAGGAAAAACTAGTCTTGTAGGAATTAAAATTTTTTGAGGCTTATGTATTAAATTAGGTGTTAAATTTTGCAGGCACCTTGGAGACTATCTAGGCCAAGTTTTTAAAATCCTTCTTATAAGTCGATATTGAAAAAGATTGTGTAACTTTCCCGAGGCTGTCACAGAGCAAGTTGCTGCGCTGCTTGCTCTCCTGAGTGGCCTGGTCACCTGTTCCTGTGGACTTTCCACAGCATGGGGCTGGGAGTGCACTTACTGCAATTGAAGCTGAATATGGCTGGGAGCCAGCCACGGCTGAAATGGGTAGTGCTTTCAGTTTTGTAAAAACTTTCCTTAACTAATTGGAGCAAAGCATCTAGGGCTGGTTCAAACCACTCCCAGGTGTGTGTGATAGAGGAGCATTCAAATCATCTCACCCTGTGTTAATTGGGAACAAGTGTTGCCTCTGATTACCAAATGCCAGATGGTTTGGAAAAGTTCGTTTTTGAAGTCTTCAAAGAGTTGTCACCTTAGATTGCAATCATTTTTCAGCATTTTATAGCACTAGGTAGTAACCTAGTGTTGCAAATGTGCTTGTCCTTCCTTTCTTTTCCTTGTATTTTGTTTGTAATTTCTTAGCTCTAGTGTTTCTTCTGCTGAGGTTGGGAGAAAGTGGCCACATTCCCAGGGATCTTTCTTGCTTTACCTACTGGAACACTGTTGGGTGTGTATTGTAATCTGGCCTAGATTGTTACTAGATTTCCTTTAACAGCTTTATGCTTGCTTGGACTGTGGGTCCTGCCTTACTGGTTTCTTCTCTGTTTTTACATTTTCCAGTCCACTTGCCTTAGGTAGCTGTCAGTTTTCTAGCATTTACTGTTAGCATTTACCTAGAGCTCAATTCAGGGCTCGGCAATGGTGTTTTTCCAGTGGGGTTTGGGTGGGCTTTTCCCAGTGTACCTTTCCTCTCAGTAACTGCCCCTTTTCTCCTTGCCCCTCTCTGATGATACTAAATGAAGCTCTTGAGAGGAGCTCAGAGTTTTCTTTGCCATTCTTTGTAAAATGAAAGATCAGAGTTTGAGTGAGCTCCATTTTATTTTGCTGTGGGTTAGTATTGACTGCCTGGGATTTGGGCATGAAATATAGTCAGATAAAGGGTTTTCTTTTACTCTAGCAGGACAGCTGTCCTTCCTTCTGGATACCACACTCTTGTGAGCATTTTACATGATCTGCCATGATATGCAGTACTGCTGAAGGGCCCTGGTGTGGAAGATTTTTGGAACAGAGGGCTCTTGTTTGGAGGTTGGGACCTTGATTTTTTTCTGGATCATTACCTGGGACTCGTGAACATATGCTCTCTGAGCCTCAAAGATCTTTGTAAATTGAACTCCAGTGAGAAACAAGTGTTTCTGAATTCTGGGTGCGAGATCGTTTCCTCACTCTCTCCCATGGGCATCAATGTCTCCTGTCCTCCTTCCTGCAGTGAGGCCGTTGCGGGCAGCTCCAGGTGAGGCTGGTGATGCTGCGGTGCTGCCGAGCCTTCCACGAGAAGAGCAGGAGGAGGTGCTGGGCCGTCTGGAGTTTGTGCTGACCAGCCTGCTGGCGCTGCGTGGGGAGGTGGAGGAGCTGAGGCGCAGCCTGCAGGGGCTTGCTGGGCAGATTGTGGGCGAGGTCCGGTAAGTAATGCAGCCTCCTTTTCTGCCTTGTCCCCCGCTCCCCAGCTTTTTCCCTGTCCCTACAGCTTTTCAGCCTTTGCTGTCCGCCTGTCTCAGGACGAAGCCAGTTTTATAGCTTCTCACCTAATTGGCAGGGAAGCCATGTGCTTGATTCCTTGCCTTGCACAAGTTCTTGCTGCTTTTGGGCCCTCATGGTCTCTTGTAGCAGCTGAAATGCTTTGTTCTGACTAACCTGGTCTGCCGTGCAGGCTGGGGCCAGCGAGCTGCCCTGCTTGCTCTCCTGAGGGTAGAGACCCAGGATTTTCTCTGCTTTTAGCTCTTTAATGAGCAGCAGTAGTAAGAGGCTCCCTCATGGTGAGGGGAAAGGCAGGCTGGATGGGGCCCAATGGCACCTTCTAGAAACGAGCCTGCTTTTCAGATCCCACCTGGAAGAGAACCAGAAAGTGGCCCGGCGGCGAAGGTTCACATTTGCCCGGGAGAGGAGTGACTCCACCGGCTCCAGCTCTGTCTACTTCACGGCCACCTCGGGAGCCACGTTCACAGATGCTGAGAGCGAAGGCGGGTGAGTCTTCTCTCCTGGAGACAGCTGTGGCTTCAGCCAGGTTACGTTTTGTAAAAGTAATGTTTATAATGGAAAATTCACACCAAGCTGCTGTAAATAATTTTTGGAACAAGGTAAGGGTATAAATAAATGAAATACAGAACAGTTGAAATAAGAAAAACCATCCACCAAAAACAAAAACACCACTTCTTACCTAAAAAAGAAAAACCATCCACCTTATGTCATCCAGACAAGTTGAAATGTTAACAGTGGTTAGTGCTTGCATCTGTTATTTTCCTCCGAGTAGGTTTGTTTTTTATGTAGTTATTATATCTTTTACTTTTGTTTTCCTGTAACATTGGTTGGGTGTTTCCCTGTTTTACCACAAGGACTTTGTAAGCTTTGTCTTAAGACTGTTTCCTTCACTGAGTGGCTGGGCCAGGTCTACAGAGCTCTGTAAGCACTAAGCATTCTCCCTCCCTCAGGAAGTTCTCTTCCCATGGGAGAGGCCTGCTCATGCATCTTTGCCATCTTCACAGGTGGGCGGTGACTCACCTGAGTAATTGGTGGCCCAGCAGGTCTGACCATAGGCCTTACTGTGTGTGAGACAGGGCCGAAGGCAGGAGTCTGGTGGACAACCCCCAAACTTGGGCAGGCAAAGGGCTGCCCTTTTTGAAACTTTGGTCCCAAGGACGGAGTCTGAATGAACATCTTTGTTGGGGCGCCCGATGCTGTAGGTGGCAGCATCTGCCCTTCTCTGCTGTGAGGTCCAGTCATCCAGGTGGCCTCTGTGAGGTCTAGAGGCTGGTCTCTCCTTGGTGGCCTCTGATGACCTTTCTTCCTCCTCAAGGAAGAGCCTGGCGAAGTGAACAGTCAAGCCTTCTGTCAGGTCAGAATGACTGGTTTAGCTAAAAACATGCACACAGAAACTAAAAGCTAAAACCAGCCATTCAGGATGATCTTCGCAGCCTGTCCCTCTTCAGCTGAAAACACTTTATAGTATTAACTACTGTTTATCCTTCCTCTGTAACAGACACTGTGCAAGGCACTTCAGAGGTATTTCCTCATTTAATCCTCACAAGGTTCCTGTGAAGTAGGTGATGTTCTTTGCCCTGTTTCTCAGACAGAGACTTGAGGCTTAGCGAGGTTTGATGCATGCTTTCCCAGGGTTATACAGCTCCTAAGCACAGGCTCAGCCAGGCTCATCTGCCTTCTGAGGCATGGCTTGGTCGTCAGGGCACAGAAGGGCCTTCACAAGAAGACGTGTCGCCTGCAGTCCCGGGCAGGTCTTCCCATTGATTAAGAGCTGCCTCAGGGGCTTCCCTGGTGGCACAGTGGTTAAAAATCCGCCTGCCAATGCAGGGGACACAGGTTCAATCCCTGTTCTGGGAAGATCCCACATGCCACGGAGCAACTAAGCCCGTGCGCCACAACTACTGAGACTGCGCTCTAGAGCCTGTGAGCCATAACTACTGAAGCCCGCGTGCCTAGAGCCCATGCTCCACAGCGAGAGAAGCCACTGTAATGAGAAGCCTGTGCACCGCAACAAAGAGTAGCCCCTGCTCGCCGCAACTAGAGAAAGCCCACACACAGCAACGAAGACCCAATGCAGCCAAAAATAAATAAAAAAAAAAAAAAAAAAAAAAAAGCTGCCACGGCTCACTGCCCAGGGAAGACCTGTCCAGAGCAGTACGGTCTGTTCAGTACATCGTCTTCAGAAGCTTCAGCCTTGTTTTCTTGTTTGAACCATTATATTCTCCTGCCTCCTTATGTGGTTTTCTAAGAAAATTAAGAGTAGTATTTCTCTCTTTTTCTACGTCACTGCCATTGGGCATCTGTGCTGAATTTAACTATTGCTCAGGTGCCTCTTGAAATAAGTGAGGTCTTGGTAAAAAGCTTTGGTCCTCCATTCATGACTGCTGTTGCCTGGGTTGTCTGATCCCTATTATCTGTATTCTCAAGGGCTCAAAGAAGTAGCCCTTTTCTATTCAATTTACCTAGTACCTCTGGTCTGAAGCATGCTTCCAGAGGGCTGTGTTAGAGGGGGCAAAAATGAAATTAAAATTTGACACATCTGGGAACTTCCCTGGTGGTGCAGTGGTTAAGAATCTGCCTGCCAACGTAGGGGATATGGGTTTGAGCCCTGGTCCAGGAAGATCCCACATGCCATGGAGCAACTAAGCCTGTGTGCCACAGCTACTGAGCCTGCACTCTAGAGCCCGCAAGCCACAACTACTGAGCCTGTGTGCCACAACTACTGAAGCCCGTGTGCCTAGAGCCCATGCTCCGCAATAAGAGAAGCCACCACAGTGAAAAGCTGCGCATCACAACGAAGAGTAGCCCCCGCTCGCCGCAACTAGGAAAAGCCCCCGTGCATCAACTAAGACCCAACACAGCCATAAATAAATATATTAGTTAATTAAAAAAAATAAAAATGGACACGTCTGGATTGAAAAGAAAGGACAAAATAGTTGATAGTGGGTCCTGAGACTTAAGGAGCATCTCTATGCGACCCAAGGAAGCCGATCACTTACCATTTGAACTTTATAACAGCGTAGAACAGAAGGAGAGGTCACAGCTCTGCCCAAGACCAGGATACTAGAACTCAGACCCCTTAGTGCTGATCTTTAGTAATTGTACAAACTTCTGGGGGTAGTGAGAGCCAGAGTGATTAACCAGGGAAGCGTGCAGGTGCTTCACAGCTTGGGATGCTCACTGGGGCTCCCAAGGCCATAAAGGGCAGGACTGGGCTGCCAGCCACCTGTAGTGGTGGGAGAGGAAGGGTGTCTTTCTTAATTACAGCTCTAGCAGGCTCAGCCCCATGATCGACCCTAAGGCATGTGGAAGCCGATGGTCGTGCATGGTTCAAGACTCTGGTTTAGCTGGCTGCTATCTGGAGCAGTGGCCACGGTGAATCATTCATTTTGCCATGGTCATGGTCCAGGGGGAATTCTGGGAGGAGACCAGAATTCTTGAATGACTGGTCTGGAATGACTTTAAACATGTGGGCCCTGGGGAAGGAGAGCTTTTTTGAGGGATGAAAGAATAAGATGATTTGATGGGCTACTCTACTCCACTGAAAGCTGTGTTCCCTCTTTCTTCCAAATAAATAGCAACTTTGAGCTCCCAGAGGATCAACTGAATGTGGTAGAGTCAGAATCACTGGGTGGGTCTGTGAGCTTGTCCTCAGAGCATTGTTCCAAACACAGCTTTAGTTCCCTCCCTGTCAAAACCTAACTTGCCCTACAGCTCCTCTGGCAAGCCTTCCCAGGCATCCCCGCCAAGAGCAACTGCCTGCAACCTCATTGCCACTCCTTCTTGGGCCTTTATCACCTCATTCTGCTAGGTCTTATCTTCCCCCACCACTGAGAGTCTCTCAGGGTCAGGGCCCAGGCCTGGTTGTCTTTGAATGCCTCAGCTCAGCACCTCTAATGGGGCTTAGGAGTTGAAAGAAAGAAAAGTAATTGCCAGGAGGGGGTGCGTCTATAACCGAGTTCTTGATCACTGACCTGGGGGCTTCCCTCAAGGAGTAGAGGTGGCCTCCTTGCTTCAAGGGAGCCTTGGGTCCTCGCCCTGCTGTGGGAACAGTGTGTCCTCCTGAGTGCACAGGTCCAAAGGGCCTTTTCAAAGGTCTCTGCAGTCTTTGACTCATCTCAAAAGCTGCCGGGCATGTTAAACAAAAGGGCCACCCCTTTTTCTCTGGTGGATTTCTCCAGAGGCTGGGTTGGTGGTCCAAGAAATGTGAGAGAATGCTGTGAATGTCGAGACAGCAGCCCTTGAGCTCTGGCATGTGAAAACTCTCTTTTGGAAGAGATGGGGCTGGAAGCCCATGGAAGTCCAGGTGGCCGGTGTCTGTATTCACTCAAGAAGTGTTTGCCAGCCCGCTGCATGTAAGGCAGCAGGGCTGCAGATTAGTGAGGCAGAGCTCCTCGAAGTGGGGCTGAGGTGCAATAAAAGGTCTCCTCACCACGCCGGCCTTGCTAGAGCCTCCCTGTCTCACAGGGCTCTACCAGCTCTCACTCTGGGTGGCAGCAAGGCCCCTCCTGACCTCTCCTTTTCCTTGTCCAAGTGAGCTTCCTGGCCATTAGGACCCAGCAGGATCACAGCATTGCAGGACCTTCCTCTTAGCCTAGCTCCCTGGAGAGACTATGCTGATGCCTGTGCTCCAGCAGGGACGAGAGCAGGGGTCCCTCCCCGGGAGATTCCTGATCTGCCAAGGTAGCCTTCAGCTGAACAGGGAATGGGGTCTCCTTTTTGCAGTGGGAGATGATGAGACTCAAGCTCGCACCCCCCAAAAAATCCATTTACTCATTTTACCTTTGGGCCTGGCTGGGCTGAGTAGGGGCACTGGTAGATGCTGATTTGGCTGATTTGACTTTCTCGTTTGGGGCAGGTTATTGTCTAAGCCTAGGAATTGGTAGCGAGTTTCTCTAGGCTGTCTCTGTGGTCTTGCTCATCATCACCCAGGTTGGTTGTGAAATCTGATACCACTTTTCCTTGTCCCTTTAATTTCTAAAGTTTTTACTGCAAATTGCTAGAGGGGAGAGATACTTGGATAACCTCTTAAAAAGCAAGGTTAGGAAGGTTACAGGTTACCTACAAGTACCTCAAAAGTTCCTGTAATAGATGTAACTGGAGCCCCTTTGTTAAATGAGTCTGAAAGCTCCTCTATAAAGAAACAGCATGGGGCTTCTCTGGTGGCGCAGTGGTTGAGAGTCCGCCTGCCGATGCAGGGGACACGGGTTCGTGTCCCGGTCCGGGAGGATCCCACATGCTGCGGAGCGGCTGGGCCCGTGAGCCATGGCCGCTGAGTCTGCGCGTCCAGAGCCTGTGCTCCGCAATGGGAGAGGCCACAACAATGAGAGGCCCGTGTACCGCAAAAACAAAAAAAAGAAACAGCATGCGTGGATTGGGCATCAAGTCTGGTTTCTCACCTGCTGCCTTCTGGAGCCGGCCCCCTCGTCATCTCTGGCTTTCTGGATAAGAAAGACAGCACTTCGGCCCACAGCATTCAGCCCCTGACCTTAGGCTGTCTTGTATTGACTTTATTCGTACATGTCTCTCCTTCAGGTCTGATCGCTCCAGTCATAGGGGTCCTACCCCTTTCATTCCAGGACAGAGGCTTATCCTTAAGTGACTCAAAGATCTTCCTTGTGCCTTGGAACCTTCTGGCTTTGATGGAATTTGCTTCTCCTTCACTCAGTCTGGAGGGCTCTTTGGTATCTGGTTGTGACCCCTGGAAGCCTTATCTTCTGCTCTACTCGGTTTTTGTCTGATTCATTTGGCAAGTAGGGAACACACCATAATCAGCTGCTGGTGGAGGCCAAGATCCAAGGGAAACTTGGCTTCCTCTTCAGTGGCTGCCTCAGGGCTGGGCTCCCTAGGAGACATCTGGCTCATAGTGGCCCCACAGACACCTTCCCAAGGGATTGTTTGCATCTTTCTCCTTTCCTGCTTCCAGCTGCAAAAGGGCCCCTCCCCAGACCCGGCAACTTCCCAGGCTTTTCAAGGGCTACTCCTGTTGTGGTTTAGGTTTGGTTGCTGACTTGGGACAGAGGTATACACTGAATTGAGAAAGAAAATGTGGGTATCTGTGGCCGCCCATGGCCGCAGAGACTGGCACCCACCCATGTTGGTTCTGGCAGGTGCATTTGGCTGATAAAGCAAAAATGACTGACAGACCCTTAGCCTGGTAAGCCATCTAGCTCAGGAGATCAGCTCCACCTACATCTTAAGGTTGTTTTTTTTTTAACATCTTTATTGGGGTATAATTGCTTTACAATGGTGTGTTAGTTTCTCCTTTATAACAAAGTGAATCAGTTATACATATACATATGTTCCCATATCTCTTCCCTCTTGCGTCTCCCTCCCTCCCACCCCTCCAGGTAGTCACAAGGCACCGAGCTGATCTCCCTGTGCTATGCGGCTGCTTCCCACTAGCTATCTACCTAACGTTTGGTAGTGTATATATGTCATGTCTCTCTCTCGCTTTGTCACAGCTCACCCTTCCCCCTCCCCATATCCTGAAGTCCATTCTCTAGTAGGTCTGTGGCTTTATTCCTGTCTTACCCCTAGGTTCTTCATGACATTTTTTTTCTCTTAAATTCCAAATATATGTGTTAGCATATGGTATTTGTCTTTCTCTTTTTGACTTACTTCACTCTGTATGACAGACTCTAGGTCTATCCACCTCATTACAAATAGCTCAATTTCGTTTCTTTTTATGACTGAGTAATATTCCATTGTATATATGTGCCACATCTTCTTTATCTATTCATCCGAAGATGGGCACTTAGGTTGTTTCCATCTCCGGGCTATTGTTAATAGAGCTGCAATGAACATTTTGGTACATGACTCTTTTTGAATTATGGTTTTCTCAGGGTATATGCCCAGTAGTGGGATTGCTGGGTCATATGGTAGTTCTATTTGCAGTTTTTTAAAGAACCTCCATACTGTTCTCCATAGTGGGTGTACCAATTCACATTCCCACCAGCAGTGCAAGAGTGTTCCCTTTTCTCCACACCCTCTCCAGCATTTATTGTTTCTAGATTTTTTGATGATGGCCATTCTGACTGGTGTGAGATGATATCTCATTGTAGTTTTGATTTGCATTTCTCTAATGATTAATGATGTTGAGCATTCTTTCATGTGTTTGTTGGCAGTCTGTATATCTTCTTTGGAGAAATGTCTATTTAGGTCTTCTGCCCATTTTTGGATTGGGTTGTTTGTTTTTTTTGTTATTGAGCTGCATGAGCCGCTTGTAAATTTTGGAAATTAATCCTTTGTCAGTTGCTTCATTTGCAATATTTTCTCCCATCCTGAGAGTTGTCTTTTGGTCTTGTTTATGGTTTCCTTTGCTGTGCAAAAGCTTTGAAGTTTCATTAGGTCCCATTTGTTTATTTTTGTTTTTATTTCCATTTCTCTAGGAGGTGGATCATAAAGGATCTTGCTGTGATTTATGTCATAGAGTGCTCTGCCTATGTTTTCCTCTAAGAGTTTGATAGTTTGTGACCTTATATTTAGGTCTTTAATCCATTTTGAGCTTACTTTTGTGTATGGTGTTAGGGAGTGATCTAATCTCATACTTTTACATGTACCTGTCCAGTTTTCCCAGCACCACTTATTGAAGAGGCTGTCCTTTCTCCACTGTACATTCCTGCCTCCTTTATCAAAGATAAGGTGACCATATGTGCGTGGGTTTATCTCTGGGCTTTCTATCCTGTTCCATTGATCTATGTTTCTGTTTTTGTGCCAGTACCATACTGTCTTGATTACTGTAGCTTTGTAGTATACTCTGAAGTCAGGGAGCCTGATTCCTCCAGCTCTGTTTTTCATTCTCACGATTGCTTTGGCTATTCGGGGTTTTTTGTGTTTCCATACAAATTGTGAAATTTTTTGTTCTAGTTCTGTGAAAAATGCCAGTGGTAGTTTGATAGGGATTGCATTGAATCTGTAGATTGCTTTGGGTAGTAGAGTCATTGTCACAATGTTGATTCTTCCAATCCAAGAACATGGTATATCTCTCCATCTATTTGTATCATCTTTAATTTCTTTCATCAGTGTCTTGTAATTTTCTGCATACAGGTCTTTTGTCTCCTTAGGTAGGTTTATTCCTAGATATTTTATTCTTTTTGTTGCAGTGGTAAATGGGAGTGTTTTCTTGATTTCACTTTCAGATTTTTCATCATTAGTGTATAGGAATGCCAGAGATTTCTGTGCATTAATTTTGTATCCTGCAACTTTACCAAATTCATTGATTAGCTCTAGTAGTTTTCTGGTAGCATCTTTAGGATTCTCTATGTATAGTATCATGTCATCTGCAAACAGTGACAGCTTTACTTCTTCTTTTCCAATTTGGATTCCTTTTATTTCCTTTTCTTCTCTGATTGCTGTGGCTAAAACTTCCAAAGCTATGTTGAATAAGAGCGGTGAGAGTGGGCAACCTTGTCTTGTTCCTGATCTTAGTGGAAATGCTTTCAGTTTTTCACCATTGAGGATGATGTTGGCTGTGGGTTTGTCATATATGGCCTTTATTATGTTGAGGAAAGTTCCCTCTATGCCTACTTTCTGCAGGGTTTTTATCATAAATGGGTGTTGAATTTTGTCGAAAGCTTTCTCTGCATCTATTGAGATGATCATATGGTTTTTCTCCTTCAATTTGTTATTATGGTTTATCACATTGATTGATTTGCGTATATTGAAGAATCCTTGCATTCCTGGAATAAACCCCACTTGATCATGGTGTATGATCCTTTTAATGTGCTGTTGGATTCTGTTTGCTAGTATTTTGTTGAGGATTTTTGCATCTATGTTCATCAGGGATATTGGCCTGTAGTTTTCTTTCTTTGTGACATCCTTGTCTGGTTTTGGTATCAAGGTGATGGTGGCCTCGTAGAATGAATTTGGGAGTGTTCTTCCCTCTGCTATATTTTGGAAGAGTTTGAGAAGGATAGGTGTTAGCTCTTCTCTAAATGTTTGATAGAATTCGCCTGTGAAGCCATCTGGTCCTGGGATTTTGTCTGTTGGAAGATTTTTAATCACAGTTTCAATTTCAGTGCTTGTGATTGGTCTGTTCATATTTTCTGTTTCTTCCTGATTCAGTCTTGGCAGGTTGTGCATTTCTAAGAATTTGTCCATTTCTTCCAGGTTGTCCATTTTATTGGCATAGGTTGTCCATTTTATGGGCATGATCTTTTGTATTTCTGCAGTGTCAGTTGTTACTTCTCCTTTTTCATTTCTAATTCTATTGATTTGAGTCTTCTCCCTTTTTTTCTTGATGAGTCTGGCTAATGGTTTATCAATTTTGTTTATCTTCTCAAAGAACCAGCTTTTAGTTTTATTGATCTTTGCTATCGTTTCCTTCATTTCTTTTTCATTTATTTCTGATCTGATTTTTATGATTTCTTTCCTTCTGCTAACTTTGGGGTTTTTTTGTTCTTCTTTCTCTAATTGCTTTAGGTGCAAGGTTAGGTTGGTTATTCGAGGTGTTTCCTGTTTCTTAAGGTGGGCTTGTATTGCTATAAACTTCCCTCTTAGAACTGCTTTTGCTGCATCCCATAGGTTTTGGGTCGTCGTGTCTCCATTGTCATTTGTTTCTAGGTATTTTTTGATTTCCTCTTTGATTTCTTCAGTGATCACTTCGTTATTAAGTAGTGTATTGTTTAGCCTCCATGTGTTTGTATTTTTTACAGATCTTTTCCTGTAATTGATATCTAGTCTCATAGCGTTGTGGTCAGAAAAGATACTTGATACAAATTCAATTTTCTTAAGTTTACCAAGACTTGATTTGTGACCCAAGATATGATCTATCCTGGAGAATGTTCCATGAGCACTTGAGAAAAATGTGTATTCTGTTGTTTTTGGATGGAGTGTCCTATAAATATCAATTAAGTCCATCTTGTTTAATGTATCATTTAAAGCTTGTGTTTCCTTATTTATTTTCATTTTGGATGATCTGTCCATTGGTGAAAGTGGAGTGTTAAAATCCCCTACTATGAATGTGTTACTGTCGATTTCCCCTCTTATGGCTGTTAGTATTTGCCTTATATATTGAGGTGCTCCTATGTTGGGTGCATAAATATTTACAATTGTTATATCTTCTTCTTGGATCGATCCCTTGATCATTATGTAGTGTCCTTCTTTGTCTCTTCTAATAATCTTTATTTTAAAGTCTATTTTGTCTGATATGAGAATTGCTACTCCAGTAGCAATTCTCCAATTTCTTTTGGTTTCCATTTGCATGGAATATCTTTTTCCATCCCCTTACTTTCAGTCTGTATGTGTCTCTAGGTCTGAAGTGGGTCTCTTGTAGACAGCATATATATGGGTCTTGTTCTTGTATCCATTCAGCCAATCTGTGTCTTTTCGTGGGAGCATTTAGTCCATTTACATTTAAGGTAATTATCGATATGTATGTTCCTATTCCCATTTTCTAAATTGTTTTGGGTTCGTTATTGTAGGTCTTTTCCTTCTCTTGTGTTTCTTGCCTAGAGAAGTTCCTTTAGCATTTGTTGTAAAGCTGGTTTGGTGGTGCTGAACTCTCAGCTTTTGCTTGTCTGTAAAGGTTTTAATTTCTCCATCAAATCTGAATGAGATCCTTGCTGGGTAGAGTAATCTTGGCTGCAGGTTTTTCTCCTTCATCACTTTAAATATGTCCTGCCACTCCCTTCTGGCTTGCAGAGTTTCTGCTGAAAGATCAGCTGTTAACCTTATGGAGATTCCCTTATGTGTTATTTGTTGTTTTTCCCTTGCTGCTTTTAATATGCTTTCTTTGTATTTAATTTTTGACAGTTTGATTAATATGTGTCTTGGTGTATTTCTCCTTGGATTTATCCTGTATGAGACTCTCTGTGCTTCCTGGACTTGATTAACTATTTCCTTTCCCATGTTAGGGAAGTTTTCAACTATAATCTCTTCTGATATTTTTCAGTCCCTTTCTTTTTTTCTTCTTCTTCTGGAACCCCTATAATTCGAATGTTGGTGTGTTTAATGTTGTCCCAGATGTCTCTGAGACTGTCCTCAGTTCTTTTTATTCTTTTTTCTTTATTCTGCTCTGCAGTAGTTATTTCCACTATTTTATCTTCCAGGTCACTTATCCGTTCTTCTGTCTCAGTTATTCTGCTATCGATCCCATCTAGAGTATTTTTCATGTCATTTGTTGTGTTGTTCATCGTTGTTTGTTTCATCTTTAGTTCTTCTAGGTCCTTGTTAAATGTTTCTTGCATTTTGTCTATTCTGTTTCCAAGATTTTGGATCATCTTTACTATCATTATTCTGAATTCTTTTTCAAGTAGACTGCCTATTTCCTCTTCATTTGTTAGGTCTGGTGGGTTTTTATCTTGCTCCTTCATCTGCTGTGTGTTTTTCTGTCTTCTCATTTTGCTTATCTTACTGTGTTTGGGGTCTCCTTTTTGCAGGCTGCAGGTTCGTAGTTCCTGTTGTTTTTGGTGTCTGTCCCCAGTGGCTAAGGTTGGTTCAGTGGGTTGTGTAGGCTTCCTGGTGGAGGGGACTAGTGCTTGTGTTCTGATGGATGAGGCTGGATCTTGTCTCTCTGGTGGGCAGGTCCACGTCTGGTGGTGTGTTTTGGGGTGTCTGTGGACTTATTATTTTAGACATCCTCTCTGCTAATGGGTGGTGTTGTGTTCCTGTTTTGCTAGTTGTTTGGCATAGGGTGTCCAGCACTGTAGCTTGCTGGTCGTTGAGTGAAGTTGGGTGCTGGCGTTAAGATGGAGATCTCTGGGAGATTTTCGCCATTTGATATTAGTTGGAGCTGGAAGGTCTCTTGTGGACCAGTGTCCTGCGGCGGCAGAGGCCGGCGTGATGTTGTACCAGCCTGAGGTGCACCGTGCGTTCTCCCAGGGAAGTTGTCCCTGGATCCTGGGACCCTGGCAGTGGCGGGCTGCACAGGCTCCCGGAAGGGGGGTGTGTATAGTGACCTGTGCTTGCACACAGGCTTCTTGGCGGTGGCAGCAGCAGGCTTAGCGTCTCCTGCCCGTCTCTGGGGTCCGCGCCTTTAGCTGTGGTTCGCGCCCGTCTCTGGAGCTCCTTTAAGCAGCACTCTTAATCCCCTCTCCTCGTGCACCAGGAAACAAAGAGGGAAGAAAAAGTCTCTTGCCCCTTCGGCAGCTCCAGACCTTTTCCTGGACTCCCTCCCGGCTAGCCGTGGTGCACTAACCCCTGCAGGCTGTGTTTACGCCGCCAACCCCAGTCCTCTCCCTGCGCTCCGACCAAAGCCCGAGCCTCAGCTCGCAGCCCCGCCCGCCCTGGCGGGTGAGCAGACAAACCTCTCGGGGTGGTGAGTGTGGTCGGCACCGATCCTCTGTGTGGGAATCTCTCCACTTTGACCTCCGCACCCCTGTTGCTGCGCTGTCCTCCGTGGCTCCGAAGCTTCCCTCCCCACCCCCCCAGCCACCCGCAGTCTCCGCCCTTGAAGGGGCTTCTAGTGTGTGGAAACCTTTCCTCCTTCACAGCTCCCTCCCACTGGTGCAGGTCCCGTCCCTATTCTTTTGTCTCTGTTTTTTCTTTTTTTTCTTTTGCCCTACCCAGGTAGGTGGGGAGTTTCTTGCCTTTTGGGAGGTCTGAGGTCTTCTGCCAGCGTTCAGTAGGTGTTCTGTAGGAGTTGTTCCACGTGTAGATGTATTTCTGGTGTATCTGTGGGGAGGAAGGTGATCTCTGCGTCTTACTCTTCCGCCATCTTCCCCTCGTTCCACCATCTTAAGGTTTTATCTTAAACTTTTATTTCTTTATTTATAAGAAGAATACATGCTCGGCAAAGCAATCATATCTAATACTGAAGTATAGGGGGAAAAATTAATTCCTTGACCCTGCGAGATCTACTGCCATTTTGGTACATACCTTTCTAGGCTTTCTCTTTTTGTCTGTTTTCTGGCAGACTTGGTGGTAGCTAAGCAGGGGATTCTCATACTGGCCTCTGACTGTCACAGGGCCCCAGCCCATACTTCCCATAGGAAGCTTTCTCTCAAGGACTAATTCCTGCCCCTAAGTGGAGGGGAATGGTTCTTAGTTGGTGCTTTGGACAACAGTGCCGTGGAGAGTGCCTCTTTGTGGGTGGAAGCAAGACCCCAGGGATCTGAGGCTAAGGAATCCCTCCCTTGACCTTGTCACTTACATTTCTCTGCCACAGTTACACAACAGCCAACGCTGAGTCTGACTATGAGCGGGACTCTGAAAGGGAGAGTGATGACGACGGGGAAGATGAAGTGAGCTGTGAGACCGTGAAGATGGGGAGAAAGGATTCTCTGGACCTGGAGGTGGCTTCAGGCCCGGCACCTGAAGCCCTGGAGGCTGGTGGCTCCCCTGGCCCAGAAGATGTGCTGGCCCTCCTGCAGCAGGCAGACGAGCTGCGCCAGGGCAGTGAGCAGGGCAAGCGGGAGGGCTTGCAGCTGCTGCTCAACAACAAGCTGGCGGTGAGGCTCCAACTGCCTGTCTGTCCTCCATCCCCCACTAACCCCCCGCGAATGTGTCATTGACCCTGCGAGGTGACATGGGAAGGGAAGTGAGGGTGAGGTGGCTAGGTCTGCATCTGCACCCAGGGTTGTACATCCTCTTCCTGGGAGGCTGAGCACCGGCCCTGTGTGCTGCCTGCCCCAGCCAGAGCTGCTTTCTCTGCCAGCCCCAGGGCAGTCGGCTGCCTCCTGTAGAGCTACTGCAGAAGAGCTCCTCCTCTCACCTTAAGGAGAAATGTGGAAAGAACTAGAATGTTTTTCCCTCTTTTATTTCCCTTGAGGCAGAGCCACAGCTGCCTACCCCATTTAAAGCTTTCATCACAAGTGACAAGTGTTAGGTCACTAGGTCACTCAACCACAATTCCCTTCTCAGGTTCACTGCCAGAATTTATGCTCACCTGGCTATAAATGCCCCCAAAGTTAGAATTTCCTTTTTCTTGGGCATTTTCACAAATTTTTCATTGTTAGCAAGACTTCTCTGTTGTTGTGCCTCATTACATGTTGGAATTGACCTTTCTTCCTCACAGTATTAAAAGGCCAGAATGCCCTCACTCTGTGGGTTGTGCAATCTGTTGACTAGGGATAATGTCATCAGCTAACTGCAGGTGAGAGGTCACGTGGGGTGGCCTGATGTCAGTGTGCATAACACACTCAAAGGTAGGGTGTGGGGAGAAGGTCGAGCCCCAGTTCTCTGCAGCTGAGAGAAGGGGGCCTCATCCCTCTGTTTGGTTTGCAGCATGGAAGCCAGCAGGACTTTCTCTGGCGCCTAGCCCGGGCCTACAGTGACATGTGTGAGCTTGCTGAGGAGGCAGGTGAGAAGAGGTCCTATGCCCTAAGTGGTAAGTGCTGACAGGTTCCTGGTGGGAAGGCCACTGACTGACTCTGAGGGTGGAGCCAGCCCATCAGCTTGGGGCCCAGGGGAACCACCAAGACACAAGCTGTCAGTACAGCTGGGGCTCTACTACTCTTTGGGACAGACTGGCTCCCAGAGACCCCTGCTTCCTCCTGGAGACAGAGAGCAACCTCTGCTTCTCTGCATGGCATGGTGCTTGAGTCACACGGGTATACACGACTTTAGGAGTACAGTTGAACTTGAACAACAGCGGTTTGAGCAGCACACGTCCACTTATATGTGGATTGTTTTTCAATCCACAATCCATGGTTGGTTGGACCCAACTATAAACTACATGTGGATTTCTGACTGGGCAGAAGGCCGGTGCCCCGAACCCCCACGTTGTCCAAGGCCAATTGTAGTTGTATCATATTAGCACAGTTCTGTGTTCTCATTCCTCAACTACAAAAGGCACAACCTTTCTTAATCTGAGGAGGTTGTTTTTGCTGTTGCTTAGGAATCTGGTTTCAGTTATGGAGCCTGTGGGGCAGGTGTTTAAGAATGAGTGGAGTATGTTTGGTGAGTGCCCAGAAGGAGCAGTTTGGGAGAATACTGCTAGGTTAGAAGTCCCTGGGGTCTACTTAGCAACTCTGTTGTCAAAATCTGTACCTGGGGGTGTAGGGTACATCTGACTTGTGCCAGGTTCAAGGCCTGTCCTTCTCTGTCATGAGGTCATTGAGAACCCTGGGACTTTAAAAATAGAGACTGGTTTTATGGGGAAGGTGATGTGTCCTGCCTACCTACACACCCTTTGAGTCAGGCACCATCAGTGGACTTCCAGATCTTGTGGTTCAGTTATCCAAAGTTAAGTTAACTGCTTTCCCACTTTTATAAGTACAGTCCTGCAAACATTGAATCTTTGATAATGTAGAGTGACAGTACCTCAAGATCATTATTCTAAACAGTTATAGAATTCTGCCAATATACAAAGGTCAATTGAGTTGAATGTTTGATACAGATCTTCAAAAAAATCCCTGGAGGGGCTTCCCTGGTGGCACAGTGGTTGAGAGTCCTCCTACTGATGCAGGGGACACAGCTTGCTTCTTTTCAAAACAGTTTCTGCTTCCCCTCTTAAATTTCAGGTGAGGATTCTGATCAGCCTTCGGGGCTGTTTTTTGCACTTTTGGTAGCAACAACCACCTTTCCTTTCCCTTTTGATCATCTCTGTGTACTAACAGCCAACATGAACCCTACAGGTGGAGGTGGGGCAGTGATTAGAGGAGCAGCAAAGCCTGCACTGGTCTGGTCTGGCTTCCTGAGTATAGCACCTTAGACAAATCTGTTCCTCCTGGAGGTCAGAGGACTATGCAGTATCTTTGAAGACTCTGCTCTGGGATCCTAGCTTTTTAGGACCAACCTTGCTGGACCTTAAGTTCTTCATTTTGTTCTTTCTCTAGAAGCTGGACCACCAGGAGGCAGCGGGAACTGGTTTGCCTCATTCTTCACCGTTATTTTCCTAGTGAGATAGTGCTTTGAAGGGGGCGGAGAGAAGTCCCCTAAGAGAAAATGTCCCTCAGTGGTGGAGCCGTATGGTTCTTCTGCTTGGATAGGGGAATGTAGGGTTCTCATCTGCTCTCTTTAAATGTATTTGTTGCATATACAAAATTATACCATGATTACTATCACTTAAACATGAGGAAACATTTCAGAATAGCCAGCCTATCACCTCAACCCATTACTTTTGTTCTCTGTCTTCCCTTCCAAGCCCTCACCATTTAAAAAATTTTATTAATTTTAAATTTTATTAAAGTATAGTTGACTTACAATGTTTCAGATGTACAGCAAAGTGATTCAGTTATACATATATATACTTTTTCAGTTTCTTTTCCATTATAGTTTATTACAAGATATTGAATATAGTTCCCTGTGCTATACAGTAGGTCCTTGCTTACTTAATATGTAGTAGTCTCTATCTGTTAGTCTCAAATTCCAAATTTATCCCTCCCCCCTTCTTTCCCCTTTGGTAACCAGTTTGTTTTCTATATGAGTCTTGTAAGTAAGTTTATTTGTACCTTTTCTAAAAATTTTTTTAATTCATTTATTTATTGGCTGCGTTGGGTCTTTGTTGCTGCGTGTGGGCTTTCTCTAGTTGCGGCGAGTGGGGGCCACTCTTCATTGCGGTGCAGGGGCTTCTCATCGCGGCAGCTTCTCTTGTTGCGGAGCACAGGCTCTAGGTGTGTGGGCTCCAGTAGTTGTGTCACACGGGCTCAGTAGTTGTGGTGCGTGGGCTCAGCTGCTCTGCGGCATGTGGGATCTTCCCGGACCAGGGCTCGAACCCGTGTCCCTTGAATTGGCACGTGGATTCCCAACCACTGTGCCACCAGGTAAGTCCCTATTTGTATCCTTTTTTTTTACATTCCACATATAAGTAATATAATATTTGTCTTTCTCTTCATTTAGTATGATAATCTCTAGGTCTATTCATGTTGCTACAGGTGGCATTATTTCATTCTTTTTTTTTTATGGAAGCCCTCTCTGTTCTAATCAGATTTCCCATTTTGCAGTGTTCTCTTTTCCCATGTGTAGGCGTGATGGTCCTCATCTGAAGGGCTCCAGCTCCTTGACATTCTAGGGGACCCATGTCAAGAGCCTACATGTGTTTAGGCCTTGATTTCTGTTAGTTTGGGTGCCTGGAAAACTTGGGGAAGAACTACATGAAACTCATCTTTGGTCAGATCCCAGTCCATTTGGCTCTGGTGAGGAGTTCTGGCCTAGGGCCATGATTAATGTTCCTAGATCATGGATCCTTTTGAGAATTTGTTTTTAATGTTTATTTGTTTGGCTGCACTGGGTCTTCATTGCTGCACACAGGCTTTCTCTAGTTGCGGCGAGCGGGGGCTACTCTTTGTTGTGGTGCACGGGCTCTAGGTGCGCAGGCTTCAGTAGTTGTGGCGCATGGGCTTAGTTGCTCCGAGGCATGTGGGATCTTAGTTCCCCGACCAGGGCTCGAACCCGTGTCCCCTGCATTGGCAAGCGGATTCTTAACAACTGTGCTACCAGGGAAGTCCCCCTCTTGAGAATTTGATCAAAGCTGTGGACCCTCTCCTCAATAAAATGCACATATACCTAAAATTATATACAACTTCAGTGGGATTCATGGACACCGTGAAGCCTATCCAGACCCCAAATCAAAAACTCTCCAGGGTAACGGTCTATTGGGGACAGTTTCTGATTGCTTTTGAGTCCTTTTATATTTGAAATGCTTCAAGCATATCAGGTAGGTATTATAAAAATAAGGGACCTGGGGCAGCTGATGATGGATAGGGAGAACAAGGTGAAGCAGAAGTCATCCCTGAAAAGCTATTTGCAGCTCTTCATTCTGCTCAAGTGCATAAGTATTTACAAGTCCCGTTCGGGTGGGGGTTGGTGAGAGCAAAAGCAGTCATTTTTCCCACAGCCTTTCCCGTGGAAGGGTGCATGGGGGCCCTTGTCAACTCTGGATCACCTCTGTCTTACAGGAAAAGAAGCAGCGGAGGCCGCTCTGGAGAAGGGGAATGAGAATGCTGAGTGTCACCAGTGGTAATAACACCCCACAGGGTCCCAGGAAGAGCCAGCATGGGTTAGAGTGGAGGAGAGCCCTTTTGTTTCTCTGCCCTGTGGCCAAAGAGGCATTTGCCAGAGGCACCAGGAGAGGGAGCTCTGGCCTTTATTTTCATATGTCCCATCCTTCCCCAAGCTAGGGACCCAGGGGAGTTTGCTTTGGGAAGTGCCTTGGGGATAAGGCAAGGGGGAATAGTTTTTCTTTCTGGTGAAGCTTGGAGAAACGAGTAGCTTTGGTAGTCACCCCTGGCTACAAAACTTGTGGGTTCTTGGCTCCTCAGAGAGGCTGGGACAGTGGCAGTTCCCCTCTCCCACACAAGCTCTTCATTCCCCTAGCTGCAATCCCTGGCTGGTGGTGGACTTTGGCTTCTTCGCTTGGCTCGCGTGAGGAAAAGTAGATGTGAGCTCACCCCCAGGAAGTTCAGCAGTCACTAATATTACAAAACCATCAGCCCTGTCTGTGGTCTGACGTGAGGCAAAGTTCTGCCAACCCATGTGGGTCAGGGGCAACCTGTGTCCTGGGGGCGTGGTTCCAGCGCCTCAGTTTTAGTGAAAATGTTCCTTTTCCACCTCCCTGCTTCCCATAACCCTGCCCTCAGACTGTGAGCTGGGAGAGGCTGTTTCTTTATCTGTTGCTGAAACTTTGTCTCTGCAGCGCCTCTTCTCAGAGGCCAGGTCATTGTTTCTTGGGTGTCACAGGTGCTGTTTCCCTGTGGGCTCTCTTGGGGCTCCTGGGGTCCCAAGGATGGAAATTGACCTCATACTTTCTTAGCTTTTCCTGGGGAACAGCTGTTTGGACTAAACTGGAAATGAGCCTCTGGAAGTATCCGATACAAATACCCCCAGATATTTAGTGAGTACACAAAAAAGCAACTTGGGCCTTTAGACACTCATTTGTCAACTGTGCTTCTAGAAAGGATGCAGAGGGGATGGGGGTAATATCTTCTGCCTTTGTTTCTGAAGGCAGAAGATAGGAAGCTGGCTGCCTTTGTTCTCCTGGGAGGGAGGATGTAGAGGAGAGGGCTGAAATCGGAGGCCTTTTCTTCCTCCTCTGCTTCTGTTGGTTCCCAAGCTAACATTAGAAATTCCTAGAGAATCCCATTCCCAAACAGCTTCCCAGTGATATACCTGTATACTTCCAAGGCTAATGAGACCTTCTTCTTCAATGTCTGCTCAGGAGACAAAAAGCAGTGTACTCAGGTCTCTCATACTTTGATGCTGATTTTTAGATACCTGCTTAAGTGTTTATGATAGCTATGGCTATACTCATTATGAGGGGAAATTTGGACTGAGACCTTGCCTAAATATTAAGTATAAGAGAGCTTTAATGTGGAAGACCCACCTTTTTTGTACCTAGGGTACTTTGGAGAATTGTGAGCCTACCACTGTATCTGCTAAAGAATATGAATTGGGACCACAGGTCTGTGAAAAGAGGAATTAAGTACAGATGGAAATGATATTTTCATCTCTGGATAAGGATGCAGGCGCAGTGCAATTGCCCATGGGTGGGAATCCCAATACTGGCAGGGACGGTACTCAGTCCTTGTCCCTGAGCTTGCTGCTGCTTTCCCCTAGGTATGCAGTGCTTTGTGGTCAGCTGGCTGAGCATGAGGGCATCCAGAGGCGCATCCAGAGTGGCTTTAGCTTCAAGGTGAGGAAAGGCTTCTCCTCCTTCCCTGGTGCTGGTCTAGTCCAGATTCCCTGCTGCATCCTAGCTCCTTGCAAAGGTGTTCCTACAGCCTCTGTGACTTGCCTCTGTTCCCTTAGTAATTCTGCTATCTGATGTTAGCTTATATTTATATTTTCCCCTCAGGAGCATGTGGACAAAGCCATTGCTCTAAAGCCAGAAAACCCCATGGCATACTTTCTCCTTGGCAGGTGGTGCTACCAGGTAAGCTAAATTTCAGGGCTTGACATAAGGGCCCTAACTAACTGTCCTGAGACACTGATCACCTTTACAAGGAAGAGCAGGGTCCTCAGCCTGGTCTGGCTTATGTGTTATTTCCTCTAAGTGGTCACGTTAGTGGTGATTAGACCCAGTCCTATTTGGCCCTGTTTGCTTTCAGTACAGAACATTCAGTGTTCCTAAAGGTACTTAAGTTTTTAGTCACACCTTCATCTCTTGGTGGCAGGTCTCTCACCTAAGCTGGCTAGAAAAAAAAACTGCGACAGCCTTGTGTGAAAGCCCTCTCGGTGCTACTGTGGAGGATGCCCTCCAGAGCTTCCTAAAGGTATTGGGGAAGGAAGGGAAGGGTGGACAGCAGCCAGAAAGGCCAGAGTGACCTTATTTTTCCTAAGGACATTATTGGAAGGGGTTATAAGTAGAGGGCAGCTTTATGTGTGCCTGTTCTATGGGAAAATCAGAACCATCAGAAAAGCTTATAAAAAATATAGATTCACTGAATCAAGCTCCAGGTTGGGGACTGGAACTCTCTAATAAACTTTAGCCTGACTTGGACTTTGGAACACCTTACTGAAATGTGTTCTCCCTTCTCCAGGCTGAAGAACTACAGCCAGGATATTCCAAAGCAGGAAGGATATATATTTCCAAGGTAAACTCACCTGCCTATTTCAACATAGATGAAAGTATGTGTGTTGATATTTCTAGGAACTCCTGAGGGCACACATATTCATCCCCTTCTAGTCTCCTGGTGGCATTTCTCCCAGGTTTTCACTGTTGTCTCTTCTCAGTGCTACAGAGAACTAGGGAAAAACCCTGAAGCTAAACGGTGGATGAAGTTGGCCCTGGAGCTGCCAAATGTCACTAAAGAGGTAATACTTAAGACCTTTACTAACACAGGGATCCTTCACTGAGTCATTATGTGACCCTTTCAGGAAAGAATATCTTCCCTTGAGGTCTTATTCCCTCCTTTTGCATGTGTGCTGTCTCGTATACATCTCCCCTAGGGGAGGAGACAGATTTCGTAGGTTCCAGGCTCTTCTGGGAAAGTAGGAAAAAGACTATGATAACAGCTTAGCAAGGAAGCAAAGGGCCCATTCTCAGGTACCAATGGTTTTGGAAATGTTGGCTTAGATTTTGAGTCCTAGTCTTATTCTCTTGTCTCCCTAGGATTCAGCTTTCCAGAAGGACCTGGAAGAATTGGAAGTAATTTTAGGAGAATAATCACATTTCAATGGCCTTCATGACTTGAGGGGGAAAAAAATCAAGTCTTTTTTCTCTTAGATTCTGCTTAGATCAGGAAACTGAGCAAGACTGGTTAAGGGAGTGTCCTGACTCCTAGGTCTGACTGCTACCTGCCACCATTCCCCAACTTCTTCTTATTGTCTACTGGTTAACTTATTCTAATCCGTTACCTAATCTGAAATTGGGGAAGTACTTGAGGCCCGGGTTTCTGTTACTCTCTCCGTAAAGTGAATTCTTGAAAAACCAAGACTAGTATAACACCTGCCCTAGGGTACAGTGTGGGTAGAGCACTGAAGGCTGTCTTCCAACTGCTGGTGAGGTGGATGAAACTCCAAAGAGCTAGCTCTAGGAACAAAACATAGAACTTCTCTCTTTTTCACTGATTAATATTCATCACCAAAGTATATAGTCCTAAAATCACACCCTAACCTACCCGGATAAAAGGTCGGAGAGTCCATGGGTATCGCCTCTTCTCAACCTATCATGTGGATTGTAACTGTATTCCTGGGCCGAGGGGCTGGACTACTTGACTTCCAGAGTCCTGGCAGCTTTTGGAACGACAGCAGTGCATAAGGCTTATGAGACTGTGAAAATGATGATCTGAGGAGTTGCCTGGAATATATTTTGGTACAAACCTGAAATAAACCAAATTTAACTAGATGTGATTATAATCCCCTTTCTATGTTTGTTATAGCTCCTTATTCTTGCTTGACACTTCCATAACTGTTTTCTACTATGAGACTATTGCAGACAAGTAGAAAAACAGTACCAAATAGTTTAGAATAAGCTCTCTGGTTAATAATACTTCCTAATACTTCCAGAGAAAATTTTAGTTAAATGTAAAACATTAAGAAGAGCTTATTTTTAGCCTAACAAGGCCTAGTCCAACTAAGCAGCTGTTCCCTGACCCTCTCAGGGCCAATAGCACAAAGCCTAATCCCATCTGAAAAGAAAATCCTCCCTACAAGAAAAATTGAGCAGTTTTTAGGTCAAGGTCACTTAAATACTTTATAGGACTAAAAGATGAGATGCTTTTATTTAAGAACCAAGCTTCCATTCCAGAATCTGTTACTGTGGCTTTATTATTTCATCCCAGGTTTGTTCTGTAATGTAGAAACGAAAGAAGGCCTAGGAGGTACTCTGTTCTATAAAGTCAGGGAACAGAACTGTTTTTAAAACAAAGTTGCATTAAATTGTATCTTCCTATCTCCCTACATATAGTAGGATCAACACTGGCAACAGCAGAGATTTGCACTGCCTCTCCTCCTAATACTAGCCGAGAAGCCCTTTGAAATTGGAAGAGTTGGTTAGAACCGATCCTGAGTAGAAGTTTGAAGAGGAAGGAGTATCTCAAACCCCTGAAGTAGAATAATCTGGGCAAGAACCAGCCCTATACAATACAAAACTTAAAGAATAAAAACAAAGGCCACAGGAAAGCCATGGTGTAGCCATCTTGTGAGAGCTTCTATTAGGTTAAAGGAGTATAAAATGAATCATCTGAATGTGGGACTTCCCTTTCACATTTTCAATTTTAAAGCAATAGAAACTGATCACCCTACCCAGAGCCAAAACTATATTATGAAGGCCCTATCCTGAAATATTCAGCTTGTACCAGAATAACTCCTACAAGCGGCACATTCACTACAAATAACTACTTTATTAGCAGTCCCACATTGAATCTACTTGGAGAGCTTCCGAAATGTTTAAGATTCCAGAACTATCCTGAATTGCTCTTAGCATTAAAAGAGTAGATGGTGAAGGGCTGGTAGCCCAGCAGGCCTATTCAATACACCTTATCTAAAAAAACATTCTTATATAAGCTAATTCAGACACACAAACTTTACCTGCTTCTGATTTAAGAGTTTTACTGGCAGAGAAAAAAAAAAACCTGTGAGGAGACCCACTCCCTTTGCCACATAGCTCAGGCATATTTTTCCCCAACATTATTCAGACAGTGAGAGAAGTCAGGTCTCTCCAGTTTTAGTTCTCTTAGAGACATAAGATTGGCCAATAGCCGTTAGTCCTGAGTCAACCCCAAGGCACTATGATGTCAAAGGTACTTCATACCTACACCCCCAAACCAAAGAATTCACAAAGAGATTAATATACTCTAGAAGGAATAAACATTTCAGATCAGCTTGTGACTACTGACCTGTCTCGTGTTTACACCATAAGAAAAGCCGATATAATAGCTGTTTTCCTGGAAGCCTTTTCCTGGCAGTCACAACAGAAGAGGCCTGTGAAGAACCTCAGGGAGCAGTCCTCTCCATTAGGCTGCAGCACTTAAGGTTTATCACAGGAAAAAACCCAACGATTCAGTCCTTGGCATCTCCTACTCCATCCGCATTGATGGCAAACATAGCTTCAGCTTCAGGAAGACAAGGAGAGTCATAGATTTTGCAGATTCTGGTTTCCCCTCTTCCTTTTCTCAGGTACAGTCTGGGACAAAGACACAGACCAAAGCACCAAAGTTATTATAATTAAAAAATTCTATTCCTGGGCTTCCCTGGTGGCGCAGTGGTTGAGAATCTGCCTGCTAACGCAGGGGACACGGGTTCGAGCCCTGGTCTGGGAAGATCCCACATGCCGCGGAGGAACTAGGCCCGTGAGCCACAACTACTGAGCCTGCGCCTCTGGAGCCTGTGCTCCACAACAAGAGAGGCCACAACAGTGAGAGGCCCGTGCACCGCGATGAAGAGTGGCCACCGCTTGCCACAACTAGAGAAAGCCCTTGCACAGAAACGAAGACCCAACACAGCCAAAAATAAAAATAAATAAAAGAAGGCTCAACATTAAAAAAAAAAAAATTATATTCCTGACTACTTATAGTAGATCTAAAAATTTTTTAGACATATATACTTCCTAGAAGGACTTTGGGGATCTTTCTGTATTCCTTAGGGCAGGGGTCCCCAACCCCCGGGCCGTGGACCAGTACTGGTCCGCAGCCTGTTAGGAACTGGGCCGCACAGCAGGAGGTGAGCAGAGGGTGAGTGAGCGAACCTTCATCTGCCGCTCCCCATCGCTTGCATTACCGCCTGAACCATCCATCCTGGCCACCCCCCCACTACCCCCGCCCCGTGGAAAAATCGTCTTCCACAGAACTGGTCCCTGGTGCCAAAAAGGTTGGGGACCACTGCCTTAGGGCACTTGCAATCCAGAGGAATGCATTTCTGCTCACCCCCTGCCCCACAGTGGATTTCCCATATTGAAACCTTTTAAAAAATAATGAGAGACATCAATTGCTCACATTTATTCTTCCACATACGAGAGCTTTTAATTCCTTTATGAACTAAAAGCAAACACCTGTTCTAACCAGAGCATGACAATTAGGTTAAGCAAGGGCTCCCGTGTCTAATTACACAACAGCAGCGGTTAACAAGGTTCAAATGGAAATGTTATCTTCATGTCTATTGCACAGTTAATATGACATTCCATGATGAAGCCATCTCTCCCATCACTTTACCTTGTTGTTGAGGCATGAGCAATGATATTTCCTCCAATAGGTTTTTTAGGATCTGCAGCAAACATGGCTGCTCCATCCACTTGGGCTACCACCTGGTTGGTGATTACCACTGCTACACCAAACTGACAGGGAAAGGATAAATGTCATTTTTTTGTGGTCAGACATTCCAACAGACTTACTGCTTATCCCCCATAAAGCAATGAATGATTGAAGTCTCTATATCTAACTGATATCTTGATGATACCAGGCCCTGGTATCCTGGTCTCCCAGCAAGGCTACTAGAATTCATGGCCCCTGAAAGTAGGCATTCTCTGTCCCTACCCCACAACTTACCTCATCAGCAAGTCGCAGAAGCATCCGCAGAAACCTGGCCAAGTGCATCTGCCTGGCGGAAAGCTCACCTCGACCCGAATAGTCTGTTCTGTAGAGGGCGGTGGCACTGTCTACAATTAGCAGTGCATACCTACAGGGAACACGGATTCTCTGAAGCCTGTTTCTAGCCCATGTCAGATTCTGCTCTTTCCCATTACCCTGAAATTTTATAGTTATATATTATTTATTTATACAGCATCCATTTCTGAATAACCCTATAACAAAGTAAAAAATTCCAACAAGTTCAGGTGGATTATAGCTTCATATTTTAAAAGCGACTTGACCTAAACGACAAAGCAAGAGTGGCAAAATAGGAACTAAAACTTAAATCTCCCCATATCTAATTCAAGCTACTATCAAATTGGCCACATGTACAAGATTCAGGGTAAGGGCTCTGGGAACATACTCGGTATCTTCTATTGCCCACATACCTGGACTCCACCATCATGGCTGACGCTTGATAAAGGAGCTGGGTCTGGTGGTCTGTGTTGAACCCTCGAGCATATGCTACATTATCCAGGACGTCACTGCCAGAGAGGCCATATCTAGAAGAAAGAACATTTTGAGGCTGCACACAGAACTAAGGCAGATGAGAAATTCATCTCTAACAACGAAATTACCTGGATGGGTAGGTAAGAAATGATAGTAAGAAGGCTAAAGAATATAATTCCCTTTCTATTAGGAAGCCCAGGGAAACTATAAAGAGATGACAGCAACTGCTTTAGAGTAGATCTACCTGGCAGGACTTCTGAATAAATCAAATTTATTTTTTGAGGACTCCTGAACTAGAATGAGAAATTTCCAAATATAAGGAAACAATGGTCTCCTGGAAAAACAAAGGGCAGCATGACAGAATTGGGACTGAAACAAAAACAACGAATCAATCAATTAAAAACATACATAAACTGCTGTTGTATAGGAATAAAACCTTCTAAGCTCAAAAACCTTCTAAGGACTCAAAACTGTAAGAGGTTTAAGAGAAGTAAGTATATTTCATCTATTCTCCCCTTTTTTCTTGCTAGTAACTAGTTACAGTTATAGAATATGTGACATGTATCTAGTATGGTTAAATAAGTGATACCTTAATTCATCTTATACCTCAATAATGATTTTTCTTCCCTTTGCATTTAAAAATACTTACTATTTTCTTAGAACAATCTATATTTTCTCACCTTTGTAACTGCTACCTAAGACATGAATACTCAAGGTGGTCCAAGTAAGACAACTTCTCATTAAATGTATGCTAATGGGACCCCATTTCTTCAAAGGGAGTTTGATTTATCCATCTATCAAGACAACTAAATACCTGCACTTTTATAAAAGCTTCCCTGCACCTCTCAAATAGACATGATTCTCCCTCTTCTGCACTTACAGAAAACTTGATTTAGGCTTTTCTATGGCACTTGTGAGGAGCTACCTGCCATTCTTTTACTAGACAACAAATTCCCTGAGGGAAAAGACTAGGCCTTTCCAACTAGCACATTTTTTTTTATACCTAGTACATTCTGAATAAATGTTGCTGAATACAGCTTTTATCTATAACCCAAACCAAAAGAGAATTATATATCATCACTTTAACTCAAGTAATATTTTCATATTAATGTTACCTAAAATCATTATAGTCCAAAAGTATAATACTGACTCCCTTATGTAACAGTTCAAAAGATAATCTGTTTAAACAAAATCAGTGTGCTATAATTCCTTGAGAACCAAAAACTTCTATGCTTAAGATTTTATCAGTCTTTTAAAAGTAGTCTATTCTATGTAGATTCTGATCATTACAAAAGCATACACTGTGTCAAAACTATTTTTCTGAGACTTAGCTTTAGTAAATAGTTTTCCTCTCATTTTTCCTACCCAAAAGAATAGAAAAACAAAAGAATGTTCTAGCACTTGAAATAACACTGCAATAAGCTGAACCACAATATCAGGAGATCCCACTCTATCCAACTGGATTTTCCACATCTTATGATGAATTGATTCATCATATTAGGCACATGCAGTCTTTGCACTTTCCTGGACATTTCACCAGCTATTCTTCACCATTATCAACATGAATGGAAGTTTAGCTCTTGTATTAAGTGGATTGATGATGATGAATTTGTTGAGTCTGGGCATGGAGATAAGAAAATGAAGTGAAGATAGAGTTTTACCTTGGGATCCTGACCAAATGGGAATAAGGAGATAAAATTTTCTTTATTTAAATCATAACTATAAGACAGAAAAAAAGACTGAAGAGGCCTAAGTCCTGTACTGCACAAGTCTTCTAGTCTTGCGTCAAGAAACACTGATGTAATCTACTATCAGGAACTGAGATTACCTTTTGCTGTCAGAATATGGAAGATTTACTAGAAAAACAAAGAGTCATCCTGGCTTTTCTCTCAACAGAGTTCACAAAGACGACTATGGGGATCTCTGTGCTTACATTCCTGATGCAGCACATAGAACTTTCAATTCCCACAACTTGGAAAAAGTTGGTTGGAAATAAGCAACTTCTCTTAGTGTTTCCAGAACTTCCTAAGGATAAGAATACTCTGTTAAAAAAATTAAATTCCGGGCTTCCCTGGTGGCGCAGTGGTTGAGAGTCTGCCTGCTGATGCAGGGGACACGGGTTCGTGCCCCTGTCCGGGAAGATCCCACACGCCACGGAGCGGCTGGGCTTCTGAGCCATGGCCGCTGAGCCTGCGCGTCCGGAGCCTGTGCTCCGCAACGGGAGAGGCCCGCGTACCGCAAAAAAAAAAAAAAAAAAAAAAAAAAAAATCCTAGGTCTAAACCAGACTTAATGAATCACAATGCTCAGGGAAGAGTTGTGATAATTTGCATATTTAACAAACACCTGGCACATGAAAAGATGCTCAATATCACTAATCACAAGGGAAATGCAAATTAAAACCACAATGAGCTATATTACCTCACACCTGCCAGAATGGCTATTTTCAAAAAGAAAACAAATAGGACTTCCCTGGTGGCCCAGTGGTTAAGAGTCTGCCTGCCAATGCAGGGGACACCAGTTCGAGCCCTGGTCCGGGAAAACCCCACATGCCACAGAGCAACTAAGCCCGTGTGCCGCAACTACTGAGCCCACAAGCCACAACTGCTGAAGCCCGCGTACCTAGAACCCGTGCTCGGCAACAAGAGAAGCCACCGCAATGAGAAGCCCGTGCACCGCAGAGAAGAGTAGCCCCCCATGTGCCGCAACTAGAGAAAGCCCGCGTGCAGCAACGAAGACCCAACGCAGCCAAAAACAAAAAAACACCTGAAGTGATTTTTTTTTTTAATTTTTGGCTCGTGGCATGCAGGATCTTAGTTCCCCAACCAGGGATCGAACTCATGCCCCCTACGTGGAAGTCCTAACCACTGGACTGCCAGGGAATTCCTGCTACAGATTTTCTTTCTGGAAATTTCATATAAATGGAATCATATGTGGTCTTTTATGTCTAGCTTCTATCATTTAGCATGTTTTTTGAGGGTCATCCATGCTGTAACAAGTATCAGTACTTCATTCCTTTTAATTGTTGAATAGCGGTCTATTGTATGGATCAACCAGATTTTATTCGTTCATCAGTGGATGGACAATTGGGTTGTTTCCAGGTTTTGGCCACTATAACAATACTATAAACATCCACAAACAAGTCTCTGCGTGGACATGTTTTCATATCTCTTGGGTACATAACCAGAGTGAAATTGCTGGGCTATATGACAAATTTATGTTTAACTGCCACATTGTTCTTTTCCAAAGTGACTGCACAATTTTACATTCTCACCAGCAATGTATTAGGGTTCCAGTTTCTTCACATCCTCCCTGACACTTGTTACTTTTTCATTACAGCCATCCTAGTGGTGGTATCTCACTGTGGTTTTAATTTGCATTTCTTCTTGACTAATAATGTTGAGCATCTCTGCATGTGCTTATTGGCCATTTTACATCTGCTTTGGAGAAATGTCTATACAAGTCCTTTGACCGTTTCTTTTCTTTTTTTTTGTGGTACACGGCCTCTCACTGTTGTGGCCTCTCCCACTGCGGAGCACAGGCTCCGGACGCGCAGGCTCAGCGGCCATGGCTCATGGGCCCAGGCCGCTCCACGGCATGTGGGATCTTCCCAGACCGGGGCACGAACCCGTGTCCCCTGCATCGGCAGGCGGACTCTCAACCACTGCACCACCAGGGAAGCCCTGCCCATTTCTTAATTGGGGTGTCTTACTGCTGGGTTGTGAGAGTTCTTTATATATTCTTGATACTAGAACCTTATCAGATATATGATTTGCAAATATGTTCTCACATTCTTTGGGTTGTCTTTTTATTTTCTTGATAGTGCTCTTTGAAGCACAGAAATTTCAAATTTTGATTAAATGAAAACTGACTCTGTATTATCGTTTTTTTCTTTCATAGACTATGCTTTCTTGTGTTGTATCTAAGAAATCTCTGCCTACTTCAAGGTCACAAAGATTTTGTTTTTTTCCTAAAAGTTTTATAATTTTAGCTAAATATAGGAATATCATTCTTTAAATATATATATATATATATATACAGTAAACATACATAACATAAAATTTACCATTTAATCTTTTTAAAGAGTACAGTCCAATGGCAGGAAGCACATTCCCGTTGTTGTGCAACCATCATTACCATCCATGTCCAGAATTTTTTTACCATCCCAAACTGAAACTCTGTACCCATTAAACAATAATCCCCCATTCTCCTCACTCCTGCCCCAGCAACCACCATTCCACTTTCTGTCTTTATGAATTTGACTGCTCTAAGTACCTCATATAGGAGGAATCATACATTTGTCCTTTTGCAACTGGCTTATTTCACTTAGCATAATGTTTTCAAGGTTCATCCATGTTGTAGCATACTGTAAGCATTTCCTTACATTTTGAGACTAATTTTCCATTGTATGTATAGAGGACATTTAGTTTATCCATTCAACTGTTGATGGATACTTGGGTTGTTTCTACCTTTTGACTACTGTGAACAGGGCTGCCATGAATACTGGTGTGTAACTATCTGAGTCCCTGCTTTCAATTCTTTTGAGTATATACTCAGAAGTGGAATTCCTGAATCATATTGTAATTCTGTTTAATTTTCTGAGCAATCACCAGAATGGTATCCATTTTTAGTTAACTTTCATGTATAGTGTAAGGTAAGGTGGATATCCAACTACATTAGCACCATTTATTGAAAAGACTATTATTTCCTTCACTAAATTGTCTTTCACCTTTGTCAAAAATCAAGTGACTATAAGTGAAACAGTTTATTTCTTTTTTTCTTATAAATTTATTTATTTGGCTGTGTTGGGTCTTCATTGCTGAACAAGGGCTTTCTCTAGTTGCAGCAAGTGGGGGCTACTCTTCATTGTGGTGCGCTGGCTTCTCATTGCGGTGGCTTCTCTTGTTGCGGAGCACAGGCTATAGGTGCGTGGGCTTCAGTAGTTGTGGCACGCAGGCTCAGTAGTTGTGGCTCATGGGCTCTAGAGCGCAGGCTCAGTGGTTGTGGTGCATGGGCTTAGTTGCTCCATGGCACGTATCTTCCCGGACCAGGGATCGAAACTGTGTCCCCTGCATTGGCAGGTGGATTCTCAACCACTGCGCCACCAGGGAAGTCCCAAAACAGTTTATTTCTGAACTCTCAATTCTGTTCCATTGATCCATATGTCTCTCCTTATGGCAGCACCACACTGTCTTGATTACTGTTGTTTATAGTATGTTTTAAAATTGGGAAGACTGAGACCTCCAATTCTGTTCTTTTTTTCCTCCCAAGCATGTTTTGGCCATTCTGGGTCCTTGACATTTACATATTAATTTATAATCACCTTGTCAATTTCAGCAAAAATGTCTTGGTGAATTTCAATAGGCATTGTGTTGAATTTATAGATCAATTTGAGGGGAGGCGTTTTTTTTTTTTTTTGTTTTTTTTGTTTTTTTTTTTCCTGCACCTCGGCTTGCAGGATCTCAGTTCCCCGACCAGGGACTGAACCTGGACCACAGCAGTGAAAGCCCAGAATCCTAACTACTAGGCAACCAGGGAACTCCCTTACCATTTTAATAATATTGCATCTTCCAATCCATGAATGTGGAATGTTTCTCTATGCAGATCTTCCATTTCTCTCAGCAATGTTAGTTTTCAGTGTACTAGTCCTTTTTTTTAAAAAAAAAATATTTATTTTGGCTATACCGGGTCTTAGTTGTGGCATGCAAGATCTAGTTCCCCGACCAGGGATCAAACCCAGGCCCCCTGCACTGGGAGCACGGGGTCTTACCCACTGGACCACCAGGGAAGTCCCTAGTGTACAAGTCTTGAACTTCTGGTTAAGTTTATTACTAAGTATTTTATTCTTTTTGACACTATTGTGAATGGAATTATTTTCTTAATTCTTGAATTGTTCATTTACAGTATACAGAAGTACAATGGATTTTTCATATTGAGATTGCATCCTGCAACAAACTAATTTAGTTCTAGCAGTTTTTTGTGTGTAGTTTCCTAAGGATTCTCTACATACAGTATCATATCATTGGTGAATAAAGATATTTTACATCTTCCATTCCAATCTGGATGCCTTTTATTTCATTTTCTTGCCTGACTGCACTGGCTAGGATCTACAGTACAATGTGGAACATAAGTAGTGAGAGTGGAGATCCTTGCCTTATTTCCAATCTTACAGAGAAAATATTCAGATTTTTACCATTAAAATGATGCTAGCTGTAGGTTTTTTGTAGATGCTCTTTATCAGGGCATCTGATAAATGTTCTATCCATTATTGAAAGTGAGGCATTAGGCCCCAGTGAGCTTGAATTGTCTATTTCACCCTTCAATTATATCAATTTGTGTTTCACATATCTTGGGGCTCTATTAGGTCTCTATATGTTTACATTTGTTATATCTTCCCCATGAACTGACCTTTTAGTTCTAAAACGTTCCTCTTTGCCTCTACTGATTTTTTTTGTCTTAAAGTCTATTTTGTCTGATATTAGTACAACCACTCCAGCCCTCTTATGGTTACTGTCTGCATGCAATATCTTTTTTCCATCCTTTTAGTTTCAACCTATTTGTGTCTTTGAATCTAAGTGGTTCTCTGGAAGGCAGCATATAGTTGGATCTTGTTTTTTATCCAGTCTGACAGCAACTCATAGATTTTTGACTAAAGAAGCATGTTTTTCTCTAAGGAAGGTTATTCTTTTGAAACACACATACGACTTTGGGATACAGAGCAATAAGAGAGAAGAAGAGACACCCTTCAGCCAGACTAGCCCTGGCAATCACTACAGTGACATATGGAGCCATATTTCTCTCATCTGATCCAGTAACCTACCTCTCAGCCACTGCTAGCAGCCGTTCTGGCCTAAAGGTACCCTCGGTGTCAATGTACATGGCCTTTCCTTCACCTCCACCTCGGTCAATGGGAAGCTAGAGAGAAAAAGAACAGTGGAAATGACACTGTACTTCTAATATAACTGACCAACTTCCTCATGATGGGTCTAAAATTCCTCCCACCCCCAATAAAGCAAAAGGAAAAAACACTTTAAAGTGACAATCAGAGGTAGGGAGGAGGCATTCACTTCTGACAGAAATACAGTTAGTAGTAGATATGAGGCTCATTGTGTCCCATAAAACGTGAGGCTAGAGTCTAGCCAGAGTTGGAGTGCTTGGAAATATAGACCAAAGTAGGTGACAAAATTCTTAAAAAAAAACAAAAAAAAACTTCTAATTTTTTTTTTTTAAATTCTATGACTGTATACCAACACACGACCGATCAATTCTCTCAAGACAACAAACATTTGGAAGATCATTTACTTAGCTTTAATAAGTAAGAGACCCTGATCCAATACCCAATTAATTTTAGCATATGCAGACCACACTTACACTTCACTTTATTGAGCAGAGTTCATTCCTTAGGGTTGCTAAAGGAGACTGGAAATACCCCAGGGGCATCCCTAGCACATCTACAATATGAGCAAGAAAGAATAAAAAGATGTTTCCTCCAATCGTACACACAGATGTTAAAAATGAACAAAAGCAGAAAAGGAAGAATACAAAGAGTTTTAAAAAAGGAAAGAAAATGGAGGAATGACATGAAAACTGTCTTATGAGCTCCTCAGGGAAATCTGTTTCAGGCTACCTATCCCACGCCAGACACCCTGAGTTCTACAGATTTTAAGTGAATGTTGCTAAAGTGTATTTTCCACCCTTGAAATCTACTTTGGAGCCTAATACACCTTTAAATTCTGAGGAAAATCCCTCAGGACAGTTTACATTAAGTGCCTGGTAGCACCAAAATTTTCTTTTCCTATTTCTGAGAAAATGTATTTTTTCAAAATTACAAAAGTACTACATGCTTGTATTAAAAATTCAAACAATATAGAAAAAAGTAAAAAATTGAAAGTTCTTCTTTATCACTCCCATCTCCCACAGGAGTCCTCTTCCAGATCACTTTCTACACATTTTCATACAAACACTTTTTATATGTGATTCTGCCACTTGCTATGTGAACCTGAGAATATTAATCCTCAGTTTCTACATTTTCTGTAAAATGTAGATAAAATCTCCCTATGGACTGTTTTGTTGAAGGGGATGCCAGGGAGTTCTTTTCCAGCTAAATAGACCTCCTTGGGAGAAGGGAGGCCATGAGTGGCTGGCATGGCATTGGTAGGCCGACTGACAGCAGAGAAGTGGACATGGTCCCAGGGTATTGCTGGGCCAGTCACAAGGGGATGGACTATATGCTCTGCACCCCACTGCATTTTGTCTCCTCCACCTCACCCTTCCAGTGCCACTTCAGCCATCTTGTGTTACTGGGCTGGGACACCACCAAAGTAGCTATTTTTAATACCTGCTTAGTACCATAATTGAACTCTTCTTCCTATTTTGTAGTGATGCAAGTTGTTTTGAACTTTCACCATTTTATAATGCTACGGTGTAGATTCTTTACACATTTATTCTTGACTATATGTGAAAAGTTCTGTAAGACACATTTTCTGTCAAGGGCATGTGCATTTAAAATTGGTACTTATGTTAAACTGTCTTCTCAGAATTTTAAAATTATTCTAGAACTTTGAACAAGCATGGGCTATTCATTTTTGTAACCTAAGTATGGCTCCCAACTTTACAGAACTTCACTATTAGACAGAGATCTAATATATAGTGGGGTTTCGCTTCATTAAGTTGAGAAAACCTGAAAAAATGTGAGGTGATAATGTTTAGATTTAAATAGTAATCTAACACCCTCCCTATACCTCTGGTTCCAGCTCTTAGGCTGGTGACATGTAATCCTTTCTATTATTAATGAATTAGAATTGTTTTTCTCTGAAAAAAATATCAAAGATCCATAGTTATTCAGCCAACTGTGAATGTTCAGTTATTTTTATAGAGAGGATATATTTATTTTAGAATTTTCCTTCAGTTTATTAACAGGCATTATCTGACAACTTAATAAACATTTCCAATATAGGAGTCTGTCTGTACAACTTAAGAGCATCAGTGTGATAGGCTGAGTTGCCATGGCAACTATATTGTGTAATGTACTTGAAATATTTATTCCACATGAATCCCTGTCACAACAACATGGGGTGGGGGGGCTTCCCTGGTGGTGCAGTGGTTAAGAATCCACCTGCCAATGCAGGGGACACGGGTTCAAGCCCCGGTCCAGGAAGATCCCACATGCCGCGGAGCAACTAAGCCCATGCGCCACAACTACTGAGCCTGCGCTCTAGAGCCCGCGAGCCACAACTACTGAAGCCTGCACCTAGAGCCCGTGCTCCACAACAAGAGAAGCCACCACAGTGAGAAGCCCGCGCACTGCAACGAAGAGTAGCCCCCGCTCAACACAACTAGAGAAAGCCTGCACGCAGCAACGAAGACCTAATGCAGCCAAAAAAAAAATAAATATAACAATTAAAAAAAAATAAGATTAAAAAAAACTCAAAACAACATGGGGAAATCATTTCTATTTAAAAAGGTCACATATCATGTCAAATGACCCATGTCTGGGTGATATTTTAAACACTCCTATTTCCCTTTAGCTAACAATTTTCTAATGGTGCTTTGGGCAATAAGCTATAGCTTCTACAGCTTACTATACCACTCTTCCTCTTCTCATTGCTTCCCCTCTTATCCTAAAAGTTCTCCTATCCCCCTAACTCTTTTTCTACTAGGAGTTATGTATGAGATGGAGCCAACATGGCTTAGGTCTACTTGATACTGGAATCCTAACGTGGCTGTCATATGGTGACATTTTAGTTGCAATGAAAAGATCAGTAGAGCAACTGAGGAGAGAAACACAATTAAGATGACAAGTGAGAAAGGAAAATGATGAGAAAAACAGAAGACCATGAAGTTGGGCCTCTAGCTATTAGATAAACTTTTATTCATGAAGAAGCAAAATATTTTCCTATCTCAAGAAATGGCGGGACTTCCCTAGTGGTCCAGTGGGTAAGACTCCGCACTCCCAATGCAAGGAGCCCAGCTTTGATCCCTGGTCAGGGAACTAGATCCTGCATGCATGCTGCAGCTACGACCTGGTGCAGCCTAAATACATAAATAAATAAATATTGAAAGAAAGAAATGGCATTCACCACTTCAAGACAGAAGTATTGACTGATGGACATATCTGTAACATGAAAAAATGAGGAGACAGATTTTCTTGGGTAACTTCAGAAAATCAGTCTCATAATATTAGCCTCTGCACATATATGTGTTTCACTAAAATGTGAACCCTACCCAAGACACAGGATCCCAACAAAATCCATATTTTTTTTTTATGGCACATACCATCTTTAACTATAGCACTGCATTACAATGATGTAATAAACATTTTTTGTAAAGTGCTATTTGAATACAGAATAAATTATGAAGGATAGTTCATAACTTGTTTTATAAGGGAAAAAAACACAAAAGAGAACAATTTATATTTGATGTTTAAATTTATAAATGAGTTCCAACAATGACTGTTATTTTGTTGAGATGATAAGAATTCACACTGAATGGAAAGATACTAGGAAGCCCCCTCTGTCATAATGATAAAAGGAGGCAGAGGGCTTCCCTGATGGCGCAGTGGTTGGGAGTCTGCCTGCCGATGCAGGGAACACGGGTTCGTGCCCCGGTCCGGGAAGATCCCACATGCCGCGGAGCGGCTGCGCCCGTGAGCCATGGCCGCTGAGCCTGCGCGTCCGGAGCCTGTGCTCCGCAAGGGGAGAGGTCACAACAGTGAGAGGCCCGCATACCACACACACAAAAAAAAAAAACCAAAAAAAAAAAAACCTAAAAGGAGGCAGATTTCCTTTCAGTTATTCTCCAACTCCATCAGTAAGTTTGCCCATGGGAGAAGTGAGTATAATCTATCTAGATTCAAATACAGATAGTCCCCAACTTAACTATGGCTCGACTTACAATCTTTCAACTTTACCATGGTGCAACAGTGATACAAATTCAGTAGAAACCATACTTCAAAATTTAAATTTCCATCTTTTCCCAGGCTAGCAATATGCCGTACGATACTTTCATGATGCTGGGCAGCAGCAGTGTGCCGTGCTCCCAGTCAGCTGCCTGAGCCAAAGGGTAAACAGCTGGTACACTTACAACCATTCTGTTTTTCACTTTCAGTGTAGTATTCAATAAACTACATATAAGATATTCAATACTTTATAAAAAAGTAGGCTTTGTATTAGATGATTTTGCCCAACTGTAGGCTTATGTAAGTGCTCTGAGCATGTTTAAGGTAGGGTGGGCTAAGTTACAATGTTCAGTAGGTTAGGTGTATTAAATGCATTTGTGACCTATGACTTTCAATTTACGATGGGTTTATCAGGATGTTACCTCATCGTATATCAAGGAAGATCTGTAATGCCATTTTGTTCAAAACACCTCAAACCCACCATCTCTAACTTTGAACTCATCTTTCCATACAACTGTCTCTGTCTCCAAAATCCTTTTTAGAGTTTACCAAAGTAATACATTGTTGGGCTGAGGGGTATTTTTTATTGTCATTTGTAGCAATATGGATGGACCTGGAGATTATCATACTAAGTGAAATAAGTCAGAAAGAGAAAGACATACCATATGATATCACTTACATGTGGAACCTAAAATATGACACAAATGAACCTATCTATGAAACAGAAATAGACTCAAAGACATAGAGAACCAACTTCTGGTTGCTGGAGGTGGGGGGCGATGGAGGGGTGCGGGGGGGGGAGATGGATTGGGAGTTTAGGATTAGCAGATGCAAACTATTATATATAGAATGGATAAACAACAAGGTCCTATTGTATAGCACAGGGAACTACATTCAGTACCCTGTGATAGGGACTTCCCTGGTGGCCCAGTGGTAAAGAATCCACCTTCCAATGAAGGGGACATGGGTTCGATCCCTGGTCAGGGAACTAAGATCCCACATGCCATGGGGCAACTAAGCCCGCCTGCCACAACTACTGAGCTGGCGTGCCTCAATGAGAGAGCCCATGTGCCACAAACTACAGAACCCATGTGCGCCCTGGAGCCCGCGCGCCGAAACGAAAGATCCTGCATGCCTCAATGAAGAGATCCCGTGTGCCGCAACTAAGACCCGACAAAGCCAAAAAGAAAAATAGAAAAAGAAAATAAAAATTAATAATAAATAAATAAATATTTAAAAAAAGAATATCCTGTGATAAACCATAATGGAAAAGAATATGAAAAAGAATGTATATATTAGTATAACTGAATCACTTTGCTATACAGCAGAAATTAACAAAACATTGTAAATCAAATATACTTCATAAAATCAATTTTTAAAAAAAGGTAGGTGGGTTTTGTAGTTTTGATGTGAAGAACAGGTTAGGTCATTTGGCTAAGAGTGAGGGTTGAAGAGAAGCATGAAGGTTTGAGAAGAAAGGACAAAGTATGAGATAACTGTCCTACTGAGTGGGAAAAAGTCTGCCTGAATTCAACCTTTTTCAGAGGAGAAATTCAGTAGGTCTGCCAAGCAGTATCAAATGTTAACTTAAAGTCTGTCATCTTGAATTTAAAGTGATGCCAATCACCTTTATGTTAGGATTTTTCTCCAGTATGATCAGCTACTTGGGAACAGGCACTGAAAAGACAGATAGGGTTTATCTAGGAATGGCATCTCTTCAGATGGGGGATGTAAATCTGAGGGTATCTGTAAAGGAATGACTTTAATGAAGAATCATTTAATGATGAATCATACAATATAAACTAGTGAAGAGGGCAGGTGAAGCCAGGGGAGGCCTGGTGGTTGGTAAGAAAGTATGTGAAATTAATAATCTGAAAGTTTCTACGCTGTGGAAGTTTTGCAGTAGCAGTCTATCTTCTAACTAGATATAGTATTCTTTTTTTTTTCTTTTTTGGCCGAGCCACGTGGCATGCAGGATCTTAGTTCCCCAACCAGGAATCGAACCTTGCAGTGGAAGCACAGAGTCTTAACCACTGGATGGCCCGGGAAGTTCCCCTAGCTATAGCATTCCTGAAAACAGTGAAAGTGCATTTTTTGCCCATGCTAACAGATGCTTGCTAATAACAGGAATCAACACATTCTTGCTGATCTGATTAGTTAGAGCCCCAACAGCTCACCTGGCATGTTACAGCCAACGTATGACAGATCTGGGTCTTCCCAGTTCGGAATTCTCCAAACATCTCTGTGATGGATCCAGTCTCAATTCCTCCTAATAGAAGAGCAATAAGAAACACCTCTTAGCACAATACAAATATTTAGAAACAATAATCATAGAAATGTCCTAGGGGGACTTCCCTGGTGGTGCAATGGTCAAGAATCCACCTGCCAGTGCAGGGGACATGGGTTTGATCCCTGGTCTGGGAAGATCCCACACACTGCAGAGCAACTAAGCCCGTGCACCACAACTACTAAACCTGCACTCTAGAGCCCACAAGCCACAACTACTGAGCCTGCGTGCCACAACTACTGAAGCCCGTGTGCCTAGAGCGGATACTCTGCAACGAGAAGCCACCACAATGAGAAGCCCACGTACTGCAATGAAGAGTAGCCCCCACTCACCGCAACTAGAGAAAGCCCACACGCAGCAATGAAGACCCAATGTGGCCAAAAATAAATAAACTTATATTTATAAAAAAAAGAAATGTCCTAGAAGCTCATCAGAAAGATGTTTACATAATTTAGAACCCCAATTTTCAACAAGCAGTAATTTTAAAAATACTTTTTATTTTGGAATAATTCTAGATTCATAGAAAATTTCAAAGAAATGTACAGAGAGGGCCTGTGAATTCTTCACCCAGCCTCCCTCATTGTTAACGTTTTACATAACTATAATACAGTATCAATATCAGAAAACTGACATGGATACAATCCACAGAGCTTATTCAGATTTCTCCAGGTATATATGCACTCATTTGTGTGTGTGTAGTTCTATGCAATTTTATCACATCTGTAGCTTCATTTCACTATCACCACAAATCAATATACAGAACTATGCCATCACAAGTCAATAAGCAGTCATTTCAAAAAATAAATTATAAATAATATCTAATGTTTACCAAATGTCTCTTGTGTATCTGGCATTGTGCTATGTATTTATATATATATATATCAATTCATTTAATTCCAATAACTTATAAGGTAGGAAGTCTTTTTTTTTAAAATAAATTTATTTATTTATGGCTGTATTGGGTCTTCGTTGCTACGCGCAGGCTTTCTCTAGTTGTGGTGAGCGGGAGCTACTCTTCGTTGTGGCGCACAGGCTTCTCATTGCAGTGGCTTCTCTTGTTGTGGAGCACGGGATCTAGGCGTGTGGGCTCAGTAGTTGTGGCTCGTGGGCTCTAGAGCCCAGGCTCAGTAGTTGTGGCCCATGGGCTTAGTTGCTCCGCGGCATGTGGGATCTTCCTGGACCAGGGTTTGAACCCATGTCCACTGCATTGGCAGGCGGATTCTTAACCACTGCGCCACCAGGGAAGTCCCGGTAGGAAGTCTTTTTGTCCTCATTATGAACATAAGAAAACCGAGGCGTAGACCACAATAAGTAGTCTGCACCATGTAATACAGCCAGTAAATGCTGAGGGGGGAACAGGAGAGAAAGCAAATGCTCAAATTTGAGTGTGATTCCTGAACCCATGCTATTTTGTGCCCTAAAAAAAAAGGAAACTTGAATGATCGAATATTTGGGGAAGCAACAAGGACCAAATCTAACTCTGCAAAAATTAAAACAGCAGTCCTTTCAAAAGTTCAAAACCTTTACAGCTTTCCATAAAGTCCTAAGATTAGTGTGCACTACAATGTATTGATCCTACAAAGTAGTATTCAAGCGTGGAGTGTTTTAACCAGTCATCAGATTTTCTACCTTGTGGTAGATAAAAGGTTATAATTATTCTTTAGGCAGAGGGAGCTTACTCTCAGAATGCAGTATTAAATGGAGATTAAATTATTTAATTGGCAGATAATTTTAGTAATTTTTAAGTCAAGTACCACCCTCCAGCAGTCTTCCTTCTTCAATGTGAATACTTCTCTTTATTTCTTAATTCTATCTAACACATAAACCCGACCCAAATATTTTATTTAGTTATATTCTATAACCTGGATGCTTTGCTAACCGCAGTTCACAGCACAGGATAAGGGATTACTATACCTTGAAGTAGTTTGTCAAGCTCTTTGGAGCCGGTAGTAATCTGTATGATCTCAGACCGCCTTTGGTGGAACTCAGTTGCAGTGGTGAAACCCATTGGAACTAATTTAGCTGCCTCAGTCTGGGGAAAAATAAGAAATGCCAAATCGATGAAATACGCTTAGTAAAAACCAGGCATACAGTGGGAAGAGATAACATCTAACAAAATTTCCAGAATGATCTCTCTTTAAAAAGTTATCAGGCTGGGGCTTCCCTGGTGGCGCAGTGGTTGAGAGTCCACCTGCCGATGCAGGGGATGCGGGTTCGTGCCCTGGTCTGGGAAGATCCCACATGCCGCGGAGAGGCTGGGCCCGTGAGCCATGGCTGCTGAGCCTGCGCGTCAGGAGCCTGTGCTCCGCAACGGGAGAAGCCACAACAGCAAGAGGCCTGCCTACCGCAAAAAAAAAAAAAAAAAAGTTATCAGGCTTCTCTGGTGGTGCAGTGGTTAAGGATCCGCCTGCCAATGCAGGGGACACGGGTTCAAGTGCTGATCTGGGAAGATCCCACATGCTGTGGAGCAACTAAGCCTGTGCGCCACAACTACTGAGCCTGCGCTCTAGAGCCCGCGAGCCACAACTACTGAGCCTACGAGCCACAACTGCTGAAGCCCGGGCGACTAGAGCCCATGCTCCACAACAAGAGAAGCCACTGCAATGAGAAGCCCACACACTGCAATGAAGAGTAGCCCCCGCTTGTCGCAACTAGAGGAGGGCTGTGCACAGCATGAAGACCCAATGCAGCCAAAAATAAATAAATAAATTTATAAAAAATAATAAATAAATGCATTCACAAATACATGGAAATTAAACATTACATTCCTAAATAACCAATGAATCAAAGAAATCACAAGGGAATTTAGTAAATTCATTGAGATGAATGAAAATGAAAACAAACCATACCAAAACGTATGGGATGCAGCAAAAGCAGTGCTTAAAGGGAGATTTATAGCTGTAAATGCCTATATTAGAGAGCTCTTAAATCAATAACGTAACCTTCCCACCTTAAGTTACTGAAGAAAGAGCAAACTAAACATAAAGCAAGAAGGAAGAAGATAAAATTTGAGTAGAAACTAGTAAAATAGAGAATAGAAATACAATAGAGAAAAATCATCAAAACCTGAAGTTGGTTCCTTGAAAAAATAAGCAAAATTGATTTAAAAAGACTCAAATCACTAAAATCAGAAATGAAAGAGGGGACATTACTACCAACATTACAAAAATAAATATATGCCAACAGATAACTTATAAGAAATACAGAAATCCCTAGAAAGACACAAACTATCAGAACTCACTGAAGTAGAAAAAGAATCCAAGTCCAGGCCCCAAATGATTAGCTGAGCTTGAATCTAAATTCAGTAAAATAAATTGTTTGAGTGGAAGGATGGAAGGAAGGAAGGAAGGGAGGGAGGGAGGGAGGGAGGGAGGGAGGGAGGGAGGGAGGGAGGAGAAAATCTGGATAGATCTATAGCAAGTTGAGATTAAACTTGTAATTTAAAAACTTTCCACAAAGGGAGAAAACCAATAAATAGCTGAATCGTGGGTTTGCATTATTCTCTAAACTTCTCTATATGCTTAATACTTCACTTGAAAACTCCTTACAATGTTTATATTATAGTTATTGCAGAACTAAATGGTGTGCTAGAAATACAATTCTTTCACTAAGCTTCCAATGTTAACAACCGATGTCTCTCAAAGGTTTCTGTCAAATTCAAATGAATTCTTTTTTATATGCCGCTAGTTTCAAAATCATGCTCAATTTTACCTTGATTTTATATCTGAGGAATGTCTTTCTCTAGTATTCTCTGACTTTATCATTTCTCAAATTTTCCAACCTCTCAATCTTACTATGTATTCTGCTAATCCTTTTCCCCCCCGAAGGTATCCTTTTCTTCTGCAAATGGGGCTATCTGCTCTCCAGGCTATCTACTGTCCTGGGCTTTCCTTCACTGACTATTTGAGTTGGAGTCTCTCCAACCTAGATCCTATGTTTCCTGCCCTCATTTTAGTAAAGTATATCCTCAAGTAACTTCCTAAGAAAGAATAGGATGAGAGAAAAATGTTCTGAATTCTTGTATTTCTGAAAATGTTGTATCCTGCTCTAACACTGGGTGAATAATATTGCTACAAATAGAATTCTAGGTTTAAAATTATTTACCCTCAGAATTTTGAAGGCACTGCTCTACTAGCTTCTACCATCCAGATTTCTAATAAGAAATGTGCTGTCTTTTTGATTTTTGTTCCTTTAGAGGTCATTTTTCTCTGAAATCTTTCAGAATCTTCTCCTTATAATTGGTATACTGAAAATTTCACACTGAGGAGTCTAGGTGTGCGTCTTTGACACTCTGTGGGGCCTTAGACTTCTGCTTCCCTTTAGCTCTGGGAAATCTTGTATTATTTCTTTGAGAATTTTCTTTCCTTCTTTTTTCCTATAACTTTTACTAATCTTCAGGATGAATGAAAATTAGAAAATAAAAATACTAAAGAGAGGGGATAAGAACTATAAACCAATATTTAACTCTAGTTAATATATGCTAAAATATTTAGGGGGAAGTGTACTGACATCTACAACTGTCTTCAAAAAGCATAAAAAAAATCCCAGATGGACTGATGGCTGGATAGAGAGATAAATAAGTATATTAAAATGTTAATAGCAGTGTCTAGGTGGTGGATAAATATGTGTTCATTGTAACATTCTTTCAACTTCCCAGTAAGTTCAAAAATTTTAATCAAAAATGTGAAGGAAAAAAACCAAACTCATAGGAGATGTTTTCCCTTCTTGTCATTTTAAGCTCGACATTTTCTAGTCTATGAGCTCTTAAAGGAACAGATTATAACCAAAGTGAAATTTGAAGTAAAAACCATGCCAACTGCCTAATCTGGCAGAACTTGACTTCTATTATTTTGTTTATATAAGCTTGCTTTCATCTGTCTTAAATCTGTAGGAGTTTTCAATGTCTGACAAGGAGTTTTTTATGTCTGACAAGGCATAAGCAAAGGTCAGGATTTGTTCAGTCACAAAAACAGATGCCCAGAAATCAACAACATATAGACTTTAGGGACACCTACTGGCTTAATATCACAATCTTTCAAAGAGGCATTAGGTATTCAGAATTCTTACTTATTCAATTAAATCACCACTTCAACAATTTATTTGAGCAATCCAATAAATGACAACTTCATACTTCATGGATGGCAACATCTTTAAGGGTTTAAATTAAGAATTACTTATAATTTTTGAGCCCACTGAATTAATACTATAAAATAACAGTGCTTAAAAATTCAAAGCTCGGGGCTTCCCTGGTGGTGCAGTGGTTGAGAGTCCACCTGCCGATGCAGGAGACACGGGTTCGTGCCCCGGTCCGGGAAGATCCCACACGCCGCAGAGCGGCTGGGCCCGTGAGCCATGGCCGCTGAGCCTGCGCGTCCGGAGCCTGTGCTCCGCAGCGGGAGAGGCCAAAGCAGTGAGAGGCCCGCGTACCGCAAAAAAAAAAAAAAAAAAAAAGAAAAAATCAAAGCTCTTAGTATAATACACAATAAAACAGAATTTACTGGGTTGTATATATATTATTATATGATATTAAATAAATCTCAGATATTGTCCATCTGACTAGGTTATGTGGCAGAACTACATGTACTGAAGCTGTAGGATGCATTTTTTGAAGATTCTTTAGCGTTTGAAGATTATTTTTCATAGAAAATTTCTGTATAACAATAGTCAACACAAACTATAAATATATAATTTTATAAATTAAATACTTGCTTTGCACTACAGAAAACTCCAAGAGTAAAGATAAACTCTGTAACATACAAGCGTACTTCATTTTATTGTGCTTCACAGATACTGCGTTTTACAAACTGAAGGTTTGTGGCAACCCTGAGTTGAGCAAGTCTATATGCACCATTTTTCCAAAAGCATTTGCTCTCTTCATGTCTCTGTGTCACATTTTGGTAATTCTCACAGTATTTCAAACTTTTTCATTATTATTACATTTGTAATGGTGATCTGTGGTCAGTGGTCTTTGATGTTACTATAATTGTTTTGGGCTGCCAAAAACCACGCCTATATAAGACTGAACTTAATTGATAAATGTTTTGTGTGTTCTGACTGCTCCACCACTGGCAATTCCCCCATCTTCCCTCTCCTCAGGCCTCCCTATTCCTTGAGACACAACAATATTGAAATTAGGCCAATTAATAACCCTACAGTGGCCTCTAAGTGAAGTTAGAGGAGGAAAGGAGTGAAGTTGCACATCTCTCACTTTAAATAAAAAACTAGAAATGATTAAGCTTGGTGAGGAAGGCATGTCGAAAGCTGAAATAGGCTGAAAGCGAGGCATCTTGTGCTAAACTGTTAGCCAAGTTGTGAATGCAAAGGAAGTTCTTGCAGGAAATTAAAAGTGCTACTCCAGTGAACACATGAATGGTAAGAAAGAGAAACAGCGTTACTGCTGACATGGAAAAAATTTTAGTAGTTTGGGTAGATGATCAAAGCAGACACAACATTCCCTTTAGCCAAAGCCTAATCCAGAGCAAGACCCTACTCTCTTCAACTCAGTGAAGGCTGAGGGAGGTGAGGAAGCCGCAGAAGAGAAGTGTGAAGCTAGCAGAGGTTGGTTCATAAGGTTTAAGGAAAGAAGCCATCTCCATAACATTCAAGAGCAAGGTGAAGCAGCAAGTGCTGATGTAGAAGCTGCAGCAAGTTATCCACAAGATCTAGCTAAGATAATGAATGAATCTGGCTACCCTAAACAACAGACTTTCAATGTAGACGAAATGGTCTTATATTGGAAGAAGCCACTGAGGACTTTCATAGCTACAGAAGAGAAGTCAATGCCTGGCTTCAAAGTTTCAATGGACCAGTTGACTCTCATTTTAGGGGCTAATGCCACTGGTGACTTTAAGTTGAAGCCAATGTTCATTTACCATTCTGAAAATCCTAGGGCCCTTAAGAATTATGCTAAATCTATTCTGCTTGTGCTCTATAAATGCAATGACAAAGTCTGGATGATGGCACATCGGTTTACAACATGGTTTACTGAATATCTTAAACCCACTTTGAGACCTACTGCTTAGAAAAAAGATTCCTTTCAAATTTTATTGCTCATTGACAATGTACCAGGTCACCCAAGAGCTCTGATGGAGATGTACAATGAGATTTAATTTTGTTTTCATGCCTGCTAACACAACATCCATTCTGCACCCTGTGGATCAAGGAGTAATTTCACCTTTCAAGTCTTACTATTTAAGAAATACACCTTGTAAGGCTATAGTAGCCATAGATAGTGACTCCTCTGATGGATCTGGGCAGTCAGCTGAAAACCTTTTGAAAAGGATTCACTATTCTAGATGCCATTATGAACATTCGTTAAAAAAAAAAGTATATATATAAACAACAACATTCGTGGTTCATGGGAAAAGATCAAAATATCATTAAACAGAAGTCTCGAAGAAGTTGATTCTTACCCTCATGGTGACTCTAACAGGTTCAAGACTTCAACAGAGGAAGTAAATACAGATGTGGTGGGAAAAACAAGTGAGACAGGCTGGGACCTGGGACCCTTTGCTGCAGTGCTGCAATGCTTGCACCTGGACACACCTCTCCTTGAGCAACAAAATACAAAGAAACTGTATGGGACAAAAAATAACTGTCTGCATGCGCAATTAGGGCAAATTCTGGACAAAACATACAAAGAGACCAAAAAACCCAACTGTCACTTTTGAAGAGCCTGGAGCAAAAGGAGGGTACTGCCATACGCCCTACACGAAACACGGACTAAGGGATGGGCAAACCACCTAAGCCACCCCTCCAGCCCGATGCCTGGACACATCCCTACCCTCACCCCACGTAAAGAACAAGCTCACCCCCACTCAGGGAGCGAGCAAGCAAAGGAGCCTGTTGTTTGTTCTCGCTCCCCCCTGCTGCAGCAGGGGCCCCAATAAAGCCTTGCCTGAATTTCTTGTCTGGCCTCTGATCAATTTCCATTGATTAAGAAGGCCAAGAACCCTGGTCGGTAACAAAAGAATGAGAAGTAGAGCTTGAAGGTGTGGCTGAAATGCTGCAGTGTCATGATAAAACTTTCATGGATGAGGAGTTTCTTCTTATGGATAAGCAAAGAGAGGTTTCTTAAGATAGAATCTACTCCTGGTAAAGATGCTGTGAAGACCCTGGTGAAATGACAACAAAAGATTTAGAACATGACATAAACTTGGTTGATAAAGCAGTGCCAGGGTCTGAGAGGACTGATTACCAATTTTGGAAAAATTTCTACGTGGGTAAAATGCTATCAAATAGCACTGCATATTACAGAGAAATCATTCATGAAAGGAAGAGTCAATCTACGTGGCAAACTTCACTGTTGTCTTATTTTAAGAAATTGCTGCAGCCCCCCCAGCCTTCAGCAACCACCACCCGGATCAGTCAGCAGCCACTGACATGGAGGCAAGACCCTCACAAGCAAAAAGACTACAAATCACTGAAGGCTCAGATGATGGTTAGCATTTTCTAGTAATGAAGTATTTTTAAATTAAGGTATGTACATTGTTTTTGTAGACATACTACTATTGTATACTTAATAGACTACAGAACAGTATAAACACAACTTATATGCACTGGGAAACAACAAAATTCGTGGCGCTTTACTGCAATATTTGCTTTATTATGGTGGTCTGGAACCTAACCTGCTATTATCTCCAAGGTATAGCCTGTAAATACCAAAGGATAAGTGCATAAAATAAAATGTAATCACAGGGTATGAATGCTAAAGGAATATATGAAGCAAGAAAAATGAATAGTAGCTGTAAGACTTTGGAGGGAAATGAGAAAGGATCACAGTATATCAGGATGAAAATAATTGGATTCTAGTCTTAGTTCTGTGATTAACTGCATGGCTTTGGATAAATAATTGAATCACTGTGCCTAAGTTTCCTTATCTGTAAGACAGAGATAATACTGGTCCTGTCTTTCCCAGTGTCATTATGAAGGCTAAGTGAGAATACTGTATATATGAAAGGGATGGGATTTCAAAGTTAAAGTGCTATAAGAGAACTCTACTCAATATTCTATAATAACCTATATGGAAAAAGAATATGAAAAAGAGTGGATATATGTATATGAATCACTTAGCTGTACACCTGAAACACAACACTGTAAATCAACTATATGCCAATATAAAATAAAAATTCAATTAAAAAAAAGTTTTAAAAAGTTAAAGTGCTATATAATATAAAGGGTTATTAAGTTACTACCTCATTTAGGTTAAGCCAGTGAAATCACTTTTATGTCATTTATTTAGGTTAAAAAAAACAAGCGTATGATTCAGAATCACATTTTTCCTTATTATTAAAGAATCTTGCTTATGACTAGTTGACTAACAGATTATACACCCTAAGAGCCTAATTAACATGACTTTAATATTCAAGCAATAAAAACAGCTTTTCTATTTAAATTAATACATGTTTATCATAGAAACTGTAGAAACTTCAGAAAATTGAGGCAAAAATAAAAACTGCTCACATTCTCACCATCCAGAAACAATGTTAATATTTTAGTGTATCTATCCCCAGTGTATGTGCTATACATATATAAAAACACACATTTTTAAAAACAAAAACATATATGCACACAAACATGTTTTGTTAACCTGCTTTCTTATATCAGTAATATTTTCCTATGTCAACGGATATTCTTTGAAACTATTTTTTGTGGCTGCATACTAATGAGTGTATTTCTAAGGCATGAAATCATAATATCCAGAATGATAAGGTACATACCACTCACTGCTGGTGGGAGTGCAAACTGGTAGTCAACTTAGCAATATTTATGTCATAACCTGTGATACTGCAATTCCCTAAAAAAATCCCAATTTATGCAAGGAGGCACATACAAAGATAATCATCTGGTAATGCAGTCACTTCTGGAAAGGGGAAGAGGGTGACACAGGAGGGGTGGAAGGAGGAAGACCGTAGCCTTTCACTGTACACCCTTTTGTACCACTACTGCCTCCCTCGGTCACACAAACAGTACTTACCAGAATTTTATCAGCTTTGGCTTCACTAATCCCCTTAATATTTATTAGCTCCTTCTTTGGTGCATAGGCAACAGCCTCCACAGTATGGAATCCAGCTTCTTCCAATTTCTTCACATCATTGGCATGTATGCCACATTGCTGCAAGTGAAGAAAACTGTGGATAAATTTAAGCTTCGATTCCCTCATCTGTCTAATGTGGTTATTTGTCCCACCTACTTCACAGAGCTCTTTTTAACTGTGATATTATATGCAAAAGCTTTGAAAAGTATGACCTAAAATTTGAGGCATTTAATAACAAATTATCAACCTATTCATTATCAAAACCAGTGGGTTTTTTTTTGAATTTTATTTATTTTTTATACAGCAGGTTCTTATTAGTTATCTATTTTATACATATTAGTGTATATATGCCAATCCCAATCTCCCAATTCATCCCACCACCACCACCACTTTCCCCCCTTGGTGTCCATGTTTGTTCTCTACACCTGTATGACAGTCTCTAGGATCCATCCATGTCTCTACAAATGACCCAATTTCATTCCTTTTTATGGCTGAGTAATATTCCGTTGTATATATGTACCACATCTTTTTAAATAAAAAAAAAATTCTTTTATCTTTGGCTGCATTGGGTCTTCATTGCTGTGCATGGGCTTTTCTCTGGTTGCGGCAAGCAGGGGCTACTCTTCGTTGTGGTGCGCAGGCTCCTCATTGCAGTGGCTCCTCTTGTTGTGAAGCACGGGCTCTAGCCACGCAGGCTTCAGTAGTTGTGGCACACGGGCTCAGTAGTTGTGGCTTGTGGACTCTAGAGGGCAGGCTCAGTTGTGGTGCATGGGCTCAGTTGCTCCGTGGCATGTGGGATCTTCCCGGACCAGGGCTCGAATCCGTGTCCCCTGCATTGGCAGGCGGATTCCTAACCACTGTACCGCCAGGGAAGCCCCCACATCTTCTTTATCCATTCATCTGTCGATGGGCATTTAGGGTGCTTCCATGACCTGGCTATTGTAAATAGTGCTGCAATGAACTTTGGGGTGCATGTGTCTTTTTGAATTATGGTTTTCTCTGGGTATATGCCCAGTAGTGGGATTGCTGGGTCATATGGTAATTCTATTCTTACTTTTTTAAGGAACCTCCATACTGTTCTCCATAGTGGCTGTATCAATTTACATTCCCACCAACAGTGCAAGAGGGTTCCCTTTTCTCCACACCCTCTCCAGCATTTGTTGTTTGTAGATTTTCTGATGATGCCTATCCTCACCAGTGTGAGGTGATACCTCATTGTAGTTTTGATTTGCATTTTTCTAATAATTAGTGATGTTGAGCAGCTTTTCATGTGCTTCTTGGCCATCTGTATGTCTTCTTTGGAGAAATGTCTATTTAGGTCTTCTGCCCATTTTTGGATTGGGCTGTTTTTTTTTTAAATATTGAGCTGCATGAGCTGTTTATATATTTTAAAGATTAATCCTTTGTCCGTTGATTCGTTTGCAAATATTTTCTCCCATTTTGAGGGCTGTCTTTTCATCTTGTTTGTAGCTTCTTTTGCTTTGCAAAAGCTTTTAAGTTTCATTAGGTCCCATTTGTTATTTTTATTTCCATTACTCTAGGAGGTGGATCAAAAAAGATCTTGCTGTGATTTATGTCAGAGTGTTCTTCCTATGTTTTCCTCTAAGAGTTTTTTATAGTGTCCCGTCTTATATTTAGGTCTCTAATCCATTTTGAGTTTATTTTCGTGTATGGTGTTAGGGAGTGTTCTTATTTCATTCTTTTACATGTAGCTGTCCAGTTTTCCCAGCACCACTTATTGAAAAGACTGTCTTTCCTCCACTGTATATCCTTGCCTCGTTTGTCATAGATTAGTTGACCATAGGTGCAGGGGTTTATCTCTGAGCTTTCTATCCTGTTCCATTGATCTATATTTCTGTTTTTGTGCCAGTACCATATTGTCTTGATTACTGTAGCTTTGTAGTATAGTCTGAAGTCAGGGAGCCTGATTCCTCCAGCTCTGTTTTTTTCCCTCAAGACTGCTTTGGCTATTCGGGGTCTTTTGTGTCTCCATACAAATTTTAAGATTTTTTTGTTCTAGTTCTGTAAAAACTGCCATTGGTAGTTTGATAGGGATTGCATTGAATCTGTAGATTACTTTGGGTAGTATAGTCATTTTCACAATATTGATTCTTCCAATCCAAGAACATGGTATGTCTCTCAATCTGTTTGTGTCATCTTTGATTTCTTTCATCAGTGTCTTATAGTTTTCTGAGTAGAGGTCTTTTACCTCCTTAGGTAGGTTTATTCCTAGGTATTTTATTCTTTATGTTGCAATGGTGAATGGGATTGTTTCCTTAATTTCTCTTTCTAATCTTTCATTGTTAGTGTATAGGAATGCAAGAGATTTCTGTGCATAAATTTTGTATCCTGCAACTTTACCAAATTCATTGATTAGCTCTAGTAGTTTTCTGGTGGCATCTTTAGGATTCTCTATGTAGAGTATGATGTCACCTGCAAACAGTGACAGTTTTACTTCTTCTTTTCCAATTTGTATTCCTTTTATTTCTTTTTCTCCTCTGACTGCCATGGCTAGGACTTCCAAAACTATGTTGAATAATAGTGGCAAGAGTGGACATCCTTGTCTTGTTCCTGATCTTAGAGGAAATGCTTTCAGTTTTTCACCACTGAGAATGATGTCTGCTGTGGGTTTGTCGTATATGGCCTTTATTATGTTGAGGTAGGTTCCCTCTATGCCCACTTTCTGGAGAGCAAAACCAGTAGTTTTAAACTAGCACTATGTATATTAAAATACACTCTTGTCATGAATTGGATTAAACCTGTAACTCTAAACCTTTTATGACTAGGATTCTAAATGAACTTTGAGACCCTGGGCCCTAAAAGCCCACTTTAAACATTTCCCAATGTTTTCCACATCAAGCACACATAAAAAAATATGTTTTACACTAAGCTGGGATAAACAGCTAAGACTGCCCCAGAGCTAAGGGAAGCATGTCTTAGCATAACCTTTTTGTAGCACAATGACTGGAAAGCTCTGTTTTAACAAGTGATAGTAAAGACGGAGAAAACTACTTTTGGTCAGGGATTTATATACCACTTCTCAAAAACAAACCACCCAAAGGCACTTCTTTCTCCCTATATACAAAGTCAGCTTTGATTTTTATTAGCCACCAAAACCATGACTTCTAGGACAGCATGAATTATTAGGGGGATGTGTATGTATCTGGGGGTCAGGGAAGGTTTGGGAGAGGGGAGAGAATAGTACCTGCCCATAGAAACCTGTCTGTTATTAATATTTAAGCAAAAAGCAACACATATGTGTGGGTATAAGGATGCTCACTGAAACCAAAAGTTATGACTCTGAATTTTCCAATGTTTATCACAGACCCGTTTAAGTAACTTCCAGAGAGTGGAAGCTTAGGGGGCAACGGGAGGAATATGCATAAGGAGACAGAAGAATGAAGGCTTTCTCAGCTTTTTATCCTGCTTCTTTCAGCCCAAGTCAAGTGCACTCACTCTGGGGCCTCTGTACAATGCACAGAAATAGTGCAAGGCCCCAGCTCTGGTGCTTGATGTTCTTGTGCAGAGTCTTGAACTCTCACAACGTAACCCCAAGCCCTTCTCTCTGCCTATGACAGCTGTCTTCCTAGTAACTTCAGCACAGATCGAGGTCAGTGGAGAGACATTGTTCCTCTCCCCTTCCTGCATAGCTGGCCCAGGCCACTGTAATTCCCTGGACAGTAATTTCATACTTAGTACAAATAGCAGAGACTCTACCATGGGATCATAGGGCTTCTTAGTTTCTGACATACAGCTCTAAGAAAGAAAAATGATAATGTAGTAGAAGAATTCTTGACCAAAAAAGAGATCTGGCCAGATGTGTTTAGCAACTGTCTTAAGCCTTTCCACAGAATCCCTGACAACCCTCCTGAAAACTCTAATTTGGATTTTGACCTTAGGTAGTAAACCAATGGTTTATGTAAAGGTTGTGATTTCTCCCAATAGGTAGAACAAGCTTGTCCAGCATTATAATTCTAAAATTAGCAACCAAGCACATACCTCTAATCGAGAAATAGGTTGTGGGCCAAAGCTCTCTTCTTCCACTGAAGTATCTGCGTTTGCTTCAAGCTGCATCTGCATAGCCATTACTTAGTGTTCAATACTGAAAAGTACAGATGGCCATCAGGAAGAACACTAGAGAAAGTACAGAGCTGCAAACATAGTTTTACAATAAATCTCTTTAAGAATTACTTGCTAGGCTTTTGGCTTAATCACTGACATACCCATGGCAGGAAAAAGAAAAAAAATCTCTCACCAGCCTTCCCTTTCACCTAGATAGCTGTATCAGAAAGACTTTAGGAGGAGCCAGCACTATCTTGCTTCTATAAAGTAGAACAGCTTGGACTCCCCTGGTGGTGCAGTGGTTAAGAATCCGCCTGCCAATGCAGAGGACACGGGTTCCATCCCTGGTCCGGGAACATCCCACATGCCGTGGAACAACTAAGTCTGTCACCACAACTACTGTAGCCTTGGGTGCCCTAGAGCCCGCGCGCCGCAACTACTGAAGGCCACACACCTAGAGCCCGTGCTCCGCAACAAGAGAAGCCTGTGCTCCGCACAAGAGAAGCCCACGTGCAGCAACGAAGACCTAACGCAGCCAAAAAATAAAATTAAAAAAAAAAAAAGAGACGAACAGCTTAACTAGATCAACTATATCCCTCTGTTCCCCTGCTTTATATTCCTTAAGGATAGGGGACAAGTCTCATTTATTTGTATACACCTCATGATACATGATAAATCTTAGGTACATCTTAGGTGTTTGGTAAATATTTGGCAAGTGAATGCAGACTTTCCAGAACTCTACTTTAAAAAAAAAAAAAATCGATGAAAGGTTAAACTGTTTCAGTCCCATTGTTCCCCTCCAGAAAGCAGGGTTTTGGGGTGGTGGGACAGGAGTGAAACAAAGGTACAGAATAATTGCCATAAGCCTCCATTCCTGATAGAGACACAATGGACTGAGATGAGAGAAGTATCCCCACCTTAGGCAAGGACGGCTTGCAGTCACACAGTTTGCTTCTAATAGAAGTGTATGAAATTTAAAGATCACCATTTTTTTGGGGGGGGGGGTGTGCTGTGCGGCATGTGGGATCTTAGTTCCCCAATGAGGGATCGAACCCGCACTCCCTGCATTAAAATCGCGGAGTCTTAACCACTGGACCACCAGGGAAGTCCCATAAAGATCACCATTTTAATCAATTCCAGACTTCACTGAATGCACAAATGAATAAATAACATGGAATTACCTTGCTCAGTTTGAAATCTTCCATATAAATATAAGGCCTATACCAAAGTCAGATTATTTTGATAGAGTTAAGACTGCTCAGGTTGAAAAGAATGAAGAACAAAAAGATTTCTATTATGAGGTATTAGTAAAAGCAAACAAGTTTTGATGGCCACAAGAATAAATGTACTTAAATCTGGACAATTTAACAAGCAAGATAAATTTAAGTCAAAAGACAACAGATGGGCTTCCCCAGTGGCACAGTGGTTGAGAGTCTGCCTGCCGATGCAGGGGACATGGGTTCGTGCCCCGGTCCGGGCAGATCTCACATGCCGCGGAGATGGGCCCGTGAGCCATGGCCGCTGAGCCTGCGCGTCTGGAGCCTGTGCTCCGCAATGGAGAGGCCACAACAGTGAGAGGCCCGCGTACTGCAAAAAAAAAAAAAAAAAAAAAAAAAGAGAACAGATAAGGGCTTCCCGGGTGGCACAGTGGTTAAGAATCCACCTGCCAATGCAGTGAACATGGGTTCGAGTCCTAGTCTGGGAAGATCCCACATGCCACAGAGCAACGAAGCACGTGTGCCACAACTACTGAGCCTGCATGCCACAACTACTGAAGCCTGCACACCTAGAGCCGGTGCTCCGCAACGAGAAGCCACCACAGTGAGAAGCCCACGCACTACAATGAAGAGTAGCCCCCGCTCACCACAACTAGAGAAAGGCTGTGTGCGGCAACAAAGACCCAATGCAGCCAAAAATAAATAAATAAAATTAACAGGAAAAAAAAAAAGAAATCTCCATTCTTAGAGACTTGACAGAAGATAACCATGTTCTTGATTGGTTCAGGTGTAGCTCTTAGATGGCATGTTTAGCATAATGTGAGTTTATGATAATTCCAAATATCAGAATCACCTGAATGCATCTTAAATTTAAGTGTCTTCCTTCATAATTTATGAAAAAGATGGCTTGAACTGTATTCATATAGCAATAACCAAAAAGCAAAAGACTGAAAAACTAGACTGTATTTAAATTTAGAACTTCTATTCATCAAAAGACACCACTGTGAGAATGAAGTCAAATGATAGTGAGGGGAGAAAATATTTACCACATATATAACTGGTAACCAGAATATACAAAGAATTCCTTCAAATCAGCAAGACAGAGAGACAACCCAATAGAAAAATCGGCAAGAGATCTGAACAAGCACTGCACAACAGAAGATACCCAAATGGCTAATAAACATATCAACAAATGCTCAACTTCATTAATGATCAGGAAAATTAAAATTAAAACCACAAGGTAGGGCTTCCCTGGTGGCGCAGTGGTTCAGAGTCTGCCTGCCAGTACAGGGGACACGGGTTCGAGCCCTGGTCTGGGAAGATCCCGCATGCCTCGGAGCAACTAGGCCCGTGAGCCACAACTACTAAGCCTGCGCATCTGGAGCTTGTGCTCCGCAACAGGAGAGGCCGCGATAGTGAGAGGCCCGCCCACCGCGATGAAGAGTGCCCGCCCCACCCCGCTTGCTGCAACTAGAGAAAGCCCTCGTGCAGAAACGCAGACCCAACACAGCCAAAAATAAATAAATAATAATAATAAAAAAACCCCAACAAGGTAATAGCTAAAATTTAAAAGACTGACAATACTAAGTATTAGCAAACGTGTGGAACAACTAAACACTCGTTCACTGCTGGTTTGAGTGTAAATTGGACAACTTTAGAAAACTGGTATTAAATATGGAAGGTGAAGATAGGCAAATGCTATGACCCAGGAATTTCACTACTCTGTATTATTAACCCACTGAAAAGCATACACGTGTGCACCAAAATGTATACAGGAATATTCTTTCTCAGCAGCCTTTCTCATACAAGTTAAAACTAGAAACAATCCCGATATCCGCCACAGGTATAATGAATAAGGAATACAACATAGGAACAAGAACTGCTAAATGCAAAGACATTTACAAACCTGCAGACAAAATGGTGAGCAAAGGCAGACACAAATATATAGTCTTCCTTTATACAAAATTCAACAACGGGCAAAATTAGACAATGGTGTTAGTAGTCAACACTGTGGTTACCTCTGGGGAAAAGGGAGAGTATTAGAAAAGGGGGCACAAGGGAGGCTTCTTGGGTGCTGACAGCATTCTATTTCTTGACCTGAGTGGTGATTACACAGATATATTCATTTTGTAATGATTCATGGAGCTGTAAACACTTTCGATCTGTGCATTTTTCTATTTGTATATTACACTTCACTTCAGAAGTTTAAGAAAAAACAACAAATCTCACTAGAGATCATTCCCTAGACATCACTTGAACGGTCTTCCGCATTAAAAAACGCAAATACCTTACTGGCAACTGGAGGTGGGTACTCTGTAAGCCAAACTTTGTGTAACGGAAAGGGCACTCACCAGAAATCCGGCTCTGGCTTAAGAGCTGTGACTTTTAAGTCACTATACCTCTCTGGATCTTGGGCTTCCTCGCCCACGCCCATAAAGTGGATGTTGCAAGTGAAGGCCAGTAAGGTTCCTCCCAGCTCTAGAATGCGCTTCTATTTTCGCCACAATGAGCTCCGAGGGTCGGACTAGCCCGGGCACAACCCTGCTCCGCCCCGCCCCGCCATATCCGAGTTTTTTACTTGGCATGGAGGGGCCCCTAAGCCCGCTAAGGGAGCTGGGGCCCAAGTCTGGGTCCGGGTACGGGTTCGGGTCCGGCTTACGCGGTGGGAAGGGGCCAGGCCTGCGCCTCACACTCACCTCAGCCTGCAGCGTAACTCGCCCGGGCGGGCTGCGCGCTCCGACTACAGTCCGCCGGACCCGCGCGCGCCCGACCCCGGACGGACTGCAGACCCCCTCACCTGCACCCCACTTCTCTACGCCCTTGCTCCGGCCTTCTGCACGAAACCCAGGCGACTTTCAACTCCTAACTACGCTCCTGGGGCGCGTCTCAGCTCTCTTCAGACCGCGGTCTCAGGCGGCAGCACCCACTCCGTCTGCCGCCTTCGGAAATCCCGCCAAATCCTATTGGGCAGGGTCACGCCTGCGTCAACGTAACGTCTCCTCGCCCTTCTCGGGTCCGCCTCCCCGCCACTTCGGCTACTCGTGAGGCCGAGATAGGCCGAAAGAACTTGACTTCGCAGGATGTTTTGGGTTCCCCTCTTGTTTTTCTCCCTTACGACTAATTCAAAATTTGGAAGTTGCGTCCTTCTTCCCTTTACCAGATCGGGGACTACAACTCCCAAGAGGTAGTGGGCCGGTCCGAGACTACATCTCCCAATATGCACCGCGGGAGGGCGACGCAGCTTTAGCTCCTCACCACCTGTAGATAATAGCTAGGCTTTTCGGAACTCTTGATCTGTTTCTTAAGCATCTAAACTGGGGTATTTGGCCCTTCAGGTTGCTTTGAACTCCAACTCAGTCAAATTCTGGAGCCAGGGGCTTTCTAGGCCCTTGTAGGTGGTGGAGCTGAGGACGCTCGAGTAGATGGATGAGGCTGGAACATAGAGCTAATAATGGAGGCGAGGAAGAAAGGACTGAAATATTGGTAAAGCTGTGGTACTTTATTGGAGATTTGCAGGACTCCAGAGGAAGGAGACATTGATTTTGAGAATGTAAATCTTATCGTGGTTAAAAGTTGATTACGGTTTTAAAGGTTGGGTAGGGTTTCCTGGGCGAAGAAGAGGAGATGAAAACATTATAAGCGGATAGAGCAGCATGGGTATGGAAATTAACAGTGTGGTCAAGGAATACTGTTGTCTGATGAGGCAGGAGAAGTGTAGTAACAGGTGCTGAGACTGTTAAATTACGTTTATTTCAGGCTATGAAGAGGCTTAAGACCATTATAGAGCTTTGGCCTTTATTCTTTAGGTAATGGGGAAATCACTGAAAGTTTTTAACCTGATGAGTCATGTGCTTAGACCTGTTTTTTGTTCCCCACCACTTTATATTTGTGGAGTGTTTTAAAATTCATAAAGATTTTGTTTAATCCTCACACTGTTACCTTGTGGCATTGAAGGATAGATTTCAGGAGAGTGAGAGTAAAGACTACAAAAACTGTTAGGAAGCTCTTGCAATATTTCAGGCAAGAGAGGAAGGCCTGAGCTAGAGCAGTGACAGAGAGAACAGATTCAGGAAGCATTCTGGCGGTAGAATCAACCTTAGTGGTTATAGATGATACCTGGGGATAATAGTGAACTGCCTTCCATACCAGAAATATGCACCTTCACCTCCTATTCTTCACATACTTTCCTCCTGAGAGCACCTGCAAACCCACAGCCCCTCTTGGCTGAGTGAAGATACATGACTTCGACCTTTCATGAAAATGGAATTCCTTTGGCTGTGTGGATGTCAAACCAGAGAAACCCCATCTGCAGAAAGATTAAGAAGTTTAGAGACTAAGAAAGTGGGAGAGAGTCATACAGAAAAAAACAGTTTTGAATTCTGACTGCTTTCCAGATCTTTCCAATTTCTCAGGGGCCCAGCAGCACTTAATGCTCTTGAGGTCCGTGAGATACCCCTATGTTCCAGTGATCTCCCATTTTTTTCTGCTTAAACAAATATGTCTTTTCATCCAAGGCAACCCACTACGAAGTCGGAAATGAGACAAAATAGATTTCTTGATAACAGTTAAATTAGCAATCCATGAGAATATTTATAAATATGTAATTGAAAAGTTTTGAATATATCCTAAGTTACAATGTAAGTGACCTATCTGAAAGCTCAAGGAGGCAACTTCTAATAAGACCAAAACTTAATCAGCAGAAATTTGATAATTCGTCTCAAGGAAAAGTGATCTCATCAGTGTAGTCACCCTGGAGTACAGAAAGGGAAATCCAGAAAGGGAAACCCCATGTCACATCCAAGTGATCTATTTGAGTAGTGCAAGGACGATTCAATATTAGGAAGTCAGTTATAATTGGCTATATTAATAGGTCAAGGAGAAAAACCAAATGGTTAATTTCATCATATTGGAAAAGCATCTGTCAGGGAGAAAGAAATTTTCCTCTACCCTCCTAAGTTCTTCTGGCTGATCTAAGAATTAAATTGACGTAAGACAAGAAAATCAAACAAAATTTTAATAACATGTATAGCTGGGAGTGACCCAGGAAACCTGAGTTACTCCTCAAAACAGCAGAAACCCTCACCTTAAATACTGTCTTTAGTAAGGACAAAAGAGGATGTTGAGGGTAGTGGTTTAGGACTTCAAAAGAGAGGAAGGCAATTCACAAGCAGATGGAAAAGCAAACGTTTGGCAAATAAATGTTTGTTTGGCCATGCAGAGACAATGGAACACAGAGTGGACTTGTTTTAGGCAATTAGGGGGAAGGTCAAAGTTATTTCCTGACCTTGATTGGGCCTTGATTGTTTTCAACTCGAAACAACCCACAAACCAAAGAGACATTCTGGTGTGCCAAGTTTTGCTCCCCTACATATCCAATAAAATTCAACATAAATTCCTGATTAAGGGGAAAAAACGGTAAAAAAGGAATTAGATATTTGCTTAACACGATCAGTAATATATAGATACAGATATCCCAGACAAGCTGCCATCATCTCTTTGCTAATGAAATGTTAGAAACACTTTCATTAAAATCAAGAACAAAATTATCTATTGCCACTATTATTTACTATTGTGCAAAAAGTGCTACTAAGTGCAATAACAAAAGAATGAAATAATAAAAGATAAAAAACAAATAATAAAAGATGCATATCTTGGAAAAGATTTACAGATATGATTATATGCCTGGATAGTTTAAGGGACAATAAGAGAGTACATTAGTGTAGCTAATTACGAAATATAAAAAGATCAGAGCTTTATTAAGTGCTAACAATAACTAGATAATGTAATGGAAAAAAAGATCCCATTCAAAGTAGCAACAAAACCCATAAATGTCTAGGAATAAACTTTAAGAAATGTTCAGGACCTGCATGGAGAGATCTCTAGAACTATGTTCACAGAAGAGCTCAATGTTATAAAGTTGAAAATTCTCCCAAATCAGTGAATTCCTAATAGAAATCCCAATGGGATTTGTGGCAATCACTGTGGGTTGCCTACCCAACAGACACTGCCCTTCTTTATGGCTAAGAGAAACTAGTATGTGGAAGGATGCTCTCTAGTAAGATTTTTGGATGACTTTGTCTTCCTCTGCATTCATGTATGGTTTGAACTTTTTGTACAAATTTGTTTTGACTTTACGATGATAGTTTTAAATTGTAACAAAAATATAAAATATCTTGGAATAAACTTAATGAGAAAAGTGTACATCAAAGGAAACTTTAAGATATTAAAGAAAGGCCTTCCTTGGTGGCGCAGTGGTTAAGAATCTGCCTGCTAATGCAGGGGACACAGGTTCAAGCCCTGGCCAGGGAAGATCCCACATGCCGCGGAGAAACTAAGCCCGTGCGCCACAACTACTGAGCCTGTACTCTAGAGCTCGTGTGCCACAACTACTGAGCCCACGTGCCACAACTACTGAAGCCTGCGCACCTAGAGCCTGTGCTCCGCAACAAGAGAAGCTGCTGCAACGAGAAGGCTGCACACCGCAACGAAGAGTAGCCCCTGCTCGCCTCAACCAGAGAAAGCCTGTGCACAGCAACAAAGACCCAACGCAGCCAAAAATAAAAAAATTAAAAAAAGATATTAAAGAAGGACACAAAACAGAAAAGCATACTACCTACTTGTAATAGAAGACTCAACATCTTTCTTTTTTAATTAATTAATTAATTAATTATTTGGCTGCACTGGGTCTTCGTTGCTGTGCGCGGGCTTTCTCTAGTTGTGGCCAGTGGGGGCTACTCTTGGTTGCGGTGCATGGGCTTCTCATTGCGGTGGCTTCTCGTTGCGGAGCACAGGCTCTAGGCACACAGGCTTCAGTAGTTGTGGCACACAGGCTCAGTAGTTGTGGCTCGTGGACTCTAGAGCGCAGGCTCAGTAGTTGTGGCACACAGGCTTAGTTGTTCCACTGCATGTGGGATCATCCAGGAGCAGGGCTTGAACCTGTGTCCCCTGCATTGGCAGGGGGATTCTTAACCACTGAACACCAGGGAAGTCCAAGACTCAACATCTTAAAGACAGCAGTCCTCCATTAGTTGATCTTTAATTTTAATACAACATGATCTCAGTAAAAATACCAACAAGGTTTTTATTTTGGAACTGAACAAGCTAGTTCTCACATTTATATGGTAAAATAAAAAGCAAGAAGAGCCATGAAAATCCTGAAATAAAAGGGCCTGAACTGACCAGCTATTAAAACAAATTATAAAACTACAATAATTAAAATGTACTTGTGCTAAAAAGATAGGTCAATGGCACAGACTAGTTATCCCAGTGTCATAGTTTCCTATCACTGCTAGTAACAAATTACCACAAATTTAGTGGCTTAAAACAAGAAAGATGTATTATCTTACAATTCTGGAAGTCAGAAATCCTAAATTCTGAGTTTTACTGGGCTAAAATCAAGGTGTTGGCAGAATTGTGTTCCTTCTGGAGGTCCTAGGAGAGAGTCTATTTCCTTGCTTTTTCCAGGTTTTAGAGGCACCTGCATTCTTTGCCTTGAGGCCCCTTCCTCCATCTTCAAAGCCAACAATCACTTTGACCTTGGCTTCCCTCATCACATCTCCTTCTCTGACTCTGACATCCTGACTCCCTCTTATAAGGATCCTGTGATTACACTGGTCCACCCAGCTAATCCAGGATACTCTCCCCATGTCAAGATCCTTCAAAACATCTGCAAAGTCCCTACTGCCATGTAAGGTAACATTCACAGGTTTCAGGAATTAGGATGTGGACATCTTGGGACTTCCCTGGCGGTCCAGTTGTTACGATTCCATGCTCCCAATGCAGTGGGCCCGGGTTCAATCCCTGGACAGGGAACTAGATCCCGCATGCCACAACTAAAAGATCCCACATGCCACAACGAAGACCCGGTGCAGCCAAATAAATAAAATTTTTTTTTAAAAAAGGATGTGGACATCTTTGGGGGGCTATTGTTCTGCCTACCACAATCAGTTATAGATACAAATATACAGAGAAATTTAGTATATGATAAAAGAGGAATTTTGAATCAGAGGGAAAAATATAGAGGGTTTATTAAATGGTGTTGGGATAACCACATAGCCATCTGAAAAAATTAATTTTGATCCTTATCTCATACTTTATGTTAGGATAAATTTCTAAATGGATCAAAGATATAAAGTGTCAAACTGTAAAAGTTCTAAGAGAAACCATGGGCCTTACAAAAGCTATAAAGGAAAATATTGAAACATTTGACTATTGTTGATGGAAAATTAATCAATATTCAGTCTAAGAAAGAAACAGAAATTTTTATTTGAGCTAAGCTGAAGATTATAACCCAGGAGACAGTCTTTCAGAAGCTCTGAGGACTGTTCCAAAGAAGTAAAGGGGGAGGCCAGTATGTATGTGATTTTAACAAAGGGGTATGTGCAAACAAGCACACATTTTGGTAGAAGGTTACCGCTATTTGAAAGGAATGGATATCTTAGTTAATGGTGTTAGTGCTTTTCTAAGTATGGGAAGATGCAAGAAACTGGGTTCATAAAATTTTCTTCAGAAAATATGTATCTGAGGGCCAGTTCTGCCAGTTTTCCCAGAGCAGGAAATGCCTCGTCCTGCTCTTCGCCCTGAATTCCTTTCTCGGGTGTACTGTAGGTCAGTGACTGCACTGCTAACGACTGGAATCTTATAGAACTGGATGGTGGCCAACATTCTTTTTTTTTTTTTTTAATATTTATTTATTTTTTGGCTGCATCGGTTCTTAGTTGTGGCACACAAGATCTTTCATTGTGGAGTGTGGGCTCTTCATTGTGGTGCACAGGCTTCTCTCTAGTTGTGGCCCATGGGCTCCAGAGAGTGTGCGGGCTCTGTAGTTGCAGCACTTGGGCTCTCTAGTTGTGGTGCGCAGGCTTAGTTGCCCTGCAGCATGTGGGATCTTAGTTCCCCGACCAGGGCTCCAACCAGCATATCCTGCATTGCAAGACAGATTCTTAACCATTGGACCACCAAGGAAGTCCCTGGCCACCATTCTTTATCTTACAAAACCCTCCCTTTGTGTCTTAATTTTGACCAAGGATGGGAGGCATTTCATGACCAATTCGTCCCACAGCGCTAGGAACTCATTCTCAGGTCAGGCGAGGATTTCATCGATAGGCCACTCATTGTGCTATTACTGGACTCAGCCCTATTAACAGTAGCCCAAATCCTCTGGACCGCCTGTATTACTAGTCTGTTATGGTCCAGGAAATGGCTTCTTCCCATATCTAGAGTTAACACTATTACAATCATTGCTCTTATAGACCTATATATTTGGTCAGTCGTTTCAAGTTCCCTAATTGTTATTATTTTACTGAAGGCTTAGTCACACATTTGGTAGTGCAAAAAACAATAATCTTGTAAAATAGGCAGAATACAAGTAATATAGCTAGTAACATTAATAAAGTAAGTAAATATTTAAGCTAAGAATTTCCATTAGTATCTCCCAGTATCTTCCCAGGTCATCTGACCCAGTCTGTTCTGGACCAATCTCTATTCATTAAGTTCACCAAAGACATCTACACATACAGTGTGGGTAGTGGTTCATCATGATCCCTTACAGGATTGAGAAAGGAATGATTTCTTCTAAGGATTATATGGCTGGTTCCAGAAAAAGAAAAATTGATCTTTATGGTTAAGCAGGTATTTCTGCTGTTGGGGAGGTCTGGTTAATACATAATACAGATGCACAATGCACACTGGAGGGGAAGGAGGAGGCCCGAAAGGGCAGAGAAAAATTTTATGTTTAAATTTTTGTCTTGCCTTAAAATATGAATTTTATTTCATCATTATATATCTTTAAATTTCTAAATGGCAAAACCCATCATAAATAAGGTCATATAAACCAACAAACAGGGGGGAAATTTGGCAATCTATATCACAAAGAGTTCTTTTATATTTGAAGGCATTCTACAAGTCAATGAGAAAGATAACTCAGAAAAGTGGGCAAAGATTATCAACAGTACCCACAAAAGGACATAAAAATTTCTCTAAAGCATATATAAAGAAGCTCAACCTCATACATAATGAGAGAAATATAAATTAAAACCATACTGAGATACCACCAAAAAGTTTGGAATGTACTGTATTAGCAAGTTTGTGGCACTCATTGCTAGTAGGATTGATTTGACTATTTTAAAGGGCAATTTGGTGACATCTATTAAGGTTACAAATGCAACTAGACTTTGACCCAACAGCTCCATTTCTAGGAAAATATCCTGCAGATAAACTTACACATACGCAAAGTTTCAGCATAGTTTGCAGTAGCAAAAGGTGATAAACAACCTACAGGTTTATCAAGAGAGATATCGTACATCCATCCAGTGGATTATGATTTAATAAAAAGGAAAAATATGGGTTGGAAGCTCTTTATGTATTGATCTGAACCTATCAAGATATGTCGTTAAGTAAAAAGGCAAAGTGAAGGACAGTGTGTATTGCTGTGCTATTTGTGTAGAAAGAAGGAGAGAAGAAATATATATTTACTCACTCATTCCTACTTGCATACATGTTTGCTTTTGTATTCAAGATAGCTTTGAAATGATGGACAAGAATCTGGTAACATTAGTTGTCTCCAAGAAGGGAAACTGGGTGTCTGGGGGCAGACTAAAAGAGACATGTTTACTTTCCTTTCAGTACTTTTTGAATTTTGGGCCATATGAATGTATTACCCACTCAAAAACTAAAAATAATACAGATTTAAGTCTGATTTTTAAAAATGAACACAATACAATTTTTCATTTTGGAAAAATTTTAAAGGATGGGGTACATCACCAGCAAGAATTTGGTATAGTCTAGGGAGGAAAGAAACAAAATTTGGCATCAGAAACAGTTGCAGGAAGATATACTTCCTTATGGAACAAAAGCGATTGATCAGCCTTCCCTAAAGCCTGGATGAAACCTCTCTCAGGACTATACTACCTCTAGTTACTTGGCCACCAAGCAAACCTCTTTTCATTTGCAATTTTTCATTTTGAAAAAATTAAAGCCTGGGAAGGGACTTTCCTGGTGGTCCAGTGTTTAAGACTCCGAGCTCCCAATGCAGGGGGCATGGGTTCAATCCCTGGCTGGAGAACTAGGATCCTGCATGCAGCACAGTGTGGCCAAAAAATAAAAATAAAAATAAATGAATAACACAGTGGCTATGTAAATCAACCATACTTCAAAAAAGAAATAAAAATAAAAATAAATTAAAGCCTGGGAATTCCCTGGCGGTCCAGTGGTTAAGACTGCTGCATTTCCACTGCAGGGGCAGGCTTGGATCCCTGGTTGGGGAATTAAGATCTCGCATGCCGCTTGGCGGCCAAAAAAAAGCCTACAGAAATGTTGAAAGAACGGTGCATTTAAACACCTATGCACATGTTGCTGTATTTGTTTTCTCTGTTTCCTCTCACATGCATATATACACATACCCACATATACATATATTTTTAAAATTTTTGGCCACACCGCACGGCATGCGGGATCTATTTCGAAGACCAGGGATGGAACCTGCGCCCCCTACAGTGGAAGCGGGGAGTATTAACCGCTTGACTGCCAGGGAAGTCCCGCCCACATATATACTTTAAAAAAGCCATTTGAAAGTAAGTTGCAGACATGTATTTCCTAATAAGAACATTCTCCTACATAATACTATCATCACAGTCAAGAAATTTAACATTTATAAAAGAATATTATCTAATATATAGTTAGTAATCAAATTTCCAAGTGTCCCCAAAATATCCTTTATGAATTTTTTTTTTTTAAATACAGAATTCAATCAGGGATCAGGCATTGCCTTTCCAAAGGCTCTTTAGTCTCCTGTGTTCTAGGAGAATTCCCCTGCCTTTTTGTTTTGTTTTGATTTCATGACATTAAAAAATTAATAAACTAATAAATTATTAATTATTGATATTATAAATTATTAATATTAATTAAAAATAAATAAATTAGAAAACTCAGTTAAGTAGAGTCAGGAGACCAGAAGGGGGAGCTCTCAAACCTTGCATTGATAGCAGAGCCCATCAAAAAGCAGAAGACTCCTCTTCTTTCCTGGCAAGGACTCAGCCAACAAAAAGCCATGAACTCCTTGTTTACTGCAGCCCTCCCAGCTTCCTTTTCCTCTCTATAAATGTGTTCTCCTTCCCTTATAGTGTGGGGACTTCCATGTGGCCCACCATGGTTGCAAATCTTGAACTGCAATTCTCTGCTGATCCAGAATAAACCCACTTTTGCTGGAAAAATATCTGGCAGTGTGTTTTAGGTCAACAACATTGACACTTTTAAAGAGTTAAAGCCAGTTGTCCAGAGAATCCGGATTTGGTTATTTACTTCCTCACGATTAGATTCAGGTTAAGTATTTTTTAAAAATCAGAATACTATATAGGTGATGTGTATCAAGCAATCTCATTTGTTGCTTACTAATTCAATTTCCTAGTACTCTGACAAAATGGAAAGAGTCCTTGGGCAGCAGACATGCGTTGTAAATAAAAAACACCTTTCTACAAGTATATTTCCCCAAGATTTAGCTGAATACAGTTTTGCTATGATTCCTTAAGATTCAATCAGATGTGAATTTCAATCAATGTCACAGCCAGTAAACTCATAGGCATCCAGTTTTCCCATGAAAACAGCCCAGCTGAACCTTGGTTAACACACCTATGAATTTAAAATGTATGTATCCGTTTATATGAGGTACTATTGTTACCAAACCAAACTAGGGTCCACTTGCCTGCTGTGCAGCAAAGTCAATTTACTGACACTGGGGTGTGGTGAAGGAAGGAACAGTGTTTATCGCAAGGCACCAAGGAAGGACAATGGGTAACTCATGCTCAAAAGACCCAAACAGGGAAGTGTTTTTTTGTTTTTTTGGCATGTGGGATCTTAGTTCCCCAACTAGGGATCGAACTCACACCCCCTGGACTGGAGGGCAGAGTCTTAACCACTGGACCACCAGGTAAGTCCCTCAGGAAAGTGTTTCTAAAGGCAACACTTGGGGTAAGGGTTGCAGCATGCATGATCAGGTCATAGACTTTCTTCTGACTGGTTGGTGGTAAGGTAACAAGGTGGTGTTTCAGAAATCTCAATCATCAACCTGGTTCTAATCAGTCTGGGGTCTACACACTTGTGGTCAGCACATAGTCACCATTTTCCGCCTGGGCAGGGGGCCTTAGTTTCTGCATAACAACTCAAATATATTCAACATATTGTTATCCCTTGAGGAGGAACTAGGACTCTGTTTTATCACTGAACTATTGTTTCTTGACTGCTTTTCCTGTGCTTCTGCATTCCCCTAATTAGTAACTGCTTGAGTCTGCTGTTTGGGATTCAGAGAAGGCCTAGTCTTTTTCTACATATAAGAAATGGGGGGCTCAAGGGGCTTTTGTACATAGGAGGGCCTCACAGGGTCCTGCTCAGGACCCATATATATTTGGATTTTTTTTCACACACACACACTGTATTTTATTTTTACAAGAGATAAATAGACTGACACCAAGCATTGTAAATGGATGACCACAACAAAAGCAACAATGATTGCAATTACCAAACATGAAACACACTCATACTATGTCATAACCTGCTCAGTTTTAATCCCCCCATTTCTTTGATACTCCTCAATCCTGAGGGTAACAGGGGCACGACAAAAAAGGGAATAGTTTTGGATAGAGAGGTTAATCATAAACTTGGCAGTGGAACTCAGTTTTAGGGGGACTCAGTTTCAATCTCCACTCCTGTTTTAACTTTCCCCAAATCTTTGAGGGAATGGGGCAATAACCACTCTGGATACTTCCTACTAAAATGGGGTGTAGTCCTGCCTCAGCTGGGGAATGGACACCAAGATGGAAATATTCCCAAGTTCCAGGTCTTGGAACCTAGTCTTGTATGATGAAGATATTAGTTCCTTGGTCCGCCATTTTAGTGTAATAGTCCCAGTTAGAAGTAGGAGGAGGAGTGACGACCTGAACTTTAATAAACCTTGAAAAGTAGATCTCATTCTCTGAGGAATTCAGGAGAATAAGCCTGAAAACCAGTCTGTACCTGTTACTTCTGGGGAGACTTGTTGTAGCCAGGTAACCAGTTGCCTAATGTTATTTAAGGAGGTTTTAACTTCTGATGTGTTATTAACATACACATAACAGGAGCTATTGGCCACTACACATATGTCTCCTTTTTCTATTAAAATCTAATCTAAAGCAATTTTATTGTCCAGTACTACTCTGGCTAAAGAATCTAGTGTCTTCTGCTGGGAGGCTATGGCTTGAACTGTCTCATTTGTTACTATTTCCAAAATAAGAAAAAATTTAATAGTTACAAGAGGAGACCACAAGGATGGTCTCCAGCTGGCAACTGCCAGCAGACACTGCCTTGAGAACCAGTGAGTGTCCTTGACACAGTTCAGAAAATACAGCAATATAGGAATGTGTCTAAAAATCACATCCAAAAAACAACAAACAAAAATGAATAAAAATGGGTGACTTCCCTGATGGTCCAGTGGTTAAGACTCCCACTGCAGGGGGCACATGTTCAATCCCTGGTTGGGAACTAAGATCCCACATGCCATGTGGCAAGGCAAAAAAAAAAAAGAATAAAAATCACATTCACAACGGCCATCCAGCTCCACCTTGGATGCCTGAACTACAGCCACTCCATTTGGATTTTCAAATGATTCCCCTCCTTAGTGGTCAAAGCAGTTATACGATACATGTTTGATAGTTCACAAAGCAGGCGGTTCTGGTCAGCATAAAGTTCAGGTTAATTATGTATTAGCCAGAATGACTTACCCATACTTCAGTGTGAAGATTTCTTCTATCATTTCCCCTTTTGTTTGCAAATCTTTGTCTAGAGCAAAATATTTGTCCTTCAGTGCCAGTGAGGTTGCTGCCTCACCTTGGTCCATCATGTCACTCAGTGCTAGGTCTCCTTTTTGTTTATACAGATATTTGCCTAGTTATCCACTTTGGGGGAAAACTAATCAGACCACAGAGAACAAGCTCAGAGGTATGCTAATGGGAAAACTTTTTATAGGCTATACATTTATCAATTATACCGAATTGTTACACAAACATTGTACATGTGCTTTTAACAGTAGACTTAAAGCAAGCAATGATACATGTCATGAGTACTTAGGCTCTGTGACAACTTCACTAGAGAATTTTCTTTCCATTCTATACATTGGGGTCCCCAGTATGGTTAGAAATAAAACAATAACTTTCAATATTAATAGGCAGTTACAAACATTTGTTAAAGAGTTCGATTAAATTAGTAGGATGGGTCTTACAGGCCTAGTCCAGATTCTTGGGTCAGCTGCCTACCATTGTTGCTGTCTTCTTGTCATCCTGGTGTGGATGTTGTTTGGAGTCAGCAGTTCTTTCTATAGACCAGTCCAGTGCAGAGGCCTTTCTTAATTGGGAAATATGAACTCAAGAGTCAGTTCCCTTCAGTTTCACTGCACATGAGCTAGTTAAGGGTACCTGGTAAGGATCCTTTTATCTAGATTGGAGACAGATGCCTAATCTCCTGGTTGCAGGTCATAGGGCATCTGATCTTCATCTAAAGATAGATTGCTGTGATAAGCTTTAGAAACAAACTTAGAGTGTACTTTTAATAATTTAATTAAACTTTACAGTTGGGAACCCTCCTACATTCAATGGGAATGTAAATTGGTACAGCCACTATGGAAAACAGTATAGCCAAATTAAGACTAATTTGTTTGCTACATAAGTCTAATTTCAATAAACTTGGCCTGATTATTTACATAAGTCTAACTGATCATAAAGGGTCTTTTCAATTAGCTGTGCTGGAACTTTTCATAAGGGATCTCAGATTGAATCTTTAAAAGGTCTCTCAAGGCCAGAAAAGCCACGTCGAGAGCTTGCCACAGATTCTGCCTTTGATATCTACAGATTTGGATGAATTCCGCTCTTCCTGAAGTCACAAAATACCTTGAGATTTCTGCACCTGTTGGGAGCTGACCTTCCTTGTTCACCTGACAGGCTGCTGGGAACCTAAGAGTTTCCAGTTTCTGGAGGGATTAGGTAGAAAGAAAAGTGTTTCAATTCTGCTTACATAGGTATAATTTACCAAGTTGCTGTCAATCACAATTAGCTTAAGTGGAAATGTTTCCTTATATCTGGAAAACACAGATTAAAAAAGCCAGTAATATTTCAGACAAAAAACATAAATATTACAACCATATTCACCAGTTCACTCAGTCCTATGTAACTCATCCTTGATTGCCTCAGGCTTAAGGGGATACTGCTTTCTTTCCTCGAGGATATTGATCAGAATTCCTTAAGGTGATCCTAATCAGCTGTATGTTTTTAGCTCTTCCGACTCAACCCTGAGACCATACATCTGGGTTCACCTTCTCTAAGATATGGGCAGGTACGTTCTCAGACTTTCTTATATCCTCTCCCAGGGCTAGTAAAAGCTGTTTTTCCCCACTGAGAGATATGCCTTTCCGTTAGGTCAACACTTACAGAGGCTTTTAACTTTGAGAGCAGGTCCCATCCCAACAGAGGGATGGGACACTCTGGGACATATAGGAAGGAGTCCAGTAGTGTGGAGGGTCCTATTTTCATGTTAATTGTTCTAAAAATAACCTCCTAGTAAAGTTGCCTAATGCCTCTTTAATAGTACACTCCAGTGTGGACAGTCTTCCTCTCAGGGTGGTCCAGACTGAATAAGTGACTCCAGTATCTATTAAAAATTCTACTTTCTCCCCCTCTAGTTCTAAGACAACCTGGTGCTCCTTTGGGGAGGTTGGGATTATATATTATCAGGTTTATAAGGCCCTGTCAGTCTTCCTCTACTGGGGGTATCATGAGCTTTGGGATTTCTGTGGCCCTCCTGCTCTGAGGATGGTCAGGACATTCCCTTTTCAAATGCCCTTCCTTCTTATAGAAAGCACATTGATTGGGCCCCAACTTCACTGGTGGCCCCACTTTGGTCCCTCGGTGGGGGCCGGGGTTACTCACCCACATTGGTCCATCCGATGCCCGTGGCTTACCTGAGGTGAACTGGAGAGCAACAGCCAGGAGGGTGCCTGGCCTTTTCAGCTTCTTGTCCCCCTTTTCTTCCTCAGCCATATCTCGGTTGTTGAACACCCCAAAAGCAATATCTACCAGCTGGGAGTTTGGGGTGTTTGGGCCCATTGCTACTTTCTGCAGCTTCCTTCGTATGTTGGGGGCACTCTAAGATATAATAAGTATTGACCACTGGGTTACTCTCAGGGGTGTGTAGATCAAGAGTTGTATACTGTTGGAGACATTTTCTAGTCCTCTCTAGGAATGCTGATGGGTTTTCAGCCTCTTGCTGAATATTTGACTTTTCCCCAATGAATGGGTCTCCGGCAAGAAGGCTTTATCCCCTTAAGTGGGAGACTGGTAATTCTCAAGCCAGGCCCTATTCACTGAAACACAGGATCCCATGTAGGGTCAATGGCAGGGACTGCTTCCGCTGCTGGTCTCCAGATCTGGTGGTTGGCTGAGTTAAGTGCTGCTTATCTGCCTCTTCCCCAGCCTTCGACAGGACACTGGTCTTCCTCAGCTCTAAGGAGGTTGAGAGGGACTGAAGATCTGCCCAATTAGAGTTATGAGTCATAAATATTCCACTTATTAAATCTATGAATCTCTCTGGATCCTCTCTCAGGCTTCTAGTATGTTCTTTCCAATTATAGAGGTCTGAGGTAGAGAAGGGGACATAGATGGTTGTAAGCCCCCCTCACCATTAGGGACCTGCCTGAGGCGGCAAACAGAAACCTCAGGTTGATAATTAGCCCCACTTCAGGTGGTTCCCCCTGAAACAGAGGGCCCAGAAGGAAGGGGAGGGCAAAAATCTTGAGAGGGAACGGTCAGGCCCTTCTTCACTTCTGCAGGAGGTGGTACACCTCCCTTCCCTTCTGACAGGGAAGGCGGAACAGGGTCAGGTGTTGGTACCCGGTAAGAGGTACCCGGTAGGGAATTCCATGGCAGTCCAGTGGTTAGGACTTGGCGCTTCCACTGCAGGGGGCACGGGTTCGATCCCTGGTCAGGGAAATAGGATCCCACAAGCCGCCTGGTGGCGTGGCCAAAGGAAAAAAAAAAAGAGGTGCTGGGTAAGGGGGTGGTACAAGAGGTTGGGCCCTTCCCATGGGAAGTCCTGAATCTACAGGGCCCTCTGATATATAGGCCCTCTATGATTGGCAGAATCGGTTTCCCAATGCTTACTGGTTTTTGGCTTGCTGTCACTTTACAAAGGGTCATAAAGCACTGTACATGTGGCATCTCGACCCATTTTTCTAACCTTTTGCAGTAAAGAACTAACTATAGGATGATATTGTGATTTGGAGATCCATTCTCTGGTCATTTGTCTTGGCTTCCTAATGAGCATTGGGGCCAGACAACATTACAGAAGATCACTATCTGTTTCTTTGTCATGGGTTGTTACCCAAAAGATTTACAATTACTTATAATACATCTCAACGGACTACAATCGGGAACAGAAATGTTTCCCATTCTGATGTACCACAGGGAAGCAGCCATTCTCAGGGGCTGACTGATACAATTTACAGACATCAGAGTCTGCTCCTCCTGAGTCTGAAAATAGTTTCCCACCTCTCATCCTCCTGATTGAAAAACCTGGGACTTCCCTGGTGGCACAGTGGTTAAGAATCCGCCTGCCAAGGCAGGGGACATGGGTTCGATCCCTGGTCAGGGAAGATCCCACATGCCACGGAGCAACTAAGCCTGTGCGCCACAACTACTGAGCCTGCGCTCTAGAGCCTACGAGCCACAGCTACTGAGCCTACGCCCCACAACTACTGAAGCCCGCACGCCTAGAGCCCATGCTCCACAACAAGAGAAGCCACTGCAATGAGAAGCCCGGGCACCGCAATGAAGAGTGGCCCCTGCTCACCGCAACTAAAGAAAGCCCACACGCATCAACTAGAGAAAGACCCAACACAACCAAAAAAAAAAAAGAAAGGAAAAACCTGATGTGGGGGACTTCCCTGGTGGTGCAGTGGTTAAGAATCCGCCTTCCAATGTGGGGGACACAGGTTCGAGCCCTGGTCCAGGAAGATCCCACATGCCGTGGAGCAACCAAGCCCGTGTGCCACAACTACTGAGCCTGCGCCCTAGAGCCCATGCTCCCCAACAAGAGAAGCTACCGCAATGAGAAGCCCGCGCATCGCAACGAAGAGTAGCCCCCGCTCCCTGCAACTAGAGAAAGTCCGCACTCAGCAACGAAGACACAATGCAGCCAAAAATAAATAAAATTAAAAAAGAACAACAAAAAAAAAACTGATGTGGTTGAGTATCCGGCCCAACTGATCTCAGGTGGGAACTCCTAAGTCGTGGCAAGTTTTCTGTTGATCCCCAAAAAGCTGCGACAACAAGTTGCCCAGTCTCCAGTGTCCCAGAAACTTGATAGGGGCCCTATCCAGGTCTGCATTCCCTGAACCCAGAGGTCACTTGTTTCTTATTAAAAAATGAACTTAACCTCCCCAAGTCACAGAAAACATGGCTTCTAAACCCAGAGGTCTCTAGTCTCCCACAGGAGGAATGCAACACCCCAGAGCAGTCGGAACGAAGTTCCCACTCACAGAGGTTTCTGGTTCCTTACCAGGAAGAACACAACCTCCCAGAGTTACAGAAACCCAATGTTTAATTTGTCCCACCTGAAACCCCAATTGCACGTTCCTGAAATTCTGCTTTAATCAAAAGTGAAATTATCCCAACACTTGCACTTAAATATAGCACCGGTTCTGAATTCTACTCACCCTCTGAAGTCTGCTGGCACTGAACAAAGTTGTTCAGGTGGGCACTCCACCCACAGAGATCAGCCTGTGAGCAGTCTCTGAGCTGGTAGATACCAAGCAGACCTCTGACCGACCAAGACACCCCAAGCGGCCTGATCAGTAGCGGAGGTAAGCCCTGGAGGAGTTGCCCCCACCAACTGCTTCACCCCAGTGTGGCCGGCCACCCTAGTCCCTGATCAGGACCCACCAGCGTCGCTAGAAATTGTTACCAGACTCAATGGGTCCGTGGCTTGGGGTGCATAGCCAATGAACACGCCAAGTACTTTTGATCAAAGCAGAGGTGTTTTTCACTTGTGACAAGTAAGGGGACAGGGAGATAGCTCTCAAAACACTGTCTCCCAGCACATAGATCTCAAAACACTGTCTCCCAGCACATAGCTCTCAAAACACTGTCTCCCAGCACAGCAAGATCAGGGAAGTGTTAAGCTAAGGGTGCATGCATATTCATGAAAGGGTGAGTGTGATCTTTCACGTGGAGGTGGAGTTCTAGTTGAGCAGCACAACATGTTCAAACATACTTGCCTGTTAAAAAATGATAGCAATCCCTGCCCTTGGGGTGGACATTTTAGTCTTAAAATGAGGCAAAGTTTACTCTAGGTTAACAAAATCCAGGCACCTAGTTGAGTGAAGTCAAGAGAGTCAGCAAAGGTCAGCGTAATCAATCCTTAAGCTCCAGTTAGTTTAGTGGTTGAGTGTTCAAGGGGGTTTAGATTCTGCAAACAGCTCAAGGATGTGCTTATGGCTGGTCTTTACCTTTTTTTGTGTGTGTGTGGTATGCGGGCCTCTCACTGTTGTGACCTCTCCCGTTGCGGAGCACAGGCTCTGGATGCGCAGGCTCAGCGGCCATGGCTCACGGGCCCAGCTGCTCCGCGGCATGTGGGATCTTCCCAGACCAGGGCACGAACCCGTGTCCCCTGCATCAGCAGGTGGACTCTCAACCACTGCACCACCAGGGAAGCCCTGGTCTTTACCTTTGATATGGAACTGGGAGATTTTGTGACTGATTTATTGTATCTGCTATGATTACTTCTCTTGCCCAATAATAATTCCTGCATTCTTTGATTTTTTAAAAATAAATTTATTTATTATTTATTTTTGGCCCCATTGGGTCTTTGTCACTCTGCGCGGGCTTTCTCTAATTGCGGCGAGCCAGGGCTACTCCTCGTTGCGGTGCGCAGGCTTCTCATTGCGGTGGCTTCTCTTGTTGCGGAGCATGGGCCCTAGGTGCATGGGCTTTAGTAGTTGTGGCATGTGGTCTCAGTAGTTGTGGCTCGTGGGCTCTGGAGCGCAGGCTCAGTAGTTGTGGCGCACAGGCCTAGTTGCTCCATGGCATGTGGGATCTTCCGGGACCAGGGCTCAAACCCGTGTCTCCTGCGGGTTTCTTAACCACTGCACCACCATGGAAGCCCTCTTTGATCTTTTAAAATCATTAATTAGTGAGACCTGTTCTTTGTTTCACATGAAGACCTAGGAGGCCATAGTTCTCCTTCCTCCCAATCATCAGTAAAGAGAACACAAAGAGGTTTCTGAAATTCACACTCTGGTTCTTAACTTAAGCTTGTCCAGCACATGTTACAATTTCTCTTATTGCCTAGTATGGTATTCTACTTCGGCAAGGTATGACATACTCTAGTTTAACCCCAGCCCTTCCTTATTACTGTCTTGCTAACAAATCCAGCAGGGTAGAGAAAAAAATTTTCCTCCTCAGCAGTTTACACTGAAGTATATGGATACATAAACTTAACATTTTGTTAATAACCATTAAGATCTTCTGGGATGGTGTATATTACACTGGATAATAGCTGCTATGAAAAAAATCTCTTGTGAATTTGGTTAGTGTGAGTCTAAATATCTTGCTGAGTTCCAGTAAAGGTAATTTGTGTACTTGCAAATCTGAGCATCAGACTGGATTTTGATGTTCTTTCCAAGGAAATGATACCATGGTGATTAAAATTTTCTACCTCATTACTTTTTTGCCCTTGTTAAATATTTCTAGTGAATTTTTTTGTGTGTGTGTGTGGCTGCACCATGGCATGTGGCATCTCAGTTCCCTGACCAGGGATCCAACTCATGCCCCTGCCCTGGAAGTGCAGAGTCTTAACCACTGGACTGCCAGGGAATTCCCCCTAGTGAAATATTTTAAAAGGGTTGGAATATATGTATATACATATATATATACACACACATATATATACACACATATATAAATAAATAAATAAATAAATAAATAAATATATATATATATATATTTGTGCCACTTGGGATTTATACCATTTTCAGTCTAAACATCTTGACTTTCTTCAGCTGTGAGTGTAATTACTCTCAGCTATATAGGTCCTACCTGGGCTCAGTCTGATATGTTATTCATTGTTCATTTTCATAAACTTTGAAACTGAAGATATGAACATTTTAAGAGCAAATATATCAGTAGTGCAAATCAATCTCTTGCCCCTCAGGTATTCTTCATTTGTGGAAACACCCACCTTCAAAATTTCATCTGTTTTCCAAGTCCAATCTGTAACCTTGGGACTGAGTGCTGTTATGAAGTACAATAATGATCTCATTTTCTTATTGACCACAAAAGAAAAAAGACAAACATATGGTATATATTAATACGATATAGAAACATAATATATATTTAAAACATCATGTAGAAGAGCTAAGTGATAACAAAAATATTACTTAGAAATAAATATATACGGACTTCCCTGGTGGTCCAGTGGCTAAGACTCCGTGCTCCCAATGCAGGAGGCCTGGATTTGATCCCTGGTCAGGGAACTAGATCCCACATGCCACAACTAAGAGTTCGCATGCCGCAATTAAAAGATCCGGCATGCCACAACAAAGATCCCGCAAGCAGCAACGAAGATCCCGTGTGCCGCAACTAAGACCCGGTACAGCCAAACAAACAAACAAACAAATAAATAATTAAAAAAAGGAAATATGTAGACTTAAGTACATAGTAGAAAAGAAGACTAAAAATTGAGCTAGATATCTACCATCGCAAGAAGTTGGAAAAAGAACAGCAAAATAAACTTAAAAATAGTAGGACAGACAAAATAAAGATATAATCAAGGATTAGTAAACTGGAAAACTGCAAAGCCAAAATTTGATCTTTTATTTTAAAATGCTAATAATCTCCTGGCTAAACTGATCAAGGAAAAAAAAGAATAAGTTCAAATGGCCAAAGTCAGGATCAATAAAAGGAACATAGCCTCATATTGTAGAAAAAATAATAAGCATATATAATAGTATTATGAACTATTTTATGCCAATACATTTTAAAACCTAGATTAAATGGATGAATTCCTAGAATTCACCACACTAACGGATAAAAGTGTAAATCACAGAATCATCACGATAAATAAAATAAACTGTGATAAAACTTTAGCATCCACTCATGTTAAATTTCTTAGAAACTAAGAGTAAAAGGGAATTTTTCTTAACTGGATAAAGGGTATATCAACAGCAACAGTGACATCACAAAACCTTCAGTAAACATCACACTTAATCGTGAAACTTTAAAGTTTTACTTTGAGATAACAAGACAAAGGTGCCTGCCTATCACCATCTCTAATAAACACTGTACTGGAGGTTTAATCTTGTGCATTAAGGCACGAAAAAGAAAGAAAAAGAATAATTATTGTAAAGGCAGAAATAAAACTCAGTTTCAAAGATGATATGATTATGTATATAAAAAAATTGAAAAGAAATTTCATAAACTATTAGGATTATTAAGAGTTTTAGAAAGGTGGCATTACAAAAATCAACATACAAAAATTTTATTTTATATAATAGCAAAAATAATGACATTTGAAAAAGATATCTTTTATAATAACATCAAAAAGTAACAAGAAACAAAATATATACACAATCTCTATTGGGAAACTTATAAAACTTTATCAAAAGGCTTTGACTTGAAGACTACATAAATGAAGAGACATTTATGGATTGGAGACTCAAAATTGTAAATATGCCAATTTCTCTCAAATTGGTCTATTGATTCAATGTTATCAATAAAAATCCCAACAAGTCTCCCTTTCCCCTGTGAATCTTTACAATCTGATTCTAAATTTTATGTGGAAATGCAAAAGGCTGAGACTAGCCAAGGTGATACTGAAGAAAAATAAAATGACAGGACTATCCTCTCCAGATATTAAAATTTATCTTGAAGCTATAGTAATTAAGACAGTGTTTTATTGGCTTGGCTATAAACAAATAGGTCAGTGGAACAAAATAAAGAACCGATACATATATGGATTCTTCATTTATGACAGAGGTATCACATGTCATTTCTCAGTAGGGAAAGAATGGTCTTTTCAATAAATGATGCTCAGACAATTGGGTATGCACTTATGGAAAAAAAAAACAAATAAACTTCTACCTCACATCATATGTAAAACCAGCTTCAGGTTTATTAAAGATATGACTGTGAATAGAAAAATTACGACGTTTTAGAAGATAAAATAAAGGACTATCTTCATGACTGGGTTTGGGAAAGACTGATATACTTGTGAAAACAATTTGGCTTTATCTAGTAAAGCTTAAGATTCATATATCTTTTGACTTAGAAACTTCTCTCTTTAGAATGTGCCCTACACTCTAGGGCCTAGAGAAACATTTGCATCAGAAACAACTAGAATGTCTATCACTGAATTGTATGCTTATGGTTAAAATGATCAATATTATGTATTTTACCACAATAAAAACTATTGCACACCAAAAAAGTTAATTGAAAAAAGTAATTCAGGGCTTCCCTGGTGGTGCAGTGGTTGAGAGTCCGCCTGCCGATGCAGGGGACACGGGTTCGTGACCCGGTCCGGGAAGATCCCACATGCCGGGGAGTGGCTGGGCCCGTGAGCCATGGCCGCTGAGCCTGCGCGTCTGGAGCCTGTGCTCCGCAGTGGGAGAGGCCACAACAGTGAGAGGCCCGCGTACCGCAAAAAAAAAAAAAAAGATAAAAGAAAAAAGTAATTCAATAGAAGGATAGGCTTTTAAAAAAATTTAATTAATTTATTTTTGGCTGCTTTGGTTCTTCGCTGCAGTGAGCGGCTTTCTCTAGTTGTGGCGAGTGGGGTCTACTTTCGTTGCGGTGCACGGGCTTCTCATTGCAGTGGCTTCTCTTGTTGCGGAGCACGGGCTCTAGGGTGCCCAGGCTTCAGTAGTTGTGGCACGCGGGCTCTAGAGCGCAGGCCCAGTAGTTGTGGTGCACGGGCTTAGTTGCTAAGCCCGTTAACCACTGCGCCACCAGGAAAGCCTGAAAGATAGGCTTTTTAAAAATGTGCTGAAGCAATTCTATGGGCATAGGAAAAAAATGAACCTCAATTTAAACCTTTTAGAAAAATTAATTCAAAATGGATAAAAGATTTAAATGTAAAGCATAAAGCTATAAAACTTTTAGAAGTACATGGAGGAGAAAATCTTCAGGAACTAGGACTAAGTGAAGAGTTCTTAGATATGCCACCAAAAACACAATCCATAAAATAAAAATTGTTAGTTGGATTTCACCAAAATTTTAAGTTTGTTCTGCAAAAGACCCTGTTAAGAGGATGAAAAGACAAGCTCTAGACTGGGGAAAAAACATTTGCAACCCACATATCTGACAAAGGAGTTGTATCTATAATACATAAAGAACTTTCAAAACTCAGCAGTAAAAAAAAAAAACAAATAAGAAAAACAATCCAGTTTGTTTAGACTGTCAGAAAACGGGCGGAAGACATGAACAGACATTTCAGACATACAGATGTCAAATAAACACACAAAAAGATGTTAGCCATTAGGGAAATGCAAATTTAAACCACAATCATATTATTATACCTCTGTTGGAATGGCGAATGTAAAAATTGTGCTAATAATACTAAATGCTGATGAGGATATAGAGAAACTGGATCTCTCATGCATTGTTGGTGGGAATGTAAAATGGTGTACCCACTCTGAAAAATAGTATGATACTTTCTTATAAAACTAAATATACACTTGTCTTATGACCCGGCAAGTTCTTGGGCATTTATCCCAAGGCAATAAAAATGTATGATCATACAAAATATGTTCATGAATATTCATAGCAGCTTCATTTAGTATAGCCAAAAACTGGAAACAGCCCAGTATTTTTCAATGGGGGAATGATTAAACAAACTATGATACATCCTTACAGTAGGAACAACCCTCTACAATAGCAAGGAACAGACTATTTATACACATGGCAACTTGGGTAGATCTCAAGAGCATTATGCTGAGTGAAAAAAAGCCAGTATCTAAAGGTCACATACCGGGCTTCCCTGGTGGTGCAGTGGTTGGGAGTCCGCCTGCCAATGCAGGGGACACGGGTTCGAGCCCCGGTCCGGGAAGATCCCACATGCTGCAGAGCGGCTGGGCCCGTGAGCCATGGCCACTGAGCCTGTGCATCCGGAGCCTGTGCTCTGCAACGGGAGAGGCCACAACAGTGAGAAGCTCACGTACCGCAAAAAAAAAAAAAAAAAAGGTCACATACCTTATAATTCCATTTATATAACATTCTAAAATTGACAAAATTATAGAGACGGAAAACAGTTTAGTGGTTGCCAGAGGATAAGGATGCAGGTGTGGCTGTGACTATAAAGTGGAAGCAAAAGGGAGTCGTAACTCTGTGGTGATGAATCAGTTCTGTATCTTGATTGTGGTGGTTGTTACACAAATCTATATATACATGGGATAAAATTGCATAAAACTACACACACACACACAAATGAGTTGCATATAAAAACTAGTGGAACTGAATAAGGTCTGTATTTACCTCATATAAGTGGAATCATACAATATTTGTCCTTTTGTGTCTAGCTTATTTCACTAAGCATAGTATTTTCAAGGTCCATTCTTATTGTATCAAAATTTTATTCCTTTTTATGGCTGAATAATATTCCATTGTATGTATATACCACATTTTGTTTACCCATTCATCTGTCGATATACACTTGAATTGTTTCCACCTTTTGGCTAATGTGAATTATGCTGCTATGAACATTAATGTACAAATATCTTTCCGAGTTCCTGCTTTCGGTTCCTTCGGATATATACCTAGGATTGGAATTGCTCAGTCATTTGGTAGTTCTATGTTTAACCTTTTCAGAAACCGATAAATTGTTTTCCATACTGGCTGCATCATTTTACATTCATAGTGGCTACATTATTTTACAACAATCACAATGTTCCAAATTCTCCACATCCTATCTAACACTTATTTTCAATTTTTAAAAACTTATATAACCCATCCTAGTAAGTTTAAGGTGGTATCTCAATGTGGTTTGAATTTTCATTTCCCTAATGACTAATGATGTCAAGCATCTTTTTCATGTACTTTTTGGCCATTTGTAGATCTTTAGAGAAATGTCTATTCAAGTCCTTTGTCCATTTAAAAAATAGAGTTGTCTATTTATTGTTAGGTTGTAAGAATTCTTTACATATTCTGGATACTTGATCCTTCTCAGATATATGATTCATAATTATCTTTTCTCATTCTTTAGATTGTCTTTTCACTTTGATATTCTTTAATGCACAAAACCTTTTTATTTTGATGAAGTCTAATTTGTATATATATATTTGTTGCTTGTGTAATCTCTAAAATCCCATTACCCTAATACATATAAATAAGAAGTGGTATATTCATGCAATGAAATATTATTTGGTCATAAAAAGGAATGAATGAAGCTGATACATAACTTGACTGAACCTTCCAACATTATGCTAAAGAAACCAGTCATAAAATATCACATATTATATGCTTCCATTAATATGAAAGGTCTAGAATAGGCAAAGTCATAGTAATAAAAAGTAGATTATATGGTGCTTTACGATGACCTAGAGGGGTGGGATAGGGAGGATGGAAGGGAGGCTTAAGAGGGAGGGGATATGAAGACATGTGTATGCATATGGCTGATTCACTTTGTTGTACAACAGAAACTAACACAGTATTGTGAAGCAATTATACTCCAATAAAGAGCTATTTAAAAAAAAAAAAGGAGATTACTAGTTGCTTTAGGGGTAAGGTGGGTTGGGGTGATGTGAAAATAGGGGGCAATACCTAAAGGCTATGGGTTTTGTTTGTTTTGCACGCAGGAACCCAGCATTTATACATGTGGGGCTGAAGGGGTTCACTCACTCCAGTGGTGGCCAAAGTGTGGGGCCCTGCACAGGTAGTGCCGGTTCATGGCGTCCTCAGCCCTGGCTCTGTGTGACTGGAAGAACACTGCCTCCTTGTGGCGGCACTTTTGGCAGCGGTAGTGCTTGGTTCCAGGCAGCATCTGGTCCTGGGACACGTCAGTGATGTTCTGGGTCAGTTGTGTTATTTTGCTGACGTAGATGATGCCCCGTTTTTCTTCTCCAGCTGGTAATCACAATTCTAGCATGCGTAGAGAAGAATGCGGTTGTCTTTGTCCCCCTTGGGTAAAACATGTTACACTCCTGGCAGAATATAATAACCATGAAGCCTGGTTCCTAGGTCCTGTTTCCATAGCAACACCTATGGATGTTTTTAAAAAATTGTGGTAAAATGCACAAAAATTGACATCTTAACCAATTTTAAGTGTACATTTCAGTAGTGTTAAGTACATCCACATTGTTGTGCAATCTCTAGAATTCTTTTTCATCCTACAAAAGTGAAACTCTATACATATTAAACAAGAATTCCTCATTCCCCGCCCCCTTCCACTTTGTGTCTATGAATTTGACCACACTCAGCATCTCATGTAAGTGGAATCATGCAGTATTTATCTTTTTGTGACTGGCTCATTTCACTTTGCATAATATCCTCAAGATTCATATATGTTGTAGCATGTGCCAGAATTTTTTTCCCCTTCTTAAGGGTGAATAATATTCCATTTTATGTATATTTTATTTATCCATTCATCAACTGATAGACACTGAAATTGCCTATAAGTGAATATGCTATGAACGTGAGTGTACAAATATGTTAGAGTTCCTGCTTTCACGTCTTTTGGGTATATACCCAGTAGAATTGCTACATCGCATGGTTAATTCTTTTAATTTTTGAGTAACTACTGTGCTGTTTTCCATAGCAGCTGCATCATTTTATTTCCATCAGTTCAACAGTGCACAAGGGTTCCGATTTTTCTGCATCCTTGCCAACACTTGTTGTCTTTTTCCCTCTTTTTGGGGGGCCGCACTGCATGGGCGTGCAGGATCTTAGTTCCCTGACCAGTGATCGAACCGGTGCCCTTGCAGTGGGGGCTGAGTCTTAACCACTGGACCACCAGGGAAGTCCCCATCTTTTTTTTGATTACAGTCATTGTAGTGGGTGTGAGTGGTTATCTCATTTTGGTTTCAATTTGCATTTCCCTAATACAAATAATGCGCATCTTTTCATGTGCTTGTTGGCCATTTGTGTATCATCTTTGGAGAAATGTCTATTTAAGTCCTTTGCCTATTTTTAAATTGGGTGATACGGGTTTTTTTGTTTTTGTTATTGAAGTTCTTTGAGTACTCTGGATATTAAGCCCTTATCAGATACATTATTTGCAAATATTTTCTCCCATTCTATACATTACCTTTCCACTCTGTTGATTATGTCCCTTGATGCACAAGTTTTAAATTTTGATAGTTCTATTTAACTATTTTTACTTTTGTTGCCTGTGCTTTTGGTGTCGTATCTAAGAAATCATTACTGAATCCAATGTTTTGAAGCTTTTCCCGTTTTCTTCTAAGTTTTAGAGTTTTAGCTCTTACATTTATATCTTTGATCCATTATGAGTTAATTTTTGCATATGGTGTAAGAGTCCAACTTCATTCTTTTGTATGTAGATATCCAATTTTCCCAGCACCATTTGTTGAGAAGTGGGGGTTTTTTTTGAGGTGATGAAAATGTTCTAAAATTGTGATGGTTGCACGTATCTGTGAATATATTAAAAACCATTCATTTGGGCACTTTAAATGATGAGTCAGGGACTTCACCAGTGGTGCAGTGGTTAAGAGTCCACCTGCCAATACAGGGAACATGGGTTCGAGCCCTGGTCCGGGAAGATCCCACATGTTGTAGAGCAACTAAGCCTGTGCACCACAACTACTGAGCCTGCGCTCTAGAACCTGCGTGCCACAACTACTGAAGCCAGCGTGCCTAGAGCCTGTGCTCCGCAACAAGAGAAGTCGCAGCAATGAGAAGCCTGCACAGTGCAACGAAGAGTAACTCCTGCTCGCTGCCACTAGAGAAAGCCCGCACACAGCAACGAAGACTCAACGTAGCCAAAAAAAAAATAAATTAAAAAAATGATGAATCATATGTAAATTATATTTCAATAAAGTTGTTTTGAAAAAAGGAAAGTAAAAAACTCCCAACAACCCAGATTGCTGGTCCCCTCCCTCAGCGTTTCTAATTCAGCAGCTTTGGGGTGAGGCTGCTGCTACTGGTCTAGGGACTATACTTTGAGAACCACTCCGTTAACTCATAAGAAGTGATAGTTTCCTAAGGAACTTCAAAATAGCTTTCTTTTACTGTCCTTTAGAGACATAAGGATAACTATGGTTTGTACCTGGTTCTTTGATTAAGGTCCTGACATACTTTAATCTTATCTGAGTTTTCACATAGGTGGGTGTTCCTAAATGGAGCTTTCTTTGGCATATCTTCAAAGATGTATTGGATACATGGTTAAAAAAAGAAAAACTTCATAAAGAGACACTGCTTTTAAAATATTTCATATAATAAGCTTATTTTAATAGCACAAAAACTAATCTGCTTCCAATCAGTAGAGGAAAAACTTCCAAAGAATTTTATAAAAATAAGCAATACTTTGAACAAATACAAAAGCAAATAACTAGGTAAATATTACAATTATGTACTCCAAGCCCAAAAAGCAGAGACCATCATTACAAGCCAAATCATTCTGGGAACTGGTCATTCCAGGTTACCAAAATGCATAAAACAAAACTTCTATTTTTTAGCTTTACAGAAAAGAAATAACTCCAGTAAGAAAACTAATTTAAGTTTCATGAGAAATAGACCATATTGGTGACTTTAAAAGTTTTTCAAGGAGTTCACAGAAATAGGGAACATCTACATCTTGATTTTTATGGCAAATGAGTTTTATGTTGACTTTTGAAGCTTAAAAGACCAGTTGCTCTTTTGACAAAGTAGCTCCGAAGTAAAAGTCAATCAAAAGGGCAGATAACATCCGTGGGACCCATAGGTCTTTAAACCCCATCCTAAAGTATAAAGCAAAATATTACGACGAACTAGTTTAAAAATGCAAATATATTTTAGTTTAGGCTTCAATATAAGAGAAACAAAAATTATCATGATTAGGATTTGACTAAAGATTGGGTGAAGTTTTTTCATATTTGTCTATCTTACAGATAATACTGATCATTCAATATCAATGACATGCTTATTTTTGTGTATGAGAAACGTATGGCTTCAGAAACCAATACTTATATTAAGTTCATTACTATTGCCAAAACTTGACAAACCTTTATTTTGGGTGTGATATTGTTTGAAGCTGGTTATTAAATAAAAGGAGACTGAGAATCTTGCTGTAAAGCATCCTTCAGAAAGATAGAAACTGCCCAGGCAGAAGGGTGTCTATACATCTTTCTGTATTTCTATATACATCTCCTTACTACCTCACAAACACAAAAACAATATTAATATATTTACATATATGTATTGGACCAAAGATGAATTAACTTTCCCTACAAAATTATATTAGGAAAATACTAATAGACACTATTTAAAAGAAGGCAAGGTCTTCGAGAAAAGATGGCAACCATTCCAATAGCTGAGTGCTATTGCTTTCTCTTAATAACATCTCTGGAATGGAGCAAAAGGAAGATGAGTGGTTGGTAGATAGACATGACTACCCCAGAAATACCTGGTAGGCAGAAGCCAGCAACTAAAAATCACAGCCCTATATATGGAAAATGGCTAATGTTTTTGTCGGTGGTGACACCTCTTCTTATACTTAAAAGTTACTCCTTAGGGCTTGTACTGAAGCGGAGAGCACAACTTTAGTTAGGAGAATTTTCCCTAAGTGTTCTACTACTTAAACCTTTGGTAGAAAGGTGAGTAAGTTGACAGCAGGCTATTTGAGGCCTTTCATTACTCCTGACTGTAGAAATTTAAAAACCATACAAATTAACTATAACATCATCAGAAGAAATTTTAGGCTTCTATGACCTAAAGATGATTAAACAGCAATGGAGACTCTGACATAATATTGTTATTTAGTGTACTGTGCTTGATTTGTTACAACTGTAGCCCATGGGTCTACTGGTAGAAATGGCAGTCAGTCCTGAAGCAGATCTTGGTAAATTTGCTTGACTACATTCTTTAGGTAGTTGTCTTCCAGTGGCGCTTTAGACAGAATGGCAGCGATTTTATCTTGGCTGTAAAGAACAAAAGGTTACTTAATTTTTCTGGAAACTTGTCTTATTTTCAGTGGAATTCATATTTTTGAGTACAGTTTCTGAGTCTGCTACGAAGCACAAATAGGTATTTCTGGAAATAACTAGATTGTCCAGTTTAAACTGAGATTCCAAAAATAAGGCCTAAGAACCAATTCTGTATATAATTGTGAGGTATCTTGACTTAGCTGCTTTCTCTAGCTATAAATATCTGTTGGTGTTTGCTGATGGATTTGAGGTGGGCATATTCTAAACTCTGTCACTTTACAATCTGTCAGCAGTGTGTCCAAAAAGTCACAAAATATACAGTAGAAATGAAATATTTTTAGGTCTGTTTCCACAGACTAATTGAGAAAAGCACTATGACTGCACCATAAAAGTTGTTCAAATATGATCTGGACTAAGCTTATGCAGGATTTTTATCCTTCTTGATTCCTGTTTAGGTAGGGGTATTCAAAAAGTGGAGCAAGTATAAAAAAATAGACCAGCTGTCTCCAGCATCCACTGGAGATAGCAATGAAGGTCACTGACTTTAAAAGTACAAATTCTTCAAAATGAAGTCAGATAGAGCTGACATTTGGCTTTCACTATGGTCTATCCATTTTCTGACCACTTTGAGAGATCTTTCAAAAGATATAACAAAGGTAAAAAAGTAGTTGGGGGCCCTTTCCTGCTGGCCTTTTACTCACCCAATGTTTCCAAGGTGATTTTGAATAGAGAAAGGTAATGGGACAGATGGGTAACGGGCTGAGAGAGACAAAGTTATCTCAAACTTTGCAAATGCTGCTGAGCTGCAGAACAAAAGCCTCAATCTGTAAAAGACAAGATCCTCAATTAAAAATACAAAACAAAAATAGAATGAAACACAAATACATTTTGCTTTTATACTGGCATGAGAAACTTTGGTATACATCATTTCTTGTCCTTATCAAACAAACAGAGAGTAAAACAACTGCAACAAAATATGATTATGGTTGTATTTTCATTAGTCATGAAACTCAATAAAATAAATTATCTTAATAAGTTTTCAACTAATTACTTACTGTTATAGATTGAGTTGTGTCCCCTAAAAATTCATGTGTTGAAGCCCTAATCCCCAGTACATCAGAATATGAACTGATTTGTAAACAGAGTCATTGCAGATTTAATGAATTAAGATGAGGTCCTCCTGGAGTAGGGTGGGGGCCCCTAATCCAAAATGACTGGTGTCCTAATCAAGAGGGAACATTTGGACACAGACATGCACACAGGAAGAATGTCATGTGAAAATGAAAGGAGCTATTGGGATTATATATTTACAACTAAGGAATGCCAAAAGACTGCCAGCAAATCACCAGAAGTCAGGAGGGAGGCATGGAAAAGATTCTCTTTCACAGCCATCAGAAGGAACTGACCCTGCTGACACCTCAATCTTAGACTTTCAGCCTCCAGAGCTGTGAGACAATAAATTTCTGTTGTTTAAGCCACCCAGTTTGTCGTACTTTGTTATGGCAGCCCTAGGGAACTAACACACACTTACTCAGTATTATTCACAGCTATGTTCATTAGGTTATAATTTGGTCCCCATCGCTTTAAAAACTCAATCTCCTCTCCAAGAAGTTTGCAATGGCTCACTACCAGTGAGATTTCTTGAAGCATCTGGGAAAAATGGAAAAAAAAAAAAAAAATGAGAGTATGAAAACATTTCAGTGTTTAGTGGCTCTTTTATAAAGAACCCCCCAAAGTTAAACAATTTAATATATTTATCATTTCAGGATACACTATTACATATATAAAATTTCAGTTCTGCTGTTTGGGACAGTTAACATAATTTTCCTTTAAATATTTCAATGGGAATTTACCTTGGGTACCTGATGCTGTGTTGTACATTTCTTCTTCCAGGATTGCTGTTGCTCAATGTACTGGAAAATAAGGTTATGAACTAAAAGGGAGGAAGGAGGAGCTTTATCCTCTGAGGAAGGGGAAAAAAAAATCAAAAGCAGAGTATTACTTATTATTCATATATTTTATATATATATATAAATACAAGCTAGAAATATTAACTAAAAATACCTTCAAACTACTAGGTGTCTAAGTATCTTCTCCATTTTATTTTCAAACACATAAATCAACATATATAGTGAACATAAGACATTCTTATATAAACTCAAGCCTTTATCACATATAGAATAGAACTTAGTTAAAAGTATAGGCTTAAATGTAACATAACCCTGAGTTTAAATTCTGGCTTTCCTTACTAGCTGAGTGATCCTAAACACAATACTTACTTCTTTTGAGCTATAGTTCCCTAACTGTAAAATGGGGAGTAGTGTTGATGTAGGTAGTACACATGCCTGATACAGAGTAAGTACTCATAATGGTAATTTGTAAATTATGGAAATAACTATTATTAACCATTGTTCAAGATCTAGTAATAACTTTTTAAAAAAATTTCTTTTAAAACCCACCCAATATTTGGAACAATACCCAAGCAGTTTTAGGTCTAATACACATTTCTAAGAACAAATTATTATTATTGTTGTTGTTTATATTTAATTTAGTATGTAAAAGAGTTCTCAAGGAGTAATATACACTTGTAAATTTCCAACAAAGTCTTGTTGGTTTAAATGTTTTGAACTTACCATCTAACAGAGATTGAAAATTCAGGTCAACAATCTTCCTACAAGCCTTGTCCAGGAAACGGAGACCAACTAGGAAAAACCAACAGAAGGATAGTATTTCTTTTTATTATCTGATTCAAAGCCACATATAACTCAGTACTTTAGAATCCTCCTCTTTCTGGGTAGCAAGGTTTTTTTCATAGGCAGCTGAAGGTTTATCCTTGAATCATATTATTCTCTGTGTAGGCAAAGTTTCCGCTGAGAATGCTGAACTATATTAACTGGGCAGGCCATTAAATGACATTTAAGGTGTGGAACATTTTTGTAATTTATCAGGGCCTCCTCCTTTGATCCCTAACTTCTGTGTGAAGATAATATTATTTTCAGGAACCATATAAAGAAAATGACTATGACCTCCCCAGACCTACTATCTTTGTACTAATACAGTGAAAATCATGTATGCTTTAAGCATTATAGTAATGAATTTTAGGTAGCCAGGAGAGCTGATTGCTCTTCCAGACACCAGAGTTATCTCCTGTATCTCAAATTCTGATTCTTTTCACTTTGTTGATTATTTTCTATGTATTAGGCACCATGGATATGACAGTGAGACAAACAGACATGATCAATCTATGCTCTAAAGAAGCTTACAACTCAGGGGGACACACAGATAATTGTACTAATAAACATACTAAGAACTACAAACTATAATAAGCTCAATTAAGAAAACTGCAGGAAGCAATGAGAACACATACCAGGAGGGCAAGCAGTGGAGGGAATGAGTAAAGGAGAGTCAGGGAAAACTTTCCTGAGAAAGTGATAATTTAGCTGAGCTCTTAAAGACTATTAGTAGACATTTATTTAGTGAAGAGGAGGTGCTATGGTCTGAAATTCATAGGCTGAAATCCTAATGCCCAGTGTGATAGTATTAGGAGATGGGACCTTTGGGAGTTGCTTAGATCATGAGGGTGGAGCCCTCAGGAATGGGATTAGTGCTCTTACAACAGAGACCCTGGAGAGCTAACTAGGCCTTCAGTCATGTGAGGATACAATGAAAAGTCTGCAACCCGGAAAAGGGCCCTTGCCTGACTCTGCTGGCATCCTTATCTTGGACTTCCAGCCTCCAGAACTGAACTTCCAGCCTCCAGTAGTTGTTTATAAGCTACTCAGTTTATGGTATTTTTTAAATGGCAGCCCAGAAGGACTAAGACAGGGGAAAGAGCTTCTAGGCATAAGAAACTTCAGTATGAATGTCCTGAGGTAGGATGGAATATGACTGAGCGTGAAAGACCATGATCTTTTAAGGAAATGAAAGAAATCCATTGTGGCCGACGTGCAGAGAACAGTGTAAAATGAGGCAGGAAAAGGAGGAAAAATTCAATTCATGCAGGGCCTTACAGGCTATATTAGTATTTTGATCATTAGTCTAAGAGTAGGAGGTGCATGATAAACTTTTAAACAATCACTATTGCTACAGGAAGGAGAAAGAACTGGAGAGGAAAAGGAAAAGATCCAGAATGACCAGCTATAGTGTTATTGTAATCATTTAGATTAGAGATGACTATTGATAGAAGAGACACAAAAAAGTAGATGAATATTAAATTAAAATCAATAAGTCTTATTCATGATTTAGATATGCCTGGTGAGGAAGAAAGAGGTATAGGGACTTCCCTGGTGGTGCAATGGTTAAGAATCCGCCTGCCAATGCAGGGGACAAGGGTTCGAGCCCTGGTCCGGGAAGATACCACACGCTGCGGAGCAACTAAGCCCATGCGCCACAACTACTGAGCCTGCACTCTAGAGCCCGCAAGCCACAGCTACTGAGCCTGCGTGCCACAACTACTGAAGCCCACGCGCCTAGAGCCCATGCTCTGCAACAAGAGAAGCCACCGCATGCAATAAGAAGCCCGTGCACCACAACGAAGAGCAGCCCCCACTCGCCGCAACTGGAGAGAGCCCGCGTGCAGCAACGAAGACCCAACGCAGCCAAAAATAAATAAATAAAAATAAAGAAAGAGGTATAGAGTGATTCCTAAGTTTTAATTTTGAACCTGAACAGAAGTTGATGGTATTCATTAGAAAAAGAACTTTTTTTGGGGGGGCCGCACCATGTGGCTTGCGGGATCTTAGTTCCTCAACCTGGGATTAAACCCGGGGCCATAGTAGTGAAAGCTCCAAGTCCTAACCACTGGACTGCCAGGGAATTCCCAGGAACTTTTAAGGAGAATTGGGTTTGGAGGCTGGGAGATTATAAAGATCCTAAGTTTCAATTTGGCCATGATCACCCAGGGTTGGCCATGCTGAAGCTATCTGTTTCAAGAGAAAAGACCTAAAGATACTGACAGGAGATTTTAACAAAATAGCTAGGACTCTGTCAAGTTACCATATAGTGATGTCTACCTACTTTGATAAACCTACCAATACACACAGAATTTCCAATTAGCTTTTTAGGTTAACTTATATACAAAAAAACAACCAGTCAAGAATCGTCAGCCATTAGAGTAAATTCTCTATCACAAAAGACAGATGGAAAAAAGGAACTCAGAGTAAACAGATATGAATAGCATGTTGATCCATTATTTTGGATAGGCAAAATTTCTATCTAATGTAATTCGACAAAGGGCAACTTTCACTAGCTGAATTTTTATTTTGTTTTTTATTTAATAAAATAAAATTCTATTATCACTAATTAAAGAGATTGCCTCTTTTAATTAAGATTTTCAGCAGTGCTTTTATTATGTCAATAGTTATTATTGTATTAAAATAGAGATATGAATCTTTTTTAAGTTTAGCCGTACATTTATGTGCAGGGGAATTATCTTATTCTTGCTACTCACCTACTGGCTCTCCAAAGGTGATGGTGAGTTCTACTGTGTCATAAAGAAAGGTGAATATAGCTTGATCATCACTCCACTCAATGACATCCCATTCAGACAAGCTGAAGAGAGAATAAACAAGACAAAAAAACCACTTTTTGAGATAAAAGAAGAGAGTTAACTTCTTATACCACCTGAATAGTACCATCAGCAGCTGCTGGAGTTTTCTACTGTCTTGGGAGACAATCATTATTTTAATTCCAATATTGTGAATATACAAACTTATGCTTTTGAAAGAAATAAGAATGGACTCAATCTTGAGTTGTATATCAGAGAAAAACCAAGTCTAGGCAATATAAAATATTAAATATTTTAAAATTATAATTCCATAGCTTTCCCACCTTGTATACTTTCAGCTTAGTGTTGAGTATATTAACTTTTTTTTGAGAATGCATTGTATTATAGGTTAAAAACAGTGATACACATTACAAACACATGTCAACTGCACTAGTGGATTTAGACAACCATGAAGGTACAGGATAAAACACAAGTTAATGTCACCTACTTTTCCTTACCTCAAATGATTCAGTAGCTCTTCAGTTCTATTTGTTTGTTTTTGCACAAAGTCTATTTGAGCAAGGGTCTGCTTTTTCTGTACCTCCAGCTCTAACAGATTTCTGCAAATCAAGCCAGGTATTTAGAGAAAAATAAGGCCACTGTTAGAGAATTCAGACTTCATTAAAAGTTTATGACAAAAAGTCATGTGCTAAATGGCTCCCCAGTGAGGTGTATGACATCCATTTTGCATTCTTAGTTTTTTTTTTTTTAATAAGCGTTAAACTAGAAGTTTGGGTCTACTTAGGAAAGGCCTAAATCAATGGCGCTCAAATTGGGATCCATGAAGATATTCTTAGGGGTTCACATGTTCTCTAGGATTATTATTAAAATTTAATTTTCATTTTGATGTTAAAAATGTAAGCATAATGTAGACCGTAAGAATGCCCAACATAAAACTGAGACATGACATAATTTCAGTGCCTGCATTTGGTTTTGTTTAGTTTATTAGAGCTAAATAGAACTTATAATTTGTTAGTCATTTTGCTAGCATCAATTTATTTGTAGCCAAATATTGATATTATCACCTGTCAAATTTACATTTTCAACTGGAATTTTTTTGGTTTTGCCATTATTTGTATTTGATTTCTTTCAGTCTTATAGTTAAATAAGATCCAGAGTATAAGTAACACACGGGCTTCCCTGGTGGCGCAGTGGTTGAGAGTCCGCCTGCCGATGCAGGGGACACGGGTTCATGCCCCGGTCTGGGAGGATCCCACATACCATGGAGCGGCTGGGCCCGTGGGCCGTGGCTGCTGAGCCTGCGCGTCCGGAGCCTGTGCTCCGCAACGGGAGAAGCCACAACAGTGAGAAGAGGCCTGCGTATGGCAAAAAAAAAAAAATATTTATACTTAAATGTCATATAAAAGCAGTTTAATGCTAGATTTTCTTTAATAGGATCCTGATATTTTTTTTGTTTTGTTTTGTTTTTTTTGCAGTACGCGGGCCTCTCACTGTTGTGGCTTCTCCCCTTGCGGAGCACAGGCTCCGGACGCGCAGGCTCAGCGGCCATGGCTCACGGGCCCAGCCTCTCCGTGGCAATGTGGGATCCTCCTGGACCGGGTCACGAACCCGTGCCCCCTGCATCGGCAGGCGGACTCTCAACCACTGCGCCACCAGGGAAGCCCAGGATCCTGATATTTTACAAGCTTGAGAACTACTGCCTTGGATTAATGCTCTGTAAATAAATGCTTAGAAAATACTATTGACTAAGATGGCCTCCAAGGTCAAGTTCAAAGTACAGTAGAAGCTCTGACTCAGCCTTAGTCAATACTCATGCCTTCAATCTTGTCAGTTTCTGGAGGTAGGAAGTCACTTAGCCACGTGAAGTTTACCATATTTTCTAACACTCAAACAGAAGACTAACCTTTGAAGCTTTTCTTCTTCAGTTTTCAGCTGTTCCAGTTCTTTGAAAAGAAAAATAAATCTATCAGAATGTACACATTAAAATATTGGTACAAAAATCATCTGTTTTATTGAAAAGTCTATCTCACTAATCTTACCTAAATAAATAAATAAACTCAGAACAGGGGATTTTTTCCCCCCATTTATCTCCTTAATTAATTCAGTTACCTTTCTCTGCAGACTTCATTTCAGAATCCCACTCTTCCACAGGATTGTCTTTCTGTTCATCCTCCAAATACTTAGTTTCTAAAGTAGACAACATGCATTAAATAACTCAGTCAAAAATAAACAACCAGAAATGAAAAGAATAGATGGTCCCCAAATGAAGTGTTAAGAATATTTCACATTCATCTTTCCCCACCTTTCCTTGCCAAAAAAGCACTGAGCTATAATAATAATTTCATACGAGGACTTGCTTCTAGTGGCAGACAAGTGAACTTTGAGCCATATGGCAATGATCTCCAATAGCAGCTTCTTAGGGGACACTCTGAGATGGAAACTGTTTATATATAATTTGCATATATTAAAGTTATTGTTAGGAAACCCCATGGACTAAGCAGGAACAGATACACATATACAGATGCACATACACAAATTTACATTTTTAAATTTGTTTCTGAAACCTTCGACGCATCCTTAAAAGCCTTCTCTCTCCCCACATCCAAACCCAAGTTTAGACTTTTACCTCAAAAATATTTTCTGAATCCACTTTTATCCTTTGCCACCACCAGGTTCCCTTAATATAAGCTATTGTCCTTTCTTAACCATATCAGTCCAATAACTACACTTAACTTCTTATAATTACTCTTGATCTATTCAAATCCAGTATCTACACTGCAGCCAGTGCTTAACATCCTTCAAATGGCTATTCACTGTTCTTAGAAAAACTCAAAACTCCTTAAGAGGCCCTCCTTGGCCTGGCCCCTAAAAGTGACATCTCCACTTTCAGCTCAGACTGTTCCCTTTTGCTCTTTCTATTCTAGCCACATTGGCCTTATTTCAGACCCTTGTACTTGGTATATTCTTTCCCATAGAAGGGCTTCTACCTGTGCTATTCATATTGAATAGTCGGCTCTCCCCTCCCTTCTCACTTTAACTCCTACTTATTCTTCAGATCTTGACTTAAATGCCACTTCCTCAGAGGGAAGCCTCTCCTGACCTGACTAGGTCAGATTTCTGTTTCAGGAACTTATAGCACCATGGAACCACTCTTCCATAGCAGTTACCATAAAACTATTTAATTCTTATAATCTTTTCTCAGTATTGTAATAGCAACTTGTCAAATCCAAGCATATTTGAATGTGATCTCCCATGATTTGCAATTGAAATAGTATTGTGGTTCTGTATATTATGTTAAAAAATTAAAGCATGGAAACCTTTCTTTGTGTATAAATGTTTGAATTAAAAGAAGGTAATGGGGGACCTCCCCAGTGGTCCAGTGGTTAAGAATCTGCCTTCCAACGCAGAGGACATGGGTTTGATCCCTGGTCAGGGAACTAAGATCCCACATGCCGCGGGGCAACTAAGCTTGCACGCCACAACTAGAGAGAAGCTCACACGCTGCAACGAAAGACCCTGCATGCTGCAACAAAGATCCTGTGTGCTGCAACTAAGACCCGACACAGCCAAATAAATAAATAAATATTAAAAAAAAAGAAAGTAATTGAAGTATTGATAAATGAAAAAAAAATGCTCCACGAGGGCATAAAGTTTTGTTTTTAATCACCATAGTACTCTTAGCACCGAGCACTATACAAGGCACATAACAGGTACTCAGTAATTTGCTCAAGGAATAATGAAGAAAGAAATAGGGAGCCATCCAGTGGTACCTAGAAAGAGTGTGGTTGTTGGTATTTTTAAAGATAAGAGAGAGGTGAACATATCCAGTGGAAGAGGCAGAGAGGTTGAATATACAATAGATAAGGGAAAATCAGTGCTATAAGATTCCTGAGAAGACAAGAGGTGCTGCAATTCAAAGTTTAGGTGGAAACACTGATCTTAGGGAAAAGGAAGGATGAAAGAATTGATATAGATATATAAAAGTTTGGTTTGTTTGGTAGCAGAAAGTTTAGAAGTTCTGACCCTAATGGCTTCTATTTTTTTTCATGAAGTAAAAAAGCAAGATAATAAACAAAGGGGTGGTACAGTTTAAGATTATGAAATTCATATACTTATCAATTCAATGTAGAAAACATGTACTAGGCACTTATTCTGTGCAAAGCATAGTGCTAAGAACTTTGAAGGATATGAAGAAAAATAAAAGCTGATCTTTGCCCCTATGGAGCTTCCAATTTACTTAGGAAAATAAACTATAAAAAGTAACCATAATTACAAGTAGATATGATAGGTAATATAAGAGGTACTAACAAAGTAGCCATGGTAGCTCAAGGAAGATAGAGAACATGTCCTTTGGTAAAAATAGAGGGAGAATACATTAGGCAAAGACAAAGTGGCAGCACTGCACAGAAATGACAAAATTTGGTTGGAATTTAGGATGTGTAAGGGAATAATAGTAAAATCATATAAGAAAGGAATATCTGAAAATGACTGTAGAGATTGTTAAATGTCAAGCTCAGGAGTCTGGATTTTATTTTGTAATAAATGGAAAGGCAGAAAAGTTTTCAGATAAGTAACATAATGAAAACTGTTTTTCATAATCATTAATCTGGCAGCAATGTGCAGGTTGGACAGGAAAGAGACAGAATGAAATTAAGAGTGTAATAGAATAAAATTAAGAGTGTAGAAAGATTAGTTAGAAGACTGGAAATAGCACGTCAGAATTACTGACAGCCTTAATGTGAATGGGAAAGAACACAGGGGGTACTGAAGAAGCAGATATGACAGGACTTGATAAGAGAGACTACAAGACAATAAAATTTCGAGCCTTTTACAATTTATATGAATGGTGATGCCGTTAAGAGATGAGAAAGAAAACTTGTTTATAGAGATAAGAAGTTTTCAGATTTTATTTTGGAAAAGGAAGACAACAAATTCCATTTTTTCACATAATGTTTAAGGTGCTTAAGGACACTTTTGCTGAGAGGTTCAGCAAGAAGCTGGAAACATTAAGTCTGGAACTCAAGAGAAAGAGGCTAAAGATGCCCTCACCCAAAATGATTATAAGCCACTTAAAGGCAAAAATCTGTGTATATCTTTTTTCTGATGCTAAGCACAGTATCTGGCATGTAGCAGGTGCTCAACAAATGCTTGATGAATTTCACTGAATTTGGGAATTATTCATATAACATAATTGTTAAGGCAGATGAAAGCATTAGGGGAAAGAATATAGAAATGAGTAGATGATAAAATCTAAATGCTTACACAAGGGGTTAGAGAAGGGACAACAGAGGAGCTAAAAGGAACAGCTAGGATAAAAGAATAGGGTCAGGGTAGTGCAGTATCATAGAGTTCAGGGAGAAGAAAGTTTCAGGAAGAAAAGAATAATCAGCAGTGTCAAATGATGAAAGACATCTAGATGGCTAAGGACTGAGAGCTACCAAATTTGATGATGGTGGGAAATTTTGTGATCTTCGAGAAAGTAGTTTCAAGATAATACTAACAAGTCGGGATCATGAGAGATCCAACTGAAAGGATAGATAATTTTCAAACAGAGGTAAGTTCATTTATTAAAACAACAACAACACCACAATATCACGGTCTAGGTTATGAAGAGCTTCCCAAAGAGACTTATTATCTTGGGCATTTCTTGTTGATTGCATTATGAATGACAGTAAAGGAGCTTTAATTTGCTCTAATTTAATGGCTCAAGCTGCTAATACAAGGCTTCAGCATAGTGCTACCAGCAATGTGTACTGTAGGGAAGCATTTAGATACAATTAAATTTTCTTTTGGAAAAGTATTCAAGATACTTTACCTATTTCCACCTCAGTGAGACAGTTATCAATCTTCTGAAGTATGTTGTCCATCTCATCTATCCTTTTCTGAAGCTTCTCCCTCTCGTTCTAAACACACAATATCATAGACTGTCAATTAAACTCCAAACAAAACATTATAACATTATAAGTGGTTCAAACTGCTGTGTCTAATTCATGAACAGGCAAATCTTAAAACAAAGATCAAAGCTTCAAGTCTGGTCTTAAAAGAATTTTTTAAAGCATACATAACAGATTAATATAAGTTCATATTTTATACTTTATTTTAGCATTTCCATGTAATATAAGATGTTAATATATATTACTTAAAAAGAGTTCATGAAAAATGTTCTATGGTCAAATAAATTTGGGAAACACTGGTCAAATAGAATTATAGCACTTCTTTCTTTTTAGACTAAAAAAAATATATATATATGTATATTTCTGACCTTAGACTTTAATATGCTAGTTATTATACTTCTCCAAAAGGGGGACACTGCATGTAACATTTCCCAGACATTTTCAATGGAAAGTTTTTTTATGCAAGACTTAAAGGATGATCATTTTGGGAAATGCTACTTTAAACACATGCACACACAAACACAGCTGAGTATGGACTATAAGGAAGATCATATTACAGCACAGTCCTTAGCAATGGAAGATCAGAATCCTGTATTGTTTTATTTCAGTATGTATAATGAATAACAAATTTGAGATGACACATAGGCACATATTAGTAAATATATTCTAGAATTACTCAAGATGCCAGGATTTACTACTTTCAATAAATTGAACCCCACCTCTTATGAACAATTTTAAGTTTTTGCCCAGTTCTCATTCACATGTCTCCTAAGGAACATGCTTCATATTCCATAACCACTATAAAGTAATTTTTTTTTTTTTTTTTTTTACGGTACGCGGGCCTCTCACTGTTGTGGCCTCTCCTGTTGCAGAGCACAGGCTCCGGACGCGCAGGCTCAGCGGCCATGGCTCACGGGCCCAGCCGCTCTGCAGCATGTGGGATCTTCCTGGACCGGGGCACGAACCCACATCCCCTGCATCGGCAGGCGGACTCTCAACCACTGTGCCACCAGGGAAACCCCAACTATAAAGTAATTTTAATAGATCTTTCTAAGCTCTTAACTGTCTCAAATTACCTGAGCCGACTGTACCAGCTTGCTGTACAGGGACACTTTTCCTTGGTGAGTGAAGACTTTAGTCATCTTGGTAAAACGCGATTTTATTTTGTTCAGGTAAATTCCAAAGGCCTTCAGCTGTAAGGGAAAGTCAAAGATTACACTGCACTCAAACAAATGAATTAGAGAAGGCAAATGGTCTGGGAAGGCTGGTTCAGCTGGTACCTGCTATGCTTTGCCCATCCTAGACTCTGATTCCTAAGGCTTCTCATTTGCAGATTTAATACCATTTAATAGTTTAAGTCCAGAACCAAAGATTTCAATTTTGATTCCTACTTTTAATTCACTTATATTACAAATTAGAAAATGACTGGCTCTTAGTTAATAAAATTCTTTAATTAGGGCAAATATAAAATGAGTTGCTTATTATTTAATCAATTAAAGTAAATCTCTTCCCCATCTTAATCTAAGTGAAAAGCAAACAAGGAGGGAACTCAATAAATTTCAAATATATTTCATATATTAAATTGATCACTTAAGGTTTGAAAAGATTATATATTAATAATCATTCATGTATAATAAAATCTTGTTTACATATTATATCTGAGAAGTAAATTTTAAAGAACTCATCACTAATTATCAAGTAACAGTTACTAATTTCACAATAAACATTTTTCAAAATGTCTATACTGATTCCCATTCAGAAAATGAGAAAAAAGTACCTCCTCATCAGAGTAGTGTCTCACTTTTTCCCATAGGTTCCTATTTACATCAGTGAACAGTTTATCTTGGTTCAGTGCAGAAAGCTTTAATCTAAAATATAGAAAAGTTAATTAGCATGGAGTTCAGAAGTCAGCTAGAATGAATCAGCTCAGATCTACAGGCATACTTAATTTTTCCTAGTTCTTTTCTACATAAAGAGGGGAATTCACTCAGGAACAGCGGCCAGCCTGATTATTTCAACACTTGGAGAACAGTTCAAGAATGTTATGATTCAAAAAAACTTCCCTCCCCAATAAATAGAATTCTCATCTCAATGCATCAACTTGTTCCAAAATGAAAATACATTGCTTATAGAGAATCCTTAAGCTTGTGAATGCATTATTGTTGTGAAGTTGTAGCTATTATTTTTTTTTTGTAATACATTTATTTATTTATTTATTTTTGGCTGTGTTGGGTCTTCGTTGCTGTGCGCGGGCTTTCTCTAGTTGTGGTGAGCGGGGGCTACTCTTCATTGTGGTGCGGAGGCTTCTTATTGTCATGGCTTCTCTTGTTGCAGAGCACGGGCTCTAGGCGCACAGGCTTCAGTAGTTGTGGCACGTGGGCTTCCACAGTTGTGCCGCACGGGCTTAGTTGCTCCGCGGCATGTGGGATCTTCCCGGGCCTGGGCTCGAACCCGTGTCCTTTGCATTGGCAGGCAGATTCTTAACCACTGCGACACCAGGGAAGCCCCGTAGCTATTATTTTAAGTAAAGGTTTCCAATTCACTTTGGTCTTATCTCACCTTTATAGAATACCATTAATAAAAGTAGCAAAGTTATATATTAGTTTCTTGTTAATAAGTAGAGGAAATACATTTTTATCAGAGTTAGAAGATAATATATACAGGCACATAGGTGCAAAATCAAACAGTAGAGCACATCTAAACAGACTTTTCATTGTATACAAGATCTACCTATTTCATTCAAAACAAAACATTCTCAGACAAATCCTGAGACACCCAACTCTTTTAAACAACATTAAGATAAGAAACTTGTCTTGTTCAGTGATGAACCCCAGGACTTAGTACAGTGCCTGGCACATAGTAGGTGCTCGATACATATTTCTTGAATGAACAAGCCAGAAATCAGGCAAATCTGCAGTACTATAATTTAACAGCATCTTAAACTTCTAGTTTTAAAACTACATAATTCCCTTTAATTATTTTTATTTATTGAGGTAACTGGTTTATAACATTATATAAATTTTATGTGTAAATTATATTTTGACATCTATGTACACTACAGTGTGCTCACCACCAAAAGTTTTAAAACTACACGATTCTTAAAAGATTATTTCATTTCTATTTGTTAGATTGGTTCAAATTTAGTTTGACAGTTCTAGATAAGTATGATATAAACATTGTCTTGAGTCGCAAGTCTTGATTTACCTGCGAAAATCTAGATATACCTAATTTGTAAATTAGTCTGCAGCATCTACTTATACCAAACCACTGACAATAGTCTGAGTAAAACCTTGTTCTTTTATAAATGCAAATCAAGGGCAAATGTGATAGAATTATAAACCCAAAGTCAATCTTGATTTTAGGCACTATATATAAATCTCTAAAGGGTATTATCTTCTTTTAAAGATGTTCTTTTGCAATTTATGATATCATAATCTAATAATGATTGCTTATTAAAGACGTACTCTTTGCTAAGAATGGCATGTAACCTTTCTATATACACTATTTCTACTGCTCATTTCTACCTACTAAGTAGGTATTATTATCCTCAATTGATGGATGTGGAAATGAAGGTTAAATGACTTACCTAAGGTTACACAGCTACTGTTGTAGCCAGGATTGAACTTCCATCTGTCTGACTACAAAGCTGAAACTCTTTCCCATATACTATATCACACTGCCAATTAATGCTATCAACTTTTCCTATGCCGGTGTTATTCTAATCAAAACCTTGCCACACAGATTATTTACCCATCCAACAAAACACACAAAAAAATGAAAACTTTCATACTCTTCAATCTTCTGGCGAAGAGCTTCACAATCTTCTTTATAAATCTGTATCTTGGGTCGGTAAACATATTGACTTAACATCAGGTCTTCTGGAGTAGGTGATGTGTTTATAGTAAACTGGAAAAAAAAAAAATCAGTCTCTCAAAACTGGTATTTTGAGAACCAAACCATGTTCAAGAACTGTTTCAAGTCTCAGAGTGCCTATTTTAAAAAGTTCTACAAAGAAAAATTTGAAAACTCTGTTAAATTCATATACCTAGTAAGCTACTACTTGGAATCTGAAATAAAGTCTCTAATCTCAAAGTCAATTTCTCACAGATGTTTAGAGGAACTGTGGATGTTCCACTCATAGGATTGAAAGTGATTTGAAAATACTATGCATTATTTGTCAATTATACCTCAATAAAATTGAGGAGAAAGGAAAATGGCTATGCATTGTTTTAAAAACTATCAATACCTGAAAATTCGAACTTACCAAAAACTTCTCCCTTAAAAGAAAGAAAAAAGATGCCAGTTTCCAAGATTATGCTTTTCTATTTTTATTCTCTAACCCTGTTCCTTATTTGTATCCCAGGTTGAACTCAAACTTTTCTGATATACATAAAATAAAGCAGTAAAAATTTAGTTATTTTTAAAATGTCTTAAGTGTCTTTTGGACATTTTTTAAAAGTCTTACAGCTCTAATCCAATGACTTTCTGATGTCCTTAATGCAGTATTGGAAAAACCAAGTTGGCTCATTACATATAAAAACCAAACCAAACAAAACGCCACAACTGTACATTATTTATAGGCAGTGTGGCACGGAATAAGTCATTTTACCACTCTAAGCTTTGGTTTCCTCATCTATAAAATGGGCACAATATTGACCAACCTCTGATTAAAGTAAAAGTCTTTTAAAAAGGTACCAAAGCGGGACTTCCCTGGTGGTCCAGTGGTTAAGAATCCACCTTCCAATGCAGGGGACGTGGGTTTGAACCCTGGTCCGGGAAGATCCCACATGCCATGGAGCAACTAAGCCCATGTGCCACAACTACTGTGCCTGTGCTCTAGAGCCCTCGAGCCACAACTACCGAGCTCACATGCCACAACTACTGAAGCCTGTGCGCCTAGAGCCCGTGCTCCGCAACAAGCCACCGCAATGAGAAGCCCGCGCACCGCAACGAAGAGTAGCCCCTGCTTGCTGCAACTAGAGAAAGCCCACATGCAGCAACGAAGACCCAACACATCCAAAACTAAAAATAAATAAATATTTAAAAAAAAAAAAAGGTACCAAAGCTCAGGCCTGCTGAAGTAATCTAACAAATGTTAGTTTCCTCTCATTCTCCCCTTTCAGTTGACAAATTAAAAGGAAATAACGAATGAGATTTTAATCTCATTTCTCTATCTGTAACAAGCTTTCTAACAGATGTGCTCAGAAAGTGTAAAAATGTGCTAAAAGCAATTATAACTGATGTTGACTCTCTTTCTTAAAAAATATTTTTAAGGCTAAATTTATAAAGAAAAATCAAAGCTCTATACTTCTTCTCAAAGAAATCAGGCCTCCTTGGGAAAATGGCTGACTGCCTTTCATATAGGAGCCAAATGCTTGATAAAGGAATATTTCTTTTTATAGAAGTATTTAGACAATAAATGAAAAAAAAGAAGAAAATTAGGATATCACTACTTTACAACTCCTAATGAATTACTAGATCTAGATAATCTAGTAATAATGGTTGATCATTAAATAATGGTTGATCATCACATCATCACCAGATACTATCTCCTGATGAAAGTACAACTATAAAGTAAACTTGAAAAAAAACCCTTCATCTGAAAAGGCCTCTACCAATTTACAGAAAATACAAAGGACAGAGGAACATGTTAAAATGAAAGTTTGGGTATACACAATGGGCAAAATCCATACTTAGCAGAGTATGGAAAAATCTGGCTTCCTCATAAAAAGAGGGGGTTAGGGGAGAGAGGGGGAGAGAGGAAGAGAGAGAAAGAGAAGCGGGGGAAGGGAGGGTTATGGAAGGGGACCTTATACTTTAAAAGATAATTGAGAGAGAGATATCAAGTGTTTATAATGTTTGGACCTCACCTGGGTTGCAACTTAACAAACTGGAAAATAATGCAGACAATCAGGGAAATATAAATACTGACTTAATAATTAATCATTTTAAGATATGATTATGGTATTTGGATATTTTAAAAATAAGAGTTCCCATCTTTTTAGGGATACATACTGAAATACAGATAAATTGATGATGCCTGGGATTTGCTTCAAAATAACAGGGGTGGGGAGGTAGGAAAATGTAGAGAATAAAGAGTTGATAATTTTTGAAGTTTGGTGATGGATACATGGGGAGTTCATTAAACTATTATCTATTTTTGTATATGTTTGAAAATTCCTATAATAGTAAAGTTTTTTTTTTAAAAAGAGTAGGTTTCCTCTTGAAGCTTCATAACCACAAAGTGAAACATGGGACCACATTCTCAGAGATTCACCAGGAATGCCAAGTGCCAATGGATATTAGGCTCATGCACTATGGGTACATACTGGATGCAACTGCCCATGCTGTATGCAATACATGGGTAATTTGCTGTACCTTGTGTCCAGGACTATATGCACAGGTCACCCTCCTCACTTGACTTATTTTGATTAAGTGCCCAATTTATGCACAATCAGCTCTTGGGTATTTCAGGCCTGGCGGGGGTACTTGCAGTAGTTCCTCAACCGCACTGAAAGGGTGTTACAGTGTTTTTGCCTCCCGCTCTGCCTTCTCCTTTACTGGCCCGCGGCGGTGGCCGCCGGCTCCGCCCCCGCCGGGCCCCGCTGCAGGCCCCAACTCCTCAGGCCCCTCCCACCACGGTGCGCGCCGGAGGGGGTGCTCCCCGCCGGCCAGGCCGGCCAGGCGGCCAGAAGTGGCCTGAGCCACTCCTTGGGCATGCAGGAGGTCTTGGGGCACTACCATAGCACCTTTTTTTTTCTTTCAGTTTTATTGAGATATAATTGACATATAGCACTGAATAAGTTTAAGCTTTACAGCTAATGATCTGACTTACATATATCATGAAATGATTATCACAAGTTTAATAAACATCCATCATCTCAAACAAACAAACAAAAACATCCATCGTCTCATACAGATACAAAATTAAAGAAATAGAAAAAAATTTTCCTTGTAATGAGAACTCAGGATTTGCTCTCTTAACAACTTTCATAGATAACATACAGCAGTGTTAATTATATTTATCATGCTGTACCTTACATCCCTAGCACTTATTTATCTTATAATTGGACGTTTGTACCTTTTGGCTGCCTTGATCCTATTTCCCCACCTCTCACTGCCTGCCTCTAGTAAACACAAATTTGATCTCATTTTTAATAAGTCTGTTTGTTTGTTTTTGAAATATAACTGACCTACAACACTGTTATTAGTTCTTGTTACACAATATAGTGATTTGATATTTCTACATAGTACCTTTTGCCGGTGCTGCCGGCTGAGCTCCTACAACTGCACACACACATATGGATGCTGTACACCTGTCTATGAGGGCTGCCACACATCTCCCCACCTGCCTCAAAAATGCTCTCCCCAGTTCTACCCTAAAGGAGACTCATAGTCATCTAAGTCCTGGAACAGATGCCCATAGCTGTGAACCTCATTTTCCACAGCCCATACATACTCCATTTCTTTGGCCTTCCTCTACTTTGGGATTTTTAAATTTCTTTCCCGATATAGCTTGAACTCTCTTACCATCTTTTTTTAAAAATTTATTTTATTGAAGTATAGTTGATTTCTCTTACTATCTTGATGGGTTTGTTCCCAGATTTATTTCCCTAACACTGCCCCTCCTGACCTCTGTAAGGCCTGAGAGGAAAGGGGAGCATTCATACCCTCAAAGATTAGCTTCCTACATATCCTCTCCCTCTTCCACCCTGCCAGCATCCTCTCTGTTCCTACCCTTCCCCTCTGCTTTCTCTGGTCCCCTGGTACTCTTTCTGCTTTTCCTAAGACTCTGGCTGCATACCTAGGCACCTTTCTACTCCCCATCTTCAGCTGAGGCAAGGAGATTCTACTAGGAAGGGGCACTATGGTGATAAGAATAATGAGGTTGGCAACCCAAAAGATGCATGAGTATCTTCCCAGTTTCCATCTTTGATTTACTTTTCACGTTAGATATACAATCCTCCTGTAATTGATTTCTTTCTAAACAACTTTATTGAGATTTAATTTGCACACCATATAATTCACCCACTTAAGTATACAATTAAATTATTTTAAAAATATATTCACAGGGTTGTACAACATCAAGCCCCAGCTAATTTTACAGCATTTTCATTCCCCTAAAAGAAACCCTGTACCCATTAGCTGTCATTCCCCATTCTCCTCCACCCCATCCCAGCTTTAAGTAACTCATAATCAGTTCACTTTTTGGCTATTATGAATAATGCTCATGTACAAGTTTTTGTTTAGATGTATGTATTCAATTCTCTTGGGTAAATACCTAGAAGTGGAATTACTGGATCATATAATAGCTCTATGTTTAACTTTTTGGGGAAATACCCAACTGTTTTCCAAAGTGGCTACATCATTTTACATGCCTATCAGCAATGTATGAAAATTCCAATTTCTCCACATCCTTGCCAATACTTATTATTTTGTCTTTTTGACTACAGCCACCCTAGTGGGTGTGAAGTAGTAACTCATTTTAATTTGTATTTCTTTAATCACAATTTTGTTTATTGGCCATTTCCATAGCTTCTTGGCTTTTTTTTTTTTTTTGGCCACACCACGGGGCATGTGGGATCTTAGTTCCCCAGCCAGGGATTGGATATGCCCCCTGCATTGGAAGTGCGAAGTCCTGACCACTGGACTGCCAGGGAAGTCCCAGACGATTTTTTAATTTGGTTGTCTTTTTGAGTTTCAAGAGTTCTTTATATACTCTGGACACAAGTCTCTTATGAGATGTATGATTTGCAAATGTTTTCTCCCATTCTGTGGGTTGTCTTTTCCCTTTGTTTTTTTTTTTTTGCAGTACGCGGGCCTCTCACTTTTGTGGCCTCTCCCGTTGCGGAGCACAGGCTCTGGACGCGCAGGCTCAGCGGCCATGGCTCACGGGCCCAGCCACTCTGCGGCATGTGGGATCTTCCTGGACTGGGGCACGAACCCGTGTCCCCTGCATCGGCAGGTGGACTCTCAACCACTGCGCCACCAGGGAAGCCCTCCCTTTCTTGATGGTATTATTTGTAGCACACAAGTTTTAAATTTTGATGAGCTCCAAATTTTAATTTTGTCACTTGTACTTTTGGTGTTGTATACAACTGATTTTTATGTATAGGGTGAAGTTTGAATCAAGGTTCATTTTTTTCCTATGGATATCCAACTGATGCAACACCATTTATAGAAAAGGCCACTGTTCTGCAGGGGCATCTTTGTCATAAACCAAATATTCATGTATGTGTGGATCTATTCTTTAAAAGTTAGAACTCATCTGGTCCTAGTGACAATTTTAATGGTAAATTGTTAAAAAAAAATTTCAGTGGTAGTTAATTAGAGTTTTCCAGTTCCTGGGTTAATTTTGGTAATTTATGTTTTTCTGAAAAACCATCTAGGTCTTAAAATTTGTCATCACAGTTGGTGGATTAAAAAAAAATTCTTTTAATCTCTCCTTTAATCTGTGGACATGTCTTCTTTCTCAACCATATATATTTTAGCTTTCTCCTTTTTCTTAATTAGGCTCTTTAAGAGTTTTCTTATTTTATTGTCTTTTCAAAGTACCAGTTTTTAGATCTGTTATATTTTCTACTTATTTTTTTTTCTATTTCAATAACTTTACTATTTACCTGCATTAAATCTGTCTTCCTGCCTTTTTATGGATGTTATTTTATTGTTCATTTTCCAATTTCTTAAAGTGAGTGTTAAAAAATCCTTTATTTTTAGAGTCTTTTCTATAACAATGATATCTCAGGCTTTTAATTCCCTGGTAAGTATAATTTCTGCTGTATATCACATATATTTGGCATTAAATGTTCTCCTTACTTTGCTTTCTAAATAGTTTTGATTTCTTCTTTGATATGAGTTAACTAGAAATGTGTTTCTTAATTTCCAAGAAGCTAAGATATTTGTCCTTTTATTAGTTCTAATTTTATTGGATTAAGATCAGATGATGTCCACGAAATCTCCATTTTTTTTTCCATTTTCTTTGTGGCCAAGGGCATAATTAACTTTTGTAAATGTTCGACAGACTTAAGTGAAAAAAATATTATGTAATTTTGTATGTAAGTGATATGTTTGTCTATTAATCTTTTAAACTCAGTTTGTTGACTGTATTATTTAAGTATTCTATGAGAGGCCTGCGTACCGCAAAACAAACAAACAAACAAACAAAAAAACTTCTGCTGGGGACTTCCCCGGTGGTGCAGTGGTTAAGAATCCGCCTGCCAATGCAGGGGACACGGGTTCGATCCCTGGTCTGGGAAGATCCCACATGCCGGAGAGCAACTAAGCCTGTGCGCCACAACTACTGAAGCCTGCGCACCTAGAGCCTGTGCTCTGCAACAAGAGAAGCCACCACAATGAGAAGCCCGCACACTGCAACGAAGAGTAACCCCCACTTGCCGCAACTAGAAAAGGCCTGTGCGTAGCAGTGAAGACCCAATGCAGACAAAAAAACAAAAAAAACAAAAAAAAAAACCTGAAAAAACAAACTTCTGCTGTACTTTGGTTTTTTAAAAACCGTATGTTCAGGAAAAAGTATAAAAAACAAAATAGATGGCAAGAAATGAAAAAAAAAATTTCACATTTTCAAAATTCATGATTATTTTTTAAAAAATCAATTTTTATTGCTAACCCCAAATGTACCTTCTACAGGAAAACCTTCTATAGGAAAATTTGCTTCCTTAGATTCTTTTTTTGTTTTTTAATAAATGCTTGCTTTGATGCGGTTTAGTAAACAAGTACAATATATTTTAACTGAGATAACTATTTTACCAAGAAACTGAACTTACTTTGGTTGGGAGATTGCTCTGTCGAGGTTTTTGTATCAGAATGTGGACCTGAAGAAGTATAAAGAACTCCTTTATTGTTATTCTCCCATCTTTGAGTTTCTGAGGGAAAAAAAAAAGTTTGCATGACCATTCAAGGTGAGTCATTTTGACTATAACCACCACCTTTGTTTCTAAATGGCTTAAAGTGCTTTGCATATATTTGTGGAAACACTATCTAGATATTTGTAAGCTATACATAAGCAGATTTTATCTAATATTATTTCTTAAGTTTATTCAGTAACAGTAAAATTGGGAAAAAAACCAACAAAACGTAGGTCTTCCAATTGTGATTCTACTCCACATAATTAATTGCCATGTTGGATCCTTAACAAAAAAAAAGAAAACTAGTCTCCTGTATATTTGAAACATTTCATAATTTAAAAAAATTAAAAAGAAAACAAAATAAGGAAATTAGTTGCATTAGAAATGAGAACTACTTTAACATACCTCCTTCAAGCTCTCTTCACAAACGGTATCTCTGAGGAACTGTGATTCTATTTGACTACTGGGGTGTGCTACAAGTAAAGCAAATTCAAGTGATGAATAAGTCAAAATTAAATTGTAAACTTAATTTTAGTTATTGTTCAGGTTTATGTGTGGTTCAAGCTCTTGAAGCTATCCGCTAGGATTTTTCTGGGAAGACAGTCATTTGTAGGGCAAAGTGTATTACAGTTTTAAGGCTCCATATGTTTCTCTACTAATTATAAGCCTCTTAAGAAAATCACTTTCATAATATACACTTCTCAATTTATTAAAATAACTAACAATTAAAAATAAACTAAGTATGACTTTACTTATCAACTACCAAAAAGCTTATATAACTTTCAAATATCTCCTGAACTGAAATACATTTATTATTAGTCAAGTAAGCAGATGACTTCTATTATTTAGCCTTCATGAAGGTCTTACTGCTGAAGTCCAGAGAGGTCCCATCAGCCTTGACTGAATCCAGAGAACTGCTGCAACTAGATGGGGTCCTGCTCAGGCTTTTTATCAACACACTGTTAGCATTTTTATCTATAGCTCCTTCAGCACGGTGATCAAAAATCTGAAATGACCAGTAAAGAAACATCATAAGAATAATGTTATGATAGTGTATACTTATAATGACTAAATGTTCAATGTTGAGAAATACTTCTATAAAATTTATCTATAATCATATAAAATACCTTAATAAAGAATTAGAATAAGGCTTTTAGAGTTCAAAGTAATTTTATTTAAAAATATATAGAAATAACTTTGTGCATTATACTATATAAGCAAATGTTTCCCAGAGGTATTTAGGTTACAGCCATATCATATGAGCTACCAAACGTTGACCTATCCAATTTTTCAACTACTAGTCACCACGGTCAGGGCTACCACACTGCAGAAAACCAGAAGAGAATACCGGCTGTACACAATGGCTCTGTCTGGAGTACAGAGAAGGCATTTATTTCCAGGCTTTAGTACTTCCTTCCCCAGGTGACCAAGACTCCTTTGATTGAAGTCAAATAAGCCATATGGTCCTGCTTTTACCATTTTAACCATTCGACTTTACAGCCTTAAATGCCATTTTCATCTACCTACTTGCTTATATTTTTAAAAAAAATAAATTTATTTATTTTACTTATTGATTTTTGGCTGAGTTGGGTCTTCATTGCTGCGCGTGGGCTTTCTCTAGTTGCGGTGAGCGGGTGCTACTCTTTGTTGCGGTGCGCAGGATTCTGACTGCAGTGGCTTCTCTTGTTGCGGAGCACGGGCTCTAGGCATGCGGGCTTCAGTAGTTGCAGCATGCAGGCTCACTAGTTGTGGCACACGGGCTTAGCTGCTCCGCGGCATGTGGGATCTTCCTGGACCAGGGATTGAACCCGCGTCCCCTGCATTGGCAGGCGGATTCTCAACCACTGCGCCACCAGGGAAGCCCTACTTATGTTTTTAAGGGCAATATATTCCTTGTCTAAGTGCTAGGATGTGACCTCTACGAGAACAGATTTTTGTCTGTAAATCCCACTGAAGCATTCTCAGGACTTAAACAGTACCTAGGACATAGCAGATCCCCAATAAATATTTATTAAACAAAATAATACTAATTTTCATAGAATCTATTCAGTTATACATTTTATATTACTGTTACAACTTTCTCAAAGCTTCATAGATGAACAATTTCCTCAGGACCTCACCTTAAAGAACCAATGAAATCATCTTCTAAGCTTACTTACGTATTTCTTAACAGAGTTTAAACTTTGTTTCTATGAACCTATGATTCTTTCTTTTTTTTCATAAATTTGTTTTTTTATTTTTGGCTGTGTTGGGTCTTCTTTGCTGTGCACGGGCTTTCTCTAGTTGCAGCGAGCTGGGGCTACTCTTCGTTGTGGTGCGTGGGCTTCTCATTGTCGTGGCTTCTCTTGTTGCAGAGCATGGGATCTAAGCACGCGGGCTTCAGTAGTTGTGGCACACAGGCTCTAGAGTGCAGGCTCAGTAGTTGTGGCACACGGGCTTAGCTGCTCCGTGGCATGTGGGATCTTCCTGGGCCAGGGATTGAACCCATGTCTCCTGCATTGGCAGGTGGATTCTTAACCACTGCACCACCAGGGAAGCCCCCTATGAACCTATTATACTTTCTAATGTTTATTTCTCCACCTGTAAAACTCAGTTTCACTGACAAGTTATCCAAATCAGTGTTCCCTCCACTTTTAAAATCTATGCGTTTTTTTTAAAGGTTTTTAAAATAACACTTATTTCTTAAAAGTTAACACGTGCAAAATAGGAAACCAAAAAACACAAGAAGAAAAAACAAAGTCATCCACAATCACAAGCAGTTTACTGTTTGATGTGTCGTCCTAGGTCTCGTTTGTGTACCTACAAAACTTAGCATCCATTTTTATGTAATTAAGATCATACAGTTATGTATCATGTTTTTTCACACATCATGAATATTTAACATTTCAAAGTCCCAAAGCTATGAGTATTTTGATAACCAAGAATACACTAAAACCAACTCAATCTGGAAGGAAAAAATGTAATCCTGCCTTTCTTGGCAACAAAAATTTCATAAAAGACAAAAATGGCAACAGGCCTCTAGATAAAGATATTGGCAGAGTTATGATTAAAATACTACATTCCCTTAATGTTCAATTAAAAATGAGACATAATGCAACAGAGTACGTAAAGTATAATGCTTCTAAGAAGATTCATTACCTGATCTAAACTATTAAAGTATTAGCAAGGAGGTATGTTTCCACTGAATTACTTAATGTATTCCTATAGTATAGCCAAGAGATACACACATACATCAATGGTTATCATCAAAATTTAAATATGAACACATCCACATTTAGCCCTACCTTTATACTTCCTTCTGCCCCTCTGCTGCCAACCTAATGAACAAGTCCTGATGTACATTTCTCAGCTGAGGGTTTAACAATTCCATGTCCAAGATGTTGCTTTTTTATCAATTATAACAAAGATATTTACAAATGGGTTAATTCACTAGCTCTACTTTTTATCATACATTGTCACCTCAGGACTTCCAAAAAGCCTAGATGTTGCAAAATAAAGAACCTTCTATGACTTTTAAATAAACACAAAATCTCACTTACTTCACTTTGAGATACTGGGCTTGATCTAGGCATTCTCCCATCCTCGAAAGAAATGGACTTTCAGCTTCTATATATCCTCACTAGCCAAGAAAATTCAGTCCAGCTTTTCTTTAAGCAGTTTGCATAATAAAAAAGCTTTTTACCCTCCAAATATTTTCACACTGAAGATGACTTGTCAAACCACATATACCCTGGCTAGAGATTCTAATATGCAAAGCCAAAATGACAAATCACTAGAAGTGACAGAATATTTAGAATTACACAATTTTGATATTTTTGTACTATTTTCCATTTCATTTTTTGTGACCATTTGTCACTTCAAATTGTGTTTAAGTCTAACTGCTAGTCAATTAATTTCTTAAGATTCTACATAGGAATATTTCTCCAGGCATATATATATAAATAAATATAATTGGGAATAATAAAGTCCTGGTTACCCGAGACTAAAATTAAAATTCAAGAATACTCATAAAAAATCAAGAACATTTCTTAATTCAAGACAGAGCTCACCTCCTGATCTTGTGCGGTATCACTAAACCTAATTTCACTTTTTCTGATTTTTTTCTCATCCTGAATATCATCTTCTTCTTCTTGTACCCAGGTTCTTTTTTGGCTATTGCAGGTTTCTTCCAGTTTATTTTCAGATGGTGAAATCTCTTTTTGGTATGTCTCAGTCAAAGCCTTTTCCTCAGTATCTATGCTAATAGAGTCTGAGGAATTAATCTCACCCGGATATATAGGAAGATTTTCCTCATTTATATATTGAGATGGACTTAAGTTCAGTTTAGCTGCAACAAATCCAGTGTCTGAATGTTTACTGGAGACTGGCTGAGTTTCTAAGTTATTTAAATCAGTTGTGTCTCCTGGAATCGGCTTCAGGTCATCAATACCAGTGACACTACAATTTCTCCTGTTTGGCAATCTGGGCAAAAATATTCCCAAAGAACATCTCCTCACTTTATCTTTTATAGTCGTCATTAATGGTACAGAGATGGTTTCAGCTCCATTATGAGAAATTTTATTTTCTTCATCCTTATCATCTTTAACACTGCTGGACACTATGTTAACATTATGTATTTCTGTAGCTTGCACTATACTCATATTACTGTGTGCCTTATTTACTAATTCAAGTAATTGTTCTGGAGAAGGTGGTATATGAACTGGTTGGAAATCTAAAAATTCTTCAGTTTTTTCATTCAAATTATTCAGATGTGGTTTGATACTACTAAAAGTTGCAGCATTAGATGCAATTACAGGATCTGATGCTTCTCTAGGATTGATATGAGTTTGAATAACTTGCTTAGTCAAGTCTGAGTTACTGTGGAAATCTATAGCTGTATTACATTTAGCTGTTTGAATATTTTTCTTTAGTTCTTTTTTACAGGCCATAGTAAACTGTTTCTCATTATTGAGCATTGTGGAATCGTTTTCACATATGGGTTCAGAGGCATTTCCTCTAACAATATTTAAATTCTTATTTCCCACTTTAGACAATATTGTTTCATCTTTACTGACAATACTCTGTCCTTGTTGAGGTAATGGATGTTGCTGGGCTGACAGATGATGCTGAGGAGCAACACAAACATCATCAACAAAGGTCTTCTTTAAACTATGCTCTGCATTATCAACAAAGGCCTCCATTTGATCCTTTGGAAGCTTACAAGATACTCGCTTTGAGTTAAGTTTAGTCATCTCCCCCAAATCTTCACCATATACTGAAGTTTCATTAGCTAATAGATTTGGGGGCTCCTTAATCAGATCTTGATCTTTGAGTACTGTTAGGACACAGTCTAACTGTCCTTGGGTACTGGTTTGAACAACTTTTTCCTTCTCTAACAAAGAACAAGGAGCAGAAAGAGGCAGTCCCTCAGATTTCAAATAATATTCACTAGCTAAATTGTTTGCATAAGGAAGCTCATTTTGCACTGGGCAATGACTGGCTTTTACATCATTTTTATCACATAAGGGCATGCCATTCTCCTCCAAATTATCAAAAAAGGAAACATTAGGTAAACAGGAATAATTATCACCGGATCCACAAACAGCAGCTGCAGAACTGCCTGTAAAACCCACATTTCTTCTATCTGTACTATTTAAGTGACAGCTTTCAATTTTGGCTTTTTCCAATACATGGGCCTGGACTACAACTTTCATGACCTCTTCATCCACAGCAGTGCTATGGAATTTGACTTCTGTCTCACCTTGACCCCCAGACAATGTATTAGTAGGAACAAAGGGTATCACATGATGCTTTTGCTCAGTGTGAAGAACAGTTTTGTTTTCTACAGCCAGTGCTTGTTCTTTAGTGATTTCTTGAACAGAGCTACCATCCTTAGGAAAAGAAACACCCAAGGTTTTTCCTTTTGCTATTCCAAATTTAGGGTACTCTTGAAGTATTTTCTCCATGGCTTGACAATCAATGAAAACAGTGTGGGACTTAGTAACTTCCAGATCACTGTGATTATCTACAAACATAACAGTTTTGTCCATAGGCCCAGTGGTTCTTTTATCTGGTGAGAGAGGTTTATATTCTAAGGCAGTTGTATGACTTCTGGTAATCTCCATATCATCCTGCCCACATGTATATAAAACAGTATTAGAAGTTCCTTCCAAAGGCACCCAATGGGAGTCCTCTCTATCTTCCAGGACACCTTTGTTATTTATTTCCACTGTACAACTCTGGATGACATCCACACCATTTCTGTCATTCTTTGAAAATGCAATGGTCTTGTCATTTTTGAGTCTAAGGCTCTTCCTTCTCTGACTTTTGCCTGATAGAGATTCATTCAGAAATCCAGGCTTTTGTACATTTTTGTCATTTTTCCAAATGGTTGATTTAGACACTTCCATGTTATCAGCAGCTAAAAATGCTTCAGCTTTCTCTAAAGGATCACTATTAGACCATTCCCCCGGTAATGTTAGCTGGCTGACTTTTGCTACTGAATGATCACTTTCACCATTGTCCGGAAAGAAAACACCCTCCTTAGCAGGATTAGGTGTCACTTTTGATTTTTCTAGGCTTTTTCTTTTGGATAGTTCAAAGTTAGAGCTGTCTGGAAGCATAGTTTTCTCCTTTGCTTGGTAGTCAATGAAAACAGTATGGGACTTTGTCATCTCTAGTTCATCATGATTATCTATAAACATTAGAGTTTTGTCCACAGGCCTAGTAGTTATTTTATCTGGTGAGATAGTTTTACATTCTATAGCAGTTGTGTGACTTCTGGTGACCTCCATGTCATCCTGCCCACATGTATACAAAACAGTTTTAGAAGTTCCTGCCAAAGGCACCAAATGGGAATCATGTTCATCTAGTAAAGGTCTATGATTTATTTCCACTGTGTAACTCTTGGTGATATCCATATCATTCTCATCTCCCTCTGAAAATACAACAGTCTTATCAATTTTTAGTCTGCCAAGACTTTTCCTTTCACAAATTTTGACATCTTGCTTTTCATTCAGAATTCCAGTTTTGTCCTTCAACACACCCATGATATCATTAGAAATAAATACTCCAGTTTTTTCTATCGGACTTTCATTACATTTTTCAACTTTTACAGCTTTCTGTCTGTTTACTGTTGTTAGCTGGTTGTTAGTGTTTTCTAAATTAGTCTTACCTAGTTCTAGTACTTCAGAAGGACCAAATCCAATGACAACAGTATGACTCTTGGTTAGGTCCATATTTTGCTCCTTCTCTGAACAAATAATTATCTTCTCATGAAAACAGTCAGGCGTGGGACTGCCTAAACTTTTCCTCAGTGGCTCAGGCAGTTTAGAATTCTGGTCTGGTACAGGTTTCACTGTTTGACTATTAACAGCAGTATTATGATTTCTCATGGCAGACTGTCCTTCTGATGAAAACAATGGCTTTGTAGTAGGAAACAAAGATTGCTCACAAGAAACTGTATTTCTATTATTTCTCAGTGTTACTTGTTTATCAAGATCTCCACCAGAGTATACTATATTATGGCTTGTTGCTATGTTCTGGTTAATATCAGGTGACTGAGGAGAATCTTTATCAAGATAGGGTGAAATATTCAAAACTTGATCTTTTCCTTTGTCCCATGTGTCAGTTGGGATGTTTTTAGATATTATGTTTGGTTGTCGGGATGGTTCAATATGACCTTTAGTCATTTCTTCCCATTCATCTGAAGGGCTTATGCTGTGAGAGTGAGATTTACTGGTATTCTCAGATGCCAGACTGTAAGATGCAAGAGGAAACTGACTTCCTACATTAGCTATGTGACTTTTAGTCAAATCCATATTTTCATCTGTGAAGATTTCAGTCCTTTTGTCAGTCAATGAAGTAAATAAAGGATTTTCCAGGCTCTGCTGTAATCTTTCCTTAGATACATGAGGAACTGAGCTATAATTTATATTCATTTCCCCATCCTCTGACATGATTATGTGATTTTGGATCATCATTTCTTTTTCAGATACTGGTGCAGCTGCTATTTGTACATTTGTCTGAACTTGTTTAAAAAATTGATTATCTATTGCAACTGTGTGACTCTTGGTAATGTCCATGCTTTCTTCTCCCGAATAAATCGTATTCTCTCTGAGAAGAGAGATGGCATCTGGATTGGGATACATTTTAGAATAACTCCTGTCATGCTTTAGCAAATTCTTCTCCTCTCTCATACTTGAGAAACACTTGGTCAGTTCCATGGCATCATTACAACTAGAATAGAAAAATGTCTTATAATCTTGAATAGCTGGACTGGAACGTTTAGATTCTGGGATCATGGCCAATGTTCTGACGTCCTGGTTGGAAGTCTGTGTGACTGTCTGAATTTCTGTCCCTGTAATATGACTGCTGGTAATATGTATGTCACCTTCAGGGTTTAAGGAAGGGTCTTGAAAAGCATCGTTTGGTTTATTCTTAAAGACTGTCTTCTGTCCTAGTGCTTTAGCTCCATGACCTGTTGAAACATCCATCATTACATTCTGAGTTTGATTTTCTATTTCAGACGGATTATCTGCTGAAGGTAACTTCTGTATAGTGTGGTTAATTGTCAGGTCCATAAAGTCATTGCCATAAATTGTAATATCATCACCTTTAAATTCCCTTAAGCTGGGCTCACTGGATGTGGGAACCGAAGTCTGAATATTGGCTGTATGACATTGGGTAAAATTCATCCCATCGTCTTGTTCTCTAAAAAGTCTAGTCATATTATTGCTATTTGCATCTACACTAAGAGATACATGCATTTGATGCATAGAAGAGGCCCTATTTGATTCTTTGTAATGAATAGGCATCTCAGAATTTTCTTTATCAGGTCCTATAAAAGGAGAAGCATTCGATTTTCCTGTTTTCAATCTTTTTACGAAGTCATTGAAATTTATTTTCTTTTCTGAAAAAGTGCTTTGATCCCCAGAAAAATTTAATTCTTTCTTCATTCTTGAATCCTCAATGTGGAGCTTTAAGTTAGCCAGAAATGATGTGGTATCTATCTTGGTGGATTTTTCACTTTTGGTACAATCTAAAAGGCCTTTGGTAATCATCACAGTATGACTTGCTGTCAGGTCCATCTGGTTTTCATCTGAAAAGATGACTGTCTGGTCATTTGCATGTTTCCTTTCATGGTTGTATTCTGTAATTGAAATCTACAAAGAAAGGAAAATATAAGAGATCAAATCAAATGCAAACTTCTAAAAAGGTATTTTATAACATGTACTATATAGAAGGAGTATTATATAAACAATCCTAGATGATGGTTTCATGTTACATTGGTTTGTTTGAATCAATGGTGTGGTGTGCAGCACAGAATTTGTTATTTAAATTTTTTTCTGAAGTCTGTGAATACTTTTAGTGTTTCTGAACAAATTAAAAGTTAATTATTCACCCACTAGACTGAGTAAAAAATGAAAAGACTGACAATAGCAAATGTAACTATAATGTAAATTCTAATTGTTATATTAGATAGGTCATTCTCATTCTAAGACTTGGAAGGAATAAGTGCACGATGGCTAATTTATAGTACACTCTATACTCTTGGGTGGTTGAGTTGTCCTTGAATGCAGTGGTTTTACTTGTGAGGACATGGTCTAACTCTTTATTGCTCAAAGTATGGTCTGTGGACCAGTGCATTAGTATCACCTAGGAGACTGTTAGAAGTATAGAATTTCAGGACCTACCGCAGATCTGCTGGATAAGAATCTATATTTTAATAAAATCCTGAGATGATTCACATGCCCATTAAAGTTGAGAAGTCCTTATATAATTAACATATTTCCCTATTATTTAAACTGGCAGTGATTTAACTATACTTAGTTAACTGGAAAGGTACGTAGTTTTTCCAGTCTATGTTGGTCCATTTTGGTAAGTAATCCCTAAATCATGTCACTAACATGAAATTTTTTGTGTTTTAAAAGTTTTAACTATCAAATAAGATTAAAATATGAAGGCACTTGCATGAACTCATACCTCTTTCTGGGGCATCTGGGTCTGAATGGGAGCACAAAGCAATGTATTCATCCCTATTAAGTAAAAAGAAAAACTACAGTCAATGACAAAAATATATATCACCAAGAGCCTGACTTCCCTTTTCTTAGGAATTTCATCAGCTACAAGTATTTACTAAAGTTTTTTCAGTTACTAAGTCCTTCCTAAATTTCACTGAGACTTTAAAATTTTCCCATTTTAGAGACGGAGAGTTCAGTGATTACTGTATTCTCTGTGTGATTAAAATACTTTTCGAATGTGGTAGAGATTTTTAGAAGGTGGGATTCTAAAAGTGGAAAGTGTGGACTACTTTTTTTCCTCCTTCACTTCTCCATTTTTATTTCCTGGATAGTAGAAGTTACATAGTAAAGAGTACCAACTGATAAGACCAAAATGTTAATAGCATAGATGAACTTATTTGCAAAGCAGACAGACACAGAAAACAAATGTATGGATACCAAGGGGGGAAGGAAGGGTGGGATGGATTGGGAGATGGGGATTGACATACAAACACTACTACGTATAAAACAGATAACTAATGAGAATAGACTGTATAGCACAGGGAACTCTACTCAATGCTCTGTGGTGACCTAAATGGGAAGGAAATCCAAGGAAGGGGGGATATATACATACGTGTGGCTGATTCACCTTGCTGTACAGCAGAAACTAAGACAATATTGTAAAACAACTATACTCCAATTAAAAAAAAACAAAAAAAGACCAAGATATTAGGGTAAGATTCTGAGGCATCTTTTATTCTATGTTAAGGAGTCTAAATGTTTCCAGGATGAGACGTGCATTTTATAAAAATAATTCAAGAGAAGGAGAAGAAAGAAGATTCAAGAGAAGATAAACCAATGAGGAAGCTACTCTAAAAGTTCAGGTACAACATGTTGAGAGTTTGTCTTAGGGCAAGAGACAATAAGAATGGAAATAAGGGATTAGACTCAAGACATTCTAGAACTAGAGATTGGTTCAAGATGGCGGAGTAGAAGAACGTGCGCTCACTCCCTCTTGCGAGAGCACCAGAATCACAACTAGCTGCTGGACAATCATTGACAGGAAGACAGTGGAACTCACCAAAAAAGATACCCCACATCCAAAGACAAAGGAGAAGCCACAATGAGACGGTAGGAGGGCTGCAATCACAATACAATCAAATCCCATAACTTCTGGGTGGGTGACTCACAAACTGGAGAACACTTATACCACAGAAGTTCACCCACTGGAGTGAAGGTTCTGAGCCCAATGTCAGGTTTCCCAACCTGGGGCTCTGGCAAATGGGAGGAGGAATTCCTAGAGAATCAGACTTTGAAGGTTAGCGGGATTTGATTGCAGGACTTCGACAGGACTGGGGGAAACAGAGACTCCACTCTTGGAGGGCACACACAAAGTAGTATAGCATCGGGACCCAGGGGAAGGAGCAGTGACCCCATAGGAGACTGAACCAGACCTACCTGCTAGTGTTGGAGGGTCTCCTGCAGAGGCAGGGGGTGGCTGTGGCTCACCATGAGGACAAGGACACTTGCAGCAGAAGTTCTGGGAAGTACTCCTTGGCGTGATGCCTCCCAGAGTGCACCATTAGCCCCACCAAAGAGCCGGGTAGGCTCCAGTGTTGGGTCGCTTCAGGCCCAACAACCAACAGGGAGGGAACCCAGCCCCACCCATCAGCAGACAAGCGGATTAAAGTTTTACTGGGCTCTGCCCACCAGAGCAACACCCAGCTCTACCCACCACCAGTCCCTCCCATCAGGAAACTTCCACAAGCCTCTTAGATAGCCTCATCCACCAGAGAGCAGACAGCAGAAGCAAGGAGAACTACAATCCTGCAGCCTGTGGGACAAAACCACATTCACAGAAAGATAGACAAGATGAAAAGGCAGAGGGCTATGTACTAGATGAAGGAACAAGATAAAACCCCAGAAAAACAACTAAATGAAGTGGAGATAGGCAACCTTCCAGAAAAAGAATTCAGAATAATGATAGTGAAGATGATCCAGGACCTCGGGAAAAGAATGGAGGCAAAGATTGAGAAGATGCAAGAAATGTTTAACAAAGATTTAGAAGAATTAAAGAACAAACAAACAGAGATGAACAATACAATAACTGAAATGAAAACTACACTAGAAGGAATCAATAGCAGAATAACTGAGGCAGAAAAACAGAGAAGTGTCCTGGAAGACAGAATGGTGGAATTCACTGCTGCAGAACAGAATAAAGAAAAAAGAATGAAAAGAAATGAAGACAGCCTAAGAGACCTCTGGGACAACAGTAAATGTAACAACATTCACATTATAGGGGTCCCAGAAGGAGAAGAGAGAGAGGAAGGATGCAAGAAAATATTTGAAGAGATTATAGTCGAAAACTTCCCTAACGTGGGAAAGGAAATAGCCACCCAAGTCCAGGAAGCACAGCGAGTCCCATACAGGATAAACCCAAGGAGAAACAAGCTGAGACACACAGTAATCAAATTGGCAAAAATTAAAGACAAAGAAAAATTATTGAAAGCAGCAAGGGAAAAACAACAAATAACATACAAGGGAACTCCCATAAGGTTAACAGCTGATTTCTCAGAAGAAACTCTACAAGCCAGAAGGGAGTGGCATGATATATTTAAAGTGATGAAAGGGAAGAACCTACAACCAAGATTACTCTACCCGGCAAGGATCTCATTCAGATTCGATAGAGAAATCAAAAGTTTTACAGACAAGCAAAAGCTAAGAGAATTCAGCACCACCAAACCAGCATTACAGCAAATGCTAAAGGAACTTCTCTAAGTGGGAAACACAAGAGAAGAAAAGGACCTACAAAAACAAACCCATAACAATTAAGAAAATGGTAACAGGAACATAAACATTGATAATTACCTTAAACGTGAATGGATTAAATGCTACAACCGAAAGACACAGGCTTGCTGAATGGATACAAAAACAACACCCATATATATGCTGTCTACAAGTGACCCACTTCAGACCTAGGGACACATACAGACTGCAAGTGAGGGGATGGAAAAAGATATTCCATGCAAATGGAAATCAAAAGAAAGCTGGAGTAGAAATACGCATATCAGATAAAATAGACTTTAAAATAAAGAATGTTATAAGAGACAAGGAAGGACACTACATAATGATCAAGGGATCAATCCAAGAAGAAGATATAACAATTATAAATATATATGCACCCAACATAGGAGCACCTCAATACATAAGGCAACTGCTAACAGCTATAAAAGAGGAAATCGACAGTAACACAATAATAGTGGGGGACTTTAACACCTCACTTACACCAATGGACAGATCATCCAAAATGAAAATTAATAAGGAAACACAAGCTTTAAATGCCACAATAGACCAGATAGATTTAATTGATATCTTTAGGACATTCCATCCAAAAACAGCAGATTACACTTTCTTCTCAAGTGCACACGGAACATTCTCCAGGATAGATCACATCTTTGGTCACAAATCAAGCCTCAGTAAATTTAAGAAAATTGAAATCATATCAAGCATCTTTTCCGACCACAATGCTATGAGATTAGAAATCGATTACAGGGAAAAAAATGTAAAAAACATAAGCACATGGAGACTAAACAATATGTTACTAAATAACCAAGAGATCACTGAAGAAATCAAAGAGGAAATCAAAAAATACCTAGAGACAAATGACAATGAAAACATGATGATCCAAAACCTATGGGATGCAGCAAAACCTGTTCTAAGAGGGAAGTTTATAGCAATACAAGCCCACCTCAAGATGTGGTACACATATACAATGGAATATTACTTAGCCATAAAAAGGAACAAAATTGGGTCATTTGTAGAGACATGGATGGATCTAGAGACTGTCATACAGAGTGAAGTAAGTCAGAAAGAGAAAAACAAGTATCGTGTATTAACGCATCCATGTGGAACCTATAAAAATGGTACAGATGAACCGGTTTGCAGGGAAGAAATAGAGACACGGATGTAGAGAACAAACGTATGGACACCAAGGGGGGAAAGTGGTGGTGGGGGTGGTGGTATGATAAATTGGGAGAATGGGATTGATATATATACACTAATATGTATAAAATGGATGACTAATAAGAACTGCTGTATAAAAAAATAAATAAAAAGAGTGGAAGTTGAAAAAAGAAAAAAAGACATTCTAGAACTGAAATATAAAGGTTTAGGTAACAAACTGGATGTTGGAAATAGGAAGGGACTGAAGATGCTATAATGAAACAGGAAATACATTTAAAAATTCTTAAGTTTAAAGGTAAATATTTAGAATATTTCAAAGAGTTTATGGCAACCTCGACTGAATATGATGAAGTAATTATGGGCTTTTTATTAAAGCTTTATTTACATATCCAGCTTCCATTCTTGTCATTTACTTAACAAATATTGTTTCAGAACCTATTATGTGCCCCAGAACTCAACCATATACTAAAGCACAAAGAACAAGACAAAATTTCTGGACTCAAAAGAGTTCCTAGTTTAATAAGAGAGCCAAAAGTAAATACCTAAAATACAGCATGATAAATTCTACAATAGGGACTTCCCTGGTGGCACAGTGGTTACGAATCTGCCTGCCAATGCAAGGGACAGGGGTTTGAGCCCTGGTCTGGGAAGATCCCACAGGCCGTGGAGCAACTAAGCCCATGCGCCACAACTACTGAGCCTGCACTCTAGAGCCCGCAAGTCACAACTACTGAGCCCACACGCCCTAGAGCCCGTGCTCCACAACAAGAGAAGCCACCGCAACGAGAAGCCTGTGCACCACAACGAAGAGTAACCCCCACTTGCAGCAACTAGAGAAAGCCTATGTGCAGCAACAAAGGCCCAACGCAGCCAAAAATAAAAATAAATAAATTTATATTAAAAAAAACCTACAATAGACTAAGAAATAAAAGGGGTGTTGTAAGAGCACAAAACAGAGTGACTAACTCCTTGGTTTTGTCAGTGAAGGCTTGATTTAAGCCAGTATTACTTAACGTATGTTGCCAGATGGTGAACTGCTTATTATCAATTAATTAATTCATTTTGAGATAAGGAGCTTGCAGCTGATGTAAAATTCCTTTCATCAGTAGAGCTTTGCTAAGAAAAAAATGCCGCTAACTAAACAGTAGCTTACTGCCATAGTTGGTTTACATTCTATTGCAAGTTCCTTTTCTGTCAAGGACTATAACAGTTTGTGGACTGGCTACTTTGAAAGCACTAAAGTTAAGCTAAGTGAAAAGCTAAGTTAAGTGAAAGATGAGAAGACTGTTAGACAAACTGTATTAGGAAGATCACTTTAGGCAGAGGAAATAGCATTTACAAATGGATACAGGCAGGAAAAAAGTCCACATGGGAAACTGCAAGTAGTTATTCATGGGCTAGAGCACAAGATGCCTATAAAGGGCTGGAGATAAACTTGGAGAAAAAAATTATAAAAGGTTTTCCAAGTTTATGCTAAAGAGTGTGGGTTTTATCCGGTAAGCAAAATAGTGTCACTGAATAATTGTAAGCTGGGAGGTAATATGATAAGATTTAGAAATATGTAGAATGGACTAGAAGGATAAGAAACTAAATACAATAGCTCAAGAAAGAACAGCGAGGGCTTGAATTCAAATACAGGCAGAAGGAACAGAGAATAACTAACAGATGGGACAGATATTTTGGAGACAGAATTGAAAGAGAATAGGGCCTGAGGAATTCCCTGGTGGTCCAGTGGTTAGGACTCCTCGCTACCACTGCAGGAGGTCCAGGTTCGATCCCTGGTCTGGGAACTAGGATACCGCAAGCCGCACAGCCAGAAAAAAAGAAAAAAAAAAAATCAAAGAGAATAGGGCCAAATGGATATGGGGAAAGGAGGAAAAGGTAAAACATGACTCAATTCCTGACTTGAGTGAATGACAGTGAGTGGGAGTTCAAGACAGAGAACAACAGGAACAGCAGGTTTGAAAGAAATATTAGTAAGTTTGTGAAATTTTAAATTAAAGATTTTGTGTAAAGAAGAACACTTTCTCTACATTTTTTGTTCATGGTTCTCTTACATACTACTTTTCAAGGAATCTAGATAAAGAGAAAAACGTATGATAAGAAAAGTACTCTGATCATACTCACCAGTTATCTCACAGTAGTTATCTTCTGGATTCTTATTCCTAAAAATTATAAAGTAATTTAAAAATCTATACTCTGGACAATTACCAAGAATCACAACAGTTGAAAGAGTAGGGTAGGCAATAGGTTTTCGCAGGGTGACTGGCAGAAAACTCCAAAGACATCTTTAAAAAAAGACTCATCTGGGCTTCCCTGGTGGCGCAGTGGTTGAGCGCCCGCCTGCTGATGCAGGGGACACGGGTTCGTGCCCCAGTCCGGGAAGATCCCACATGCCGCGGAGCGGCTGGGCCCGTGAACCATGGCCGCTGGGCCTGCGCGTCCAGAGCCTGTGCTCCGCAGCGGGAGAGGCCACAACAGTGAGAGGACCGCGTACCGCAAAAAATAAATTAAAAAAAAAAAAAAAAAAGACATCTAATACTGGCAGAAAAAATTACAAGGCAATTAAAGGACCTTACCATTAAATTTTTTCAGATATCTAAATTTCAAGAACACTATAAAAATATGTTTAATACATGCTGCTTGCTTTTTCTAATTTTTTATTAAAAATAATTTTTTTTTTTTTGGCCGTGCCACGAGGCTCGCGGGATCTTAATTCCCTGACCAGGGATTGAACCCGGGTCCTCTGCAGTGGAAGTATGGAGTCCTAACAGCTGGACCGCCAGGGAATTCCCTATTTTTTTTTTTAAAGAATGACCTGTAGGGGCTTCCCTGGTGGTGCAGTGATTAAGAATCCTCCTGCCCAACACAGGGGACACGGGTTTAAGCCCTGGTCCAGGAAGATCTCATATTCCTCACAGCAGCTAAGCCTGTGAGCCACAACTGCTGAGCCTGCGCTCTAGAGCCCCGGAGCCACAACTACTGAGCCCACGTGCCACAACTACTGAAGCCCACACGCCTAGAGCCAGTGCTCTGCCACAAGAGAAGCCACTGCAGTGAGAAGCCCGCACTGCAATGAAGAGTAGCCCCGGCTCCCCGCAAATAGAGAAAGCCTGAGCGTAGCAACGGAGACCCAACGCAGCCAAAATTAAAATAAATTTAAAAAAAACAACGAAAAAACGAATGACCTGTAAAGCAACTCATTTTCTAGAAATTTAGCTTTAAAAAAAAAAAGGTAAGTCAAAGGAAACAACCCAGGGAATTCCCTGGCAGTCCAGCGGTTAGGACTCCGCGCTTCCACTGCAGGGGACCCGGGTTCAATCCCTGGCTGGGGAACTAAGATCCCAGGGCGTGGCCAAAAAAAAGTTAACCCAAATGTCCATCAATGGGGAGCTGACTAAATGTTGGTGCAGACATACAACAGATTATAATAGACTGAGGTAGATCTACATGTAACAACATGGAAAGTGCCAAAGACATTGAGTGATCCCATTTTTGTCTTGTCTAAAAAAAAAAAAAGCTAAAGATAAACCATGCACTTGGATATACATATAAAATTTCTGCAAGGACATCCAAAATTATCAACAGTGGTTATCTGTGAGGAGCCTAAGTAATATGGCCTAGAGATTTTTCTGTGTCAATATATAACGAGAATCTTTTTTTTTTTTCCAGCTCAACACTAGTCAATTACATGGAAAAACTGTAATTTATTTAACCAGTCCCTTACTGATGGACATTTAGGATCTTTTACATCTTTTACTATTAAAATAAATGTTACAGTGAATAACTTTATATCATCATTTCACACATTTACAAGTGTATTGGTAAGATAAATTCAGAGATGAAATCTCTGAGCCAAAGAGCATGTGCATTTAAAATTTTGAATGATATTGCCAATTGCCTTCTACAATATATACCCACTAGCAATGAGACTTTTTACCTATATTCTTAACTGATTAGATGAAAAATTATGTCTCAATATAGTCTAAGTTTGTATTTCTCTTATGATTAAGATAAGCATGTTTTCATTTGTTCAAGCCTACTGCTATTTAATTTTTGTATTAATGTTATAATAAGAAAAACTAGTTTAATGAAAAAAATCTGAGGACTTGGTATTTATTGTTTTGTACTAGCTCATGTATTTGAGGATTTATATATGAAAGTAGAATGTTTCATCCCTCTTAATAGGATAAGGTGTACAATGCACATACTTATCAACTATAGCAGTATATTAAATTATGCAAAGAATTTGTTTTCTGAATTAATCCTAAGTATTCCACAAAAGGAAATGGAAATAAAAAACAAAAAGAATTTTAACTTTAAAAACACTTCATTTAATAGGAATAAACAAGTTTTAAAGTATAATTTACATCACATTTTTTTACTTACTGCATAAATAGGACATTTCCTCCTGCTCCTGTTTCTATAAATAGAGAAAAGATTAAAGTTTTTCAATAATACACTGATTAAGCATTAGAAAAATTGCATAAGGACATTAACAATAAAAAAAAATACTAACGATGTACCTTTCATTCTGCCCCCCATGGCTCAAGTTACACTTTTTTTTTTTTTTACATCTTTATTGGAGTATAATTGCTTTACAATGGTGTGTTAGTTTCTGCTTTATAACAAAGTGAATCAGTTATACATATACATATGTTCCCATATCTCTTCCCTCTTGCATCTCCCTCCTTCCCACCCTCCCTATCCCACCCCTCCAGGCGGTCACAAAGCACCAAGCTGATCTCCCTGATCTCCCTGGCTATGCGGCTGCTTCCCACTAGCTATCTACCTTACATTTGGTAGTGTATATATGTCCATGCCTCTCTCTCGCTTTGTCACAGCTTACCCTTCCCCCTTCCCATATCCTCAAGCCCATTCTCTAGTAGGTCTGCGTCTTTATTCCTGTCTAACCCCTAGGTTCTTCATGACATTTTTTCCCTTAAATTCCATATATATGTGTTAGCATACGGTATTTGTCTTTCTCCTTCTGACTTACTTCACTCTGTATGACAGACTCTAGGTCTATCCACCTCATTACAAATAGCTCAATTTCATTTCTTTTTATGGCTGAGTAATATTCCATTGTGTATATGTGCCACATCTTCTTTATCCATTCATCTGATGATGGACACTTAGGTTGTTTCCATCTCCAGGCTATTGTAAATAGAGCTGCAATGAACATTTTGGTACATGACTCTACAAGTTACACTTTTTGAGCAATAAGATGGATACTAAGTTATACCAATTATCTGGTTAGATAACCACAGCATAATTATATAGACAACAGATTTAGCAGGGATTGCAGTAACAAATTTACCTGAAATTTCTGACTTTTTCACTATTTTCATATGAGGGTCTGTCTGGAATACTCTAGAAAACAAAATAAAGATTACTGAAAATCTGCAAGGTTTTTTTTTTTTTTTTTTAAATGGTGTGGCTTGTAGGATCTTAGTTCCCTGACCAAGGATAGAACCTGTGCCCCCTCCAGTGGAAGCACAGAGTCCTAACCACTGGACTGCCATGGAATTCCCTGGCAATGTTTTATTGGGTAGGCCAAAAAGTGCCTTCGGTTTTTTAAGTAAAAATAAAAGATACATTTTTCATTTTCACCAAGGACTTTATTGAACAACGTATTTACCCTTTTTTGTTCCACTACCTTCTGCCATTTTTCAGGCAACTTCATAATTCCATCTTCCCAAAAGATGGATCTTTTTGAGCAAAGTACTGTTCCAGGTGCCTTTTACAGTCTTCCAGGGGATTGAAATTTTTTCCATTAAGAGAATGTTGTAAAGACCAAAATGAATGGAAATCCAAAGGTGCAATGTCTGGTGAATACGGCGGATGAATCAGAACTTCCCGTACAAGTTTTGACAGTTTTTGCCCAGTCATGAAAGAAACATGCAGTCTTGTGTTACCCTGATGGAAGATTATGCGTTTTCTGTTGACTAATTCTGGACTCTTTTCGTCGAGTGCTGCTTTCAGTTGGTCTAATTGGGAGCAGTACTTGTTGGAATGAATCATTTGGTTTTCTGGAAGAAGCTCATAATAGAGGACTCCTTTCCAATCCCACCATATACAGAACATCAACATCTTTGGTGTGGTTGGTGGTGGTTCATTTCACTTGCCCAAGATCTCTTCCGTTCCACATTATTGTACAGTATCCACTTTTCACTGCCCATCACAATTTGTTTTAAAAATGGAACATTTTCATTATGTTTCAGTAGAGAATCGCATGCAGAAATATGGTCAAGAAAGGTTTTTTTGCTTAACTTATGTGGAACCCAAACATCAAAGCTATTCACATAACCAAGCTGGTGCAAATGATTCTCAACACTTGACTTGGATATTTTGAGTATGTCGGCTATCTCCCTCATGGTATAACGCTGACTGCTCTCAATTATTGTTTCGATTTGATTGCTATCAACTTCAACTGGTCTACCTGACCATGGAGCATCATCCAGTGAGAAATCTCTAGCATGAAACTTCGCAAACCACTTTTGACACGTTCGATCGATCACAGCACCGTCTCCATACATTGCACAAATCTTTTTTTGCGTTTCACTTGCTTTTCTACCTTCTTGAAATAAAGCATAATATGACGAAAATGTTGCTTTTTTTCTTCCAACTTCAATATTAAAATGGCTATACAAAAATTCACCAATTTTGATAAGTCTTTTTTAAAATGCATGCTGATATAACAGCTGTCACATACAATCTAACAAAATTGTTTCGAATGAAGTTAAAGACACTAAGTGCTACTAGAGCCACCTTACAGAAAAAACGGAATGAACCTTTTGGCCCACCCAATAAAAGAATATTTTATGACTGAAATGGATTTATCCCAGGAATGCTAAGATAACTCAACACCCCAAAATTTGTTTTATCATATTAAAGATTAAACTGGGAAAAACTCTAGTTATTTTAATAGATGGTCAAAAACATTTATAAAATCCAATATCCATTCTTGTTTAAATGCAAAACAAAAATCTGCAACAATAAAGTTAAATTTAACCAACAATACAGGGAGAATAGGTGTACTGATTTTAACAAATGTAAATTGGCTGAGCTACCCTATTAAAAAATGGCTATTGACTAAATTTTTTAAAATTTTAAACTCAATCTACAACCTGTAAGTTACAAATTAAAAATTTTCACAGCTAAAAATTATCTGTGGACAAACAACAGAAAAGATAATTATGAAGTCATCCAACACATTAACTAAGTTTCATAGCAATAAAGTATTAGAACTAAACAAGGTTGCTATCATACAGTAGGAGGAAAGTTATCAATGAAAACTAACAATGAATAAACCAAATTACATGTAAAAAAAAGAAGTCAGAGGAAAAAAATGAAAGAAATACAAAGAAGAAAATGCAGAAATATATTTAGATGCCTTAAGATCCAAATTTTAGAACACCACATATTAGGTAGACAAAGAGTAAGTTGTAAATGTATATAATTAATAAAACATATTTAGCAAACATATGGAGACACCTAACTGAAAGGGCAAAATAATTCTTTCCTCCATATTTATCTTTCTGGATATTTATCTTAATTATGGTTGTTCCTTGCTCTCTCATTTTTTTTTTCAACCTATATAGTATCTGTGACACAAGGAAAGCTTTCAAAGGTACAATCTGTTGCAAAAATGATTTATGAACCAAGAAAGACACATGCTTTAATAACACAAAATTTAAAGGGTTTAACCAAACAAAAACTTTAAAATATTTTCTTCAATATCGTCTGGGTAGACAAGGAAATAAAAAATGAAATGTTTCAAAATGGGAAGGAAAAAAAAGCATAAATGAACAAAATATAGAAAAAATAGTAATGAAAAATAAAGTACAAATTAAAATAACTAAGATAACAATAAAATCAGCTAAAATTAAATGCTAAAATCTAATCTTTACAGTGCCTTAGGAAAAAAAAGGTACATTACTAGAGGTACTAAAACCAATAACAAAAATGTAATAATGACTATGTAACCATTGCTTCTTTTAAGTCCGGCAATTCTACTTTGGGGACTATAATCCCAAGGAAGTAACTCAAAAGATAAAAGGTAATTTACACAAAAATATCTAACACAGCACAAGGAACAATCAAATGCTTAACAGAAAATTTAAAATAGTTATTTTTACATTAACATTAATATTCCTAAAGAAAACATGTAAGGAAATTCCCTAACAGTCCAGTGGTTAGGACTCAGTGCTTTCACCAAGTAGCCTGGGTTCAATCCCTGGTCAGGGAGCTAAGATCCACAAGCCAAGTGGCGCAGCCAAAAAAATCAAAAAAACAAAAAAACAGCACGTGAAGGAAAAGTCAGTCTGAAACAAAGGGAAGAAAATGAGTTGTTAAATCAAACCTTGGTCACACCTATTCAAGGAGTATACTGGGAGTATACAGACAGAATCATTCAAGGCTTGCAACAGGTGTGTATGTACCTACTGTGGACATGGATTCATTAGCCTGGTGCCATTAAACATTCTGAACCATTCAAATAACTAACAGTTCAGATTCCATGATCAGCAAGCCATATTTACATTATAATTTACTTTCTTAGGTAGAATGCCTATAAGGAATGTATTGATCTACTCAAATAAGGGTTCTGATTCATTTGATTTGGTTCTCATGATATATTTAGTAGTAGCATTCTTATTTATACACAAATCTCTAGTGAATCTGTTTAGTAGAAGTCCATCTCTAAGAGATAGGCCCATTTTTGGTACAGAAAAAAACAATACGGAGTCTGCAAAGCCAAGGGCAAGATCTAGGAAGACAGTAGCAACGTCACCAAGGAATATACCACCTAGGGAAGTCTACTGGCAGGCAATAGCTAGTCTTCCCTGATAATACCAAATCTTACTATGTCTTTCCCACCCCCCACTCCCAGAATTCAATACATATGAAATATTGACAACTCATGTTTATCCAGGAAGATGTTTATTCATTTGTGGATAAAAGATGGATAGAAAAGAAGTATAAAACAATTAAAATTACTATCAATTGACAACAATGAATTTATATTTCAGAAGGTACCTACTGTTTGGAACTACTCAGTAACAGAAAGATGTCACATAGTCTGCAGCTAAGTGGGAACCCCCTTCTTCACCCCTTACCAACATTTACTTACTACTCCTCTAAGGAAAAGAAGAAAACATGTTCCCAATAGCCCCACAACTGAAATCCTGGGCAACTATAAACTTATCCTAATGCAAAATTATGTTTTATATGGCAAATACAGAATTGAATTTCTTTAATCTGTCTGATCCTAAAGGTTTGTTAAGATAAAGAATTCGGAGGAGAGAGAGGAACAAATGAGGAATGGGAAACAATGCAGATCAAAGCCCAGGACTTTCCTAGGAAGATTTCTGGACAAGAAACAATCAAGCCTCATCCTAAAATGTTTAAATTCAAGGTTAAATTGATCTAGGAGCTCACCTCACAATAGGCCAAGTTAAAGAAATCTGAATTATACAGAAAATAAAATTTGAAGAAGGTGATACTAAGTAGATAAGCTATCTTTATGATAACTAAAAGGAGAGCCTGTTTACAAAAAGACAGGTACCCTGGAACACCATTACACCCCCTCTCCCTCCACAGAAATGTCTTGAAAATAGGTGGTTCAGGAAAACCCAACCCATTCAATGATGAGTAAAAAGTATACAATCTATAAGGACACCATAAGATTAAAAGAAAGCAAAGTATAACATAACTTAAGAAAAACACTCAGAAAAATGTTGTCCCAGAGAAAATGAAAATTGTATGCATACAGTTTTTTATGGACTTAAAAAACATAACAAATCAATCATCTCTATCAAAGACAGAAATGAAAGCAGAAATACAAGAACTCAAGGAAAAGATGGTAAGAAAACAGGAAATGACACACAAATAGATGAAACTCATGAAAGAAGCAGAAGAAAAAATATAATCATCACAGAATGAAGGCAAAACTGGAAGAGACATAAGGGTAAGTAAGTATCTTGGAAAATATGGTAAAGGACATAGAAAAAAATTTTAACTGAACAAAGTAAAAGAAAATAAAAGGACTTAAGAGAGAAAATAATACAGAAGAAAAGCAAAGAATCTAAACATAATTTGTGTTTCTAAATTATGGAGTCCCTAACGAAATTTAAATAATGAAATAGAAAAAGATATTTAAAGGTTAATTCAAGATTCAAGACCCAAAACAGTCAAAATAAAGATGTATCCAAGTAAAGTCAATAAACTTCAAAGATAAAGGAAAAAAAAATCTGTTAGGTAGCCTGTCAAAAAGATCTAGTTGTTTATGAGGGGGAAAAATCATGCTCTCCTCTGACTTGTTTATAGAAACATTCAATGCCAGAAGATAACAGAATCACATTAACAAGTTCCTTAAAGAAAATGTGGGGTGGTGGTGGGATGAACTGCGAGACTGGGATTGACATACATACACTAATACGTATAAAATAGATAACTAATAAGAACTGCTGTATAACAAACAAAAACAAAAAAAAACCCTCAGTGACTTTGGTGTTTGATAAAAAACAAAAACAAAAACAAAACAAAACATATTCAAAGTGAAAAAAAGAAAATGTGAACTTAAGATTTTATATCCAGCTAAATCTTCAAGTATAAAGGCTATGACTAACAGTCTGAGCGCCCAAGAACTCAGGGAGTATGGCTTCAATGAGCCTTTCTTGGGAAAACATAAGAGAAAAAGCTTTGGCCAACCAAGAGATAATTAGGGCAACTATAGTAATAGAACTGATGTGAACATTTAAATATATAGAATACAACTAAGACACAAATGTGACAGATGACCTAATGTCAAATACCCAGAGAGAGAGATAGAGAGATAAGAGAGTGAGAGAAAGGGAGAAAGAGATATAATACAACTTAAAAAAAAGGTGGGGTGAGGGAAGAACTTCCCCCGTAGTCCAGTGGTTAAGACTTCGTGCTCCCAATGCAGGGGGACCACGTTCGATTCCTGGTCAGGGAACTAAGATCCCACATACTGCAACTAAGCCCACATGCCCCAACGAGAGCCACACGTCGCAACTACTGAGCCCACGCACTCTAGAGCCCGCATACCACAACAAGAGAAGCCCACACGCTGCAACGAAGACCCAGCGTGGCCAAAATAAATAATAAATAAATAAATAAAATTTTAAAAAAAGATGGGTAGGGAATGGGGGGAGAAAATGAGAAGAAGAAGTAGGCCAATAACTTCATCCATTATAAATGCCAAAGGATATCATATAATACAATGAAGTTTTATTTGAAGTTTAAGCATATTTAATAGTACAAAAGTATATTAGTAAGTAAAATTGGGTTGGGAGAGAGGAAATAGACTAACTTTACCATTGCTCATACATGGTCAAACATTACACAAAGATATACCACAAAAATGAAAACAAAAATATAACAAAGGCAGAAAATTTAACATCAGTCTAGGTAGAATTTGGGTCAAAAAGCAATAAAGCAAGGATGAATATTTCATAATGCTAGAAAGTGCAATCCCAAATGAAGATATAACAGTGATGACTATGCACCAATAAACATAGAATAAACATTCATAAAGAAGAACTACTGGAAAGAGTAGGATGCACTGTCAGTTACAGACTAATTTACCTCTCTCACAATTCATGCAGATTAAAGTGACTAAAATTATATAAAATTACAGAAGACCCAAATAACATGCATAAAATGGATATATTTGATATATATCAAATTCTACACCCTAAAATACAAAATGTATCTTCTGTTCAAGTGGATGGATCATTCACAGAAACTGATCATATACAAGACCACACAGAAAATTTCAATAAAAATCAAAATAATACAAATTAGCATTCTCTCACTACAATATAACTGAAAATTAATGACCACAAGATGTCTTTACCACCTAGATATGAATGTTAAAATTCTCAATTAAACAACTCTTCAATCAATGAGGAAATACAAATATACTGCTCAGCATCAAGAAAATAATCATAAAAACATTACATATAAGAATTACATTAAATTAATAACTTAGGGAGAAGTGATATCTTTATGATGTTAAATCTTTTTATTCAGAAACTTATCTTCATTTGCACAATTCTTTTTTTTCCCCTTTTTTTGGCCATGCCACAGGGCATCTGGGATCTTAGTTCCCCGACCAGGGATCGAACTTGTGTCCCCTGCAGTGGAAGTGCGGAGTCCTAACCACTGGACCACCAGGGAAATCCCTGTACAGTTTATATTCTTTTATTATTAAATTTACAGCAACTAAATATAATATAATGGAAAAAGGACATTTATATTCTATCTGGTTATTATTTTTATATAGGAAATATATTAATTTCTAAATATTAATTTTGTATCCTGCTACTTCCTGTTTACAGAGGTATTTCAATTGATATTCTTGGATTTTCCTAATATTCAATTATTTAATCTGCAAAGGTGACAGATTTATCCCCATCTTTCCAATTTTTGTAACTCCATTTTGTTTCTCTAGTTTTTTTTTGTTGGTTAGCACCTCCAATACAATGTTAAATAGCAGCCGTAAGACATAGTTGTTTTGTTCTGGACTGTGAAGGGGATGCTTTCAATGTTTCTCTTTTAAGCATAACAGCCTTTTAAATAACAATTTTCTAAAGCTTCTCTAATTGAAACACAAATTATCCAAATCAGTTAGTACCAACACATTTGGTGTGACACACAAAAAGTATTACCTGTAACATTTTAATTATTTTTCTTTTCAACTTACTTTATAGTATCTGCAAAGCTGACTCGACGAGAGTTTTTCTTATTTCTCAAAGCATTGGATTCCTAAGGGCAGAGAATATATGGTATGATTTTTTTTTATATGGTATGATTTTTAATGAAACCACTGTGAATTAGGTCTCCAAGATTATGATAGACAGAGACCAGTTCTTATTCTGAATTAATGTGATATCATTAATTTTCATAACTAATCTGATTCTCCAAAAAATTCCAGTATAGAAGCGCTTAACATGAATATGATTTTCAATGTGAAAATAAGCACAGTGACAAAAACAACATTTTTAAGGAAGGTGATTACTATCCCTTACCTTTTCTCTCTCCTTTAAATGAATGGTTATTTTGCAATTAAGTAGAAGAAAGACTGGGAACAAAACAAGTGATATGTTGCCTATTATGGTAACCTTACTATACTATTTTCAAGATTAAAAAAATTTTTTTAATTGCGGTAAAATACAATTCACATAAAATTTACCATCTTAGCCACTTTTAAGAATTTTGATTTTGGGGGGGTGGTGTGATGAATTGGGAGATTAGGATTGACATATATATATTAATATGTATAAAATGGATAACTAATAAGAACCTGCTGTACAAAAAATAAAATTAAAAAAAATTTTTTAAAATTTTGTTGTGGTAAGAACACTTAATCTACCCTCTTAACAGATTTTTAAGTGTACGATACAATACTGTTAACTATAGCAACAGTGTTGTACAGTGGATCTCTAGAATTCATTCATTTTGCATAACTGAAACTTTATACCGTTGATTAGCAACTCCCCATTTCCCCCTCCTCTCTGTCCCTGGCAACCACTGTTCTCTTCTCTGCTTCCATGAGTTTGACTATTTTAGACACCTCATATAAGTGGAATCATGTAGTATTTTTCCTTCTGTGACTATTTTACTTAGCATAACATACTGAAGCATCTTAACTGATTTTTAAATTAATTTATTTATTTCATTGCGGTGCACGGGCTTCTCATTGCGGTGGCTTCTCTTGTTGTGGAACATGGGCTCTAGACGTGCGGGCTTCAGTAGTTGTGGCTCACGGACTTAGCTGCTCTGCGGCATGTGAGATCTTCCTGGACCAGCGCTCGAACTGGCGTCCCCTGCATTAGCAGGCGGATTCCCAACCACTGCGCCACCAGGGAAGTCCTTAACTGTTTTTAAGTGTACACTTCAGTAGTGTTAAGTACCTCTATATGGTCGTGCAACCAATCTCCAGAAATCTTTTCATGTTGCAAAACTGAAATTGTATATCCATTAAGCAACTCCTCCTTTTCCCCGCCAACCTCCCCACAACCACAATTTTACGTTCTGTCTCTATGAATATGACTATTGTAGGTACTTCATAAGTGTAATTTATAAAGTATTTGTCTTTTTGTGACTGGTTTATTTCACTTAACATAATGTCCTCAAGGTTCATCCATGTTGCAGTATATATCAGAATTTCCTTTTTTTTTTTAACATCTTTATTGGAGTATAATTGCTTTACAATGATGTGTTAGTTTCTGCTTTACAACAAAGTGAATCAGCTATACATACACATATATCCCCATATCTCCTCCCTCTTGCATCTTCCTTCTTTTTTTAAGGCTGAATAATATTCCATAGACGCCACATTTTGTTTATCCATTCATCTATCAAAGGACTCTGGGTTGCTTCCACCTTTTGGCTACTGTGAATATCACTGCTATGAACAGTGGTATACATATCTTCAAGACCCTGCTTTCAATTCTTTTGGGTATACACCCAGAAGTGGAATTGCTGGATCATATGGTAATTCTATTTTAATTTTTGGAGGAACCACTGTTTTTTACAGCAGCTGCACCATTTACATTCCCACCAACAGTGCACAAGGGTTCCAATTACTCCACATCCTAGCCAACACTTTCTATTTTCTGTTTGTTTTCTGTTTTTAATAGTAGTCATCCTAATGGGTATGAGTTGATATCTTACTGTGGTTTTGATTTGCATTTCCCTAATGATTAGTGATGCTGAGCATCTTTTCATTATAATATACTACTTTTATTTTCCCTCATCTTCCTTAACAACGGCAAACATTTTTACTCACGTAGATACCGAACACAAAAAGCAAAAGACAAAAACAAATGAAATACATAGAGAATTTTAACTGTGCTAATTCTGGATAACTGAGGACAAGTTTTGTTAAAACAAAGAATCATCCTCTCTGTTAAGATCTTTGGCAGACACTACAGGCAGCTTTGAGCTTAATAATGACAATATTATGGACATAGTAAATACTACTGCATTTCTTACTAAAAACCCCTGAAATTTGTGTGGTATATTGGAAAGAGCACTGAGTTAGAAATTAGGAGATTAGAGCTCCAGTTTGAAGTTTGCCACTAACTGTGTGGGCCTAGACAAAACATTTAACATCTCTGGACCTCATATTTCTCATCTATATAATGAAGGAACTAGATTCAAGATTAGTATTGAGGTCCTGTTGTTTTTAAAGCTCTATGAGTCTATGAATCTGTAATTTACTCATTCAAACATTCATTAAATTAAAAAAACCCACACATACCAAATCCCGTGCTGAGTGATGGAAAAAGACTGGTAAAGGAAACAATACAGTCCTTACTCTAATGCAGATTAATGGTGAAACAGATTAAAACAAAAAATCCACAAAAATATAAAATTCAAAGTGTAATGAGTGGTGTGAATAAAAACTGTATATAAAAAAATAATTTAGCCTGATAATCATGGAAGATTTCTTTGAGGAAGTACATTTAAGTTGAGACCTGAAGGATTAGTTAGTAGTCAGATGAAGAGTTGGGCAGAGGGAAAACATTCTAGGCAGAGCATGTGCAAAGGCCCTGAGGCAGGGAAAGGCTTGATGTATTTGAGAAATAGAAAGATAAGAGAGGCAGAAGTAGTGTAAGCACTCAGAATTATATGGTCTCCAAAACTATATGCATTTCATTCATCAACAAAATGTACTAAAAATGAACTATATACCAGGCATAATATATTAAAAAACACATAACGAAGTCCTGACCTCAGAGAGTTCTCAATTTAGAATGGACATTAGTAAACAATTACAATAGAAGGTGTTAAGGGATGATTTTCTGAGAGAAATGATACCAAAACTGAGTCTTGAAAACAAATAGGAATTACCAGAGAAACAGGACTACAGGGCTTCCCTGGTGGCGCAGTGGTTAAGAATCCGCCTGCCAATGCAGAGGACACAGGTTCGAGCCCTGGTCCAGAAAGATTCCACATGCCACGGAACAACTAAGCCTGTGAGCCACAACTACTGAAGCCCATGTGCCTAGAGCCCATGCTCCACAACAAAAGAAGCCACCGCAATGAGAAGTCTGCACACCGCAACGAGGAGTAGCCCCCGCTCGCCGCAACTAGAGGAAGCCCATGTGCAGCAACGAAGACCCAACGCAGCCAAAATTAATTAATAAATTTTAAAAATAGAGGACTAAAAATATATGATAAACCAAGTATGATAAAATATTAATTATAGAATCTAGGTAATGACTATATGAACATTCACCCTAAAATTCTTTCTACTTTTCAGTGTTTGAAAAAAAAATTTTTAATAACATATTGGCAGATAAATGAAGAATGAGGGACTAGCCATCTAGACAGAGGTAACATCACATGTAAATACCTGCAGGCTTGACAGTTCATGTCTGTTTGGGGAATGGTAAACAGTTCTGAATGGTGAGATACATGTATAAGAGTGGCAAGAAAGAAGTCTGGAAAAGCAAATAGGGGTTAAAAATCAAGAGTGCCAGCTTGCTCAAGTGTTTGAATTTTAACCTTAAGGCCATGGGATGCTTACTTGTACATATTCAGTTGAGAATCATTTATGACATTCTCCCTTCATATAGCTAATAAAGTTTCTAACTATTAAAAATATCACTGACAAAAAATATATATATATCACTGAGGGCTTCCGTGGTGGTGCAGTGGTTGAGAGTCTGCCTACCAATGCAGGGGACATGGGTTCGTGCCCCGGTCTGGGAATATCCCACATGACGCGGAGCGGCTGGGCCTGTGAGCCATGGCCGCTGAGCCTGCGCTCCGCAACGGGAGAGGCCACAACAGTGAGAGGCCCACGTGCCGCAAAAGAAAAAAAAAAAAAAAAAAATCACTGAAAATAGTCATCTATAAAGCATTTGTACCAGAGACTTACCTGAACAGTTTCATTCCCATTCCCACCTCTGAGGTCCTGAAGAGGACTCCTTGGGGGTTTCAAAATCTAGAACAGAATTATTCAAGAAAATCTGCATTTCAAAATCTAGAACAGAATTATTCAAGAAAATCTGCAATGTCTATTAATAATCACTTCAAGTTATACCATGAGCAGAAAGGTAGAGATGCTAAAATTCCTGTAAAAACCTCTAAAACTCCTCAAACTCATATTGCTCAGTGGTATACTTTGTGGCTGCTTTAAATATTCGGCATCTATTCCCTTCTCCTTGCCCACATTCCCCAATTATTTTGCCTACTCTCATCCCATGTGGTCTCAGTAAAGCTCTACTCCAACTCTAGGTTCAACAGGTAGCCCTGGCTGAGAACAATCTGCACATGATATTCTTTTGTCAATAGTGACCGGTTTGGTAATGAGGACTTGACCCATATCAAGATACGGTCAAGACAATCAAGCCAACATGATTCAATCCTGAGTATTCTGTTTCCTTTGTTTTATCCTGAGGAAACAGACACTATTTTTCATGTAGGACTTGAACCTGGAAGTTGGGAGAGCTAGATGTACTGTAGTAATCACAGAGGGAGAGCCCGTTCTGATAATGGAGATTACCCAGAGAAAGGGATCAGAGTAAAAAAAATGAAATCCTAGTACTGGTGATCATGTCCAGTACTTTCACCATAAGCATATTTGTCACAGACATCTTTGCTGCAAACATTTTTGCTGCATAACTAACTGGCCGTAAGGCAATTTTGCTATAAAAGATAAAAGAGGGACATTAAAGAGGACATAATGAAACATGAAAAATGAATAAGAAAGTTAAAGACTTTATTGCAAGATATGAAATACTTGAATACATTTAAAATGTGTGTAGATTCATGGCAATACTGAGCAAATAACTGATTTTATTTTGTGGGTTGTACCTAAGCACTTGCCTTCTGTCTTTTGCTCATAGTATTTTATACATTTTTTAGTTTATTGATTCGTTCCCTTCATTTGGCATCACGCTTTTTCATTTTCATTAAAATTTCTTTATTCATTAAGACAAATTATCAGTTTCCAAATACTAGGATACATATTTGTAACTGAGCTTTGTATTGCATTATAAAACCCTTCCACACTGTTGTTTGTTCTTGGCATAATGCCATATGTCTGCTGAGAGATGTTCCAAAATTCTGTGGGAGAAATGGGTTCAACTCTGCCTTGGAGACCTTGGCGTATCTCAGATTTATGTAATATAAAAATGAGAGTACTGCATCAATGAAGAAATGAAATCAAACTATCAATTAGTTATTTAACCTTTACAGCTAAACTGCACTGCTGCCAATTAGTTATGTGGCAAAAGTGTTTGTGGCAAAGATGCTTACAGTGAAAGTACCCTACAACCTCTGGTGCTACTGTTGGAACACCTGATTGGTTAAATTGTGCCTAACATCATCCCTATCTCTGGATTTTTTCAATTTCATAACCCAATCAATTTTGTGCTTAAATCGGTTTGAGTTGGATTATTGTGTGTCTTGCTACAGCTTTGTACACATTTAAATATATTTTCTAAACAGCTTTATTAAAGTATAATTTACACAGCATAGAATGTATTAAATTACCATGAAACCCATAAAATAGGAATTTTAGTATATTTACAGAATTGTGTAATCAGGTTAAATTTTTTTTTTTTTTTTTTTCTGTGGTATGCGGGCCTCTCACTGTTGTGGCCTCTCCTGTTGCAGAGCACAGGCTCCGGATGCGCAGGCTCAGCGGCCATGGCTCACGGGCCCAGCCGCTCCACAGCATGTGGGATCTTCCCAGACCAAGGCACGAACCTGTGCCCCTGCATCGGCAGGTGGACTCTCAACCACTGTGCCACCAGGGAAGCCCAGGTTAAATATTTGAGTCTTTATCCAGAGAGCAATAGAAGCCAGGGGGGTTGGGATGGTGATGTCATTCAAAATTACTATGGTATGTAGACATTATTCAATAAAAGGTAACAATTATTAGCTCAAATAAGTGTTTCTTACTGAGGAATGTCGTCTTCTAACAGGTCTCTCTACATTGTCACTGAAAGAGGAAAAAAAAATTTACATACATAGCGGTAAAAAACTGAATTTCTAACACCCATCATTACAACATCCCTTACGTGCTTTTAAATTGGTCATCACTTAACACTTGGCGTCACTTTCACTTAATAAAATTTATATTATAAGACTTAAATTCAGTATTTAGAAAGTCAGTGTTTTAAAATACATATGGTATACCATAAGAATATCTCTTGAAAAACAATCAGTAAAACAAATTTACCATATTGATTTATATAAGCATAATTATAAGATAAATGGACCAAAAGAAAAAAAAAAAAAAGAAAGGGAATTCTCTGGCGGTCCAGTGGTTAGGACTCAGTGCTTTCACTGCTATAGCTGTGGTTCAATCCCTGGTCAGGGAACTAAGATCCTGCAAGCTGCAGTGCAGCCAAAAAAAAAAAAGAGATAAATGGACCATAAATCAAGAGACTCTAGTTCTGGTTTTACTACAGTGTGATTTTTAGAGCAGGTTTTGAATATTCAACTGGCTGTGGTAGCCAAACAGACAACTTAGTCTGGTTTCCTTCCTGCCTGGTTTGATCATCACAGCTATTATGTACTCTGCTCAGGTTGGTTGTTGCCAAGCAAGAATATGAGCCCAGTGTTGCACCACTTGATTTTTCAGGAAAAGCTGAAAATCTAATTATTGTATGAAATCTTGAAATTTTGGCAATTAATTCAAAAATTAAAAAACATTGTTTATTGTTTCGACAATTTTTTCTTTGTCATATATATATATGCCTGTAGGCTGTAAACTGCCACTAGTTTGTGATGCCAACTTTAGACAAATCATTTCATTTCTTCGGGCCTCAATTTTCTCATCCTTAAATTGAAGAGATAGGAAGTGGTCTCTAAAGTCCCTCTCAGTTTTGACTCTAGATGAGTTTATATAAAGATATGGCAGGGAGTGCTGTGACCTTGTAACATTTACTTCTTTTCCCTGGAACAGACTGGGAAAACATTTCAGAAGTTATAAACATGTCTTACTAATTGGAAAAGTATCTTTCCCTGATAAAGAGCTGAACATTTTTAGCTGCATTTCCCAAACTTACTTTTCTTCATTAGCCTCTGAAGACATCCCATCCATTTTCGAAGAAAAACTGTTTCTGTAACAAATACACAATATGAGAAAAGGTGAGAAAAAAGGAAGAGAAGTTGTAATCTGTGAAGAGATTAAGAGCAGAGCAGAGTTGTAATTTCAGGATTACTTTCTGTGGGAGAGCCAAAAAAAGTAAAAACTTCACTATGGGGCTATGAAACATGAGAAATTTTGAGGATTTTAAACTATTCTCTAATAATGACCAATCCTAGAAAATTCTCATATTCAAGAGGAAATCAGTGACTAACTCTGATTGGAATGATATGGACTTTAACGGTTCAAATAAAAGTCTGTCCTAGTTTATATGAGTTTATGGATTATATAATAATTCAATCTCAAAATATGGTCAATCAGCTATCAAAATACTGATATTTGCATAAAGTGGATTTGCATAAATGCATATTTATCTTATGAAAATTTAACTTTAAGTACTCGAGCAAAAAAAAATTTAAGGCATAAAAATAACATTTTAGGGGCTTCCCTGGTGGTCCAGTGGGTAAGACTCTGCACTCCCAATGCAGGGGGCCCAGGTTCGATCTCTGGTTGGGGAACTAGATCCCTTATCCTTCTGCAACTAAGTCTGCATGCTGCAACAAAGAGCTGGGGCAGCCAAAATAAATAAATAAATAATTGGGGGAAAAAACATTTTAAACAGCGTAGTTGATTATGTTTACAATTTCACTCAATGAGTATCTGTCTTGGAAAGAGTGTGCAATAAGAAGCATAACCTGAAGTTTCTTTAAATGGTCTTATCTCCTACCTATCCATACCTATATTTTCATTTTATGCATTTTAACCTTAGAACTTTATCCCTGGGTAAGAAAAAATTCCATTGCAGATTTCAAAAAACAGAATAGCTAGAGATTCTGACTCAACAATATGAGCATTTCTACTAAATACTAAATTAATACCACATACATATGGACTTCCCTGGTGGCACAGTGGTTAAGAATCCGCCTGCCAAGGCAGGAGACATGGGTTTGAGTCCTGGTCCGGGAAGATCCCACATGCCACAGAGCAACTAAGCTTGCGCCACAACTACTGAGCCTGCACTCTAGAGCCCGTGAGCCACAACTACTGAGCCCACGTGCCACAACTACTGGAGCCCACGCGCCTAGAGCCCGTGCTCCGCAACAAGAGAATCTACTACAACGTGAAGCCGGCGCACCGCAACAAAGACCCAGGGCAGCCAAAAATAAATAAATGGATGGATAGATAGATAAAAAGACTAAAATACTTACCTAGAAAAAAATAAAATACCACATACACAAACTGTCAGAATCAATGTTCTTACACTTTTAGCAATAAGTAAAAAACCAAAACAACAAAAAAACAGGTACTTAAAAGATATCTTATTTTACATGCTTTCATCATATATAACAAGTCAAATTAAAGAATACCTCATAATGAACTTGAACCTGAAGTGAAAGTCTGCTTATTTTTCAGTATTGATTTATTTAATTAGCTGTTAATATAGATATAAGGTGATGGGTATCTTCTAGGATTTGATCTCTGACCCTCTCCTTTTGTCCTCCATCACTTTTTCAGTCTGTTTATCCATTCTTCTGGTTTCACTTACCTCCTGTTCACAGATAACACCTATATCTACTTAAAATAATATTTTTATTTTTTATTTAATTTAATTTAATTTATTTATTTTTTTGCGGTACACAGGCCTCTCACTGCTGTGGCCTCTCCCGTTGCGGAGCACAGGCTCCGGATGCAGGTGGAGGTGGTTGCAGATAAGAGAGGTTTTTTTTTTTTGGTTGCTTTGGGTCTTCACTGCTGCTCATGGGCTTTCTCTAGTTGTGGCAAACGGGAGCTACTCTTTGTTGCAGTGTGTGGACTTCTCATTGCGGTGGCTTCTCTTGTTGCGGAGCACGGGCTCTAGGTGTGCGGGCTTCAGTAGTTGCAGCATGCAGGCTCTAGGGTGCACGGGCTTTAGTAGTTGTGGTGCTCGGGCTCAGTAGTTGTGGCTCGAGGGCTCTAGAGCGCAGGCTCATTAGTTGTGGCACATGGGCTTAGTTGCTCCGCAGCATATGTGATCTTCCCGGACTAGGGCTCGAACCCATGTCCACTGCATTGGCAGGTGGATTCTTAACCACTGTGCCACCAGGGAAGTCCCAAGAGAGCTTTCTTTCGATACAAAATAACTAACTTAAAGTAGTGAAGGTGGTTGCTTTTGGGAAAGAGGATAGTATGTAATAGCTTAAATTTTTAAATTAAAAATATTATTTTGGGGGCTTCATGATCTATGTCTTGCATTTTTTTCTTCTTTTGGAAATATTTTCAAATTCAGTGATATATTAAAAATTCACAGATTAAAAATAGTAAATACGGGCTTCCCTGGTGGCGCAGTGGTTGAGAGTCCGCCTGCCGATGCAGGGGATGCAGGTTCGTGCCCCGGTCCGGGAAGATCCCACATGCCGCGGAGCGGCTAGGCCCGTAAGCCATGGCCGCTGAGCCTGCGCATCCGGAGCCTGTGCTCCGCAACGGGAGAGGCCACAACAGTGAGAGGCCCGTGTACCGCAAAAAAAAAAAAAGTAAATACTATCAAATCAGGATCACCTAAACATCTTCATTGTTTGAAACAGTCATCGTGCATCATTCTTGTTTAGCCTGCAGACCAGCTGGCACTTGATTAAGTAATAAGATTCAAAGCTTATTGATGTCCTCTTTTAAAAATATTCTATTCAGTACATATCTGTAAGTTCCACCTCCAACAGAAACAGGAGACTCCAGGTTCTCACATTAAGCTTCACGTGTAAAATGCTATTATGGTTGAACTTTTGATCACTGTCACATTAATTGATTACTGATTGGTTCCAGAACTGTGCACTTGGCACACAGGTAGGGGTGCTACAGCTTACTCACAAAGGTGTTCTGGGATATTTTGAACTTTTGAGAGAAACAACAATTCTCAACATCTATACATCACTGCTAGCTCAAAATAGTACCCATTCACATTACATTAGTTTTGATAACATATTATCGCAAAGCTGGATTTTTGGCAGTTCCTGTGATATAAAGCAAGTACTTTTGATCAATGTGGTACTGGAAATGAGGGTGGCAGTATCCAATCTGATTCCAAAATCTAAAAGGTGTGCAATATTCAACAGGCACACATATCCAATTAGTAAATAATTGTAAGTATTTATGAATAAAATTAAAATATTATCTTTTACTTCAATTTATGTATATTATTTTTTTCAAATGGCTACTAAGCAGGTAGAATCACTTAACAACAACTTCTAAAATTGTTTGGACCTAAGCACTTAATAAATATTGATAGAACTGTTAGGTATTTCTTTTGTCCTAGGGGCACAATGAGCCAAGAAAATTTGGGAACTACTAGTCTAAATAATCCAGAGGTCCACAAACTACAGCTGCTGGGCCAAATGGGCCTTTAACAGTAGTTTTTTACATTTTAAATCAGTTACAGAGAACAAAAAAATAGCATAGAAAGAAGAAATGTGACAGAGATCATGTAGACCATGGAGCCTGCAAAACCTGAAAATCTACTATCTAGCTATTTGTCCACTCCTTCATTTACTTCACCACTATCTAGAATTAATATATTTCATAGTGTCCAATGATATAGATTCTAGATCTGTGCTGTCCAATACAGAACAGGTCTAGAGTCTATATCATTTAAATTAATTAAAATTTAAATTAATTAAAATGAAATAAAATTTACAATATAGTTCTTATTACAATAGACACATTGCAGGTGTTCATCACATGGGACTAATGAGTACCGTGTTAGTGCAGAAATAAAACATTACCATTAACAATGAAAGTTTTATTGGCCAGCACTGTCCTACTAACAATATCTAGAGTGTCTTCTACCATCTCTTACTTAGCATCAAACACATCATTAATACTACCACTCCAAATACTTTTACTCAGTTTACATCTATTTGTCAATCTTGTAAACATTCCTAGCCATTCACATAGTCAAAAAGAATTATACTGCTTTGAACCCAAACTTTAATTAGCAAAATCTTACATTAACTCCTCATCTCTATAAATCATTCTTCCCTTCAAGTTCCACCTCAAATACCACTTTCTCCAAGAAGCCTCCTTTAGTCTCCATTGCCAAAAAGCATCAGATAACCTTTTCTGTGCTCCCATATTCCTTTAGAATGTCCTATGATCCTTTACATTGTCCTGTTTTGTAGTTGTCTGTGTATATTAATTCTTTCCCGTTCTGGACTGTAAACTCTAGATGAGGGGCTCAATCATCCGCTCCCAGCCCTGGCACAAGACAACAAAGAACCCAATACAAATCTGAGGAATTCGACTTATTCAACTAAACCGAAAACTTCAATCTTAATACCTAGAGTAAGTTCTGCTTTGGTCTTCTCTGTCATCTCTCTATAAACCTATCTTCAAAATTCCAATCGGCAATGTATTTTTTTTAGAACTTTTTCTTAAACTCCAGTATTGAGATAAACAGCAAGAAAAGACTCCTTAACTCTGGCCTAATAATGGACAGAGGAAGACTTTTTAAAAACTTATTTGTGGTGTACTAATATTGGCTTTATTTATGTTATTACATCCGCCGGAAACCCAAAATCTGCTCAGTGCTGCTAACACTCGATCAGACATTGTAAATAAACCATAAGCCGAGAGTTTAAAATCACTTATTGCTGTCATTTCATTTATAGCTAAGAAAAGATTGAGTGAGAAGTGCGAACAGCCGCGAGTTCCCCAAGGAAAAGAAACTGGGGTGCGAGGAAGAGTACCGGAACCTTGACAGAAGATGGCGGGGCGGGGCGCCGCGGGCCGGGACGCCGCGGGCCAGCGAGCCGGGTCCCCCTCGCCGTGGGGCCCAGGTGTGGACGGAGACTGCTAGGGAGGAGGGAGGCGGCACATGTGCAGGCCGAGGTGAGGAAAAAAAGAGCGCCGCGCCCGCGGAGAAACGTCTGTACCTAAGCCCAGCGAGCTCCAAGGCAGTTTGGCTGTAGGAGTGTCCCCCACCTCCCACCGCGGGGCCTTCAGACCGCTCAGACAAAACCTAAATCCCTCCGCGCGAAGCCCAGGCCGAAAGTTACCCGCCGCGGCCCAACTGCTTGAGAAATTCTCCTCAGACTTGTTCGGCGTCCGCACGCTTCTCAGAGAGGAACCTCACCGCCATCCCTCGACGTCACCTCACAACACCCAGACGGCCTCAGTGAAACATTCAAATCTAACCGCCTAGTTGGAGCGCATGCGCAAAACCGCTCAACGCGTGGGCCCCGCCCCTTAGGCTCCAGAGCCTTCCTAAGACTCCTTTAATCAAACTTCCTTTGCAACCTGTATGCCGATTTTATTTCTTTCAAGGTTATCTCATTTTCTACCGAATTTTCCTTTGTCCATTCCCATTGTAGATCCCCCACAGTATGGGAGCGGCCATCTTCTTTTGATTTCTTGCTATCAAAAGGATAGGAGCTTTGCTTCCGTACAAAATGGCGGCTTCTATCACATTGCGTCACATCCCCCTAGTTTTGCTCCCTATAGCTAGCAGGAAACAGGAGGTTTCGGGGACGAGGTGGCCGAGTGGTTAAGGCGATGGACTGCTAATCCATTGTGCTCTGCACGCGTGGGTTCGAATCCCATCCTCGTCGAGGAACTGTTTTTGCTTCTGTTTTGAACAGATAAACGTAAATTTGCTTGCGGAATGGAAACAGTTGAATATTTGTTCCAGGTATGATTTACTCTAGCACAATTAACCTCCTGTTTGAATCTTTGAAAGAAGGGTTCGGGAGCATTGTGACCTCGCAGATAAAGAAAAAGTTGGGAAAGAGACATTTCCTGGGATTCGGAGTTTAATTATAAAATGGATTTAATGTCTTTTTAATGAAGTAAACAACAGTGCATAGAATTCCACGATTATTACTGTTCCCATATGTTCCAGTTGTGGTCTGGTCAATATTAATTAACCCAGCTCCTGATTGAGGAACTTCAATTACTGTGGATTCTTACCCCAGGGTTTTCACTTCAAAAGCTACCGCGAGACAGTGTTGAGGATTCTCTTCCAGCCCCCAGCAGGCTGCAGGTGTTCAAGAAAAGTATTCGACATTAAAAAGATGTTGACAACACGTGGAAACTTGGTAGTATCTAGAAGCCAGAGACTGAACGTCTACCTTCCCAAAGGAGAAGGTCTTAATTCCTCTCTTGGATTTAAGCAAAGAGGGAAAAACAGGGAGTAGAAATAGATTCCCCTCTTGAAAGGTCATCGGGCAGATTCATTCAACTCACATTTAACAACCTTCATTTATCCAGTATTTATCTACAGGCAACACAATGAATTACAGCACTTTAATTAACCATAACCCTGTGATCACGATAAACATTTTTATTACTCCATTTTATAAATGAGGACACTGAAAGATAAACTTGCCCAAGGTTATACAGCTTCTGTAATTGCAGAAAAGGCATTGTAACCCAAGTCTGTCGAACTCTGGTGGCTCTTAACATCATCCTATGTGGTGCTGGAAATTAGTAAAAAGTGCTCATCAATCCCTTGCGGTGATGGTTTACACATTCTCTCTGCAGTGTACGGTATCCCAGAACCTGGCACCGGGCAGGTGTCTTCAGCAAAGTTCTTAGCCCTCAGGGTGGAATTCAGGCTCCAGTGGCTCCTCCTTGTCAATCCAAATCCCTTGGGAATATTGATACCTGCCTGGGCTGAGGACTGAGGGTCACCCCAGTACCTGCCTTCAGCCTTGCTCTGTAATCCATTCACCACTCTGCTGCTAGGAGGTGTTTCTACCGGGATTCTACACACTCCCAAGGGGTCCATGGATGGAATTCAATTGGTTACTTCGTTGGGGAAAAAACTGCAGCTTTATTTTCATTCATCTCTAATTGAAAGCACTTCCTTCAATAAAGATAAGCAGCAAACTACAGTAATATTAACCTTACCCGTGATTTTTGTCACCAGTAGAAATAACAGATAATGTTATATCACATTACTGTTACTGCTTTATGCTCATTACTACTACTTCAAGATAATGGTAGTTGTTGGACCTGCCATTAGATCTTGTAAATTTATGCATTCATAAGAAAGTACATGCATTATACTATTAGATCACAGATTTTTTTAATTTTAAAATTTATTTTATTAAAGTATAGTTGATTTACAATGTTGTGTTAATTTCTGCTGTAAAGTGATTCAGTTATATGTATATATACATTCTTTTTCAAATTCTTTTCCATCATGGTTTATCAGAGGATATTGAATATAGTTCCCTGTGCTATACAGTAGGACCTTGTTGTTTATCCATTCTATATATAATAGTTTGCATCTGCTAATCCCAACCTTCCAATCCATCCCTCCCCACCCCTCTTCCCCCTTAGCAACCACAACTCTATTCTCTCTATGTCTGTGAGTCTGTTTCTGTTTCGTAGATAAGTTCATTCGTGTCATAGATTCCACATATATGTTACATTAGATTCCACATGTAAGTGATATCATATGGTATTTGTCTTTCTGTTTCTGCTTCACTTGGTATTATATCACAGATTTCTGAACTATTTTGATAGCTGTATTCCAACTTAACTGGTTGACTGTCTATTACAACAAACTTAATTTTATGCATTTAAAAACAATATTCTGAGAAGGGACCCATAGGCTTTACCAGACTACCAAAGATCTATGTCACAAAAAAGGTTAAGAGCCCCTGAGAGATTTTTCTGAAGTGCCCTCAAGACATTGATCTTAACCTTCCTCTCAACTAGGCCTTGCTCTCTCTGGACAAAGCTCATGCTTACAGTAAGTCTTGTTATGACAGTCCCAGTTTTTGCATTTCTTTGATCTCTTCATGTATAAGAACTGTGCTTATTTTACCTGTTTCTGAGAGAATCAAAAGGATTCAGGCTAACACAGAAGGGTAAAGTAAGTCTCTTTAAAACCCAGAGAAAAGATTGTAAAACTCCTCTTGAATCCTGTCTGGAGTCACAGCTGGGAAAAAAAAAGGATTAACAACATGCCAGTTTATTTAAAAGCCTGAGGCCAGGGGTGTGGGGACTTGGATTAGTAGTAATGGAGAAAAATTTATCAATGTAATGAAGGAAGGCAGTAAAGTGTTAGAGGCGCCATCTACTGGAGAAGCTGCAACTGAAGACTTGGACAAGATAGTTCTGCCTGAATGGCTCATACGTTTTGAAATATCCCCATTACTCCCCCAAATTTGTCAACAAACCACAGCTCAAGGAAATCATTCTCCATCAACACCAGGGTTCTTCACAAGTCCTATCCTGAACTATTGCAGGACCTCTCACCTCTGGAAGACCAGGAGAAAAAGAACCATTGCACAGCCAGATGCATTACCAAGATATTCCAGCTCTCCTGTTACTTCGGTGCCAGGGAATGGATCTTCATTCTCTGAGTCCAGCTTCAAGAAGACCCATTCTCTCTGGAGAATGAGGTGCTCTGGGAAGAACTGTCCAGTGTTTACTTGGTGATGGTCTGCTGCCTGGGCAGATCCTTATGTGTCAGCAGCCCTCATGGACAAATCTCTGAAGGAAGAAGTGAAATCCAGGATTTTTTTTTTTTTTTTTTTTTTTGGTGTGCCTCCAGTTTGTTTCTTAACTCTTACAAGAGAAACTCAGACCCAGGGCTGCAAGACTTAACAAAGATTGGTTTTGAGAGGCAGGCAATATCAGAAGTGAATTCATTCTGTTCCTTACCATTAGGAAGTATGGTCCCACTGGGAATCATCTCTGGGAAGACAGTTGTGACAAGACCTGGAGAAGTTCAAGAATGAATCCAGGCATTCTTCTCTGAGTCTGCAACATCAACTCAAAACTTATTTTTTCCTCAAATTATTCCCTCAGCTGCATGCTATCATATGAAAACATCCATGTTGCCATAACAACTTCTGGGAATGCCTACTAAGCTGAAAACTAAACAATATTTAGTTTTGTTTAGTAGATCGATATTGAAGATCGATAGAGCAAAAATTGAAATCTAGTTTATAGTAAACTTCTTCAGGAAGACAAAGTGAATAAATGCCAATAGACCAGGGGAAAGGGGGAATAACACTTGCTTATATCCCATGCTTTGTATCTTCTGCAAAGATAGCTATGGATAGATAGCAAGCAAGAACCAGTTACATACACCTCTCCTTCTCATCACAGTGAGGATGAGCAATGCCCCAGATTTCAAATTTCAAATATTCATTTGAAATCTCCAGAATGAAGTAAAACTGGGTCAAACCCAACTTCAGTAGGTGAAATTAATGGATGAAGGACCTGAGGACATGACTGATGATTCCATGGAGTTAGAAGCAATAATTTCTTTTCTGATTTTGGTACTATGGAGTAGTAAGTTTTTCATATTTCTCTTTGGGCTAAATAAAAGGTCATTGACTCTAAGCACTTTTTTCCCCTGTGGCTTTCTCAAAGATTCTGACTTTCTTAAGTATTTTTACCTGAATCTTTTAATTTACATTTATCAATTCTAGATCAGATGCCTTCAGTTAATGCTTAGAAAGTTACGACGGACAAATGAAGGCTATATTTGTTCTGAACTATGACAGCGTACTGAGTGATAACAACAGACCAGTAACAATTCCAAGTCATCTCAATGATCAACTTTCTGTTGATAGCTAATATAGATATAGATTTTAAATTCTGATTTTTAAATACTTGAATAATATAGAAACTTGACACCTAAAATAAAATTTTGCTTTCAGAAAACTGAAATAGCTCCTTGACAGTAGTTTCTATGTACTCACTACAAGGATCACTTAAAATCAACTCTCCTTTCAGTGACTGTCAGTAATCATTTTTTGGTATAACCCAGCAAGTAACAGAGGCAACCTTTATTTTAGCCCATGATGTAGGACTTAATTTTATTTTTCTTTTGGCTTAAACAACAGAAATTATCTCATAGCTCTGAGGACTGGAAGTCTGAGATCAAGGTGTCAATAGGGTTGGTTCCATCTGAGGGCTGTGAGAGTGAATCTGTTCCACATCTCTTTTCTAGCTTCTGGTGATTTTCTGGCAATCTTTAACATTCCTTTGCTTGTAAAATTCTTAATCCTTATAATTTTGCCTCAATTCTGATTCTGGACAATTTAGCATTTAGGATGAAATATAAAGCTATTCTTACTCCAGTTCAAATGTTGGAAAGTTTACAAGAAAAAAGAACCAGAAAAATTGTATCATTTATTGTTTACTTGAATTAATGAAGTATTTTCAAGAATTTTGTGTCTAGATGTCACATTAATAAAGTGTTAGGAAATGCAATGCACAGGGCTCTCTTTGTGTCTGAAAGTATGCCAAATCTAGAATACCAAAACTCTAAACTGCTTTTAGATCTCTCAGCTCTGTTATGATAAAGAAGCATTATTTGAATCTGCTAAGGCATATTAAAGTGGTCAGTCACTTTTGCAAATTATTATATATTGCTTATCATTACTGTCTCCAAAATTCCAGACATATGGTGCTCTTTTTCCATCGCTGGTGAAAGCGACCCATGGCCGAGGCACTTGGGAGTGGTACCCACCAGCTGCATGGAGGTCAAATAGACCTTGGGAGTTGTGCAGTGGGTGACCAGGAGAATCACTATTTCAGAGATAACCAAAGATTAAAAAAAGAAAGAGAGAGATCTTTTAACGATTAAAAAAATTTTTTTTACCTTGAAAGGTATTATACATACAATGATATAATACATACATGTAATATATTGTGTATGTATAGTTTAAAAGCATAAAACCAGTACAATTTATATACAACCCAGCTAAAGAAATGGAATATTACTAGGACCTTTGAAGCTTCCTGTGTGCCCCTCCCTGCTCGCATCCTCCCACCAAAGAGAAAACTACTTCACTGAATTTTGTGTTATTCATCCTTTTACTTTTCTTTACCAAATATACATATACATACATACATATATATAACATTTTAGGAATATATATTTGTCTTGTCTGTTTTTGAATTTTATATAAATGGAATCATTCATCTGTGACTTCTTTCACTCAACACTGTTTTATCCATATAATTCATTCATTTTTACTGCTGCTTATTATACAATTATCTGAATATATAATTATCTATCCATTGTCTTATGGACAGATACTTCAGTTGTCTCCAGTTTTTTGCTATTATAAGAATGCTGCTATATATATATATATATATATAAAACCCTCATTTATATATATAAAACCCTCATTTTAAACCTGAGGAAAGTGAACCACAGAGAAATTGGTAATCTGCTCAAAGCTATGATAAGTGGAAGGGCCAGGATTTGAACAGGCAGCCTGGCCCCAGAGCTTGTGCTCCTGTTCACGTGCTAGGCTGCTCAGCAGTGAGCTGCAAAGGATATTATTTCTAAAGTAAGTGATAGTGAAGGGCGGAGGGTACTTCTGACCTTTAAAGTCCCATTCATAGAATATCATATCTGACTGTGAAACTGCATATAGTATATCACAACCAAGTCATTCTTTGCTTTGCTAACAGAAAGAATTTCTGGCAAAGGAAGGAAGGAAGGGAGGGAGGGAGGAAGCGAAAAAGATGAAGAAGGAAAGAAGGAAGGAGGGGAAGGGGAGGAAAGAAAGGGGAAAGAATTTCAACAAAAATACAGGTAAGAAGAGCAACAAAATATCTGCTGACCTGGGGCTTCCCTGGTGGCGCAGTGGTTAAGAATCCACCTGCCAATGCAGGTCACACGGGCTCAAGCCTTGGCCCGGGAAGATCCCACGTGCCGCTGAGCAACTAAGCCCGTGCGCCACAACTACTGAGCCTGCGTGCCTAGAGCCCGTGCTCCACCACAAGAGAAGCCACCGCACTGAGAAGCCCGCGCACCACAACAAAGAGTAGCCCCCGCTCGCCGCAACTAGGAAAGCCCGCACGCAGCAACGAAGACCCAAGGCAGCGAAAAACAAATAAATAAATAAAATGTATTTAAAAATAAAAAAGAATGCTGCTGTGGATGTTTTTATACATGCCTTCTGGGGTACATATACAAGTGTTTCCTCTAGGTGTATAGTTACAAGTGGAATCACTGGTCAACTTTAGTAGGCAATTCTTAACTGTTTTGATGTGGTTAATGGCTGATAAAAATGTTACAGTTTTGAAAACATGGACAAGCTTCAAATGAAAGGAAAAGGAGGGTACACAGAGGGTTTGGAGGGGAGGAAAGCAATAGTCATAATCATAGACAATATTGTTTGCCATGTGCAAAGCAGTGTTCTAAGCAGAATGAGTGCCTCGGTGTTGATACCTCTGACTCCAATAAACTTATCCATCCCAAACCTGGTCACATTCATTAAGCTACTCTGCTTCCATTTTCAATAATTCAATAATATGTTTTCAGTAATTCTGTGCTCTAGAAAATCCTCAGCCCTGAGGACCAGTGATCCAAAGCCTAAAGAGGCTTTGAAATGAGCCCATTTTCTCTAAACTAAGCCTTTGGGAGCAAGACTAACCCAAGCAAACCTAGGTCATCCATTGAGAGATACAGACCTTCTGGGAAACCCATGATTGCAACACACAGCTGGAACTAAAGCCAAACTTGAAAATGCGGTTGCCTAACCAGCCGTTTCAGTCACTACATTCAGCTGCCTTTGCCTCTACCTCTCACACTACTTACAGATGGGAATGTAAATTGGTTTAATCTTTTTGGAGGGTAGTATGGTATTACCTATCAATCAGTATTTAAAGCTATCGACTCCGCAATTATACTAAAAATTTGTTCTACAGAAGCACTGTGTACAAGTGTGAAAGGATATAAGGATGTTCACTATAGATTGTAATAATGAAAAACTGCAAATACCTAAAATTTCAACAATAGGGGATGGATTAAAGTACGGTGTAGTCACACAATGGAACACAAGGCAGCTATTACTTTTTAAAAGTCCTAGAGAAAAGCAACTTGCAGAAAAATTTGTAAGGCATGATCCCATTTTTATTTTAAAATACAGATAGATTTATGTATCTATGAAGAGAAAACAGTCCATAAAAAGACCATTTAATTATTAATAGTAGTTACCTCCAGAGTAGGGGTAAGGAGAGGGGGGCTATAATAAAAATTAAAATTTTAAAAAGGGTACCATGGGCTTCGCTGATGGTGCACTGGTTAAGAATCCACCTGCCAATGCAGGGGACATGGGTTCGAGCCCTGGTCCGGGAAGATCCCACATGCCACGGAGCAACTAAGCCCATGCACCACAACTACTGGCCCTGGGCCCTAGAGCCCACAAGCCACAACTACTGAGACCATGTGCTACAACTACTGAAGCCCACGTGCCTAGAGCCTGTGCTCTGCAACAAGAGAAGCCACTGCCATGAGAAGCCCGCGCACCGCAATGAGAGTAGTCCCTGCTCGCCACAGCTAGAGAAAGCCCGTGCGCAACAATGAAGACCCAATGCAGCCAAAAACAAATAAATTAAAAATAAATAAACAAAAAGGGTAACATTTTACAAGGGGAAAAAAATACATTCAAGTCCAGCCAACTGTTAACTAGAGGAAAGATCAACTGGATTCAACCTGAGCTCCTTAAGGGCAATAACTTTTTCACAGATTCTGTACAACTGTTCTAGCACCTAGCACAGTAACTGACTGACACAGAGACCAACTACTTGACTAGCATGTGGAAGGTGGAAGTACACATGCATGTGCACGTACACACACACACAAAACCCCTGTTTCTTAAGTGTCTGCAGACTAGTGGAGTCATGGTAGTCAGGGATTTTTGTTTTCAATAGAGACTGAAGTAATGCTGCTCAATAGAACTTCGTGTGATGATAGAAGTGCTCTCCACATGTGCTGTGCAATAGACCAAGTGAATTGGACATTGGAAATGTGGCTAGTGCAAGTGAATAATTGCATATTAAATTTTATTTAGTCTTAATTAATTTAAATCACCACACATGGCTAGTATTAGACAATGCAGATTTGAAGGATTTGTTGAAATACATAGACTCCTCAGAAAAATATATGCCTACAGAAAATTTTGCATACAATTTCAAGAGATCCAGGGACCCTATCAAGCCCATCCATGTATCCTTACTTCAAGAACCTCTGAAGCTGACTAAAAGAATGCAAATAAGACAAACAGGACTAGAGAGGGAAAGAAAATGGGCAAAGGTTAATGTTCCCATTCAGAACCCTGGAAGACAACAGACTAGGTATGGAGATAGCCTCTGCCCCCTTCCTCCTCCCATCACACAGAACATTGACCTCCCTGTATGTTAACTGTTTACTGGTCTTCCCCACATCATGTTGTACACTGCAGACTGTGTACTCCATAACAGCAGGGACCATATCTATCTTATTCACCATTATATAAACAGAGTCTGGTATAAAATTAATACACAGTTGGTACTCAAATGTCTGCTGAATGAATGAGTTTTACCAGGCATCTGATTTTTGCCAGTCCTAAGAAACCAGAGCTCCTGAGTTAAGGAGGGTCTCAGTGATGAGAGGAATTGGTTGGCTCATAAGAGATTAAAGAGAGAGAGTTTTCACAAAGCTGGGCAGATACTCAGATCGATGTGAATCTTGTCTTACCCTGGCTGTTTCTATGCTTTGTAGTTCAGAGCGCCCTGTTGAAATACAAGCCATGCAAAGACTTCCATAGTCAGTGACAGTGAATCATACACTGAGACCAGAGGGCCAAAAGCCCCCAAAACATTTCTCCTTGGGTGCCGCCTCCATCTTCTCTAGCTCTGGAATAGGCCTGCCTTCTCTTACATTTCCCCTCTACCTGGAATCCTTCTCATGTCTCTACTGGGCAAATTCTAACTCATTGTTAAACGCCTCTTCCTCTGGGAAATCTGTGCTGGCACTTCCAGACTGAATTATGCCATATGTCCACTGTTCCCTTTGTATTTTGCACACTTAAACATATGTGCTCTATCAGGGCAGAGCCTAGTCATTCATTTCTGTATCCCAGCACTAAATAATGTCTGGCATATAGTAGGTGGTTAACAACCAGTATGAACCACTAAAAGCATATAAACTCAATGTGTTTCTCCACCCACACTACTGTTCAGTATGTGCCATCCTAATGAGTGTGAGGTAATATCTTTCATAGTTTTGATTTGCATTGTCCTGATGTTGAGCATCTTTTCATATGCTTGTTGGCCATTTGTATGGCCTATTTAGAGTATGGGTTTCCTTTTGGGTGATGAAAATGGCTACTATCAAAAAACCAAAGTAACAAGTGTTGGAGAGGATGTAGAGAATTGGAACTCTTGTGCATTGATAGAATTGTAGAATGGTGCAACCGCTATGGAGGGCCCTCAAAAAATTAAAAGCAGAAATACCATATGATCCAGCTGAGGGAAACCAAAATGTCACCCCAAAATATGCCCCTCCCTCACTCCCACTGCAGGAGACACGGGTTGGATCCCCAGTCGGGGAACTAAGATCCTGCATGCCCTGTCACACAGCCAAAAAAAGGTTTATGTTAATGCAGTGACTTTTGGAAAACCCTTAAGGATGGGAGCTGGTTGCCAGAGGAACCAACCCTGGAACTTCCAGCACCAACACCAAACTCCAGCCTCTGGAAAAGAAAGGCTAGAGTTTGACTTAATAACCAACGGCCAATGATATAATCAGTCATGCCTTGGTAATGAAACCTCCCTAAAAATCTCTAATGACAAGGTTCAGAGAGCTTCCGAGTTGGTGAGCAAGAAGGCATCCACATGCTGGAGAGTGGCACGCCTGAGCTCTACGGTGTCAGAAGCTCCTGTGCTCAGAACCCTTCCAGACCTCGCCCTGTGTATCTCTTCATCTTGCTTGTTTTTCCTGTCCTTTAAAATCCCTTGTAATAAACCAGTAATTGAGTAAGGAAACTGCTTTCCTGAGTTCTGTGAGCCATTCTAATAAATGGTTGAACCTGAGGAGGCGGTTGTGGGAACCTTTCATTCACAGCTGGTCAGAAGCACAGGTAACAATCTGGACTTGCCATTGGCATTTGAAGTTGGGGCAAGTCTTGTGGGACCAAGTCCTTAACTTGTGGCATCTGACCCTATCTCCAGGTAGATGGTGTCAGAGATGAGTTACAGTGTAGGACACCCAGCTTGTGTAAGAGAATTGCTTGATGTGGGGAAACCACCACATATTTGAAGTAGAGTATTCTGTGAGTAAAGGAAAATGAGTTTTTCTTTCCTGGTATCTAAAATAGTTAAACACATAGAAGCAGAGAGTAGAATGATGATGCCAGGGATTGGGGGCAGGGGGACATGGGGAACTGCTATTCAACAAGTATAAAGTTTCAGTTACGCAAGATACTTAAATTCCACAGATGCTGTACCACACCATGCCTACAGTTAACAATATCGTATTGTACACATTGAAATTTGTTAAGGTGTAGATCTCATGTTAAGTGTTCTTACCATAATAAATAATAAACAAATAAAAGTTTTGTGAATCACAGGACCCTGCCAATAAAGCGAAAAGACAACCTACAGAATGGGAGAAAATATTTGCAAATCATGTATCTTTTAAGGGTCTTGTATCCAGAATACATAAAAACTCTTATAACTCAAAAACAACAAGCCAATCTGAATTAAAAATGGGCAAAAGATTTGAATAGACATTTCTGCAAAGAAGATACACAATGTCCAACAAGCACATGAAAAGATGTTTAACATCATTAGTTACAAGGGAAATGCAAATCAAAACCACAATGAGAGGACTTCCCTGGTTGCGCAGTGGTTGAGAGTCCGCCTGCCAATGCAAGGGACACGGGTTCGTGTCCCGGTCTGGGAAGATCTCACATGCCGCGGAGCGGCTGGGCTCGTGACCCCCGGCCGCTGAGCCTGCGCGTCCAGAGCCTGTGCTCCGCAACGGGAGAGGCCACAACAGTGAGAGGCCCGCGTAGCGCAAAAAAAAAAAAAAAAAAACACCACAATGAGATAATACTTCAATCCCACTATAATGACTACAATCAAAACAATGGAAAATAACAAGTGTTGGTGAGAATGGAGAGAAACTGGAACCCTTGTGCATTGCCCGTGGAAATGTAATGGTTCAGCTGCTGTGGGAAAGTTTGGTGGTTTCCCCCAAAATTAAACACAGAATTACCATATGACCCAGCAATTCCACTCCTTGGTATGTACTTGAAAGAACAGAAAACATGTATTCAAACAAAAACTTGTATACAAATGTTCATAGCAGCACTATTCACAACTGCCAAAAGGTGGAAACAACCCAATGTCCGTCAACCGATGAATGGATATACAAAATGTGGTTTATAACCATGCAATGGAACATTATTCAGCCATAGACAGGAATGAAGTACTGATGCGTGCTATAAATTGGATGAACTCAGGGAACTTCCCTGGCGGTCCAATGGTTGACTCCGTGCTTCAAATGCCGGGGGCGCGGGTTTCATCCCTGGTCAGGGAACTAGGATCCCACACGTCACATGGCGTGGCCAAAAAAACAAAACGGGATGAACCCTGAAAACACTATGCTAAACAAAAGATGACAGACACAAAAGGTCACATATTATGTGATTCCACTTGTAAAAAATGTCCAGAATAGGCAAATCCATAGAGACAGAAGGTTGACTAATGGAATCAGGGGCTAGGAGGAAGAGGAAATGGGGATTACCTATTTAAAGAGTATGGGTTTCCTTTTGGGTGATGAAAATGTTTTGGAACTAATTAAGAGGTTATGGCTGCACATCACTGTGAATGTATGAAACACCACTAAACTGTTTATCTTAGAATGGTAATTGTGTTATGTGAACTTTACCTCAATTAAAAAACCAAAAAGACTAGTAAGAAAACCAGACACACAAGGTATTAGAAAAAGAGATCTATTTTACAAACCAAAAAGTCCCCAAACTCTAGCTGGAGGGAGAAGGAAGGAGGTAGCAAGTATGAGCAGGTCCTTTAAGAGCCCAACCTCACCCCTGAGAAAGTCTGAGTACCACCCCATGTGGTCAACTCCTACTTCATGGCCCATCCCCGTTCCAGTCCGAGAAGTAATCCCTCCATTGGCCACAGCCCTCAGTCCTCTTGCCAGTCATCCTGTGCCCAGGCAGGCATTGGTGAAAAGTACTCGAAGCCTGGCCCTTTATAGCACAGGGCATGCAGGAACATCACAAGGTCCTGGGGCAAGGGGTCCTGTCGCACTAGCCGGCACTCTGCACAGAGTGGGTCTGTCTCTTGATCCACGACATCGATTTCCGTTGCCTTCCCTGATGCCAAGGGCACTGTGTCCAGATCCTGAGGGCCTGCCTCAACTGCTCCATCCATCTTCTGGGCAGATGCAGCCAACTCTCCTAGGCAGTCTTTGCCCAGCTCTGAGGAAGGGGCTGTAGAGTCTGGGAGTCCTGGAGACAGGTCACCCTCACAGAGATCTAGCACATCCAGACTCTGTTTGGCCTGGTGCTCTGCCACAAGGTCCCGCAGTAGTTCCTCATCTGTCTTTGGAATGTGGCCGCCTCGGCCTCGGGAGGGGCCCCAGGCGATTGAGTTGTAGATGGGGTCATTGAGGATGGGGTGACCCAGGAACTGGAGGTGGACTCGGATCTGGTGGGTGCGGCCTGTGAGTGGCCGGCACCGTACCACACTGGAGTGGCCATTGTAGCTCAGTCTCTGGAACACTGTCTCACAGGGCTTGCCCCGAGGATCTACACGGCATACCCCTACCTTGTAGGACACCACCAAGATGGGTTCCTTGCAGGTTACTTCCTCGGCAGGGAACTCCCCCTCCACCCGGCACACGTACTCCTTCTCCAGCTACACAGGAGGGGAGAGGGAGAAAGTCAGCACAAAGCCTAAATGCCTGAAGCCCAAACCCTCTGCAGTGATGACAATGGACCTGTGTCAGACAGAAGAGGATTCAAACCCCAGCTCCACCATTTGCCAGTTGCACAATCCTAGGCACATTACTTACTTAGCCTCTTTAAATCCCATTAACTTGTCTGGAAAATGTCTGATTAGAAAAGCATTTACCCCAACAGGGCTGTTATACGGATTCAGTCAGCTGGGCTCTAACGTACTTGGTACTGGAGCTTGGTATACAGTAAACAATAAATACATTACAATGAGATCCAGAATTACAAGTCTCAAGACCACAAACACCACCATTTAACTCTTCTACCCAAGCATCTTCCAACGCCATCCAGAATTCTTCCCACCAAGTAGATTCTCACCACAGTCTTAAAAACCTTGCTCAGCCTGTCAGCACTTTAAGTCTTCAAAACAGCATATTACTGAGAGGCAGTATATGCCATCTCTAAAGATCTTTTGAAACATGAGAGATAATAACCTGTCTCTGGCACTTTAGGTGTTGACCTTCCTGAAGATAGGCGGCATGACCAGATAAACATGAAGGCTCACTTCAGATCTAGAACTCAGTGACACCCTTTCAACACAGAGCATTCATGAGGTCAGAAGGTGGCCTGCAGGAGGCAAAAGCTTAGCTCACCTGCCGGTCCCGAACCTGTTCATGAATTCTCTCCGAGACGGCTGCTGTCTTGGCAAACATAAGGACCCCAGAGGTAAGACGGTCAAGCCGATGCAATGGGTGTAGCTCCTTGAGTTGGTGCTCCTTGCCCAGGATGAAGATGACCGTGTTGTGTCGGAAGCGGCCACAGGGGTGGACAGGAATGGAAGAAGGCTTGTCTACAACCACCACATCTTCGTTCTCTGCTAGCAGGCGGACGGGTTCTGCTGTAACTGGTGGCTCATGCCTGTGCACTGTGTTCCGTAAGAAGTCATTGTCCTGCCAATGACATAGGCAACCAGTCAGCCCAGGGTCCAGCCACCTATAATCAGTCAGCAGCACACACAGCTTCCTCCCCTCTTCCTTACTGACATGGAAGAATGGTCACAGTACATCCTTAAACAGAAAAAGCAGTGTGCATAGTGTAGTCTCACTTTGCAAAAACACAGACATACAGGTAGATAGCAGACATTGAAAAACTCATAGGATATACACAAAATGTTAACGGTGATATCCCTGGGTGGTAAGAGTATGGATTTTTGTTGTTGTTATTCTGCTTATTCGTATTTTCTCTACCACAAAGTTATATTCGAAAAGTAAATTTTTCTAAAATAAAGGAGAAAAACCTCCATAAATCATCACTTATTGTGACCTTGAACAAACACCAAGCTCTAAGTCTAGAGATTTGGGCTCTATAGCTGGATTTGCTACAGGCCTACTGTATGCTCTTAGGAAAGTCACTTAACTTCTCCAGGCCTCAGTTTCTTCATCTGTAAAATGTGAGGGTCAGTCCAGACCTCTGCTTCTCAAAATTGGGATGGGAGAGGGGATTCAAACCACTCACTCTCCAAATGCCTTGCATCCCCTCACAACTATGGTGAGGCAGTGTTAATAACAAGGGTGTCTGGTACCTCAGCTGTGATGGAATTTTAAAGAGTCAAAGCACTGGGCTAGACAATTCTAGTCTCAATCTCTGTCATTTCACAATTCTATCTTATCAGGCTTTGTGATAAATAATTTAAGCAGAAGTTATAAGAACACAGGCGTTGGAAGTGGCACTGTTACCTTACCTCTGTGAGGTTTACCTTAGTTTTCTCAGCTTCCTCACAGGTAAAATGAGGTGGCAGTATCTACTCCACAAGTTTGTCATTAGAATTAAATGTTAAAGTACCTAATGCTTAACTCTGTGCCCAGCACACAGTCAGGAGATATAAATGATAGTCTCGGTTATTGTTATTTGTATAGAGATCTACAACGCAAGGTAGAAAGTCATAAGCACCAGTGCCACAAGACAGTGCGTAAAAGGAGCTATGAGAATTACAACTTTTGTCCCTTGGAAACACCGAAGACGCCTTGATGGAGGGGATAAGTGGGCTGAGTTCTTAAGCATACAGGCTGTCTACCTGCGGAGATGGGGCGCTAAAAGAGTGTTCCAAGTGAAAATCAGAACGCTTCAGAATTACCCCGATTTTACTCCAGTACCTATGCCCTAGTAACTATGAAATAAAACCCTGCCCCCTTTTGGGCAGGCCCCATGAGGACTCCACCTTGAGCACAACGCTGAGGTCCTGTACTGGTTCCTCGTTGAGGTGCAGGCGCCCTGCCCTGACCGCGGCTTCGTAGTAGGCAAGAGGCTGGGCTCGGAACTCGGTGCTGAAGACGTGCAGCAAGCTGTGGCCCACCCAGCGGCCTTTGCAGTAAGTTCGGAAGTCAAAGTAATAGGGCCGCACCTTGCGCAGGCCGCCCTCAAAGTAGTAGCTGGTCTCGGCAAAGTGTTCATCGCCGAAGCTAACGCCTGTCCGCCGCTTCTTCGGGGGCGGCACGACGCGCTCCCCGGTTGCTCCCCGCCGCTTCTTCCGCTTGCAGGGGCCCGGAGCTGCAGTCGCGGCCTGCTCCCCGCTCCCTGCGGCCTGCGTCGCGTCCCCCGGGGCCGGCTCCACTCCTGGGCCCGCTGGCTCCGGGCGCCCTGGGGGCTGCTCACCCCTCGCGTCGCCACCCGCTTCTCCATTTTGCTGAGCCGGAGCTCCCAGCCCGCTAGCTGCCTCGGCCCTGGTCGAAAGTGTTTCCGCCATGGGGCCCCTACGGCCACCCCAAGTCCTGGCAAAGGTGAGGCGCCGGAGGTTGAAGCACACTTGCCCAAAAACCTGGAGCCACACGCGGCCGCCCAGCCACATGACCACCCAGCCGCGGCGGCCATGTCGCGCTCTGATGACGTCAGTCGGCACCAACCAATCAGTGAGGCCTAGTGCCGAGGCGGGACTGCGTTAAGAATAGGAGTGAAGGAGTGAGCAGAATGAGTTGAGTTGAGAGGCTGTGAGAATGATTCATTAAGTGTAGATTCCATGTAGATATGCTCGACGTCCCTTGAGTCTGGAAAGACTCTTGAAAGTTATTTTAAAACAAAACAAAACAAAATGAGGATTGCTAAACTCTGAATATCCAAGAAGCACTGTGTTGTATACTTTAAAGGGTATTATATTTTGTGACTTATATAACTCAATAAAGCTGTTATATATGTAATTAAGCACACACATCTCAGAAGCAATGTTTTTACACTTGTCCTTCTCCCTAACAGCATGAGAAGGACTAGAGATCTCCCATTTGCCTCCCATATGCTCGTGTCCTGAGATTAAAACTCCAAGTGGATCAGAAGATGTATTTGTCAGAGTTCTTAAATGCAAAGTACTGAAACCAACTTCTGTTAACTTCATAAGAGACGGAATTATTGAAAGGATATTAGTGCCTCATAGGATTCACCAGAGAGCCGGAGAACAAGCTCAGAAACATCCAAATCAAGAGAAGCCAAGGCCTCTGAGAACCAGCCACATGACAAAAGGGTGAATTGTATGGAATGTGAATTATATTTCAATAACGTTGTTTTTTTTTTAAAATACTCAAAATGTGGTCTGTGGATTAGCAACATGGGCAACATCTGCTGGAACCGCAGAATCTTTTTCCTCCTTCCCTCCAGATCAGCTGAGTGAGAATCTGCATTTTTTTTTTTATGTGCATATTTATAGCAGTTTATTCGTAATTAATCCAAAACTGGAAACAACCAACATCCCTCAGCTATAAACAAACTTACAGAATCTGCATTTTAACAAGATCCTCAGATCATCTGTCTGCATATTAAAGTTTGAAAAGGACTCTTATAGACCACACAAAGTAGATTTTTGTCGTACCCTTTGGACATCCAGCATCTTCTCAACACTCTTGTGTGGGGAATTTCCCACATTAAGTACTGCCTCCAAGAGGTGGAATTCAGAAACTGGCCTTCCCAGCCTCCCTTGCAACTTGGGCATCCATCACCTGGGCTCCTTTGATCAGGCAGAACCTTTGGTTCAGAGGCATATAGCAGAGGAAGCAGGCACAGTGTGGAATACATGTCTGACAAGATAGCATTGGAGGTATCTGATTTGGGGGACTAAGAGTGGGGGAAGTTCTTGTGTCCAGTGCCCAGCTGCAGTGTCTATGTTCAATGGCATTGGGGTGCTCCCTGAGAAGCCCCTCAGTGAGGTTTGGACACTGAGGTTTACTCAGTGGGTATAGACCCCAAGTCTGACTCTTTGGTCCATCTTGAGATTCTGTGAACTATTTAATATCCTTTAATACTGTGGTGTACAATAGAATAGCCATTAGCCACCTGTGGCTATTTAAATTAATTAAAATGAAAAAAAATTTAATTCAGTTCTTCAGTTACAGAAACTGCATCTCAAGTGCTCAATAATCACATGAAGCTAGTGGATACCTTATTGGACAGCTCAAATACAGAACATTTCTATCATCACAGAAATTTTATTGTACAGAGCAGCTTTAATTAATTCCTTTTACTGCTTAAACTGGCTAGAATGAGCTCTATAGTTTGAACTAAGAACTCCACCTAACTTACTGTGAGAAGGATTTAAGTCTTTAATTTGAGAGCAATGGGAAAGAGTTTCTGGGGTGTGTGTGTGTGTGTGTGTGTGTGTGTGTGTGTGTGTGTGTGACATGATCTAATCTCCATTTCAAAAAGATTACCCTGGTTGCAACTTGGAGAAGGGACTGAAGAGTGAATCACAAGGTCTAGCTCCAATTCAGTGTGGTCTTTGACCATGAGGGTTCTAATTTAAACATTCAGACACCAAACAAGTTTTGAACATTTGCCAAGCATCACTTGGCTCTAGAGATACAGAGGTAAGAAAGACATGGTTCCTGACCTCAGTGAAGGCCTAGGCTGGTTGAGGAAACAAATATAAAACATATTTGTGTTAATCACATTGTGGTTAAAGCAGAGACTAAGATAGAGGGATGCTGACTGCCCTCATGTGGCTTCCCAGTGTGAACAGTCCTTGGGGAGGGGGAGATCACCAGGGCTTATGGTTTCAGATTTGCAAGTCCAGGATCTGGTTTGGATTTATTCAGTGCACACACTAATTAAACTCAAAGGACACAGATGAATCGCTAAGGGTGACCATTTTTTAATTTACAACTGTAATTTTAAGTTAAAAGGTGTATTCAATTTTATACCAGCCACTGTTTGTGCCTACTGTTAAAGGCACCCTCATCCTGGTATCAAGATATGTAAGAGGCCAAATATGAAATCAAGAGGTTTTTTTGGTGAGCAGGAAATTAGAGAAAACTTCATAAGTGAGTTGAAAGGCCATGGAGCAGCTCAATGAAGCACCCATAAATCTATGACAGTGATCCTTTCTATGAATCAGATGCTACCAGATTCGTGTCACCAGGTCGGGTGGCAGTTGGAGGACTCTGTTGATCCGCCCATCCTCATATATTCTCTGTGAATAAGCACTGCCAAAATCTTGCCTATTATTTGCTCCTTTGTTTTCTAACCTTCTTGCTTTCCACTTCCTTCTGTTTGCATATTCTAAGAATGGTTATAAATGTAACAGAGTACCTTGTAGTTCCCTTTCACATGGTGGTAGTTATTACCACCATAGCCACATTGATTGGCTTTGGACACATCTAGAGATTATACCCTCAGCCAAGCTACTTCTACAGATGGTTGGCTGATGTCTTTCTTCACATGTGTCTTTTGGGAGACAGTAACCTGCCCTGGAAATTGGGGATCAGGTTGGGAGGGTTGCATCTCAGCGAACGGATAACCCCTGAAGGATATCAAAGGTCATCTCCTTTAAAAAAAAAAAAAAAGAGTTTCTGACACACATTTCCCATGACCACTCTCTCCTTTATGTACTCTGGCCACAGTTCCGTCATATCCTCTATAACTCTTTGATGTTATTTGTAAACTTGTCTGTCTCCATGGCGCTTCCTCCTAAGCTTTAAGGCTGGGACCCATACCAAGTCTTACCTGTCTTGAATTCCCGCTTAACACAATGCCTCGAACACAGCATGAGCTTGATGTCTATTGACTAAATGAATGTGGGAAAGCTACATAACTTGGTGAGCGGGACCTGGATCTCCTGTGAGAGTAAGGAAAGTAATCGCTTCCAACCCCATTCGAGGAGCAAAAGTCCTCTAATTTGCGTATCGAAGTGCTGAAATTTTCGGGGACAAACAGCAGCCCAGAGAACTGCCGAGGAGATTAACTTGCTCAGGTAACCAAGAAAAGTCAAGGCCTTGGAAACTGGGCTTCCCTATCTGAGCAGGAACCACGTGGAAGGCGCTGTCCGCGCGGCTGTAACGCACTGTTGTGAGCCGAATCTGCCTGGCCCTTGGGAAGACTGGGGCCCAGGGCGTGTTCTCCACCGTTTCCAGGCAACAACAGTCCCGCCCATCGTTTCCTAGCACTCTGCTTCTCGCTTCCTTACCCTGCTGAGCTCCACTCGACCAATTGACGCACAGAACATCGCCAGTTTGGGAGGTGGTTGGAGGACTCCAGGGATCCGTCACCTGGAAACTCCGCCTCCCTATTTCTCCCAGGCTGCCAGCGACTGAACTGAGCTGAGCGTTTGCGGGCTGCGGGGCAGGAGGTTGCGGTAGGTGGAGAGGCGCGGGGGTGCCCAGCGTTTTGTATCCCCGGCTCCGTCCGCATTCCGAGATACCACAGAGGTGCCTCGGGGCCTGAGTCGTCCCTCCTAGCCAGTCCTTGAGGCCTGAGCGACTGAGGCCCGAGATCTGGACACCAGGGTTTTCCGCGCTGGTATGGACTTCCTGCGGGGGACCGGGGGACCAGGGGACCAGGGCTCTGATGCTAGCAAAGTTTTGGTGTGGGTGGGTTCAAACGACTTCGGGATAGGGGTGGAGCCTCATTGTGACCCTTGGCATCAGTTCATACAGGGACTCCGTCACATATCTGGCCCTTTTACTTCCGGGCCATTGCGCTGGCTGGGCGCTCTCTCCTGGAATTATTCAGACCTTTTCCCAGGCAGTCTACCTAATCTCAAAGGTCCCTCCTGTAAGAACGTGTCAATTCATCCTATTAGACTAGATAGTTACGAAAGCCCCCAGGCTTTGTGGGTAGTCCTTACCACTTAGCTCTGCTCAGGCTACTTTCAGTATAGAGTCCCAAACAGGCAGAGTGATAATGGGTAAAAACATGGCTTTTGGAGCGTCACAGGTCTGGTTTCCAATCAGGGATTCACTCTGTATCAGTAATGTGCCTTTGACAAGTTACCCATATTATCCTCAGTTTTTTCATCTGTAAAATGATGACAATGTCTATCTTTCCATTTTTCTATTAAAATAAGAACATGAGCCGTATAGCCCAGCGTCACCATGTAATGAGCACATGAGTCTTGCATATGACAGTACTCTCCGACAGTTTTCACCAAGCAGCATTTTTATTATCCTGGTGTACTGTATATGGAACTGTGCAGGGCCTTTAGTCTGCATCCTATTGAAAACAGAATTTAATTGGCTGAGGACAGAGTGGTTGCATTTTGGAGATCTTTGGAGAAAAGTGCAGAATGGTTGTCCTCACTGGAAATGTCCTAGAAATTCCTCTGTGTGTGTGTGCGTATATGTGTTAAAACATCCATAACATAAATTTTACCATTTTAACCATTTATAGATGTACTGTTAAGTGGCATTCACATTATTGTACAACCATTACGACCATCTATTTCTAGAACTTCCCAAACTGAAACTCTGTACCCATTAAACAGTAACTCCCATTACCATCTCCGCCTCCAACCACCATTCTATTTTCTGTCTCTATGAGTTTGACTGCATAGACCTCATATAAGTGGAATCATTCAATATTTGTCCTTTTGTGTCTGGCTTATAGAAATTCCATTCTAAGGGACTTCCCTGGTGGCGCAGAGGTTAAGAATCTGCCTGCCAATGCAGGGGACACAGGTTCGAGCCCAGGTCCAGGAAGATCCCACATGCTGCGGAGCAACTAAGCCTGTGCGCCACAACTACTGAGCCTGTGCTCTAGAGCCCACCAGCCACAACTACTGAGCCCACGTGTCACAACCACTGAAGCCCACACGCCCAGAGCCCGTGCTCCACAACAAGAGAAGCCACTGCAATGAGAAGCCCGCACACTGCAACGAAGCATAGCCCCCACTTGCCGCAACTAGAGAAAGCCCACGTGCAGCAACGAAGACCCAACACAGCCAAAAATTAATTAATTAATTAATTAATAAAAAAAGAAATTCCATTTTAAAAGACAAACTTCATTATGAAAACAACCTGAGTGCAGAGCCAGAAGAGGAACCTAATTACCCTTTTGTCATCTTTTTCTCTATAACATAGGAATGTAATAGAAGACATTTTAAATTTTGTTAAGAGAAACTTGATAAAAGGCTATTACCTTCCTTCCTAAGTCAGTCCTTATTCACTTGTGCTTCTGTTTTTTCAGCTCAGATTCCAAATGAAAATGTTTGAGAACGTTGACTCTACAACTACAAGATCTGGCCCGGATCTTTGGGCTGAAATCTGTTCCTGTCTGCCACATCCTGACCAAGAGGATAGTGCCAGCAATGCTTTCTCAGACTCCTTTATGGATTCTTACCCTGCAGGCACAGGCCAGAGGGAGGCCCCAGACTTTGCTGTGCAGCCAGCTGTAAAGCCTTGGGCTCCCCTGCAGGATTCAGAAGTGTATTTAGCATCTCTAGGTAAGTTAGATGGCTTTTTTTTTTTTTTATTTTTTAATCAGAAGCTGGTGGTTTTCAGGAAGCATGTTGAAGTTCTGTTACATCAAACCTGGTTTTCTATTCTCTGTTTTTTTGTTTTTTTGTCCTTACCACATTTATCTGTCAGATGTAATTCTAGGGGGTGTTTCAGGTTGGTTGTTGGGAAGGAGCCCTCTTTTCCTTGTACATCCCTTAACAGTCTTTGTCATCTCCTGCCTCTGACTGTTTCATCTCAATTCTGCTTTATTTATTGGCATTCTGTAGGACACTCTTGTTCACTCTTGGTGGCCCATGTATTCAGATAACCCCAAAGTGTCATACCTTATGCATCCTGAAAGAAGAAGGTCATGGTCCCAGAGCTACATGTGGATTTATGATGCTACAGTTTGAGAAATAGATTTAATAGATTGATGGTTGGGATGGGAGTATATTGACATAAAATTCATTCTGCCTCTTGTTAGCCATTTTAGTTTTTAAATATTTCCTGAACACATCTTCACTGCCCTGTCCTGTGGCCTTCCTTAAGTATTTAGAGAGACTCCTAACACAGGAAAGAGATTCAGATTGTCCCGTGCTAGGGGAAAGACAAATATCAGTCTTGGGCAGTGATCGCCAATCTTCAGAATTGTGTTAACCTTTATTATTAGACATCCATGAGATGCATCAATATGTCACAAAACCAAACCTGAGGATAATTATTTGAGGAAGGAAAGGCAATTCAGGAAGAAGAAGCATTTGAGGAAGGACAGAAAGAAGAGTCAGAATAGAGTTTACATGATTGCTAAGAAATTTCTTGGAAAAATAGAAGGAATTTGGTTAATGATGGACTGGAGGAAAAAAATATGAGAAAAACACAGGTGGAATGATGGCTAATGAGAAAGATGAGGGTGTAATACGAAATTTGTTGGGAAGCCACCAGAGATAGTATAGTAATACTTGCAGCAGTGGCCGAGGAGGTTACCAATTCTGTTGTAGTCAGAATATCTGTTTAATGATGATAGGAGAAGAAGCCACAGTCTTAGGAAGCTGAAGAACCAGATCCTTCGGCTTGTTGGTGCTCTGTGCCCAGGGCATATAAGAAACTTTCATGGATTCAGTGATGTTTTTGACTGGTGAAGACTGGTTCAGAAAGTTAAAACTCCACGGATCTTTTCTAAAATCAGTTAAGATTTTAGTTAAGTTAGTTAAGATGATTAAAATGTCCTCCCCTGAAGAAAATAAGAGGGATTTCTGTTGCCTTTGGCAGAGTCTGGAAGATAATGGCAAGCGGGTTTGGAGGATGCAAGGCACCTGTTTCTGCCTGATCACATCTGATCAGGGACTCAGCGCCCTCAGAAAGGGGAAGACCTTTTCCAGCCCAAAAGACTACCTCCCACCTTGACAATCAAGGCCTGACAACATAAAGATTGTTTTGATTGCCAAATAAACTTATATCAGAGAATCCACTAAGAGCAACAATTAAAAACTTTTAGCCAGTTCAACCTGAGATATACATAATCCTTTACCCATCCTCCAGGAGAAAAAAACTCCTCAAATATTTAACATTTATCAACTGTAGATTTTTTTTTTTTTTTACATGGGTGAGCTTTTGGTGGTAGCTTGTAGCAACAAAAGGTGTTTGTTTTGATCAGTGGGTTCCAGCTGATGCGGCTTGTTTAGAAATGAAAACAAGATTGCAAATCATAAAGTTTCTATTGGTGGGCTTGATGTCCACCCCTCCCCTCCAAAAAGTCATCATTTACCTATTTATTATAGTTGGAGGCAAGACTAAATTAAGGCAGAAGGCAAATGGTGATACCCTTACTTGTATTCTTTTAAAGGGGCTATCTGTTCATCAGTTATTCTTAAAATGCAAAGAAGAGTAACTAAACATGTATCACCAGGAAGCCATAATGGATCACTCTCACAGGGATTACAAGATGTTTGTTTTTGTTAGGCTCCAACATCCAGGCCACAAGCAGAACAACCTTCAAAAAAAACATTGGGAGATTCCTTTTCTTTAATCAAGAACTTAATCACACATAGAGATCTTAAAGGTCTCTTATTATTGAGTTCTCATCAAGTCAATTTTTGTGTCTAATGAACCAACGAATCTCTCTTCATGTTATCTAATTCTTTCTCATGAGGTTTGGAAACCACTTTATGACACTGTAACAAAAAAAGCCATTTACTCCTCCGAGAGTCTATTTTCAGGAGTTGAAAAAAGAAAATAGTATACACATGTCAAGCCAGGGAAAACAAGCATTTCTTAGAGAGATACCTGCTGGGCTTCTATGATTTCAGACAAACCATGCCATCAATTTATTTATGAGAACCTATAAACCCCTTTTCTGGGGTTAAACAATTAAACAGTTATTTGGTACAATGCAGAGAGAAGGCATTGGGATGGAAAAAGAAAAATGTACGTTTGTCCTCCTTAAAAAAATGAGCTCTTTTTCAGGGAGTGTGCTTGTACTCATCAGTGAGAGAATTTTTAAGTTGACATTTTGCATTTTTGCTTTGTTTTGTTTTGTCTGGCCGCACTGTGTGGCATGCGGAATCCTGGTTCCCCAACCAGGGATTGAACCCGTGCCCCCTGCAGTGGAAGCGCAGAGTCTCAACCACTGGACCTCGAGGGAAGTCTGGCATTTTGCATTTTAGATTAGTTTTGTTTCATACTCACTTTCCTTGTTAAGTTCAACTTCCTCTCTCTTTAGAGAAGAAACTGAGAAGAATCAAAGGTTTACATCAGGAAGTGACTTCCAAGGACATGCTTCGAACCCTGGCCCAAGCAAAGAAGGAATGCTGGGATCGGTTCCTCCAGGAGAAGTTAGCATCAGAATTCTTTGTGGATGGACTTGATTCTGATGAGAGGTAATTTATTCTCAGTCCAGCTCCAGGTGACGGTCTATTTCACTGAAAGCATTTCTCCTCCTCTAAAGAAGTCAGGGAGAGCAACATCTGAGTCCAGATATAAGTTGATATCAACATCAGCTTTTCTGAGCTAAAATCATCCTTTGTAAGGTTGCTTTATTTGCTTAGTCCAGTGGCAGATTTTTGGGAATGAGTTTTTTTTTTTTTTTTTTTTGCGGTATGCGGGCCTCTCTCTGTTGTGGCCTCTCCCGTTGCGGAGCACAGGCTCCGGATGCGCAGGCTCAGTGGCCATGGCTCATGGGCCCAGCCACTCCACGGCACGTGGGATCCTCCAAGACCGGGGCACGAACCCGTGTCCCCTGAATCGGCAGGCGGACTCTCAACCACTGTGCCACCAGGGAAGCCCGGGGAATGAGTATTTTTGCCAAAAAGCAAATTCCCCACCTACATCTTTTTTTTTTTTTTGGCTGCGTTGGGTCTTCGTTGCTGCGTGCAGGCTTTATCTAGTTGTGGCGAGCAGGGGCTACTCTTTGTTGCCGTGCGCGGACTCTCATTGCGGTGGCTTCTCTTGTTGCAGAGCACAGGCTCTAGGTGCGCAGGCTTCAGTAGTTGTGGCACACGGGCTCAGTAGTTGTGGCTCGCATGCTCTAGAGCGCAGGCTCAGTAGTTGTGGCTCATGAGCTTAGTTGCTCCGCGGCATGTGGGATCTTCCCAGACCAGGGCTTGAACCCGTGTACCCTGCGTTGGCAGGCGGATTCTTAACCACTGTGCCACCAGGGAAGCCCCCCCACCTACGTCTTGATCACAGGTTGAGCAGAGTTGAGAATAAACTATTGTCTTCATTTTTAAGTACACACTGTGCTTGAGAAAGTAGTAATCAATCAACAACTGGAACCAAGTCTTCTTACCTATCAATCTCCACTGCCTTACAGAGTTTCTGTCATATTTCTGTCAAATTTGAGTAGACACTCAAATTTGTGTAGACCAGATGAATGAATTTCTTAATCTACTATGAAGGCACTGTGCTTGATGTCGTAGGCAGGGAGGGGAGATGTAAGGACGTTTTAGAGCCTTTTTTTGGTCCTCAGAACTAGGTGGGGAGAGCTGACAAATTTATATGTAGACATACCTAACAAAACGAGGCAGCATAAGAAAAGAGCCAGATGAGTGGAAGTGACAACGTGCGTTAGGAGTTGAAAGACCATTGAGCTCCCTCTGGGGTCTGGTTTTGTACCAAAGGAGACCAGTATCTGCAGATGGGCTGGATGCAGAAAGGAGGAGAGGGCATTCTGCCACAAAGAGCAGGATGGTGCTTGACACCGCGGATAAGAGCTCTGCCACTTACTGGTTGTATGTTTCTGGGTGAGTAACCTGTGTGTGCCTCAGCTTCCTGCTCTGTGAAGCAGGAGTAGTACCTCTTACCTTATAGGGTTGTTATGAGCATTAAATGAGTTACTATGTATAAAGCACTTAGAACAGTGCCTGGCACAGGGTCAGTACTGTGTGTTAGCTATTCTTAATATTATTCTTCCTAACAGAATTTTAAAATTCAGTAAGAAATTATTCAAAATGAAAATCAGTGAGGGAAATAAAAACCTGAATTTTAACACAAGGTCTTAGGAGAATATGACTTAACCTAAGTTTACATCATAGCATTAACACTGATTTTGAGAGTCCCATGGTATCAGATGAAGATACTGCTGCTGAAATCATGGACAGTATGTGAATAGAACTTCATGGTTACATTTTATTTTTTAATTTGCAAAGTATTTTCACTTACATTATCTCAAATATTGCATCAGCGTGCCCCCAGATCCTTCAGAAATCAGTATGGCATCTAAGGTCAGGTCAGCTTCCCTCTGAGGGTTCAGAAAATAATACACATTTTACTCTTTTCTTTTCCCAATTGAGCCTTAAACTGCCCCAAACACAAAAGATGAAGATGCACAGATTTCTGAGCCACTAATAATTTGGTATTATATTCTCTCCTCTTCAATATTTCCTTCCTCTCCAGTTCTGAGAAGAAAAGACAACTTTCTCCTGCATAATTCTCAAATAGTAATTCTTCTTCTCAGAAATTAGATCAGCACCAAGACTCAAGTTTATGTTTCTGTGTATTTATTAATACCTAAAATAATGTGGGTTTCCCTTCCTTATAGAAATAATTGAAACAATTTTATGAAAAGTATGGTAGATGAAGATTAAATGCCCACATAGCACCTTAGTCCCCTGAGCTATGGGCACCTGTTGAGCTGTGGGCACCTGTTGCCCTGAGCCTACATCTGTGGGAATGCTTCTTTCTATCAGTGTTCAGAACAAGCACCAGGAAACAGTAGATGTGCATTTGGTTTCAAACTTCATGTTTTAAACACAGTCCATTTTGTAGTGGAATTGTGTGGTTCTTCACGTATGTGAAGGCCAGATGTGTGACCCTCCTTATGGCATGCTTTTGGCAAGGGAGCAATGGGCTGGGAAATCCTACTGTCCACAACATGATTCCCTCATTTTAGGTGTCTAAAATCTGCTGGTTATGGCCTTATTTCTTGGCTTACGATTTTTTGCTATTGAAGAGCACAGAATGAGGTTTATATTATTCCTAGTCATTTGCAATTTACCGTGAATGTCTAATAGCTTTAGGGTGGAGATATCCTGGGTACTCAAGGAAGGTGGGAGGGGGACACTTCCCCCTCCCCACAGATCCAAACAAAAAAGAGCCCCCTGGCATAGTGGCCATTCCTTTGTGGGGGACATTGCTACTCAGATGTTTCCATCTTGGCATCTTGCTGTAGAAAGAACTAAACAAACAAAAACACACGAAAAGTCGTGTTTAGTACAACTAAGTGCTGTAAGTATAATTAAGCCTCAGACTACCTCAGGTATAAGAGATTTCAAGATGCTCAGGTTTCTGCCTCACTAATAATTTGGTATTTATTTGAATGTTTCCTCCCCTTGACAATTTCTCTTCTCTCCAGTTTTGAGGAAAAAAAGATGGGACTGAGGCATAAGCTCTTTAGCTGTTCTCATCAAGCCTTCAGAGACTCTGCATTTGAAGGCGGCCTGGTGCTGCTTGTCGCCCAAGTGCCCACTAGGGGGTAAATTATGCCACGGAGCTGCCAGGATGCACAGCTGTCAGAGGAGTATCTGTGCTCCCCACATTAGCAGTGAAAAACAATTATAGGAAGAAATTGGTGGTGGGCGGGAAGGCAGTCTTTGAGTAACTGAGATAATCATTAAGTAATTAATCAGTGAGGTCTGATGCAGCCACCCTTTTCTCCTGCTCTTTCCTAGCACCTTGGAACATTTCAAGAGGTGGCTCCAGCCAGATAAAGTAGCCATCAGTACGGAGGAGGTCCAGTATCTGATTCCTCCAGAGTCGCAGGTTGAGAAGCCAGCGCCCGGGGACGAGCCAGCAGCAGTGGAACAATAAATTACACACACACACACACACACACACACACACACACACACACACACACACACACACACACACACACACACACACACACACACACACACACACACACACACACACACACACGCCCAGCAGCTGTCTTGGTTCCAGAGGGAACAGCAGAGAGCTCGGCAGCGGCAGCAGCAAGGAGAAATCTAGGGAGGGAAAAAGCCCAGCCTTCCACTCCACCAAGCAAGCAGCTGCGGGCCCCTGAGGACTTGCTGGGGGCTGGCACGTGTGACTGTCTTGGGTAAAGTGACTGACCCAGTGTGTGCTGGATCAAAATACCGCCTTCCTCTCTGTCTCACAGCTTGTCTGAGCTCTGTTGCTGCAGGTGAGAAGTCTGCTAAGAACCTAGTGAAGGACCAAGTGTGAACGTATTTGGAGAAACTGATACCCTTGTGTATAATGGATAAGTTAAGTGAGCCATATTTTTTCTCGCCTCTTCTGGATGGTCCCGCCTATGTTCCAAGCGTTCCCTTGGTAAATTTTCAGGGATGCGTGGCACCGAAGAGAGTGAAGTCTGCTTCCTTGAATCCAAGACCCATCTGAGGCTTCTCTAACAAGTCCATGATAAATATAGGGACTTTAGGAAAAAGAGGCTGGGCTTTTCCTTCGTCTGATTTGTTTCTTGTGGGGAAAATGAACGAAAGAAGTGTGAAAATATAGGTGTTTCTGTGTATACGTGTATATTTTTTATTTCATGCATGGTTTCTCCCCTGACTTCCTCTGGCACTTAAAAAGAGCCAGGTTCCAAATTAGACTTGTGTTTATGGTATTGGTATTTGAAACCACTCCTGAATAATTCCACACCTACTCCTTGTGGCAGCTTTCCTGGCTAAGCCTATGCTTCCTACCTTGTTTATGGTGTTCTTGTTCAGTTGGTATTGTCCACATAAAACTTTTCTCATCAGACTAGCTGTGTGTGGTGCTATTAACCTGATTCCTCTCAGAGAGACACTCCCAGGCAGTCAGGAGGTAAAGACAAATGCATGTCAACGCAGGAGAGCTGGTAACTTTTGCCAGATTCCTGTTTTTAACATGTGCCCTCTGACAAGCCAAACCTCGGTGCCCTGAGGGTAGGATTCTGAGGTCATGGCTCCAGTGGAGCGTCTTTCTGGGTAATAGGTTCCAAATCCCTAATGATGAGCAGGTGGCCATAAAAACCTTCAGAGAACATTTGCTCATTTCTAAATCAAGTAGATTGAGAAATTTTGCCTTGTCCAAAAGGCTGGGAACCAACCAGGTGATTCTATATACTTGCTTAATTATATGAATATTTTTGTCGTAATTTCCAGATGGGTTTTCCTTTTTGTTTTGCCACTGACTACTGGTGTTAGCTTTTTCTTTTTTTTTTTGCCATACACGGGCCTCTCACTGTTGTGGCCTCTCCCGCTGCGGAGCACAGGCTCCGGGCGCGCAGGCTCAGTGACCATGGCTCACGGGCCTAGCCGCTCCGTGGCATGTGGGATCCTCCCGGACCGGGGCACGAACCTGTGTCCCCTGCATTGGCAGGCGGACTCTCAACCACTGCGCCACCAGGGAAGCCCTGGTGTTAGTTTTATTCTTACTGCTTTTTATTAGCAGGATGCCTTTGACAGAGAGAGTGACCCTCTGTTCCCCAGACACTTTGAGCAAGCCAGACACTGACAGTCATCCAGCCCTGGACTAAGCTTGCAAGGGATTCTGCCTGGGGTTCAGGTGCCAAACCTCACTCTTCCTACAGAGCCATCTGATGGCTTTCAGATGGATGGATAGGCTTAGAAAGGAAAAACAAAAACAAAAACAAAAAAAACACCTAAGATTTTCCTTCTCCCTGCATGATAAACAAAATTATTCTTCCTCAGTAACAACAATTTAAGAAAAAAAGCAGTAAGGTCTGAAAATACTCTCCCAAAGAGCAGCTGATCATGGGTGGTTAGAGAACGTTTCTGTACCAGAAAACAGCGTTTCTGTCATTCAGGCAGGATTCCAACTTTGCCTTTTCCCTACCTCCCATTTTCGACCTAAGAAACAGAAATCTCAATATGAAAAGGTGGGGAGTTGATTCAGAGGAACTGAAAAGGAATTGTAGGACTGAAAGATGTTTAGCCCAGAGTGAAAACCCAGGGTAGGGCGGGGGTGGGGGGGAAGGCCCCAGATCTCTGCTGCCTTCTCACTTCACTCCTCTACAGAGACAGGCTTCCACAGAAGGGAGTCTAATGGGCTGTAACTATGGTTTCTTTTTTTTTTTTTAACATCTTTATTGGGGTATAATTGCTTTACAATGGTGTGTTAGTTTCTGCTTTATAACAAAGTGAATCAGTTATACATATACATATGTTCCCATATCTCTTCCCTCTTGCGTCTCCCTCCCTCCCACCCTCCCTATCCCACCCCTCCAGGCGGTCACAAAGCACCGAGCTGATCTCCCTGTGCTATGCGGCTGCTTCCCACTAGCTATCTACCTTACGTTTGGTAGTGTATATATGTCCATGCCTCTCTCTTGCTTTGTCACAGCTCACCCTTCCCCCTCCCCATATCCTGAAGTCCGTTCTCTAGTAGGTCTGTGTCTTTATTCCTGTCTTACCCCTATGTAATGAGGTGGATAGACCTAGAGTCTGTCATACAGAGTGAAGTAAGTCAGAAGGAGAAAGACAAATACCGTATGCTAACACATATATATGGAATTTAAAAACTATGGTTTCTTAATTGGTTTAGAGGTGACAACTTAAGTGATGGCTCTAAAAAAACGTGAAACTATTTACCAAAAACAAATTTGATATTAGTTCCCAAAGCTAACTTTTTAATATAAATTTAACTTAGGCGATTGATGTAGTACTAAATTTGAAACCAAGACTCTTGGGTGCTATCTTTATCCGTGCTGTGGCTTACTGTGGGATCATAAATAAGTCAAATGACCTCTTTGTATTCCAGTTCCCTTTCAGAAATTGGACTAACCATAGGAAAAATTGTATTGGCCAAAAATGCTGATCTGTTTCCTTTGATCCTGGAAACTCCCAAGGCGCTCCAGTTAAGACTTCCTCAAATCAGTAAAATTTACGAGTTGAGAGAGCCTTTGTTAGCACCCCTAACTTTCTTCCTTCCTCACGTCCTTAATGAAACAGACAGAAAGAGCACATGGAGCAATATTTACTGCTAAACCTTAGAGCCAGAGAAGGGCAATTCCCAACAGGGCAAAACAATAATAACTACGTATATCCAGAGAATGCTGGTTGGAGCCAGGGAGATAAGGTAAGTGACTGCCGCTGTTCTCTCCTGGCACAGGGCTTGGCAAGATCAGTGCTGGAATGGCACAGGCTTGCATCCAGTACCTGCTCCAGAAATAGGCTCTGGATGTAGGCACAGCAAGTAAACAAACGTCCTACCAGCTGTTGCCGAGGTGTGTCCCTCTCACGCAGGCCTGCCCACCAGGACTATTGCTGGAAGAGGGAAGATGCCCTGGAGCCACTCCCTGGCCCTGCCTTGGAATGAGTCCCCCAACGCTGGGAACAGCTCCAGCCACATAAAACAGCTGATATTTTCCTGAAATTTCCGAACTATCCCAACCAGCTTTGGCCCTACCTCAGTTATAAGATTCAAGACAGGACACTGTCATCGCAATCTTAGGCTCGTGGGAGGCTGTCTACTTGAACCCAGTGGGCTATTTAAGGCACAGGTTCACTCATCTAACCAATGTTTGTTGAGCCCCTGCCATGCTTCAGGCACAGTGCATGGTGGTGAATAAAATAAAACCGTATGTTCCCACGTGGGTTGATGGAGGGGCAGATACGGCCTAGCTAACTGGTGCTGTGGTCTCTGATTCTGTAGAGCCCTAGCACAGGCACACAGTGCTTTGAGAGCATATGGGAAGGAGATATGAGAGCCCTAGGCTAGCTGGGGGGGAGGTAGGAGAGAGACCGAGTTAGGGAAGCTGAGTCCCGAAAAATGAGTAGCAGTTGGAGAGAATAGAGGGATAAGAGCATGGGGGCAGAGAAAAGTCCCAGAAGAGGAAAATGGCAAGTACAACGGCCTGAAGGCAAAATAAAGTTTGGATACTGGAAAATGGTTCAGTGTAGCTGGAGCATAAAGGACAAAGGAGGAAGCATCAGAAGGTGAGCTTAGAAATGAATAAACAAGGCCAGGTGGGAAGGGCTTTATAAGCCATGTTAAGGAGCTTGGAATTTATTTGGGGAGCAACAGGGAGCTAAAGTGTTATTTTAAGAGGGGCAGTGACAGGACCAGAATTGCATCTAGAAGGATGGTTATGGCTGCCATGGGTTTGACATGTTTAAATTGATGAGGGGAACACAAATTCACACTTGGCAATGATCTGTCTACATGAAATAATGCAGTCAGATGGCTCGTGGTTTTCCTTTGTTTTTATTTTTTGGCTTGATTTCTTTGAAGGTATTTTTTCACTATTACAGAACAAATAGAATCATGTATGGCAGATTGTGTTTTCCAAAGATGGCCATATCAATATATCACATCCCACACTTTCAACTTACAGTGTGGTGTGGACACTCCCACTGAGATGTTGGGTCAATATTCCCTCCCCTGGAACCTGGGTAGACCTACGTAACTGCCTTGCTAATAGAGTACAGCATGAATAATATGACTTCAGAGGCTAGGTCATAAAAACATTCCACCTGGGATCTCTCTCTTTCTCAATGTGTTCCTTGGTAGTTCTGAGCCAACATGTAAGAAGTCTGGCTACCTTGAAGCCTCCATACTAGAGAGACCCCACCGAGAGCTAGAGGGGCTCCCGCAGTTTAGTCCCCAGCTGTTTGAGTCTTTCCCACCCCAGGCATCAGACATATAAGTGATTCAAATGATTTCAGGCCCTAGCCTTCAAACCACCCCAGCTGACACCAAGTGGAACAGAGACAGGCTGTCCCTGCAAGCCCTGTGGATTCACAAACAGAAAAAATGTCATGGTTTAAGCCACTACGTTTTGGGTTGGTTTGTCACTCAGCAATAGATAACTGGTACACCATAACCTAGGTTTCAGTTTTTATGTAGCTAGTTTGAAGTATTTTATTTGCGGTCCCTTATAGTTTCTGATGGTCACAGAATTTTTTTTTTTTTTTTTTTTTGCGGTACGCGGGCCTCTCACCGCTGTGGCCCCTCCCATTGCGAAGCACAGGCTCCGGACGCGCAGGCCCAGCGGCCATGGCTCACGGGCCCAGCCGCTCCGCGGCATGTGGGATCTTCCCGGACCGGGGCACGAACCCGAGTACCCTGCATCGGCAGGCGGACGCTCAACCACTGCGCCACCAGGGAAGCCCGCACAGAATTTTTAATACTTATGCTGGTTGCAGTACGGAGAGGAGCAAAGTTGGGCGCAGGCAAGCTGTGAGGTGTTTGCAGTTGCCTAAGAAAGAGGTGACAGTGACTCGAGGACTTGTATATCTACTGAGGAGGAACAACGCTGCAAGAAAACATCACTCACACCTTAACCATGAGAAATAGATAATCTACAAAATCAGAAAGCTGAGGTCACAAGGCAACCAAGTAAAGCCTCTTCAAGAAGAGAGAGATACACACGAACAGTTTCAAGTTTAGCAGAGCACGGGAAACGGGGGAGCTGTCATTACAAGCAGGTAAGACAAAACCGACAAAAATTTTAACAAACGTTTAAAGGCTACACATGGGCTAGCGTGTCAGTTTAGAGTGGCTGGAGACCATTCCAGACACAGGGAGTTTCTACTCACAGGCAGACTTTCTTCCACAGGTCCCCTGAGGTTCATGAGAAAAAGTGGGAGCAGGGCAGGAAATGGGAGAGAGCGTCCCTCCTTGGTGGTACAAAAAAGTAGTTGATTAAGGCAGCTGCTGGGGGAAGGCAAAACGCCTCGGCTGCTTCCAATCCTTTTCTCCAATAAGCAACAGCCTTAAGCCACTGAGGGAGGGGCAACAGAGTCTTACTTCAGGGGGAGGAATAAAAGCAAAACTCATCTGCTTCTGGGTGAGGGGTAAAAACTTTCTTGTCCTTCTTGAACACTTGAAAGCCCATTGCTTCTTGTGGGGAGAACAAGCAAAAGCCCTCTACCCAAAGGGGAGAAGTGGGAAACTGTCTTGGGCTGAAAATTCAAGCAAAGGTCTGCTCTGCTGGGGGAGAGGACAAGAAAATTTGGCCACCCCAAACCAACCACAGGTAGGAGACAGAGTTTGGCTGTCATTGGGAACAGAAGCAGAAATACGAGAAAGCCCCATTCCTGAAACTCACAGAGGACCTGCCTAAGATTGAAGCTGAACCAGGATGTCAGAGACCCCGCCCCCAAACTAGCACCTAATAGCAAGGGAAGGCAGTCTCCTCTGGGTGGAGGGGCAGGCATGCTGGGATGGCTGAAAAGGGGAGCGTGGAGCAGGAACACAGAAAAACCCTCTGACACCCAGTCTCCTCTCTCAGCAGCCCACAACTAGATGAATTTAAATCTGTGATGCACTGAGATAATGACAGCAACAACAAAATTCAAACCCTGCCTGACTCCTAATTATCAATAGATGGACTCCCGTCCTCCCCCCTCCCCCCACGCCAACAGGCTGACAGAAGGTGCATGCTCATTTCCAGGCATAAATACCATTTACCTCCGTCTCTGCTGTTCTACACATGATAGGCACTCAATAAAAATTTACAAAACATACAAAAAGCCCACAAAGAAAAAAACCCAATCCATTGTCAAAAGGTAAAGAGATCGACAGAACCAGACTCACAGATGACACAGATGTTGGAACCATCGGACAGGGACTTTAAAATAAAAATGACTTAGTATGTTAAAGGGTCTATTGGAAAGAGGTGGGTAACTTGCATGAACGAATGGGGGATTTTGGCAGAAACATGGAAACTGTATGAAAGCCAAATGGAAATGCTAGAAATAAAAAACACATGATATCAAAGATGAATTCCTTCAATGGGCTTTTCAATAGGTAGGCACAGCTGAGGAAAAAATCCGTGAACTTAAGAAAGGTTAATAGGAATTATCCAAACTGAAACACAAGGAGAGAATAGGGTGGGGTGGGGGAAGAAAAAGCAAAGCCAAGCTTCCAAGAGCTGTGAGACAACATCAAACAGTCTAATACACATATAAGTTGAGTCCCAGAAGAAGAGAGAGAAAGTGGCAGAAGAAATATTTGAAGAGATGACGGTTACATGAACGAGGATGCGGCAGTGAGGCTAGAGAGAAGTGGATGTGAGAAGCATTTAGGGGGAAGAACCACGGGAACTTGGTAAGCGAGTGGAATGAAGCGTGAGAGAGTGGGAAGAGTGAAGCATGGCACCCGGGTATGGCACAAGGTAGTGGTGGGCGGTTAGCAAGTGATACTCCCAGGACTGAGAACCGGGGCCTAGCTCTCTTCAGAGCCTGTGCTCTCTGTTGCTGCACTGTACTGCCTCGAACAGGCCAGACTTGGAGCAACAGTGGGCCTCTGCTCCTTCATTTCCCCACCCTCCAGCTCCAGGCTTTACTAAAGTTGTCCCTTCCCTTCCCCCCACCTCCATTTCCCAAGTGCTACCTGTCACAGATCGTTCTGAAGTAAAGGTTGCCTCTTACCAAATGGACTGACTCTTTTCGCTTCATGCTGACCTAATCCACTTAAAAAAAAAAAAAATTGGTTCTTTTGCAGACAAGTAAGGCAGGAGGAGGCAGAGGCAGAGGCGGGGGAGGGATTGTGTCTATGTGTGTGCATGTGTGCACATAAGGGAGATGGGCTACTGAGAGTTTCTGAGCATTTTAAAGCCTAGGACCAGTTTTGGTTTTTTAATCTTATGTCCTTTTTGGATGACATCACCAAGTGGTAGCTCGGCAGAATGCCGAGGTGCAGCACGGTCTTTGGCATGGTGCCTGATCAAGTAACGAGATCTCAGAGACAGGATGGACGGTCAGGGCTGGATAAGAGTACAGTTGAGTAGATTCACGGTTGTTTGAAAAACCATCTGAAAATTACACTCAGTTGTCTGATAAATTGACATGATGTTGGTTTTTTTTTTTTACTCTGCCTAGCTCAACATTTTTATCAATGATTTGCATGAGTGCATAGGAGGCATCCTTATCAAAAGTGAGAGGGGTAGGTAATTGATTGAATCACAGAATCAGAACTCAAAAATTTTTCTATAGACTGGAATGATGAGACAAAGTATGAAACCTACTAGGAATAAATGTGGTGATCTTTGTCTAGGATCAAAAAAATTAACTACACATTAGAGGACAAAGAACTGCGAATTAGCTACTTTGTTCTAGTGACAGAAGGTAGACTCAGCCTAGATCAAGCCATAAAGGGACACTGACTGGGAAGGACAGAAGTGGAGCTGGCCTCAAGGCCAGCTAGATCCAAGGACTCAAACAGTATCTTCAGTCTCATCTTTCTTTCACTATTAACTCTAATTTGTGTGTTGGTATAGCACAGAGAGTTCTGCACATCATCCCAGCTGAGCACATCCAAAGGTAGAGGTCTCCCTTCCAGCTCCATATAATAAAACCCAGGGAAGGAATCTGACTGGCCTGGCTTGGGTCACATGCTCCTCATTGAAACACTTACTGTGACCGGGGAAAGGATACTCTGTTATTGGCTGAGCCTAGGTCATGGGTCCAAACTTATGCCAAGGGGTACAGGGCTTTGGGGTTGGCAATCCCACCAGACCCATTTGAGAATGGGAAATGGGGGAGAGTTACTGTTACCTGAAAAACAGCAAAAGGGATGCTGAGAAGCTGAAAGCACAGACATTGATTGTCTTCACAGTTCAGTTGAGTACAGTTCAGTGTTGTGAACCTGCCAAAAAAGTTATAATTCTAGAAATTAATAGTGGAAATGTACTTAGGGCCATAGTAGTGAAAAATACATTCTGCGCTGGTCATACTACTCTGAGGCATCATCTGGGCAACACAGTGAAAGGGTAACGTTGATAAACCATAGTGCTCCCTGGAGGAGGGGTCCAGGGTGAGGACACTCAGAAGATTGAGTCATTTGAAGAATCGTCAAGGCAATAAGATTTTTTGGCCTAGAGAAGAGAAGATGTAGTAGACACAGTTGGCTTTAGAATATTTGGAGCAGTCTTGGATAGACAGATGAGACATTGAAGTACAAAGGACAAACTAGGTCTAGGGCAGGGAAGTCTCAAGGAGACCAATTACCATCTAGCATAAGGAGAACTTTCTAATAGCTGTCCAAGAATGGACAGGACTGTCTTGTAAAGGGTAGTGAGTTCCCTGTCACTAGAGGTGTTTAAGCAGGTGTCAGAGAGGTTGTGAAGGAGATTCCCAAATTGCATAGAAAGTTGGATCAGGTAACCCCTGAGGTCCTCTCCAGTTATGACAGTCCATGGCTGTCTGTTGGAGACCTATGTAGGCTTGCTGCTAATAAGTCAGCCCTGGCTTCCCCAACATCTGGGAGGTAGAGCTGGTGAGCTCTTTTCCTTCCCTAGATGATAATGACCCCTTCCAACAAACACCTGATCACCTACCAACAAGCAGTCAGGGGCAGAGCCCTCCAATACTGCTTATCTTAGCTCAGCTCTATGGGACACACTCTGGCTCTGAAGGTCACGGAAAGACAGCCCTTGTGCTATTTATGCTCTCTGAATACATATCATGAGACAAGGACTTGGATGCAGGCATTTTAGGGGCTGAACAGGAGCAAGGGAGCAATGAGACAGGGAAGCTGCATTGAGGGGTCCACTGTGGGTACTTATAGCTCAGTCTTCCTGGGATCATTCTGAGGAGCCATAAAGATCGCAGATCAGAATTCCCCACTGAGTGATGAAGTAATTCCACCAGTGCCATCCCTCATTGGTTACGGTTTGCCCTTTGGGAGAGCTAAGCTCCTGGGACTTCCAGGCTGCTCGGCAGGGACTGACAAGAGCCTCTGGCAGAGAAGAGGATGTGTCAGGACCGTCCACCGCAGCTGCAGCTGGACACAAAAGGGGGCTGAAGGGATGTGGGGCACCAACAACATCGGCCACAGCCCCTTTTGCGCCCAGTCCCGGACCCATCTTCCAGGGCAGTGTGGTGCAGTGTGGTACCTTTGATTTGCACATTCCAGCCACTGTGGTGCGGCGTGCCCTCCAGGTTGGCTAATTCAGCACAGCCCTATCTGAATGTCCACACACACCTCTCTTGGACTCAGGTCTCCCTTCTGGGCCCCGCTCCCTCACTGGGCTCTCTGGGCTGAGGGCACCGGGCTGGGCCCTCTAAGCTGGCACCTGTTCTCCATCCACACGTGAGCTGGGAACTTGGTGACATTAGGGACACTGGCTCCATTGTCCCTTCTACACTGTGCTCCAGGTCAGGACAGGTCGAAGGCTGGATAGGCTCCAGGTTTCCTCTCTGCTAATGGTGCTAACGGTCTCATTATTTATTTTATTTTTATCTTTTTGGCTGTGTTGGGTCATCGTTGCTGTGTGCGGACTTTCTCTAGTTGCAGCGAGCGGGGGCTACTCTTCGTTGCGGAGCACGGGCTCTAGGCGCACGGGCTTCAGTACCTGCAGCACGCAAGCTCAGTAGTTGTGGCTCGTGGGCTCTAGAGCGCAAGCTCAGTAGCTGTGGCACACGGGCTTAGTTGCCCCGCGGCATGTGGGATCTTCCCAGACCAGGTCTCGAACCCATGTCCCCCGCACTGGCAGGCGGATTCTTAACCACTGCGCCACCAGGGAAGCCTCCTCACTATTTCTTTAAAGGAAAAGGCTAAGAACGACCAAGAACCCAAAGACCCCGAGAGACCTCGCTCAAAGCCTCGGAGACACTTCGAAGATGGGAAATCATAGCACTAATGGTGGAGGCAGGGTTCCCGGCCAGACCTGGAGGACGGATCCAAGCTGGCCCACCACTCCTGTAACTTCTCTGGGCTGCCTTGATCAGAGCTCTGAACCTGTCTCTCTCCTCCTCCCCTGGTTCCTCTCACCCTCTTACCCCCACACTCCTGTCTGGTACTCACTCTTTCCAGCCCATCTCTTCTCTCCTCTTTCATATTAGTTACCTCCTGGGGCTTCATCATCTCTGATGTTCACATTCATTACTCCCTAATTTTGCCTCATTTCTTATCATCCCTATTCAGTTGTTCTGATACCCATTTTACTACTTGGGGTAAGTAAGGCTGAGAGTAGGTATTTATGATGAATTTGGGGTGAGATGGAACCAAGGGCCTCCCTAGGGTAAGGAGAGGGGTGTGTGTGTGTGTGTGTGTTTGTGTGTGCTGGGGTGGAGTGGAGTGGAGTTCAAGTTTACCATTATTAGCTTAGGACAAGATCCCTCTTCTAAGGCGGCAAATGTTATCCAGCCAGAGGAAAAGCCTGGCCAGCTAATCATCTCAGACCCCACCTGAGACCTCAGAGAGGACGAGACAAAGAGAAATATTGGATCCAAGCCCTGCGCATAACAAGGTAATTTACTGGGATGGGAGCGAGGGGGTGTGAAAGCCGATTTCTCTCACACCTCTGCCTTCTTCCCCTTCCCTCCCTCCCTCGGGCCCCCTCCTTTATCCTTTTAGTCTGGGGTTCTCTCTCCTTAGGTCATCATGGTCCTCTGTGCCTCTCTTTGTCTCTTTTTCTTATTTCCGTCTCCGACTCTGTTTTGCTTTATTTATCCCTCTGTCCTGCGTTGCCAAGGCTCTGTCACCATCTCTCTAGCATCTTCATAGTCTCTGGGTCCCTAAGTCTGCTTGTTTCTCTTTGTCTCAGTCTGTGTGTGTGCCTCTGACTTGGTCTGTTTTTCTGTGTCTCTGTCTGTCCGTCCATGTTCTCAGAAGCCCTATAACTCTGGAATGCCAGGCAGGAATGGCTTTTCTGAGAATGGAGCCTGGGACAGCCACCCAACATGCTGAGTAGAGGTGGCTAAGGACATTTCCAGACCAGCAGTCGTCATGGTAACAGCCAGGGCGGGCCAGGCCGGGATGTGCTGAACCACGTGGGCCTGACCTTTCTGTGGGTGTCAGGTTTGAGCGGGAGCTGGGGAAAAACAGCAACAACTGCTTCCCTCTGGCCCAGCCCATGGGCTTCCGGGCTGGGCTGAAAGGAGAGAGAGAGAGACGGAGAACTGGGACAGCTGACGACAGAGTGAGAGGAAGGACAGAAGGGTAGCCACAGCCATCTAGAGAAACCGCAGGAGAGAGGCACGGGAGCACAGGCACACACATGCTCCCACGGCTGTCACCAAGGCTCCTATTGTGACTTGACCTGTGGAGGGCACCAGACATCATTCCTGGAGGCTCAGTTCACACTTTGCAGCCCGTGCTCTGGGTGGGTGGTTACAAAAGGTCAGTTCCCCACACTCAAAGATCCCCTCCGGACTCCTTCAGATCAAATGTCACTTTTTCCATACTGCAAACGCCTTTATTGCTCCAAGGAAAATATGCTAACATTAAAAAATGCCAAATGATCCTTGCAAAAATAGAAATAGAAAATGCAAAAGTTCAAAGAAAGACACTCAAAATAAAAGGCATGTCTGTTTTCACGTCTGCCTTCCCACTGGAGGGCATGGACTGGGTCCTATAGATTTGTGGATTTCCAGAGGATTGCTCACTGAGTAATTCATATTGATGTTGGTCCTCATCCAGAGCGAACCCTTGGTCTGGGGTGTGAGCTGAAGAAGGTCCCAGACTCCCCAGAGACAATGGCATACCTGCATGGCAATGAGTAGTGTGTAGTAGGTGTCATGCCTCTCCTTTCCTGCCAGACCTCAGCCCCACCCTGCTGCAGGTCCTGTAGTGCCAGGCTGGTTGCAAGACAGGGTAATCTTCACCTCTGACAAAATTACAGCTTGGCCCATTGGCGGCCCATGGGCTGGAGCAGCAACACCTGGCTGGCATCTGGGTGCTTTCCCCCAGCCCTGAGCAGCTGTCTCCTATAGGTGTTCCCTCATCCTGTGGCTTTATGAATTCCTCTTGCTGCACTACATAGAGCCCTGGAGAGCGGGCTCGGAGTGGGAAGAGAGGGTTGGGGGCCTCCTTCCCGTCTTCCTCTCCCTCCTCCTGGCTGGCTGCAGCTGTGCTGCATGATGTGGAGCTGAGCACAGACTTAATTACCGCTCAGCCCTACTCATTAGCACCTCTGCAAGCCAGAGAAGTCCGGAGTTAGGAAGTCTCCGTCACAGTGCTGGCCCGGGCCCCAGATTTCCTGGGTGATCGCTAGACCCACTTCTCGTGGACTGGGTCTGTCTGACTTAGGCTCCCTTTTGGGGCCTCCAGTGGGAGATGCCCCTCCCTGGGATGGGGGAAGGGTTGGAACTGGAAGGAGAGGAGGGAAGGTTAGGCCCCCTAGTGGGCTCTCACTTGTGTGTGCAGAGCATCGGGGGACAGCATATGGTGGAACATGTGATACGCCAATGCAATCAGAGAAAGACAACAAATGATTAAATAAACCAAATGCACTCAAATCCAGCACACTGATGACTTACCTGCCTTCGGAGGAACTTAAGTGAGGAGGCTGGTGCATTGTTCAGCCACTTTTTTTTTTGCAGTAAAATGAAATAAAGAACTATGGAGTGCCTGAATACTGAACAAAAAAGGGAAGATGAGGGAGGGAGGAGAGGAGGGGTGGACCCTGGAAGTTATAAACCCATAGACCTGGGTCCAATACATGGGAAAACTTTACAAATATTCACTTGTAAACACCCTAGAAGATCAAATGAGATAATACACATGGAAGCACTTTTTTTAACTGTAAAGGGTTTTAGAAGTATAAGGTGTTATTATGAAATATTTCTGCTCAGTGCAGACTGTTAACCAGATTCTACGGGGAGGCTGGAGATTTATGATAATGGCTCATCACCCACAAGGTACTCACACAATTTAGGCTGTTTCATTTAATTAGTTGTTACCTCTCATAGAGACTACTGCAGAAGACTTCTAAGTGGCCTCCCCACCTCCACCTTTTTGCTCTTTCCATTCATCTTATATGCCACTGCTGGGGTAATTTTTCTGATGCAGAGCTCTGATCAGATACTTGCAATGTTTCCTCTTGCTGACTGCATAGAGCCTGGAGACCTTAGCTTAGCAGTCAAGATCCTCCATAATCTGGTTCCACCCAACTTTCCCAGCCTGATTTCCCTCCTTCCACCCTGGTAGATGCAGACTCAGGTCATTTATCCAAGACCACACAGATACCAAGTGGCCCATCCCCAAATCAAGCCCTCAAACCCTAGACACCTGACGCCCAAGCCAATGCTCTTTCTAGCCCATCACTTTTTCACTTTGATGAATAGAGCTGCAATGAAGATCTTTCTACACTGAGATTTTTCTCTTCCTTGGAAAAACTTCCTCAGGACAAATTCCGAGGAGCGGGATTACCAGGTCAAAAGACATTAATATTTTTATGGCTGCAGGAATTGAAATACGTTTTGTAAAAGGGCTCAGCTGATTTATATTTTAGCCAGTGATATCAATGTATACAGATTTCACCAGACCCACCTTCACTGGGGGTAACCTTTGAATCAATTGCTTATTGAATACGATATTTCTTTGTTTTAGTTTGAATTTCATTGACTGTTGAGATGGAATATTTTCCATGCTTAGGTTTACTATTTGTATTTTATTTTGTGTAAAATATGTGTTCATATCTGTTGCTCATATAATTACTAAAATCTTCATGTTTCAGAAGCTGCAGTTAAAAAAAAAAGAAAAGGCAATCTTGAAGAGCAGATATGGTGGACTCTGAAATCAGAGCAGAGGTCCCTATCTGAGGAAGGCACGTAAATAAGCTGTATTTTGAGTAAATCTTTAAAACAAAATTGAGTTCCATTAACTTAAAGTATCAATACTAGTCTACCTTTAAAGGGAGAGATAGGGGAAGGTATTTCCTGGACTCAGACAATACTTTCCCTGACCCTGTCAATGTGTCATTAACACTAACATTCGTTATTTAATTTCTGAGTCATTTTGGTGACTATATAATTATCCTAAAACAGCAATGATTTATTTCTTTATGTTGTGTTTAAATCTATTTTATTTTTTTGACTAAATAATGCATACACATGGTACTAAGGTCAAAAGATATAAAAGGATATAAAGTAAAAAAGACCTCTGCCACTTTCCCCTGTCTTCTAATCACCCCGTTTCCCTCCCTGGAGACAGGTGCTATTCCCAATTCCTTGTGTATCCTTCCAGGGATATTCTATACATACATGAACCTATATGTGTATATTTTTAATAGAAATGATAGCATAAAATATGTGCCAGTCTGTACTTTACAGTTTTGGGAACATTCCATATCAGTGTATAAAAAGTTTAAATACTTTAAAAAAACTGTAATGTCAAATGCGTGTGCTCTACTCTAAGAAAACTCAATAAACAAAAATCTACATACATAAAGCAAGTTTACAGGAAGTACTTCACAAGCTGAGCCTCTATTTGTATAGAAATTTTCTAAATATTAAGCCAACTTCATACATTTCAGTTATGATTCATTTCATCAAAATTATATTTATATATTTATATGGAAACATTCTGTGAAGAGCAAAGGCCGGGCTTCCCTGGTGGCGCAGTGGTTGAGAGTCCGCCTGCCGATGCAGGGGACACGGGTTCGTGCTCCGGTCCGGGAAGATCCCACATGCCGCGGAGCGGCTGGGCCTGTGAGCCATGGCCGCTGGACCTGCGCGTCCGGAGCCTGTGCTCCGCAACACAGTGAGAGGCCCGCGTACCACAAAAAAAAAAAAAAAAAAAGAGCAAAGCCCATTTAATTTGGAAATTATTTATTAAGCAAATCAATTGTTAAGAATTATACTTCGGTCAAAATGACATATCCTGATCTGGTCAGAAAGTGTGATCTTATGTTTGAAAAAGTTGATCCAATGTAATTCCTGTATTTTTTAAAAAGCCACAAATGTAATAATTCTGTCTGTCTAGTTTGCAATTTGTTTAACAAACATCAACGGTGTAAAGTGTAAAAGAAAGGACTTTCAATGTTCGTTGATGTAGGGTATGCATTTCAGGGCTCAATCTACCAAGATCCTATGTTCTAACATGGCACAAGACTAGACTCTTACCTGGGATCCCAGCAAAGGGTTAGGACATACCCTGCAAATATCCCCAGCTTCTTTCAATCACTGACCCCAGGGCAATATGGATTTACTGAAAACTGTCCTGTGCTTTCAGCCTGTACCATCTTTAGGGGGTAAGTCTCACGTGTTTACTGCCTGCTACAGAAAGCAGCTTTCTGTGCTCCAAAATTATTTTGAAGCAGCAAATTGGCACTATTTGTGGAATGAGTCATTGTCACCCTACTGTGTTGGGTATGATCTTTAAACTTTGATCTTATCTATCCTTGGAATTTATCTTTCCCAACTCAGGGTCTTAGCCCTTCTAATGTCTGCTTTCTAATAGCATAGTTAGAATGTATCATAAAAGCCATTTTATTTTGTTCATTTGTTCATTCACGTGGTATACATGAGTCACTCTTATCTCCTCAAGTCTTTGCTCAGATGTTACCTCCTCAATGTGGCCTACCCTGATTATTCTATTTATTTATTTAAAATATTTTTAAATTAATTAGCTTATTTTGGTTGCGTCAGGTCTTAGTTGCAGGCACACAGGATCTTCATTGAGGCATGCGGGATCTTTTTGTTGTGGCACGTGGGCTCTTCGATGAGGCACTTGGGCTTCTCTCTAGTTGTGGCGCACGGGTCTCTTCTCTCTAGTTGTGGTGTGTGGGTTTTCTCTTCTCTAGTTATGGCCTGTGGGCTCTAGAATGCGTGGGCTCTGTAGTTTGCCGCACGCAGCCTCTCTAGTTGAGGCGATCAAGCTCAGTAGTGGCAGGTGGGCCTCGTTGCCCCACAGCATGTGGGATCTTAGTTCCCCGACCAGGGATCGAACCTGTGTCCCCTGCATTGGACGGTGGATTCTCTACCACTGGACCACCAGGGAAGTCCCGATTATTCTATTTAAAATTGAAACATCCCTTCCTTCTTTATTCTCCTTACCCTGTTCTATTTTTCTATATTACTTGGCACCTTCTAACATAATATATACTTTTCTCATTTGTTATGTATATTCTTTATTGTACGTCTGCCTCTGCCAGAATGTAAGCTCCATTGTGTATTGAATTGCTGATGTGTCCCAAGAATCTAGAACACTGCCTGGGGGCATAGTAGGCCCTCCAGAAATACAGGATTTGTTGAGAGAATAAGTGATGTGAGCTCCTGCTGTGTGTAAGGTGATGGGCTAAGCCTGTTGAGGTGAGTCTGCTCCAAAGATGACTCTGCTGTGAGTCTACCCTCAAAGAGCCCATAGTCTAGCCTTAGAGTTGAGACATGGAATTAATAACAATACAAGGTATAAACTGCAGAACAGAAAAAGATCTGTGAAGTTAGAGGAGGAGGAAAAGAAAGCTTTCAGTCATGAAAAAACAGAAGGACGGCATGAGCCTCTGTATTCAACAGAATCCTGAATCTGTCTTAGTGGAATGAGGTTGGCTTGTTATAAGCTCCTCATCCACACACTGCGGGTAAAAACTATTTATCTTAGTAGGATCGTGAGGGTCAAATAAGATAATGCATATACACAGGATGGATAAACAACAAGGTCCTACTGTATAGCACAGGGAACTATATTCAATATCCTGGGATAAACCATAATGGGAAAAAATATGAAAAAGAATATATATATGTATAACATACATGTCACTTTGCTGTACAGCAAATTAATACAACATTGTAAATCAACTATACTTCAATAAAATTTTTTAAAAAAGGTAATGCATAGCCTGTGGTGGATAGCACCTGGTACCAAGTTCACGATGAACTAATATCAATCCACTTCTTCCTCGTGAGTGTCCATCAACAGAAGAGTAGAAATTATGACATATAATGGAATATCATAAGTGGTAGTTACGAGGAATGTGTACCATGTAAAACAGTTTATGACCGACGTTCAGTAAAAAAAGACTATAAAATTTGCCATGATTACAACTGGGTAAAAATAATTCAAAATTTACACAAAAATTAAGTCTATTCTTGGGCTAGTCAGGTGGGAATGAGAATTAATTTACCTAAATATACTCCTTTGATTTTTGTAATTCTACTACTTCTTTGTCACTATTTAATTTTTGTTTATTTATTTATGGCTGTGTTGGGTCTTCGTTGCTGCATGCGGGCTTTGTCTAGTTGCAGAATGAAGGCTACTCTTTATTGCGGTGCACAGGCTTCTCATTGTGGTGGCTTCTCTTGTTGCAGAGCACGGGCTCTAGGCGCGTGGGCTTCAGTAGTTGTGGCACGTGGGCTCAGTGGTTGTGGCTTGCGGACTCTAGAGCGCAGGCTCAGTAGTTGTGGCGCACGGGCTTAGTTGCTCCGTGGCATGTGGGATCCTCCTGGACCAGGGCTCGAACCTGTGTCCCCTGCATTGGCAGGTGGATTCCTAACCACATCGCCACCAGGGAAGCCCCGTGTCACCACTTAATTTCGATACCATTTCAAACTTACAGAAGAGTTGTACAATACAAGGAATTTCCAAATATGTTTTACTCAGATTCACCAATTATTTGCATCTTTGCTATCTCCGTGCCACCCCCTCCCCACGCATATATAGAATTTCCTAAGAATAAAGAATATTCCCTTACATCAGCACAGGATGGATGATTTCCTACTATTTTTACAAATAAGAAAGTTGAGAGACTATACCTTCCTGAGATCCTGGACCACAGTCTCGCTAGGCTCAGGATGCAAGGCTCCTCTCTGCGGTCCTCAGGCCTCTCAGATCTGAAAGTACCAGCAAACTACCAGGTCAGTCACGCTGCCAGTGGGCAGGGCCCCCTTAACACACCTGGCAGAGGGAGAGGTATATTGTGCCTTCCCCTAGGTTGTGGTGGGCAGAGGCTGCGTTGGCACCACCCCTGGGGAGCCTCCTATTTGAGGACTGAAACTCTGCATGTGCAGGGCCACAGAAGTTTCTGCGATCCTGGAAGCTTGTCCACTGGAGCTGAGCTTCCCTGGGGAATGAATGGACTCTCAAGGGAAAGGCACTCGGCTCTCTGCTAGCGCCCCACCCAGAATCTGCTGAAAATGTTTCTTCAGAGCACTGAGCTCTGAGGACTGATCTACAAGTGCTGGAACAAAGTGGTTAAATAAGAGTCTGTCCTTGAAAATCCCAGGCTTAGAGCCCCCGCTCTACAAGGATCGCTTAAGGGGCTGCTTTTATTTGGAGGAATGAGGTCTATACAGAGGGCACTGGGCAGTGACTGAGCAGCAGCCGGCTGGGAGGAAGGATGAGGTTTCCCAGTAGCTTGTAGACGAGGCCTGCACACATATAATCAACTTGTAGATACCTCCGCCATCACCAGGGTAACAGTCCGCTCCACTCCTCCCTCGGCCCTTGTGAGTTACGAGTCCCAAGGCATTCCTCTCTCCATATTTGCAGCCTCTGCTTCCTGCCCAACCGGGACAAACGAAGGCAGAACAGATCCCACATGCTGTAGTCTGGGAAGGAATTTAGCATCATTCCCGGCCCCCAACCCCAACCCTCTGGTCTGGCCTTGAGACCTAGGCCTAGTCCCACGCAAGCCCCAGGGTTATTATTGGCCTTGCCCTTGCTATTCTTCCCTATACCCTCAGACGCCCCTTCCTCCCTGACTCTGTTACTCATTAACTTTGTGATTTGGAAGCATCAGCCTCTCTGGACCTGTTTCTTCATCTATAAATGAGATAATGACATTTACCTTAGAGGGTGATGGGAAGGAAGAAAAGAATCCTCACTTGTGAAAGTGCACAACTAACCTGAGCCAGTGTTAGTCAAATCTGAAGCTCACCCATAGAAGCGGCCAGAGCTTGACCTCTCTTAATTTATAGTCTAGAAGTGCCCTGTGCTGAAGGTCATAAACTACTCAGTTAATATCCATGGGCTTCCCTGGTGGCGCAGTGGTTGAGAGTCTGTCTGCCGATGCAGGGGACACGGGTTCGTGCCCCTGTCCGGGAAGATCCCACATGCCGCGGGGCGGCTGGGCCCGTGAGCCATGGCCGCTGAGCCTGCGCATCCGGAGCCTGTGCTCCGCAACGGGAGAGGCTACAACAGTGAGAGGCCCGCGTACCGCAAAAAAAAACCCAAAAAAACTATACTCCCATGTTCATTGCAGCAATATTTACAGTAGCCAAGACATGGAAACAACCTTAGTGTCCATTGATGGATGAAAGGACAAAGAAAATATGGTATATATAAAGAAAATATGGCATGTATACACACACACACACACACACACACACACACACACACACACACACTGGAATATTATTCAGCCACAAAAAAGGAAGGAAATCCTGCCATTTGCAACAACATGGATAGGCCCTGAGGGCATTATGCCAAGTGGAATAAGTCAGACAAAGACAGATACTGTATCCTTTCACTTACATGTTGAATCTAAAAAAAACCCAACTCGTGGAAACAGAGAACAGATTGGTGGTTGCCAGGGCCAGGGGGTAGAGGATGGGGTTGGGGAAAATGGGTGAAGGTTGTCAAAAAGTACAAATCTCCAGTTATAAGATAAATAAGTTCTGGGGATGTTAAGTACAACATGGTGACTATATTAACAGTACTGAATTGCATATTTGGAAGTTGCTGAGAGAGTAGATCTTAATAATTCTCATCACAAGAAAAAAATTATAACTCTTTGAGGTGATGGATGTTAACTAAACTTATTGTGGTGATCATTTATATATATATATATATATATATAATGTCAAGTCATTATGTTGTACACTTAAACTAATACCATGTCATATGTCAATCTCATTAAAACCGAAAAAAAATAATATAAAATTCTAATATTGTCCCATGGCTCTTTACATGACCTCCAATATCCCAAGTGCTCAGGGCCCATCTTACTTCTCTAGTCCTACCTTGGCCTCCACTTGCCATCCTCCAACCCCAACAAACTCCCTCAGTATCAGCTATCACAATGATGCAGATCATAAGTGGTTGTACTGATCTAACAGACCCACAGTAGAAAGCAAAACTAAAAAACATGCTTTAACTCATTAGGGAGAAAGATCCTATGACTTAAGTCCACAACCCATACTATTGCCCAATTTCTTAATCTTAGGTAATCTGCTCATTGTATTCCACCCAATGCTGGTGATAGAAATACCTATGCATACCTCTATCAACTCCATATTTATCACAGCATAAAATACATCAAAGTGATAAGTGCACTAATGTTTTACAATAATGAAAAAATAATGACAGATCATTATGTATTGACATGGAAAGATTTTTATACTTTTAAGCAAAAACTGCAAGCTGCAGAATTATTTTCAATGATTCAAAAGTGCCTAGCATATAGAAGGTAATCAACTTGTTGAATTGAAAGAATATGATCCCAGTCTGTTGTTTTTTTTTAATGAACACACACTTATTAACAAGCCCATATATTTTCATGTGCCTAAAAAAAGTTCTGGAAGCACAGTGAGCACTGTCAACTGTGTTTACCCCTGGGGTGTGAGCAGCTTTAACTTTCCCAGGATCTGGTCTACAGAGCCCACATCGTGGGAGGTGAGGCTGCAGTGGGCAGCCCACGCGTACACCAGGCTGCTCAGAGGAGTCGTTGTTGGAAGGGTCTTTACTCCTGCTCTCTCAGTGGGAAAGAACAGTAAAGCCCAACCACTTCCAACCACTACTCAAAGTAACTCACAGGGTCAGGGAGAAAAAAGCCAAGGACGAGATGTGCAATTATTCAGGACACTGTTTTATTTATACCTAAGGAGAGACACCAGAGTATGAAACCCCAGGGGCCTGGGCACTGGGTGGGGCCAGACATTGTGGGCGGGTGACCTGGAGGTGACTGTAAGCAAGCCAAGACCCTGTGAGGGGACAGCCAGAGGGACCTCTCAGGCATTTAGGTCAGGGTTGTGGGGACGCTGGAAGCCTGGGGGATTTCTGACTCGTAAGCCAAGACTTGCTTGTAAAGTCCATCAAAGCGGTACTTGCACATGTTATCACATTTGATCCTCGCAGCAATACTGAGGGAGGCATTTATTAGTTTATTCATCAATAAGTATTTTCACCAAGGAAAACCCGTTTCTAACATTCATTCTGATAATTAGCGAAGCACCTGACACAGATACGATAGAAAGATAGTTGGAGCACTTGTAATGCCAGCTCTGGAGTGTGGACTTGTTTTCAAATCAACATATAATAAAGTATATCCATTTTAAGTATATTAATTTTATTTTATCGCGAATGTATCCTTTTAAGTATACTAATACTAACGTACATCAAGTACGCTAAAAGCAGCTCGATCGAGTTTTTCCAAAGCTATAAACTCATATAACCACGCCTCCAATGAAGACAGAGCACTTCCATCACCTCAGAAAGTTTCCTTAAGCCTCTTTGCAGTCATTCCTCCAACCCGCATTGTCACCAGGAAACAACTCATCTGCTGTCACTATAGCTTAGTTTAGTCTGCTCTAGAATTTCATACAAATGAAATCATCGTGTTTGGCGTCTTACGTTCAGCATAATATTTTTAAGATTCGTGCGTGTTGTGTGTATCCGTAATTTGTTCTCTTAAATTACTGACTTGTCTTTAATTGTATTGGATATACCACGATTTATTTATCCATTCTCCTGTCAATGGATCTTGGGTTGTTTCTGATTTTTGGTTATTGTGAATAAAACTGCTCTTAATATTCATGTACAAATCTTTCTATAGATGTATATTTTCATTTCTCTTGGGTAAATACCACATACTGTTATGTATGTTAACTTTACAAAAAACAGCCAATCTTCTCCAAAGTGGTTGTACCATTTAACACTCCCACCAGCAGTAAATGAGAGTCCCAATTGTTCTGTATTCTCACCAGTATAAGGCTTTGTCAGTCTTTTAAATTTTAGCCATTCTGGTGGGTATGTATCTCAACATGGTCTCAATTTGCATGTTGGCTAATGACACTGAGCATATTTCATTTGTTTATTGGCCATTTGTATATCTTCTTTAATGAAATGTCTGTTCAAATCTTTTTTCTATTGATTTTTTATAATTAAACTTTTTTTTCATTTAGCAAATTTTTACTAAAGTGATTGAGGTAATCATAGTTATTACCTTTCTACAGGTAAGGAAATTAAGTCCAGAGAAAACTTTCCCAAACTTTCTTACAGTACAAAACCAGCCATTTGTGGCAACAACTCCAAGTTATTCTGAGCAACTGTCTGTACTGCAAAGGGAGGGAGTGTTATCCTCAAGCTGTACTGAATGAAACCCACCTGCTTTGTAGGCTTTATTCGAGGTACCCAGATGTTTGAGAGTGAACCAGACCCTTCTGGTATTTTAGCTTCCTGCCTAGTAAAAATAAAACAAAAAATCAGATGTGCACCTAATTAATAGACATCCTATGTTCATGGATCAGAAGACAATACGGTTAAGACGCCGATGCTCTTAAAATTGATCTACAGATTCAACATAATCCACCTCAAAACCCTGGCTGGATTTTTTGTAGAAATTCACAAGCTCCCTCAAGATTCATATGGAAATTCCAGGGACCCAGAGTTGCCACAACAATCTTGAAAAAGAGCAAAGCTGAAAGACTCACTGTTCCCAATTTCAAAACTTAATACAAATTCACAATAATCAAGACAGTGTGGTGCTGGTCTAAGGATAGGTATAGAGCAATAGGATATAATCGAGAGTCTAGAAATAAACCTTTAAATTTATAATCAACTGATTTTCAACAAGGGTGCCAAGACAATTCAATGGGGGAACGAACAGTCTTTTCAGCAAATGGTGCTGGAACAACTGGATATCCAAAGTTGGCCTCCTACCTCAAACCAAAACACCATATATTTCTTAGAAGAAATATAGGAAGAAAATGTAGGCATAAATCCTTGTGACCTTGGGGTCACAAGTGACAGAAGAAAAAATAGATAAACTGAACTTCATCAAAATTAAAAACTTTTGTGCTTCAGAGAATAAACACCATCAGGAAAGAAAAAAAGACAACCCACAGAATGAGATAAAATATTTGCAAATCAGATAAAGTATTTGCAAAAATATTTGCAAATCTGATGTCTGATAAGGTGCTGGTATCCAACATATATAAAGAACTCTTACAATAATAAAATTACAAGTAATCCAACTAAAAAATGAGCAAAGGATCTGAATAGACATTTCTCCAAAGAAGATATGCAAATGGCCACTAGCCATCAGGGAAATGCAAATCAAAACCACAACGAGAGGGACTTCCCTAGTGGCGCAGTGGTTAAGAATCTGCCTGCCAATGCAGGAGACATGGGTTCGAGCCCTGGTCCGGGAAGATCTGACATGCCATGGAGCAACTAAGCCAGTGTGCCACAACTACTGAGCCTGCACTCTAGAGCCTGCGAGCCACAACTACTGAAGCCCACATGCTTAGAGCTTCTGCTCCGCAACAATAGAAGCCACCGCAATGAGAAGACCCCGCACTGCAAGGTAGAGTGGCCCCTGCTCTCTGCAACTAGAGAAAGCCCGCGCACAGCAAGAAAAGACCCAACGCAGCCAGAAAATAAATAAATAAATAAAATTTATTAAAAACAAAAACATAATGAGATACCACTTCATACCTACCAGGATGACTATGACCAAAAAGACAGATAACAACAATCATTGTCTAGGATGTGGAGAAACTGGAACCCACATACATTGCTACTGGGAAACATCCTGCTGGTTCCTCAAAAGTTAAACACAGAGTTACCAGGGTATATACCCAGGAGAAATGAAAACATATATCCATACAAAAACATGTACATGAATAATGTTCATAACAGCTTTATTTATAATAACCAAAAAGTGGAAACAACCCAAATATCCATCAGCTGATGAAGATAAGTAAAACTCCATACAATGGAATATTATTTAGCAATAAAAAGGACTTTATTACTGATACATGTGACAACATACATGAACTTTGAAAACATTATGCCAAATCAGTCACAAAAGACCATATATTGCATAATTCCATTTGTATGAAATGTCCAGAACAGGTAAATATATAGAGACAGCAGATTGGTGCTTGTTTAGGGAGGGAATTGGGGGGAAATGGGGAATGACTACTAATGCATACAGAGTTTCTTTCAAGGATGATAAAAATATCCTAAAATTGATTGTGGTGATGGTTGCAGAACTCTGTGAATATACTAAAAAACATTAAATTTAAACTTTAAACAACTGAGTTGTATTTAGAAAACATTAAGCAAATGTCAAATTCTATAAATTATTAAATATTTTCTTAATTGGGAAACGATTTTATAAATATAGTTACATTGTTGTTTTATAGATAAAGTACTTTTATGATAAGCTCACAGAGCATAATGCAAAATGATACCATTACTCAATACATTGGATATTGGTTGTTATTTGCTGAAATTTTTATCAGTATAGTACAATGATCCTGCTTCAGAGGCAGGTATAGGATGGATTTCCAACATGATGAACAATGTGTGGACTGAAGCGGAAGAAATATGCATGGAATTGGGTACTAAATAAATGTGTTTTTGTCAAGATTCTATCCACGTTGTTCTGAAATAAAAAACAAGTTCTAAACATTAAAACACACACAAACAAGGAAAATGACACAATCAGTAGAACATGCAGAACATATTATTAAACACACAGTTACACACACACACACACACACACACGCTCAATCTGGCAGTCACTGCCACATCTAGAGACAACTAGACAAGCTCTAGTGAGGAGGGCTTACCAGTTTCCCCAAGGAAAGGAACATTTCCTGATTAGCCATCTCCACTCCCCTCCCCCGCACCATTTGCATCCCTAACCTAGGTGCACACCAGGTTGTCTTTCTTCTTCCAGGGGGTGCCCCTGGGTTTTCAGGGTAAGAGGGGAGCCAAGGGCGAAGGACAGTTTATGGGGTACGGCAGGGTGCTCAACCCAAGGAGGGCGGCCTCAGCAAGCAGCACTGCCACCTTGTGGCCGGGGATGGTCCTACCTCTGGATAAGGCCCCAGAGACCCTCAGTGGGGCTCCTTTAGACTCCTCAAAGGAACACATTTGGTAACTCAGCAACATTCCTTCAAATTTCATTTTTATTGCTTTCTTAGTATAAAAGTAATTCATGTTTGCCTTATAAATTTTAGAAAGAGGAAATAAGGAAAAAGAAAATAATAAAAATTACCTGTAAACCCAATCCCCAGAGGTAAGCAAGGTAAGGCCACTTGGGTGTATATTTTTCCAGTTTTTCTTCTAAGTTTTTTTTTTTAAGCAAAAATGGGATTATATAGTATATACAGGTTTTTTTCATAAACTAAATATATTGTACAAATATCTTTCCACTCACTTGTTCAACACTGTTCTGCAACATTCTTTTTTTTTTAATTAACGAAAATTCCAAAAATGTATGAAGGTAGAGAGCCTAGTATAATTGGCTCCTATATACAAATTACCCAGCCTCAACTATTGTCAACACATGGCTGACCCCACAACATTTTTGATGGCTGCATTATATTCCTTTCTTTGGCTGACTGGGCCATAGTTTATTTGACCAACTCCTTATTGTTGAGCATTTAAATTATACCCAGTTTTACACTGACATATTGTTATACTGGGGTGAACATCTTTATTGTTGAATCTTTACAGCAATACATTATTTTCTTGGTTAAATTTCCAAGTCAAAGGTGTTATGAAGTTTGTAAGGTGTTTCTTTCTTTCTTTTTTTGATTTTAATGTTTATGTTTATTGTCTTTTCTTACTTGGAAACAGAGCCAGGACCTAATGAGCACTGAATATTCCCAATTAATTTAACAAGCAAGCAGAACAACCCATATATATTTTTGTCTTGATATTATCCACATATATTGTAAGGAGTTTCTTATATCACCCAGATACTTTCCAGAAAGGCTGAATTAGGAGCCTTTTTAAATATAAAAAAATTGAGGACCTTCTCATACCATAGTGAAGAAAAATTGGTAGAGAGAACTTACAATGATAAAAAAAATACCTACTATAAGTTCAGCAATGTTTAAAGGGGAGTTTTATTTTTATTAATCACAATCACACCTATATAGTTTTCCTTCAAATTTTATTTTCAAAATTGCAAAACCACAGAAAAGTTGAAAAAATAGTACTATGAGCACCCTTACACTCTCTACCAAGCTTTAACAATTTACCATTTTGCTTTCTCGCTATATATGAATACATTTTTTGAAAATAAATTGCAAACATCATGCCACTTCACCCCTAAATTAGCATTATTTAGCATGCATCTCCTAAAATAAGGGTATTTCCTTATATAACTACAAAACCACTATCACATCTAAGTAAACTAACAATAATTCCATAACATCATCTAAGTCTACAAGAAAATTTCCCCAGTTGTCCCCAATTATATCTTTTTATTTATTTATTTATTTTATATCTTAAAAAAATCAGATTCAAAGTTCATGAATTGTTGTATCATTTAAACTAGATTAGTCACTACTTTTTCCATGACCTTGTCCTTTTGAAGACCACAGGTCAGCTTTCTTACAGAATGTTCCACATTCTGAATTTAGTGACTGTTTCCTCCAACTGTTGTTCAACTTGTTCCTCTGCCCACTGTGTTTTCCGCAAATTGGAAGTTAGGTCCAGAGCCCACAAAAGAGGTGGACTATAGTTGACTGCATTATTTATTGGTCCTGATTGTATTCCATCCTTTCCTCTGAGGTGCCTGGCATATATAGTACTCAAGTATTTGTTAGATAGATGAATGACTTGCTTGCATCCTTGTGCAGTGATTTTCAAGAGCCAGTGTATGGATCACTGATGATCTTGAAGATATTTTCACTAGACAAGTGCAAATGAGGAAAATAAGGACTCTGAGTTTTCCAAAAAGCCAATCATATTTCATTTAAAAGACTTGTTACTTCACCTTACAAATTACTTACCAATTCCAAAGGGAAAAACAGTAACATAACAGTAGAGAAACATAGTCGCCACCATTCTAACTGTGTGATCAAAGTTAACATCTCTCAACATAGGACAAACCAATGTCATGTGCTTCTTGCTGTGATATACTGAGAAAGGACACATTATTGCTGTGGTATTCTTGGCAGAAATGCATTACTTGAATATACTCATGAGGAAACATCAGGCAAATTCCAACTGAGGGACATTCTACATAAAAACTAGCCAGTACTTAAAAAAAAAAAAATCAATGTCATGAAAGACAAAGAAAGGCTGAGGAGCTGTTCCAGTTTGAAGGAGACTGAAGATACATGACAACTAAGTGCAACATGTGATCCTGGGCTGGATCCTGGACCAGAGAAAACAATAGCTCTTAGAAGAAGAAGGAGGAGGAGGAGAGGGAGGAGGAAAGAAAGGATGAGGAAGAGGAGGAGGAGGAGGAGAGGAGGAAGAGAGGAAGGAGAGAGGAAAGAGGAGAAGGAGAAGGAGGGAGAGGAGGAGGAGGAGGATGGGGGAGGAGACATTATTGGGACAATTGGCAAAATTTGAAGAAGGTATGTAGACTAGATAATAGTATTGTACCAAAGATGTTAAATTTCCTGATTTTGATAATAGTATTGTGGTATTTCAGGGTTAAGAGATGCCATATCTACAATTTACTCTCAAACAGTTTAGATAAGAAATGTATGTATCTAGACTATTTTCTCTCTGCGCATATGCATGTGTGTGTGGAAAATGACAAACCAAATACAGCAAAATCTTTAGTAATTGGCAAATCTGAGTGAAGAGTTTATTGTACTACTCTTGCAACTTTTCTGTCTCTAAGTTTGAAATCATTTCAAAGCAAAAAGTAAAAACAAGCAAAATCTATTAATAATCCTTCAATGATGTCCTTACCATATTTTTAGAATTAAAAAGAGTTTGTTTATGAATGAAATGATGGTGATGGTAGATGGTAATTATTATCAATGAACTTCCTGGAAAAGTGAAAAGTTAGCCACTTCCTGTTGGCCCCTTCTCCAATGTTTTTCCTGGTAGAAAAAATATCCTAAAATGTGAGAAGCACTATTTTAGTGTGTATCCCTGAAAGAACGGATTCCTGCCTTCATACAGAGGCAGGACACACTGTGTCCTCAGTCACGAGCCAAGAAGAGCTCTGTGGAGGCCTCATGGGGCATGAGAGACCTGCACACACACATCTTCTTGGGCACTCATCCACGGTACACATCCTGAGTGTCTCTGGAAAGCGAAGTCCAGCCTCTCTTGGCATGCCACTGGCTGTCTAGCCTAAGGTGTGATGGGATGCTCCAGAGCTGACCAAAGGGGCAGAGTTAACATTATTGGCTCTTTCTCAAGAAAGCAAGGACAGAGTGAGAAAATCATGGCAAGTTACAAAGGCAGGCTCTTAATTAAGCCCTCAGCCCCATGGAGCTTGGGCCTTGATGGAAGGGGTAGGATTTAGCTAAGCCAGGGGAGAGGGTGATTATCTTCCCTTAATACACTCAGTAGGTGCTCAGAAAGTGGATATGTTGTCATCATCAACTTCAGGAAACAGGCAGTTGAGACTCTGGATCAAACCAGCCCTCGCTTCCTTTACCAATTCTTGGTGGGAATGTTTAGCTGACCAAAGAGCATCCCTGGCTGTGCTGGGAGGGTAGGCAAGCTCTCCTCCACTTCCATCATCCCAGGACGTCCTTGGAGGATGCAGGACCCTCAATGGCAGGTGAGATTAAGAAACAGGGCTCCAAATTGTCATTATATACAGATGACATGATACTATACATAGAAAACTTTAAAGACTATACATAAAAACTACTAGAACTGATAAATGAATTCAGCAAGGTAGCAGGATACAAGATTAACATACAGAAATCTGTTGCATTTCTTTACACTAGCAATGAAATATCAGAAAGGGAATGCAAACAATCCCTTTTAAAATCACAGGAAAAAAATAAAATACTTAGGAATAAACCTCACCAAGGAGGAGAAAGACTTATATGCTGAGAACTACAAAATATTAATAAAGGAAATTGAAGATGATTCAAAGAAATGGGAAGTTATCCCATGCTCTTGGATTGGAAGAATTAATATTGTTAAAATGGCCATACTACCCAAAGCAATTTAATGCGATCCCTATTAAATTACCCATGACATTTTTCACAGAACTAGAACGAATAATTCTAAAATTTATATGGACTCAAAAAAGACCCAGAATTGCCAAAGCAATCCTTATAAAAAAGAACAAAGCAGGAGGCATAACCCTCTCAGACTTCAGACAATACTACAAAGCTACAGTAATCAAAACAGCATGGTATTGGCACAAAAACAGACATATGGCTCAATGGAACAGAATAGAGAGCTCAGAAATAAACCCACACACCTATGGACTATGAATCTTGGACAAAGGAGGCAAGAATATACAATGGGGAAAAGAAAGCCTCTTCAGAAAGTGGTGTTGGAAAAGTTGAACAGCCACATGTAAATCAATGTGTTAGAACACACCTTCACACTATACACAAAAATAAATTCAGAATGGCTTAAAGACTTAAATATAAGACATGACACCATAAAACTCCTAGAAGAGAACAAAGGCAGAACATTCTCTGACATAAATCATACCAATGTTTTCTTAAGTCAATCTCCCAAGGCAATAGAAATAAAAGCAAAAATAAACAAATGGGACCTAATGAAACTTACAAGCTTCTACAGCAAAGGAAACCATAAACAAAACGAAAAGACAACCTACGGACTAGGAGAAAATATTTGCAAATGATGCGACCGACAAAGGCTTAACTTCCAAAATATACAAACAGCTCATATAACTCAATAACAGAAAAACAACCCAATCTAAAAATGGGCAGAAGACCTAAATAGACATTTCTCCAGAGGAGACATACAGATGGCCAATAGGTACATGAAAAGATGCTCACATCACAAATTATTAGAGAAATGCAAATCAAAACTACAATGAGGTACCACCTCACATCGGTCAGAGTTGCTGTTATTAAAAAGTCTACAAATAATAAATGTTGGAGAGGGTGTGGAGAAAAGGTAACCCTCTTAACTGCTTTTGGGAATGAAAATTGGTGCAGCCATTATGGAAAACAGTATGGAGATTCCTCAAAAAACTAAAAATAGATTTGCCATATGATCCAGCAATCCCACTCCTGGGCATAGTCCCAGACAAAACTATAATTTGAAAAGATACGTGCACCCCTATGTTCATAGTAGCACGATTTACAATAGCCAAGACATGGAAACAACCTAAATGTCCCTCGACAGATGAATGGATAAAGAAGATGTGGTATATGTATATACAATGGAATATTACTCAGCCATAAAAAAAGAATGAAATAATGCCATTTGCAGGAACATGGATGGACCTAGAGATTGTCATACGAAGTGAAGTAAGTCAGGAAGAGAAAGACAAATACCATATGATATCACTTATATGTGGAATCCAAAATACGACACAAATGAACATATCTACAAAACAAAAACAGACTCACAGACATAGAGAACAGACTAGTGGTTGCTAAGGGGGACAGAGGCTGGGGGAGGGAAGGACTGAGAGTTTGGGATTAGCAGATGCAAACTAGTATGTATAGGATGGATAAACAACAAGGTCCTACTGTATAGCAAGGAAACTATATTCAATACCCTGTGATAAACCATAATGGAAAAGAATGCGAAAAAGACTATATATATATGTATAACTGAGTCACTTTGCTGTACGGCAGAAATTAACACAACATTGTAAATCAACTATACGTCAATAAAATTTTTAAAAATGAAAAAAGAAACAGGGCTTCAAACCTTTGGACAAAAAAAGCAGGAACCTGAATCTGCTCTGTGGACCCCAGCAGGCCTGCTGGACAAGAAGAATGGATTCAGCCAGACCTCCAGATGCCACGGATAGTTCTGTGAGCACAAGTGAGGACACAGCTGCGAATGGGGCCCAGGCCAGGACAGGAGCTGGAGGCTCACCTGGGGACACCAGTGGGTCACACAAATTCCATCAGGCTGGGTCAGAAGTTCCTGTGCTGAACTGGGACACTGATTCCAGATTCAAGGGAGGTGTGGCGGAGGCCTGAGTCAGAACCTTGATGACAGCTGGGGGAGGGCATGGTTTGGGGCACATATTAAGGATGGAGATTAGTGAGGTGGGGGAATAGGGAGCCAGAAGTAGCCACAGAGTTGTGAAGACTGGGAAACAGGGATGAGAATGGGGATGGGAGTTGACTACCTGCTAGGGTTATTGCTAAAGCTTCTGAGTGAGCTTGAGCTGTGATGAGGGTCAGGGGTGGGGCTGAGGAAAGATCTGGGGGAGACTGGGTCACTGGGGAAGACAAGGTGATGGGAGGGAGGAGGAGGGCAGGGCAGGAGGACAAAGACCAAGAGGGCAAACCCCAGGTCCGTACAGATGGACACTCAACAGGTGAGGGTGTCAGAGCCAGGAGAGTTCATGATTAGCCCCCAAATAGAGGTCTGCGGGACAGAGGGGCAGGGCAGACGAGGGTGGGGTGCGGACATGGGGAGAGGTCAAGAACTCCTGATCTCCTCGGTGGGTTGGAGGGCTGCTCTGAGACCTGCTCGGAAGAAGGCTTGGCTCTCGTCACCAGCTGAGCTCACTGAAGCTGTTGACCCTATTTAACACACTGCTGTCCAATCCAAGCAACATCGGAGCGTCGTCTTAAAACTCGGGTCTATAACATTCTGTTCCGACCTGGCAGAGCGCAGGCCCCAGGGGCGGCCCCGGGCGGCCACCCAGCCGGCGGCCCCGCCCCTCGCGGCCTCCGGGTCCAAACGGGCGCCCAGTCTCCGCCTAGTCGGTGGCGACGGAACAGGCAGTGCGAGATCCGCTTTGGAGCCTCAGGCACGTTCCCGCCGGCTCAGCGCCAGAAGGCGGCGCTGCGAGCGGACAGAGCGGGAACCTTGACCCTGGCCCGGCCCCGGGGGAGAGCGCGCGGGGCCGGGGAACGTGTCCCGGCTCACTCTCCGGCTCTCGTGGTGGGGAGTCTGGGCGGCTGACGGGCGTGAGGCCAGAGTCACGAGTAAGGGGCCGCAGCGCGGAAAGCTCGCGGAGCGCACAGGGTCCTGTCACCCGCCCGGGTTATGGGCCCCTGTGGCCAGATCCCGGAGGGGGACCTGGAGCTGCGCGGCGCACGGGAGTCACACCAGGCCGCGGCGGGGCGCGACAGCTGGGAGGTTGCTCGGTGCTCCCTGCCCAGCGCCTCCCACCAGCCTGAAGCTATGTAGGAGGGAGTAATTTGTACTCCAAAGAGGGGTTTTGCTGGTCCACTGGCGAGGCAGAACCGGTGCCTGCTGTAGCCACATCCCCACCGCCTGCGCGCCCACCTGGAGGTGCAAAGACACCCTGATTGTTACAGAAACATTTGTGTTGGAGCACTAACCCGAGCCCACAGCGCGGAGTGAGGCAGGTTCTTCCGCCAGGCGTGTACACACGCGTAACACGGTATAAAATGTGTCGTTTTTTTAAGCGCGTTACCTGAACCCAGGACTGTGCAAGGCGCATGGGTAACCCAGATTTGGATGTTTGCAGCCTATCTTTCCTCCCTGTGTCACTCTTGAAGCAGGACTTAGCAATTCCTCTCACCCCTCTCCAAAAAAATCCACTTACACAAGAGCTTTAGTAAATCTTGTAGGGGTTTTTTTTGACGGCTTACAGGGGAGACCAAGCAAAGAGGGGATTTTATACATACAGCACAGGGTGCAGCATTTCATTCCGTTAGACATCTCTTCCCTTAGTTGCCTTTTTGGCTGTTCCTCATCCACCCTTTCTTGAGAGGCCTCTGAATCTTGCCCAACCCCAGGCACTCCCTCCAAGATCTTCCTCTGGGCTTCTGCATCTCTCCCCCCTTCCTCCGGCAGAGAATAGCTGGGTAATGCCTTCCTTAACTGCTCATGGGAACACATGCTTTCAACCACACCAGACAACCTGCTCAACCAAGACCCTCTCATCACCAGCATTCACGCTCTGCAGAGATCAGCAACAGTTTTTATTTCTGAAACACATGTCTTCTCTCATCCAGTTGTTCCAAAAATCCACATGGGGTTGTTCCCATTCTACAGATAAGGAAACTGAGGCTTAGGAAGATTAAATAACTTCCTCAATAGCACATGTAATAAAAGCTGAACCAGGACTTCCCTGGTGGCACAGTGGTTAAGAATCTGCCTGCCAATGCAGGAGACACAGCTCAGAAATCTGTGCATCTTCATCGTTTGTGTTTGGGGCAGTTTAAGGCTCAATTGGGAAAAGAAAAGAGTAAAATGTATATTATTTTCTGAACCCTCAGAGGGAAGCTGACCTGACCTTAGATGCCACACTGATTTCTGAAGGATCTGGGGGCACGCTGATGCAATATTTGAGATAATGTAAGTGAAAATACTTTGCAAATTAAAAAATAAAATGTAACCATGAAGTTCTATTCACATACTGTCCATGATTTCAGCAGCAGTATCTTCATCTGATACCATGGGACTCTCAAAATCAGTGTTAATGCTATGATGTAAACTTAGGTTAAGTCATATTCTCCTAAGACCTTGTGTTAAAATTCAGGTTTTTATTTCCCTCACTGATTTTCATTTTGAATAATTTCTTACTGAATTTTAAAATTCTGTTAGGAAGAATAATATTAAGAATAGCTAACACACAGTACTGACCCTGTGCCAGGCACTGTTCTAAGTGCTTTATACATAGTAACTCATTTAATGCTCATAACAACCCTATAAGGTAAGAGGTACTACTCCTGCTTTACAGAGCAGGAAGCTGAGGCACACACAGGTTATTCACCCAGAAACATACAACCAGTAAGTGGCAGAGCTCTTATCCGCGGTGTCAAGCACCATCCTGCTCTTTGTGGCAGAATGCCCTCTCCTCCTTTCTGCATCCAGCCCATCTGCAGATACTGGTCTCCTTTGGTACAAAACCAGACCCCAGAGGGAGCTCAATGGTCTTTCAACTCCTAACGCACGTTGTCACTTCCACTCATCTGGCTCTTTTCTTATGCTGCCTCGTTTTGTTAGGTATGTCTACATATAAATTTGTCAGCTCTCCCCACCTAGTTCTGAGGACCAAAAAAAGGCTCTAAAACGTCTTTACATCTCCCCTCCATGCCTACGACATCAAGCACAGTGCCTTCATAGTAGATGCTTAAGAAATTCATTCATTTGGTCTACACAAATTTGAGTGTCTACTCAAATTTGACAGAAATATGACAGAAACTCTGTAAGGCAGTGGAGATTGATAGGTAAGAAGACTTGGTTCCAGTTGTTGATTGATTACTACTTTCTCAAGCACAGTGTGTACTTAAAAATGAAGACAATAGTTTATTCTCAACTCTGCTCAACCTGTGATCAAGATGTAGGTGGGGGGGCTTCCCTGGTGGCACAGTGGTTAAGAATCCGCCTGCTAACGCAGGGGATAAGGGTTCGAGCCCTGGTCCGGGAAGATCCCACATGCCACGGAGCAGCTAAGCCTGTGCGCCACAACTACAGACCCTGCGCTCTAGGGCCCGCGAGCCACAACTACTGAGACCATGCGCCTAGAGCCCATGCTCCGCAACAAAGAGAAGCCACCACAATGAGAAGCCTGCGCACCACAACGAAGAGTAGCCCTTGCTCACCGCAATTAGAGAAAAGCCCAAGTGCAGCCACAAAGACCCAGCACAGCCAAAAATAAATAAATAAATAAATTTATTTTTAAAAAAGCTGAACCAGCCTTCAAACCAAGGCCGTCAAGCTCCTTCTCCTGTCACAAGCAGCCTCTTAGAGGGGCAGTTTAAATAGCCACATCTGATGTGATGTCTTTTGGTGCATCTATGAGTATTTGTCATGGAATTGTTGCATGTGTGATGTCCCTTGCATCATTCTGTGGTTCTTTGATATGTGGACTTGAAGCAACATTTCTCAGATATAGAAATTACATCAGAAAGTTAAACTGGGTGACTTAACTATCTGTATTTATATTATTATTACTCAAATACAAATGTAGCTGAGATACACGGCCCCATTTAATCCTCACAAGTCCCTACAAGGTTGGGACGGTGGTAAAGTGATTCCACCTCCTCCAGTGTGAATTCCTTTATAGAAAATTCTGTTGCCTCCAAGTTTAACAGTCTCTTCTGGTGCTAAGGATGAATACCTGAATGAACATGATGTCCTATACAGTAGCTATTATCCACATTTGGCTGTCGAGCCCTTGAAACATGGCTAGTGTGACTGATAAACCACATTTTAAATTTCATTTTATTATATTTAATTTACAGTTAAAAACTGATACTTGATACAACTCTTGGAGAAATTTTAAGCATCTTTGGAGCAACTTAGATATGTGAATCTACTTTTTCAACTGTACCTTTTATAAAATCTAAATACAGATTAAGTATTTGTGATGAAAATTTAGTATCCAAATTGAGATGTGATGGCAAAATACACACAGAATTTTGAAGACTTATGAAAAAAGAATGTAAATAGCTCATTAATAAGTTGATGTTGATTACATATTGAAATGAAAATGTTTTGGATATATTGGGTTAAATAAAATATATTAATAAAGTAAAAAAAATTCTGACATATAGTACTTTAAAATAAAATGTCTTTCCCACAATGCCACAGATATCAGATTAATTATTAATACTATATATAAATGCTATATAAATGCTACATGTATATACTACTATAAATACTATATAAATACTTATATGGTAATATCCATGTGCCAGACATTGCTCTAAACACTTTACATATTCACTCATTTAATAATTACAACAACCCTGTAAGATAGGTCCTATTATTTTTCCAAAGATATTTTTAACTTGAAGTTTAATTTACATAAAATACAACACACAAAATTTAAAGTACAATTATATGATTTTTGACTAATGTATATACTCATGTAACCTTCACCTCAATCAAGATATAGAACATTTCCATCACTCCAGAAAGTTCCCTCTGCCCTTCTCAGTCTTTACCATCCAAAGAAACCACTGTTCTGATTCCTTAGACCATGGATCCACTTTGCTTTTTCTAGAAACTTCCTATAAATGGAATCATAGAGTCTGGCTTATTTAGTATAATCCTTTTGAGATTCGCTCATGCTGAACCGTGTATCAGTAGTTGTTCCTTTTATTGCTGAGTAGTATTCTATTGCATGAATACATTACAATGTGTTTCCAGTTTACTCGCTGATGGACATTCGAGTTGTTTCTAGTCTTTGGCTATTGTGAATTAAGCTGCTATGAACATTTGTAGACAAGTGTTTCAGTGAACGCAGATTTTAGTTTCTCTTGGGTAAGTACTTAGGAGTTGAATAGAGTAAGTGTATATTTAACTTTATAGGAAACTACCCAATAGTTTTCTAAAGGTTGTAAAGTTTGATATTACTATAAAAAAACAGGAAACTGAGTCCCAGCCAGGTTAATTAATTGACCCCAAATAGCTTGCCCGAGCATATGTGTTCTAGAGTTTCTCTAGTGGGAAATGAATTAGAAAAAGGGAACCCTGGGGCTGGGAAAAGAAAAGGTTGTGAAGTGGGAGGGAAGAGGGTGCTAAAACCTGGGGATCCAGCCCTGAGCGCCCTCTTTCTGCCCTGGCGGAGGGGCCACGTGCGGCCAGGGGACTGGGTTGTCCAGGCTGAGCCCTGAGGATCCAGCCTGGAGGGTGGCAGATGACATCCTTCTCACCACACTTCTCTGCCCCTCTGGCTCGCTACTGCTCGCCCAGACTCCCCCACCAGGAAGCAGCGGGCGGGCAGGGCTGTAAGCTGCCCTTTACACCCGGACTCCGGAGACGCACGAGGCTAGGACGCTTTGCTTAGGACGATTCTCTGCGGATCCTGAGGGCGGGACCCACTCCCTCCACCAAAGGTAGAGGGCGGGTTTCCACCTCTTGGAGGGGATCCGGGAGCCCCCTCCGCCCGTGGCGGGAGTATTTCAGACTTGGCTGCCTCTGCCGCCGCCAAACCCAGCGGTCAGCACAGCACTTGCTGGACTCTTCATGTCTTTTTCTCTTTGCTCTACTAAGTGATTTTTCAGGAAGCAGCTCACACGGAGGAGTGAGATCACATTTATATCGTAAAATCAAACATCTCATCTGAATTATCTTTTGGCTGGAAAGACACCAACTTGCAGATTCTAACAATAGAGTTGTCGACATTGAAACAGGAGCGGAGGAAATAGATTTTTTATTATAGCGAGGAAATAGATTTTTAAATGTTGGCATTTGATATAGACAGCCATTTGAACCAGAAAATACCATCCAACATACAATAGGTAATTGAACAGAAAGCAAACACATTTTCATCAGTGAGATGGAGACTGCCCTTATTTTTAACCTGAAGATATACACTGAGGAGGCCAAATTTACCTGGCAACTTTCTACCTCACTTGTCCTTTCACTCTAATATTTTGATTTACTTGAAAGGAAGAAGTGGAAACGCATAACAGGTGCTCATGATGAAAAAAGATGAAAGTCAGAGGCCTAATCAATGGACAAGTTGTCCTCAGACCCTGGACGGCTGCCTAGGTTAGACCCTGCAGAGGCTCCAGAAGAGGCGAGGGCCGTGGGTATCACTGGGGAGACAAGATTTGAGCAGAAGAAGCAATCAGTGAGCCATACAAGACGGTCTGTACCACACAGTTATGTCACTAGTCATGAAAATTCACATTTTCCTTAGACCATCATCATCCCACCAAAGTTGAATTAAAAGTTCACTGAGATCTCATTACTTCTAAAAATTTAACTTATTGCATAGACAATACATTAACTAGGCTAAAACATCAGGAGAAATTTGAAACATTTTCACAAAAGTCTCCCTTCTATGGCATCTCTTAGCCACCGGTTCCCATCTGTTCTCCTCCATTGTTATTAGTCTGAGTTTCTCTATGTGCCAATAAGCACATAGGAATAATTTCTCTTTTACACAGTGTAGCATACAGTTCACACTGGTCTGCATCTTGCTTTCCCCCCTTAATATATAGCTTGAGGATCTTTCTATATCAGCTCACAGAGAGCTTCCTCATTAAAAAAACTTTTTTCATAATATGAGAGTGTTTCACTGTATGAATGAGCCATAAATTAATTATCCAGTCCTCTTATCTATGAACATTTAAGTTGTTTCCAACATTTTTGCTATTACAAACAATAATGCAATGAATAACCTAGTATACATGTCACTATGCACATAAGTTATAACTCTAAGGTAAATTCCTAGAAGTAGAATTGCTGGGTGGAAAGTTAAATGCATTTTCAGTTTTGAGAGATATTGTCAAGTTGCTCTCTGCAGAGGTTGTCCCACATTATCCTCGTAATTTTCTCCACACCCTCACCTACAGCGTGTGTTATCATAAGTTTAAAAGTCTTAGTGAAATATGTTTTCAGTGTAGTTTTAATTTACACTTATTTGATGAATGAGATTGAACATCTTATCATACATTTAAGGCCCACTGTATTTCTTTTCTCTGTGTGGTCTTTTATATTCTTTGCTCATGTTTCTATTGGGTAATTAGTGGGGTTTTGTTTTTGTTTTATTTCTAAGAGTTCTTTGTATAAGAGGAAAACTCGCTTTTAACAATGCAAGTTGCAAAAATTTCCCCAAATTTTACATTGTTTTATGACTTTGCTTATAGTATTTTTGCCATGTGGGGATATTTTCTTTTCAATGTGGTTAAATATATCAATCTTTTTGGTGTGTGTGGCTGCTGGAATTTAGTTATAGATAAAAATATTTTCCCACTTTAGGACAGGAGCTTATTAAAACAGCTCAACATATTATATTTTTATAAGACTATTTACAACAAGGCATTTATTACATAAAATTGATCCCCTCCCCTGCCCCACGTTAGTACATTAGATAAATAAGAATGATATGATCAAAAGTGACGACTATTTAAAATAGAAAATGTCTGTATTCAGATATTTTTAGACATTTTTATTTATTATAGTCTAGTCATATATAGAACAGAAATTTAGTACCTTAAATGTCACATTCAGAGCTGGAGAGCAGATTCAAAACTAAAGACAATGAGAAGACCTTAATTTAGGGTACATTTTCAAAAAAATAATAATAAATTAAATTTAAAAAATAAGTAAAAAGGGAATTCCCTGGTGGTCCAGTGGTTAGGACTGTGCGCTTTCACTGCCGAGGGCCCAGATTCAGTCCCTGCTTGGGGAACTAAGATCCCACAAGCCACGCAGCCTGGCCAAAAAAATAAAAATAAAAAAAATTTTTTTAGTTAAAAAATAGGGTACATTTTCACATCAAAGAAAGAGTGTCCATGAAGGGGATTGATGCCTATAATATATACAAAAGTATTAAAATAAATATTTTAGAACAGAATACTCAGGTAAGGCACAGTCATAACAAACTCTGGATCCACCTTAATCCATCAAAAATCAATATCTACTTAGCAGGGGCCTGCCGTGGCAAGGCACTGCCAGGTCCTGTGGGGAATATAAAGAGATTGAGAGGCATTGTTCATGTTTACCCTTCAAAGTTTCACATTATTTTTCACATATGTATATGATCATTTAGGTATTAAGGCATCTTTCTAAGGTATTTAGCTGGCAAGTCATCCAGAAACTTTGGCCAAAAGAGAACAAACATGAGTAACCACGTGATTTTTGTTACTAAAATTAAAAAAAGAAAACAGTTGATATTTCACTTCTTCTTTATCAACTTGAAGGACCACAAGAAGGAGACCAGACCACTGCCTCCCTCACATTGATTTATCTTGCCCTCTCTCTGTATCTGCCCCCCACAATGGAGTGAATAGAGGTGAAGGTTGGTCATCTTGCCACTCTCTATAGCCAACTCTTTCCATCCTAGGGGTACAGTTTTATGACCATTGCCTTTGATGCGATAGTGTAGTATCCCTATAAAACATAAATGATTACACAGTCTTTTATTATTTCTATTATTTTATGCCATGCATTTTAAGTGTTATTTAATGTGTTTTGGGGGCAGTGATAATGGGTAAAGATTTGTGAAGTCTGAAAATACATCTAGATTATTTTGCATGCATTTTTGCAGCCTTATGGAAATAATTACCATTTAGAAGATAGCAGAGATAGAGAGCTATAGACCAGACTTCATGCTCCTCTTTCATAGTGTAATATATTTCTAGAAAGGGGCTTCCCATCCTGGATCTGTATTTCCAGCTCCCCTTATGGGAGGGACCACATGCTAAATTTGCATTGGTAGAATATGAACAGAAGTCATTTTATACCATTTTCAGGCCAGGTTTAAGAAATGTGGGTGCCTTCTCCAAGTTCTTTCTTTGCTGATTGGCTGCAGGGAGTGACAAGGCCCTGGGAGATGGCAGAGCCACGTGAGGGAAGGAATCACCAGAGGAAAGACAGGTACCCACTGAGCAGGAACGTTAACACCAGACTGTTTTATGAGGAAGAAATAAACTTCTGTTGTGTTAAACCTCTGAGATGTTGGGATTTATGTGTTACAGCAGCTAGTGTTACCCTAAATAAAACAAAAATCCTTTCATTATAAGTTGCGTTTTTTTTGTAATATAACTCCAGTATGGAATGTAGATCACTCCTCTATTTCGGCTATGTAAGTTTGGTCCCTCTGTCCTTATGGAGGTTATAATTTAGTTGACTGTTCTGTCTTTAGCCATGTTCTCATTTAGTGACCTCAATGAACAATACAGGGTCTAAAAAGAAATTTGCAGACAGACGCAAAGCTGAAAGGGATAGCATGATGTTCAATGAAAGAATCAAGATCAAAAAGTTATCTAGATTGATCAAAAGGAACAAGATGAAATTTAGGCATGCATTAAAATGATATACTTTCATAGACAGTGGTTTGAAACAGTTGTAATGATTCAGACATTATTATGAATTGGGATAGGGAACGTTTGATAAGTAATGGAAGAATAAAGGGATCATTTCTATCATGTGTAAGGAAAAAGCAGCTCTTGTGAGATGCAGCTTACTCTCCAGTTACCTGAATAAAAAATCTGGGGCAGAATGTTTTAAATTGTCATCTATATACTTTAAGTGTATATGGCTCAGACATAGAGACTTCCCTCCACTTGGAAGACCTTGTTGACTTGAAAAACAACAATAAAACACACATCAGAAAGACTGGATTCAAAAGATTAAAACCTACAGTTTTTAAAATTCATTAGAACTCACGTTTGTAAGAAAGAGGAGAACTCATTCTAAGTCAGACTCTGTCTAGGTGTCTAGGGGAAATGGAATAGAGTTCTGTGCGAAATTACCATAACAATAATCACTCATCTTTATAGTGCTCTAGAGCAGGGATCCCCAACCCTTGGGGACTGGTACCAGTCCGAGGCCTGTTAGGAACCAGGCCCCACAGCAGGAGCGAAGCTTCATCTGCCGCTCCCCATTGCTCGCATTACCACCTGAACCATTCCCCCCATGCCCGCCTCCCAATCCGTGGAAAAATTGTCTTCCACGAAACCAGTCCCTGGTGCCAAAAAGGTTGGGGACCGCTGCTCTAGAGCAGTTCTGTCCAGTAAAAATATAATGTGAGTCACATATGTCATTTTAATTTTTTTAGCAGCCACATTAAAAAAGTAATAGAAACAGGTGAAATTAATTTTAGTGTTAGATCTTATTTAACTGGTCATTTCCTCATATATTCCACATGCAAAATTATTAATGAGATATTTTGCATTCTTTTTTTCAGACAAAGTATTCAAAATCCAGTGTATATGTTACACTAGCAGCACATCTCAGTTCAGACCAGCCACATTCCAAGTGTTAGTAGCCCCATGTGGCTAGTCGCTGCTGTATTAGCACAGTTCTGAAGAGTTCATTGTCTTGTTTAATCTTCACAGAAACCCTCCACCATAGGTATTATTATTCACATTTTACAGATAATAAAACTTTTACAGAAGTGAAGTAATTACCCCAAGACACCCAGCCATAAGGGAAGATTCACTTTCTGATGGGCAGCGTATCTCAGGGTTAAGTGGACCAGTGTGAAGTCAAACCGTACTCTGGCTTCAAATCCTGGCTCTGACATTTTCTTAGCTGTGTTACCTCAGGCACATTTCTTTCAACATGTGATTTCATTAATGGAAACCTGGTGATAATAAGAACCCTCAAAGGCAATTGTGGGATTAAATGAGATAATGCCTGCAAGGTCCTCAGCACAGCACCCACCCATAGCAAGTGCTCCCTGGAAGTTAATGGTTATCACCTTGACAACAAGCCCAGTGCTCCTCCCACCTTCCCACACTGCTTCCCAGGAGCCTCATCTCCATTCACCCAGGGTTCATTCTCCATGTGCGCCTTTTACCAGGAACCAGGGAACCGATTGTTGGTTCTGACTCCAAGACCAGACTCATCCCAATACATCACAGCTGCTTTGTTGTCACTTTTTTGGTCAAACATATTGTTGTCATCTTCCAACAGCACAGGGTGTGATGACTTGACAAACCACAAAGTAAATCCGGAAATGTTGAAAGGCAGCCACGGAGTCTCATTCTGAGACCCCTCCAAAGCGCCCCCTCACAACGGCGGGCATTGTAGGAATACCTGTCAGTTGGTTCTGGGACTGTTCCACCCCTCTTCATGCCCTTTGCAATCTGCACAGCTGAAGGGAGGAGATAGAATGTCTCTAGGCAGGAGCTAGGGCGTTCTCACAGCCTCCTCCCTGCCTGGCACCAGTATCCCCACTTATCTGCAGTGTCGTAACATGACCCCTTCCCCCAGAGCCAGGTTGAACTTCCCGCAAGCCAGTAACAGAGTGTTTTTTACCACCCTGAACGAAATACTTTAATAAAATATGGGGTTGGAGTATTGAACCCACAAGTAGTAATATGGTGGCACTCACATATGCAATGCACGCTGGTTAGTGACTGCCCCCCAAAGTGCTTTCTTTGCTGTCATAGAGCAATGGTTTTACCGAAGACAGGCTCTCAAAAGATTGACACATAATGAAGTGAATCTTAGTTCATTCACTCATTCAACAGATATTTATTGAGCCCCTACCACAGACCAGGTGTCATGCAGGGCGCTGGGGATGCGATGGTGGGCAAAAAAGACAGAATTACCGCCTTCAATGAACTTATCTTCTAGAGGGGGATGTAGATAGAAATCAAATATAGAATTACAAACTGTAGTAAGAGCTGGAGGAGAGGGAGCAAACCGCAGAGAGATCTGATCTGGTCTGCAGGTCAGAGGAGGCTGCCCTGAGAAAGTAAGGACTGAGCTGAGGAGGCTTAGACTATGTGAGAGCCTGAGGGGATGGGGGAGGTATCTCGGCAGAGGGGAAAGTGTAGCAAGGATTATGCTGGGGTCATCTTAGGTCTAGGATAATGGAGCTGGCTATCAAGAACCTCTTTTATATATATATATATATATATATATATATATATATATATATAGTTGTTTTTGTTTTTGTTTTGCGGTACGCGGGCCTCTCACTGCCGCGGCCTCTCCCGTTGCGGAGCACAGGCTCCGGATGCGCAGGCTCAGCGGCCACGGCTCACGGGCCCAGCTGCTCCGCGGCATATGGGATCCTCCCAGACCGGGACACGAACCCGCGTCCCCTGCATTGGCAGGTGGACTCCCAACCACTGCGCCACCAGGGAAGCCCAAGAACCTCTTTTATACAAAGGCCCACTGTGTATCCTGCAGAAATGGCAGAGGGATTTGGGGGTTCAAGGTTGGACTCCGGAGGTTCCAAAATCATCTCTCCTATGGAATTCCCTGGTGATTCAGTGGTTAGAACTCCACACTTCCACTGCAGGGGGCTGGGGTTCGATCCCTGGTCCGAGAACTAAAATCCTGCAAGCCACACAGCGTGGCCAAACAAAACAAAACAAAACACAAAATCAACTCTCCTAAATAAGAAAGAGAAAAATGCTGCCCCAAACTTCTGAGAGAAGCAAACTGGGTGGGCAGGTATGAGAGGGTTAGGCCACTTGTACACACCATCCCAGGGCACTAGCTGGTGTCCCACTCACAGGCCAGACGGTTCAGGGTTTGCCCAGACTTGAGAAAGCTGAGCGTGGTGACAGTGGAGGAAACATCCTCCCACCCCTGCCTTGATGGCAGCAGCAGTTGAATGTCATGAGGGCCAGGGTGGTGGCCCTGGCTTCTTTTTGTCACCGGGTGGCTGGAGCAATAAGGAAATGGCAGCTACAGAATGTAGTAGGGTGGGAGAGGCAAGCACAGCAGGGGCAGCTTCAGCTGACCTGAATAGGGTGGATCAGGGGTGCTGGGATCTCACCCAATGATGTCAATGTATTGGGAGCTTGTCACGAGAGATCATTGCATTTTTAATGCCCATGACTGACCTCCAGGTTGTCAGGTTGTGAGAACATAATGATAAAGCTCAAAAAATGTCCAGACTTGGGAGGTGTGTTCCTGTTCTCCCCCGCTTCTCTCTTTCTCTTCTCTTCTTTTCCCTTCGCTTCTCTTTTCTTCCTCCTTCTCCTTTTTCTTAGGGAAAAACCATGAGTTTTGGACATGTTGAGTTGGAAGTACCTTTGAGACATCCAAGTAGTGATGTTAATTACCAGCTGGACATGTAACTCTAACTTAGAGGGCGAGACCTGGGCTAGAGATCTGTGTGTGAGCTCATTGACACACATGGTACTTGAAACACTGGGCATGAATGCATGGCTGGGGGAGAAAGCAAGAGAGAAAGGGGCCCAGGAAAGGTCTTGAAGAGCCTCAACATGCAATGACTGAATGAAGATAAGTCCACAAAGCAGCCAGAGCCGTAGGGTCAGAGAGTGAGGAGGGACACCAGTAGAGGGGGTTGTCCAGAAATCTAAGGGAGGAGTGTGTTTCAGGAAAGAGTGCGGTCCACAGGGTTGAATACTCCTGGGAGGTCAAGAATGGAGCCTGAAGATGCCCACTGGATCTAGTGAGTCAGAGGTCATTGGTGATCTTGGGGAAAGATGTTTCTATGGAGTTATGGGCGCTGGAGTTTAGGAATAAATAGGAAGTTCGGAAATGGAGACAACAGGTGTAAACAACTCTTTCTAGAAGCTTGATTATTCTGTTAGAGTGTGCAGTTGTGACGTTGAAATCTGTGCATTAGGATTCACTGAAGGAGGTACCATATTTCAGTGGAAAGAGAGTCATCATTTGTTCATGGGGAATCACATACTAACAGAATTGGCGCCCCCCTTAATGAATCTGTGGAGCATCGACTCTGGTGGGATTGCTACATATATCATGGCAGCAACAAGACAAATGTTCTTCACTTTGGGTATGCACCTGTAAACCTAAACAGCATGATCTGTACATGCAGATGGTTTTGTAAACAATTACTGATATAGGGACATTTTTAGCCCATTGATCTACTAGGAACAGGAAGTGACAGGAAAAGAGACTAATCACGGTGATGGATGTGTGCATCAGGATTCCTGACTCACAGCATGCGTCAGCACCCAGGTCTCAACACCATTGCCTGTGACACTTCAAACGGCACTGAGGCCACCTTAAAGCCCAGGGGGAGGGTCTGCCATGGCAACACCGGCATGTGGCATTCATTCAACTCTGACAAATGCGAACTGCGAAGGCGAGAGTGTGGGACCAGATTTTTGGAGACTGAAACATTTACTAACACCCACAGCTTTGATGCCCAAAGTCAAAGACAGAGGATTATTTCAGTCATTTTTGATCGCAGTACTTCAGACATTTTGACCCATTTGAAGACACTGACAACACTCACTTGGTTCTGAATAGGAATCAGCACTTTTTAAAAATCTGTGTGCATACGCCTCAAATCTCTTAACTCTAATTTCTGACACCCAAAGCGCCCATTTTAGAGGCGGATACTCCTCTTTCTATTTTATCCTTTTTACCTGGAAAGAATTGGATCCTGAAAAGTTGAAATACATGTCAGGAGAAGGGAGAATGTTTGAAACTTTCAAATCAGTGTTCATTAAGGTAAGTATCTTGACGGCACATCATACTGACGGCAGAGACGCCATACACTGAGAGCGTTGGTACTCACTTAAAAATGGCTTCGGGCACATTTGAAATGTACTTATTCATAGACTGTGCATAAATTAAAAGGAAGGGTTTTCAGAAACAGTTATCTGATGGTGACAGTTATCTATGTTCAGACATCTGGTGCTTGTCTCTCCTCATGCCTGAGCTCCTCGTTGGGTTTAAGAAAGATGCCAAAGCTGCCAAAATCTCTCTTTTGCGCCCAAATTCACTTTAATAAATACTTACGTCTCCATGTCTTCGGGAGGAAGGGAATGAAGCAGGTGGGCTGAGGCAGGACACCAACATGGGCAGCACCAGAGGACCCCGGGGTCTCCTTATTACCAGGGAGAGAAGGTGACCGCCTGCCAGGGGTGATTTTAGAATGCCTGGCAAGGACCCTCGGTGGGGGAGGGTGGGAACGATGACGGACTGCAACCACAAAACTCCCCCACCTGTAAGTCAGGAATCCCTCTAACAGGAGCTAGAGATAGAATGTAAATGCTTATGGCTCTGCAAGAGATAGTTCAGAGATTTTAATTCACCCTCAGGTGTAAATGGTGCTTCCAGAAATCTGGTCAAGCCTGAAGGAAGGAGCGTGGGAGAAAGACCCAGGCAGTTGGGCAAGGGCCGAGGTGTCCTCCGGGGGCAGGCAGACAGGATCCCCATTTTGGCTTTGGTTCAGGGCTGGGTCTGACTGGGAGGGAGGCAGAGAGAGAGAGAAACTGTGAGAGATGGGAGTGGGTTCTTTGTACTCTCGGGAGCAGGGCGGTGGGTTGTCGGATAGTGGGCACGTCAAAAAGATACCACACTTTGGCTGCCTTCTCTGCAAGCCTCAGGCACTTCTTTCACAAGGACGCCTCCAACGTCTTTTCATCACTCCTGACAACTGCCATGTCAACACAGGACCTTAAAATTTGTTGCAGGACACCATTTTCGGGTATGCTCAGAAGAATCAATCCTGTCCACTACCTTCACTTTCTGAGAGAATCAAAGTGATAGTTGGTGGGGATCAAACCAGATTTAGGGGAAGGATCCCACTGAACTCTTCTATCCCTAGTTTAATATTATGGTTTTAGCATTTGCATATATCTTCTTAAATAACATTTAGGATCGTAAGTGTTTGTGTCAGTGTATACACGGACTTACCATTATTAACTTATAACTTTTATTTCTTTCAAAAAACACTTTTTTCTGAGAGGCAATATAACCTAGTGTTTAAGGGAGTAGGTCCTGGAGCCAGATGGCCAGAGTATAAATTCCAGCTCACATATTTGCTAGCCATGTGACCTCGAGCAAGTTACTAAACCTCTCTGTGCCTCACTTTCCTTATCTGCAAATTAGGCATGATAACTGTACCTGTTTCCTGTGGGTGTTATGAAGGTGAAGTGAAATCGTACATGGAAAGTCAGGCCAACGCCTGGCATGTAGTAGCACCTAATAAATGTCAGCCACTTTTGTTGATGGTTTAGGGTTTTGCTTCCTATATCCTTCCAGCTCCTTAAGCCACAGTTCAAGATGTTCCTCTGTCTTCTGTATTTCCTGCAAATTGGCCGCTGGTTATCTCAGGTTTTGTGATGTTCGTGGCTGTTGATGCTGAGTGCCTAGATCCATTAATTCACTGGGGATAGCGAAATGGTGATATTCTTTCACTTATTTTTTATTTATTAATTGGGGTACTTTATTTTAAAAATGCTTCCCTTCCGCTAATACTTGGTTACCCAGTGGTAAAAGTCAATAGAAAGGCAAAATAAATGCTTTATTCTTTCTTTTTATTTACCAGTTTTGAAAAGAACAACTATCATTTTCTGAAGATGACTTTTTTTCAATTTATTTTTTTAAAGGTTTTTTTGATGTGGACCATTTTTAAAGTCTTTATTGAATTTGTTACAACACTGCTTCTGTTTGGCCGCGAGGCATCTGGGATCCTAGCTCCCTGACCAGGGATCCCCCTGCATTGGAAGGTGAAGCCTCAACCATTGGACTGCCAGGGGAGTCCCTGAGTTCACAGCAATATGAACTCAAGTTTGAAAGCAGCTAAGTTTTAATCAGTTACAATTATTATCCTTTTTGAAGTTAAAATTGCCCAATCTTTGGCTGGTGTGAGGCTTTTTAAGTTGGCTCCTAAGTCTTTTGACATGACTGAAGTAGACTTTGATCACTTCCTTGCTATCCAATAAAACAAGATGTCCAGGCTGATCTTGTATACCTCTTACCCCAGACCTGGAATCAAACATCTCTCCAAGAAACTGTAGTTTCTTTTAGTAGAAAATGGTATTTCAAGACTACAGTCTGGTTACTATAGATGCTCATTGCTGCTAGGTTGGTCACTGTTTCTAGGCCTCTTCAGTTGACAGAGCTAGGATGGATAGATCAATTGATAGATCAATCAATAGACAGATATAAACTATCTCATGAGTTCCTACTGATACTTCCAATTCAAATTCAGGACTAAAGGATTTTTTTGTTTGTTTGCTTTTGTTTTTGTTTTTTGGCCACACAGCTTGCAGGATCTCAGTTCCCTGACCAGCGATTGAACCTGGGTCAAGCAGTGAAAGCCCAGAATCCTAACCACTAGGCCACCAGGGAACTCCCCTGTTTTTTGTTTCTTTAATCTTAGGGGGTTTTATTAGTCATGTATACTTTAGTAAGAATTAGCTAGACCCTTTCCAAATTGACAGATGAGGACAAGTTCTCAAGTAAGCTTAGGCAGAAAAGGGAAATTTAGTATAAGGATACACAGAGCCCAAGGACAGAAATGCAGACAGACCTCAGGAAAGTGGTGAAACCAGGGAAAAGAAAGTTATCAGGGATCAGGGCAGCCCTTCTCTATGGGAAGCTTCTTGCTTTTCTTTCATCAGATCTACTTTCTCCACTTCATCATCCACGTGGTTGGTAAAAGGTGTCCAAACACTTCCAGGAGATGGGCATTTTCCTGTGTTACAAACATGGCTACTGGGGGTGGAGACTAGGGAAGGAAAAGGAAGGGCTGTTCCTAGGCAAGAGGGAATCTCAATCACCTGGAGTCCGTGTCATGAGGGGTGTGAGTGCATAAAGGCTGTGGGCACAAGGGAAGGTAACCATGCTCGTGAAAAGAATACAGGATGGGGTTTTCACTTAACCTTTTCTGTATCACATCTGTATCTCTTTTCTTCCACTCCAAGAAGCCTGGTTCACAAGGACACAGGGCAGGATAAAATTAGAATATCACATAATTAATAATCTACTTTAGGACTTCCCTGGTGGCACAGTGGTTAAGAATCTGCCTGCCAATGCAGGGGACATGGGTTCGAGCCCTGGTCCAGGAAGATCCCACATGCCGCGGAGCAACTAAGCCCATGCGCCACAACTACTGAGCCTGCGCTCTAGAGCCCGCGAAGCACAACTACTGAGCCCGCCAGCCACAACTACTGAGCCCGCATGCCACAACTACTGAAGCCCGCTTGCCTAGAGCCCATGCTCCACAACAAGAAAAGCCATTGCAGTGAGAAGCCCACGCACCACAACGAAGAGTAGTCCCAGCTTGCTGCAACTAGAGAAAGCCCGTGTGCAGCAATGAAGACCAGCACAGCAAAAAATTAATTAATTAATTAATTAATTTAAAAAAAATATAATAATCTACTTTATCTCACTTCACACACACAATAGTCTCAGAGTAACATTAATACCACCACTATCAATGTAATTACTAAGAACAGTTAAAACTCAGTTTTCACATATGTTCTCCCCATTCTCCCATTTTTACAGTTTTCTGTAGCTACACTGTATGAGCATATGGCCTTTGTGCCCTATATTTTCTGTTTTAACCCTCACTCAGTCTTAGTTCTATGAGTAATCCTTTATTTAATGCTCACACCAGTCCTTAGGTTGATGTTTTTCTAGTCATTTTTATTGTCTTAATTGTGAAAATTTAAGAATATCCATCAAAATTGTATTAGTATGGTTCTCCAAAGAAATGCAACCAATAGAGTGTGTGTGTGTGTGTGTGCGTGTGTGTGTGTGTGTGTGTGTATTTATTATAAGGAATTGGCTCAGGCAATTATGAAAGCTGAGAAGTCCTAAGATCTGCAGTTGGCAAGCTGAAGACCTAGGGGAGATGATGGTGTAAGTTCCAGTCCAAAGCCAGCAGGCTCAAGTCTCAAGAAAAGCTGATGTTTCCGTTTGAGTCCAAAGGCAGGAAAAGACCAATGTCCCAGCTTAAGGTAGTCAGGCAGGAGGAGCTCCCCCTTACTCTCAGGAGGGTTGGCCATTTTTTCATTCAGACCTTCAACTGATTGGACGTGGCACACCCACATTAGGGAATGTAATCTGCTTTAATCAGTCTACCAATTGAACTGGTAGTCTCATCCCCAAACACCCAGAATAATGTTTGACCAAACAGCTGGGCACAGTGTGGCCCAGGCAAGATGACACACAAAATTACCCATCACAAACGTAGAGGGTAGGAAGACTTTTTGCTGCCCCTAAAATCAATAAGTCATTCATTCTGCCTGCTAGTTCACAAGGCCAGACCTAGTAATGGTGCTGGTATTATATGAAAGGTTGCAATTTACAGAGCATTACATGTATTATACCATGTAAATCTCCAAACAAACCATAGTCTACAGATCCAGAAACTCAGGCTTCGAGAACTAAAGCAATTTACCCAATGTCATACAGACAAGTAATGAAGTGGGGATTTGAATACAGATCTCCTGGATTTCCAACCCTGTGCTCTAACCACTATGCTAGATATCCTGGAAAGAACACAGGCTTATAAGGATAGAACGTGAAGTTTTTTACTCTGTGGCACACAGTTCAGCTGAGTGATATTTACATGCGTTCCAAGCCTCACAGTCTCTTTAAGTATCCTTGGAAAAAAACAGGTTTAAAATAGTAGATAACTGAGAAAAGAATAAACCTGTCACGACCATTGTTTTTTGGCCATGCTGTGTGGCTTGTGGGATCTTAGTTCCCCAACCAGGGATTGAACCTAGTCCCTTGGCAGTGAACATGCCGAGTCCTAACCACTGGACTGCCAGGGAATTCCCATGACCAATTTTTAAATTTGCTTACTACAATTTAAAACTTCAGGGAGCTCATTTCTCCATTTCTAGAGTTCACACAGATTACCAAATAGTAGTATGTGGATTGTAAAAGCTATGATACTTAGAATTAAAGCAAGAGAAAAATAATTTTTGACAAAATATATATATAAAAGAGCATACATAAAATATATGTACAGTTCAAAGAGAAATAAACACTCATGGATGCATCTTTCTACCTGAATTATATCTACTAATTTCTACTACTTCTGGAAATTAGAAGTAGATGGAAACATTTAGTACATGTGTTTATCTGCAGGAGAGAGTCAAAATCGCAAAGCTGATTTAAGAGCTGGTCTGAACCTCCTAGAGACTTGTCTTTCCCAAAATGGATTCAGAGGAACCCCAGACCTGTGAAAAAAGGGATTCTATAGTCAAATAAGTTTGGAAGAGCAGTGCATATTCCCGTCTCCACCTTCCACTCAGATCTACAAGGGACACATTAACATATCAGGAAAAAGAGCCCTGTAGTAATCTTTTAAATTCTGTGTAACGCTGGATTTCCCCAACATATTTGACCACCAAAACTTTTCAGGAGGCCTGTTACCACCTGAATGCAACTTGTATTCCCCTGAGGAAATGCCAGCACAGGTGCCCACTGGTGACAGGGGCATGAATGGAAGCTTTCCTGAGCAGTGATGCTGATGAGAGCACAGTCTGAATGGTCAAATACCTCTAGACTCCTGAGAAAAGTAGAGGCTCAGGAGTTAGTGGGGAATGGGAACAAAGTCATAGCCACTCTAGTCAAAGAGATGGGCAGAGACGGGAGCCAGCACGAGATGAGCAAATTTGCTTTGCTGCTCCAAGTCAACATTACCTTCAAGTTTGCAACTTAGGTGGTGGTTTCCAGGAAGCCTATGAAAAATAAAGCATAAGATCCTGTTATTTGACTTGTGTTTTAACCGGTAAGAGTCTCTGTCTTAGTTCAGGCTACTGTAACAGAAAACAATAGACCACAGGCTTAAACAACAAACTTTCATTCCTCACAGTTCTGGAGCCTGGGAAGTCCAAGTGCTGGCAGATTTGGTATCTGCTGAGGGCCCTTTTCCTGGTTTGCAGATGGCCACCATCTCACTGTGTGCTCACATGGCAGAGAGAGAGAGAAAACTCTGGTCTCCATCCCATCATGGGGGGCTCCACCCTCATGACCTCATCTAAACCTAATTACCTCCCAAAGGCCCCACTTCCTAATACTATTACATTGGGGATTAGTGCTTCAACACATGAATTTTGAGGGGAGTACAAACATTCAGTCTATAGCAGTCTCATTAGCAATGATTGCATTAGCAATTATTGTACAAAACTTTGTTGTCCCATTATGCAACAAAAACAAAAGCAAAAATAGACAAATGGGACTACAGCAAACTTAAAAACTTCTGTGCAGCAAAGGAAACAATCAGTAGAGTAAAAAGGCAACTTACAGAATGTGAGAAAATATTTGCCAAGCATATATCTGATAAAGGGTTAACATCCAGAATATATAAAGAACTCATACAACTCAACAAACAAACAAACAAAAAAACAAATGACCTTTTAAAATGGGGAAAGGACTTGAATAGATGTTTCTTCAAAGATGATATACAAATGGTCAACAAGCACATGAAAAGATGCTCAACATCACTAATCATCAGAGAAAGCAAGTCAAAACCACTATGAGATATCATCTCACATCCATTAGGATGGCCACTATGAAAAAGGAAACACACAAACAAACAGAAAATAACAAGTGTTGGCAAGGACGTGGAAATACTGGAATGCTTGCACACTGTTGTTGGGATTGTAAAATGGTGCAGCTGCTCTAGGAAACAGTATGGAGGTTCCACAAAAGAATAAAAATAGAACTACCACATGATTCAGCAATCTCACTTCTAGGTATATATCCAAAATAATTTAAAACAGAATCTTGGGACTTCTCTGGTGGTCCAGTGGCTAAGACTCCATGCTCCCAATGTAAGACTCCTGGTCAGGGAACTAGATCCCACATGCCACAATTAAGAGTTCACACACCGCAACTAAAGATCCTGCATGCCACAACTAAGACCTGACGCAGCCAAATAAATAAATAAGTAAATATTTTTTTAAAAATCAACAACCCCCCCCAGAATCTTGAAGAGCTATTTGCACACCCACATCCATTTCAGTATTATTAACAATAATCCAAATGTGGAAGCAACCTAAATGTCCACCAATAGATGAATGGATAAACAAAATATGGTATATACATGCAATAGAATATTATTCCACCTTACAAAAGAAGGAAATCCTGGCATATGCTACAACACAGACCTACCTTGAGGATATTATGTTATGTAAATAAGCCAACCACAAAAACACAAATGCTGCATGATTCCACTTATATGAGTTATCTAAAGTAGTCAAATTCATAGAAACAGAAAGTAGAATGGTGCTTACCAGGGGCTGGGGGGAAGGGAAACGGAGTAGTTTGATCAGCATAGTTTCAGTCATGCAAGATGAAAAAGCTGTAGAGATCTATTTTACAACAATGTGCATTTATTTGACAAGATTGTATTGTACACCTAAAAAATAAGAGGGTAAGTTTATGTTATGTGTTTTTTACCCACACACAAACAAAAAAAAAAAACGCCTTGTCTAGGAACCTCCTCAGATGCTGCTCTGAGTAATATTCCTCAAGCAGTATCCTCCAGCCAGGCCCCGGGAGACTTATTTTCCAAGTTTCTTCTAGAAAAGGAATGTAAAACTGAGTTTTCTGGGTACTTCAAGAGCAAGAATGATGGAAGAGAAACCATCCTGACCTCAGGGAGTCAGGCAGGGCAGTATGGGGAGCTGTATTTGCAAGTACGGACACGACAGCCCAAGGTACACACTGCTGGGGTGGGGAGGAAGCTGCCCTGAGGAGGGGCAGAGCTGGGGCCAAGAGCCACTCTACAGACTGGTGTGCGGCCTGGAAGCAGAGGAGGGTCACCAGGACAACTGGAAAAGCCCCCGCAGCAGTGGAAAGGCAATGTGAGCAGCTGGGACTCTTAGAGAGGGAGCCTTTAGTTCTGGGAATGACACTGCTAGAATGAATGGGACTCAAGTAGTCCAACAAGGGCTACACACCATTTTAAAATGCCAACACTGGTAAATTGCCTGATATTTAATCCTCAAGAGGGTCAAAGTTAATCACCATTTTTGACTCCTTTGAGACAGACCTTAAAGTTGAACCCTTTGACACTGTAGGTTTTCAAATTTTTAGGTCTTACTACAGGGGAAAAAAAAAAGTATATATATATATATATACACACACACATATATATACACACATATATATATATACACACACACACTTTTATCTGTAGTATATATATACATATATATTATATATAATTTTTAAACTATGGCACTATAGAAAACATGATTTAAATGCCTTCCAAAGTAGATTGGGAAAGGAGGAATATTTCATGTATACCAGATGCTCAGCCCGGCCTACCCCCTTGACTCCATGACAGGAGGGCACCCCCAACTGCCACCCATGATTAGTGCTTACATCACGAGGAAGCCATATCTTGGGAAAGTCAAACTGTCCAAAGCGCTCACTGGAATAACACCACCCACACACTTCAGTCCTCACAATATGGGAAAGTGACTATGGACAAATCAAGGAATCATACACTTGACATTTCTAGAAATGACTAGGTAATTTGCTGTTTAATCCTGTATCTGGGAAGCCTTTCAAATAGAGTCACTCTAATGCTTGAGACCCTAACTCAGTTACTCTTCAAAAGAAAAAGGGGTAAGCTAGAGAGGGAAACATGAAGAGTTACCAGTAAGTGCCGGAGCCCAGCATTTCCCACCCTTGAGGAACATACCCCCCTTAAAGGAGAAGAAAAATTGCCCAGCTCTCTGGTGTCCACTTGTTACTCAAGTAAGTACAAAACCTGAAGCTGAGGAGACTTATGCTAATACTTATTATACTGCTGTAAAAAACAAAACAAAATTACAAGTTCAAACAAAATCACAACTAAAAACCATTCAAATTAAAGTCATTAATTTTATGTGATAAATGATATTGTGTTGCTACACTGAACTCTGCCCACCTGACTATGGTGCCGACCGCAGGACGCAGGTTCTTTGAGTTCACCTTACTTCCTTCTACCAACTTCCACACCATTTTTTTTCTTTTTTCTTTTTTTTTTTTGTACTATCACCAGGGAACAGTTCTGGTGGAGCTGCTTGCGTCACCTCTGCTGTAAACGCAAACTTGGAAGCTGAGATGACATGGCAGTACTGGATTATAAGGTAGTCATTCAAACCATCAGGAATGTTATACGATAATTCGTGTAGGTTAGCATCAAAGCTGAACATTCAAAATTAGAAGATGTCCCAGAATACATCCTTGTGTCTTAAATTTTTTTTTTTGTTTTTTGGTGTCTTAAATATTCTGACAAAAACTTCCAAAGCCTAAACCTGAGGCTCTTAACTTTTTTGTACCACAGTTCCCTTTGGTGGTCTGGTGAAGCCTCAGAATAATATTTTGCATAAAAAATGATAGGATTGCAAAGGAAACCAATTATATTGAAATTTGGTTATCAACATATTAAAAAATGAAAATGTGGTATTGATATATGCTTCTTTATGAATATATTATTCACAGGATCTAGTGGCAGATCTGGTAACTCATAATTTCTAGGTAGTGATAAATGTAATTGATAGTTTGTGATATCTTCAATAACTGTAAAGTGGTATTAAAAAGTGCTATAGGGCTTCCCTGGTGGCGCAGTGGTTGAGAGTCCGCCTGCCGATGCAGGGGACACGGGTTCGTGCCCCGGTCCGGGAAGATCCCACATGCTGCAGAGCAGCTGGGCCCGTGAGCCATGGCTGCTGGGCCTGCGCGTCCGGAGCCTGTGCTCCGCAACGGGAGAGGCCACAACAGTGAGAGGCCCGCGTACAGCAAAAAAAAAAGTGCTATATACATTACCAAATGTAAAATAGATAGCTAGTGGGAAGCAACCGCATAGCACAGGGAGATCAGCTTTGTGTTTTGTGACCACCTAGAGGAGTAGGATAGGGAGGGTGGGAGGGAGACGCAAGAGGGAGGAGATATGGGGATATATGTATATGTATAGCTGATTCACTTTGTTATAAAGCAGAAACTAACGCACCATTGTAAAGCAATTATACCCCAATAAAGATGTTAAAAACTAAAATAAGGTGAGACCTCTTGGAAAGTTAAAAAAAAAAAGTGGTATTAAAAATATCTGTGGGCTTCCCTGGTGGCGCAGTGGTTGAGAGTCCGCCTGCCGATGCAGGGGACACGGGTTCGTGCCCCGGCCTGGGAAGATCCCACACGCCGCGGAGCGGCTGGGCCTGTGAGCCATGGCCGCTGACCCTGCGCGTCAGGAGCCTGTGCTCCGCAACGGGAGAGGCCACAACAGTGAGAGGCCCGTGTACAGAAAAAAAATAAATAAAATAAATAAATAAATAAATAAATAAATATATATCTGTGATTTCTATAAATGACAAAGTCACCAATTTTACTAATATTTCATAAAACTATGAATTTATAATATTTTATATATCTCAGAAGAAGTTAGAGAAAATAAAGATGTAACTTTCCCTCAAGTTCTTGAATTCTGTCCACAGACCTCTAAGGGGTCCCAAGGACCCCAGTCAAGGACCCTTGCTCTAAATCTTACCCAAATAAAATGGTTAAAATTATGCACACATATTCAAGATTCACTGCAGGCTTAGATGATTAAGGAGCTGCCCAGGTACATGGATTATCCATCTCTCTCCCTTCACAGAGCAACTGGCCAGGACCCAAACCCAGCAGACCTCCGAACCTCTGTGGCACCATACCATGAGAAGCTGGACTGTCCTGGCATGATGATGTTCTTACCTGGATCTTCTCCTTTCACCCTCTTCTCTTCAAAGATTCACTGCAGGGTGAGATGTGTATCCTCCCCTTAGCTCTCACGAACTCCTCCCTGGGAGGAGCCCCACATTCTATAGTGCACTTGTGTGGCTTCCAAGACAGCAGGAAAGGCCCTAAAGAGATTCTGCTAATCTCCTATGAGGAAGGGAGTAACCACACAGAGCACAAGGACCACCTTAGTCGTTAGGCAACTGGTCAAGAGGAAGTAGGGCCAGGAGACCTTCTGAGCAAGAGACACCCAACCAGTCACGTGGTTGCCCTCTCTACACACCCTCTGGCTGGGAAGGGCTGAAATGCCCTAGGATTGCTAGGCAACAGGAAAGAATTCACTGATGATGGTACCCAGAAGACTGTTACACCCTTGGTAGTCGGTGGCATGTGGTATGTGTGTGTATGATGTGCCCCATCACTTCCACTGGAGGTCTAGAAGGGGGCAGAAAAAGTCAAATTTCTAAAACAGCTTAAAGGGGCTTTTGGGGGTTCCAGCCAGGCTATGAAGGCTAGCATTCACCACAGTATGTTGAAGGTGCCCCTCCCCTGGGGTGTCCCCCTTCTTCCCGTACTATTCTGACTTCCTGTCAAAATCTGCTCTCCATTCATGGTCAAGGTGCTAAAAGGGACTGGTAAACAAATCCATCATAAGAACCCAAGGGATGGGCTTCCCTGGTGGTGCAGTGGTTGAGAGTCCGCCTGCTGATGCGGGGGACACGGGTTCGTGCCCCGGTCTGGGAAGATCCCACATGCCATGGAGTGGCTGGGCCCATGAGCCATGGCCGTTGAGCCTGCACGTCCGGAGCCTGTGCTCCGCAAATGGGAGAGACCACAACAGTGAGAGGCCCACATACCGCAAAAACAAACAAACAAACAAACAAACAAACAAACAAAAAGAACCCAAGGGATAAGACTTCCCAGCTGCTCCCTGCAATGTGGAGAACGAGCACAGACTGAGAACCAAGCTCTCTGGGTCAACCCCAGCTCAGCCTCTCAGTAGCTGTGTCGTGACAGCCCTCTCTGAGCCTCAGCCTCCGTTTCTGTAAAATGGAGCAGTAAAATCCATCAGAGAGTCACTAGGAGCATCAAGCATGCAGGCCAACCTGAATCTAACCAGGAGGAGACCATCCGAAAATCCAAATTGAGGGACATTCTGCAAACGACTGATTCGAATGCTTCAAAATGTCAATGGCATGAAAGACCAAAGAGGGGGAAGAAAGGTGGGAGACTGTTTTAGATGAAAGCAGACTAAGAAGTCATGACAGCTAAACACAGGGCATGATCCTTGATTTGGTTCAAAAAAGAAAAAGTCAAAAGACATTATCCAGACAATTGGGAAATTTTGAATATGGATTTAATACTGTTGTATTAATGTAAAACGGCTTAGGTTTGATTGTGGTACTGGGTTACAGAGCAGAATGCCCTTTTCCTTAGGAGATACATGCTGAAATATTCTGAGAGTGAAGTATTACGATGTCTGTAGTCTATCCTGAAATGATTCAGCAAAACTTATATACACAGAGAGATAAAGCAAATGTGGCAAAATGTGAAATGATGAATCTAGGTCTATGGGTGCTAACTGTACTATTTTTTACAACTTCCATGTAGGTTTGAACATTTTCAAAATAAAAGATAGGAGAAGATGTATACAGACATCTCTTCACAGAGGGCCTGGCACAAGGAAATAGTTAATCAACTATGATTGTTTGACCTTTGCATCTACAAAGGGATGATTTCATAAACCAAAAGAATGACTATAGAAAATGGAATGACAGGCTCTGGCACGGGATGGTGGCAGGACTCCGTGTACTGGGGCCTTCCTGCTCTGCCTGCCCCTCAAGGGGTGATGACGGTGTCCCTGACACAGAGCGAGAGCTCCTCCTCTCACCTCTGGGAGGAGGACATCCTGGCTGGCCCAGCCCAGGCCATCGGCCGTGTTCACAGCCTGGCCTTGAGACTTCTCTGTGGAAGGTAAGAGATTAGAGCTGGAAAGGACACTTTTAATCCCAGGCTTGATGGTTGCAGCCTCCCAGGTGAGGAACTTGGAGAGCAGACGGTACCTTTGTGAGAATGAGAAAGAGGTGCTCCTTCCTCTGGGAGACCCAGCCCGTGTCCAGGCACTGGCCATCCAGTCGCACACAGCAGCCCTGATTAATCCCGTGTATGTAATATTAGCTTCCATTAATTGAATGCCAGGCATGTTCTGTGACTTATTTTGAAACCTCACAACTCTTCAGGACAGATGTTATTTTGCTCATTTCAATTGTGGGGGAAAAGGCTCAGAGGCTTGTTCGCTTGGCCCAGCTAGTAAGTGTCTGAGCAAGAGAGCAAGCATCTGAATCTAGGACTACTGAGCTCTCATCTCACTGCCGCTCCCCAGCCTTCTGTTTGTGCAGAGTTTTATGCCATGTCGAACTCCGTTCCTCGTGTGGTCTGCAAGTCCCCATAACTCCACAAAGTAGAGAAGGTAACAAGTGAGGAAACTGAGAGAGAGGGGACTTGCTCCAGATCATCAGAGGCATGTGGCACAGTCTGGAATGTAGGAATCGGGTCACTCTGTGTCCTTAAGGGACTCCCTCCCAAATAACCATTGGAGGCTGTGACCCACCTCCTCCGGAAGCCTGAATGGGTTAGGAACAAATGAACACGGCCCCCTTTCACCTCTGCTTTAGGGAAGCCATTTGACTGTTGAAAGTTCCTCCCTTTGGGGAATTCACATGGTCACACTTTGACTCCCAGGCTCCTCTCTTGGTTTTACTTTTCATGACATCTGTCTCTCACCTATGTTCCTGCCAGCCTGCATGGCACCCCTTCCCTCCTATATCTCAGCAAGCCCAGGACTCAGCCCTGCCTCAGCTGCTTCCTCCATCTCCCAAACCTGTGCTATTGTTTCCTTAGTGGAACATCTCTCCTTCCTTCCAGGCTTCTCCTTTTACGAAGCAATATGCTAACCACCAGATAGATGTTCACTGTGATTCTTGATGTCTCTTCCTACAGAAGTTCTTCTTCCTCTATTCCCCTTGCTGCCCATCTATCCATCCATGTACTTCCTCATCCATCCATCCACCCATCCATCCATCCAACTACTTATCCATTTAGCCATTCATCCTCCCATTCATGTATGTACACACACACACACACACTCACACATCTATCCATCCATCCATCCATTCATACATCCATGTATTCATCCATCTAATCATCTGACTTTCCACTTATTCAACCTTTATTGAGCACCTACTATGTGCTACAAATACAAAGAGAAACAAAGTCTGGCCCTTGTCTTTGGGAAACTCCTGGCCTATAGGGCAGGGGTAGACAAGTATCACCATGGGTTGAAAGCTCTCCTAGAAGTATGTATTAGGGACCATGGGATTTCAGAGGAGGAAGGGGCTAACTGGCCAGTGGCTGAGAAAAGCCTCAGGGAGGGCCAGGCATCTGAGCTGTGACTCTGAGTCCCCTTCTTTGTTCTCTTCCTCCTCTGTGCCCATCGTTCCCCCAGTCCTCCATCTATTCATTTTGTTATCTGTATGTGCTTGGGCTGAGGGCAGTCTCAGTGGATAAAAATCGAAGACTCCTCCCCCAAAGTTGCACAGGTGCTGGCTTTTCCCTCCTGGCTTTCCTGCTTTAGTTAGGCCAGTCTTCTGTTTCATCTGTCAGAGCAGGTCTCTTTTTATCGCTGGACACTTGCACCCAGGCACCCCGCCCCCCACCTTCCAGGGGATGAGCCTGCCACTGAATCCAGCAGTTTCTGTAGAGGAGGCTCATTGTAGCTCCTCTCACTGGGAGGCAGGGAGGGGTGTGTGTGTGAGGGAGGCATGCCTGGACTTCCAGGGATCAGCTGGCGCCCAGTTTGGCTTAGCTCCTCAACCGGAAAGCCTTGCCCCATTCCCCCCACCCCTGCCTAGCCAAACCCACTGTTCGTGGGCCTTCCTCCAGGGAGCCTGTGGCCCTGAGCAGCACTCAGGGGCCAGCCTGGACCCCAGCTCCCATGGACTCCTCTGTTCTGATGGCCCCTCTGGTCACAGTGCCTGGACTCTTGGGACTCTGCTGGAGCTCTGGTGGGGGTTTCAGGGGCAGCTCAACTCGCCAGGGCTGCAGATGGAGAAATGATCCAGTGGATACTTGATGACTTCCTGCCCCCTGGGCTGCTGTGAGATTGAAACCTGGCTCCCTCTATCTGCAAACAGTCACTGAAGTAGTGGCCCAGCAGGTCTGGGGGCACTGCAGGGCCAGTGGTAGGAGTAATACAACAGGTTCCTCCTTCCTGAGCTCCTCAAGCCCCTCATGTTTTTCTGTCCCCCAAGCCCCACCCAAAGGCTGAGGCTGGCAGAGCTTTCCTGCTGGAGGGTTGAGGGGCAGAAGAAGACCTGGCGTGACCTTGGTTCTCCTTATCTCCTCACAATGGCACAATCAGGACTAATGCTGTGATTCTCTTTGTTTCTGTGGGGACTCCCGTGCAGAGGGGTCCAGGACCAGGCAGTATGAAGAGCTCAGCAGGGGGATTCTGCAGAACACCTGGTACTCCTGGGCATGAAGATCCCTAGAAGCTCCCTATAGGGGAATTTTGCTTCCCTCTCAGGCTGCCTCTGGCATTTAAGTCCAGCTGGATGATAATGTTGGGAGGAAGCCTAGACTGTATCCCCTGGGAAGTCTGGGGCTCCAGCAGCCAGACTCAATTTTGGGGTAAATCTGCTTTCAGCTGAAAGGATGTGAGCCTATGAGAGATGGGAGCTAAGCTAAGGTGATCACCAATATCCACCCAATTAATGACAGTGACACAAACCAAAGATAATCAAAACCTGCAGTGAGTTGGGTAAACTGCAAAGAAAACATCCTGAAAATTACAGTATGGGCATTTGGGCATGATGATGGCACATGTCTTCCAAAGCCCAAAAAAAGAGCAGGGTCAGCAGTCCTGCTATAAAGCCAAGGAATGGCCATGGAGAAGAGTTTAGTTCAAGATCCCCCAGACATCTAGAGGCTCTTGCTAGGCCAACAGCTGTTTTCTGTTTGTTGAAAAGGTCGTTATGTCAACAGAACCTATGGGACCAGTGCCCGTAAGCTGGAGTAGCCAAATTGGGTCTGTGAGGCAGCCGGGAAGGTGCCCTGCTCACATCTCCTTTCAAGAGAACCTGCTGTGAGAAGTGTTATTGGCGGATGGTCCCCAGCCATTGCACCTTTCAGTCTGCTTCAATGTTCATGTCCCCCCATTTCTGCCCAGTGGAGGACTCCTCCAATAGGCAACCTTTGCCGCTAGCCTTGCTGAGATTTTTAGAGCCGAACTGTAATCTGAGACTCTTCCCACCCAATTCTTCCTTCCCGCTCTCCTTTCACAAGTGTCAGGAGACACTTCCAGCCTATTCCTGCTCCCTTCCCCCTTTATCCTTCACAGCTGTTTTCTCCTATAAATCTCTTTTATTTTATTTTTGGCTGCATTGGGTCTTCGTTGCAGTCTTAACCACTGCGCCACCAGGGAAGCCCCTCTCCTGTAAATCTCTTGCACGTCTAATTCTGCCTTGGCATCTGCTTCTTGGAAGACCCGACTGAACATCTACTATATTCATGGTCTAGGGCTTCCCTGGTGGCACAGTGGTCGAGAATCCGCCTGCCAATGCAGGGGACACGGGTTCGATCCCTGGTCCAAGAAGATCCCACATGCCACAGAGCAACTAAGCCCGTGAGCCACAACTACTGAGCCTGCGTGCCACAACTACTGAAGCCCACGCACCTAGAGCCCGTGCTCCACAATAAGAGAAGCCACCGCAATAAGAAGCCCGTGCACTATAACGAAGACTGGTCCCCACTCGTCGCAACTAGAGAAAGCCCACGCACAGCAATGAAGACCCAACACAGCCAAAAATAAATAAATTAAATAAATAAATTTAAAAAAAAAGAAACAGAAATACTATATTCATGGTCTGGATCTACTGGAAAGTAGATTCTCAGGGTGGGCAAATCTGGGGAATTTTATGATAGCTGGAGAGGTCTGTGGAGTGTTGGGAAAGAGGGTTGGAGAAGGACGCCAAAACTAGAGAAAATGAACACAATGCTTATCAGCAAATGCAATGAGCTGGATAATTCGTGATGCATTCGACGGAGCTGGATTTTCACCTCAATGCTACCACCTCTTTGGACAAGTCATTTAGGATTACTTTCTTCATCTATAAAATGGGAATACTTTTACTTACCTTGCTGGGCTGTTGTAAGAAGGAAGAGGATGATGCATGTAAAGTACTTCACAGCACGGCTGGCACAGGTGCTCTCAATTCAGAGTACCTATCGTTAATTCTTATTTCCCTTTAGGAAGAGAAAGAATGTCTTTCCTCTCATTTGAAGCCAGGCAGGGACTGGTTCGATAAATAAAAGCACTGGATCCATCCTGGGAGGGGGCCCGCAGGCTTGGTCCCCTTTCAGCCTCTGGGAAAGGTGAGGGCTCTGTATTTGCCCAGAGGGCAGGTCAGCGACTCCATTTGGACCTTGTTGCTTCCTGCAGAGGGTCCGTGCGGTGGGTGTGGGACAGAGGTAGGAGGGGGAAGGGGAGGGGAAAGGACCTTAGAATCTAAGGGGAGGTGGTCTCTGGGTGGTAGCTTCAGACGCCTCGAAAGATGGACCAGAAGTGGAGCCTGGAGGTGGAGTCAGGACCCAGACCTGGAGGGCCGGGCCCCTCTGGGCTCCTCCCCTCTCCTTGTTCATCACCCTCAGCTGAGAGAAGTTAAGCTGCTAGCCTCATCCCCCTTGCCCAGGAGGACTCAGTTGTCTGGGGACGTCTTCAGAGTCACCAGGCAGTGGCGTAGTGCTTGGCTCCTGGGGATGAGGGCAGACCCAGTGAAAGGGAGAATCCCAGGAAGAAACAGCCCAGGCGTCTAGTCCCGAGAATGCCCTTGCCCCGCTCCTGGTGACCCAGGGGCTGTCACACACACCCAGCTCTGGCCCGGGTGCCCAGTGGAAGGCAAGCCCCACTAGGGCTAGCTGGACCCGCGCAACTCTCTGCCACCTCCGTGGCAGCTTCTTTTAAGAAGCCCATTTTCCTCAAAGGAGAGGTAGATGACAAGTTAAGTCCCTCAGGGGCTGATTCGAGGGAGAAGAACGACGGTAGGTTGCAGTTCACCTCAGGAGGCCCTCTCCCTCTTACCTCAGACCTTCCTCCCCACACTACAGGTGTCTGGTTCTGGCTGTCAGGATGCTCTGTGGCCTGGAACCCTTTTCCGCCTGGCAGAAAGTAGCCAAGAAGCTAACCACATCAAGCACTTCATCGGTCTCCCACTCCTCCAGGGCAGGGACTGGTAAATGTCAGCTGAGCTGAATTGGGTTCTCTGCAAATGAAGGAATGAAAGAACTGCAGAGGGAGAATGTGTGCAAACACCCCTAAATCCACCCCCATTCACCCTTCTCACCCTTCATCTTCCTTAACCTTCCCATCCCCTCTTCTCTCTCCCCTCACCTTCCATAATATCTCCCTCTCTCTCTCTCTCTCTCTCTCTCTCTCTCTCTCTCTCTCTCTCTCTCTCTCTCTCTCTCAGTCACTCTCCACACAACCCCCCATCCCCATAATTTGGGAGGCACACGGACCTGGGTGGGGCTTCGGGCAGGATACTTAACTCTCTCTGTGCCAGTTTCCACGTCTGTAAAACAGGATAACACCTGTGGAACCGGGCTGTGGTGAGGTTGAAAGGAGATGAAGCAGACACAGCAGCTGGGCTCCAGGCTGCAGGGCTTTGGGAAGGGGGACTGAGTAGCCGCTATGGGTCCGGAGTGGCAGTTCCCAGCAAAGGAGGAAGAAGCTGGGGGCAGGGTGGGGGTGGGAGGCTCCTGAGGGGCCAGAAGCTCACAGAAGATCTGACTGGTTAGCAGAGGAAGTGGGTCATGGGTCAGAGAAGCCCTGCCCAGAGGAAGCTCCACTCTCCAGTGCTGGGTGGATGCAGTGTCCTGGCTTCTCCCTTGTCCCCACTGGTCTCTGAGGGATCAGGTGTTCAACTAGCAGTTCAGAGAACACCTATTGAGCCAGCTGCTGGGATGGGCCCTTTAACTCATTTTGTCTTCATTCTCACAGCGATCTACATCAGATAGGCATTATTATTCCCACAATACAGAGGAGCATATGGAGGCTCCGAGAGATAGGCAACTGGTGAGGAGTAGAGGTGGGACTTGATCGGTCCAGAAGACTCCAAGCACAGTGCCATCTCTAATGCAGCAAGATGTACACTTTGGTTCTGCTGGGTCATCGACCTCCTGCCAGCCCCTTGGGCTAGGTTCTGGGAATGTCACGTGAACAGGACAGACACGGTCTCAACTTCCCACAATTCACATTCTTGGTGGGAGAGAGTGACAAGTAACTGGATAGATACAGCAGCGCATGGTAGGTGCTATCTGAGGTGAAATCCCCAGGGCCAAATGTGAAATCCCAGGACCTGAGGATCAGGTCCGGTACAGGGGATCAGTTAAGGCCTCCTGGTGAGTCATGGCAGAGAAACATGAGTGACTATAGGAGCCCCCTCCCCCAAATTTGGGGAATATGGTTGGTTTACTCCTCCAAAGTCAGGCCAATAGCAAGGCTAGGTATAAGTGACATTGGCAAGGAGGCTCTTCCCGCCTCCGTCCCTCACCCCCTCGGGCACCACTTCTCACCACAGCCCCGGGTCCCTGAAGTACAGCAGTTCCCACTGGGGATGTATGAAATAGGACTAACGGAGAAAAGCCAGCTCTGACCTTGAATCTCTCCCATGGGCATGGCTGGCACAGCCTCCTATTCTCCATCTCCTGGTGGGTCTGGGATCTCTGGAGAGCAGTGGGGAAGGGGTCACACTGAGGCCTGTCCTCTACGACTCTGACTGTATTCCTCCCACATTGCCCACAACTTCCTCTGAATCTAAGTCAGCAAAAGACCGCCCCTCACTCAACCTTCTTGCCTTCCTTATAATTCTCAATGCCAGGAATAACCTCCCCTTGTTCGCACAATGATTCCCCTTTTCATCTGAGAGCCTCCTCAGTCAAGAAGTATTCCTGCCTAAGAGGAGGAATATCTCTTACTTAGCTTCAGGGAATAATCGTGTAGATGTGCTCTAGACCTGGAGCCATTCCTAATGGGGCTTGCCCTTTGGTGGCATCCCAGAAGCTGAGTCAGTGATCCGGTATGGCTTATGGGAAGCTCCCAAAGGCTCCATGGTATGACGATGGCCCACTGCACTAGCCCTAGCAAGTTACAGCTTGTCTTACCTTCTCTACCTTCAAGCTCCCTCTCCTGACCTGGGGAAAGAGGCATCAGGGGGTCTTGGTGGACACACAGGAGCTCAAAGGGAGAATCAGAGATGTTGACTTTGTATACAAAATGGCTTTATTAAAAATTCAGCTATTATGAAAACAAAGCCTTCTCAAATGTTCTATCAAAAAGTACAAAATTTAAATAAATGCATCAGAAAAGTGGCAGCCAGATACAGAGGCCACAGTCACAATCCTGGGGGACGGGAGAGAGTGCCCAGAGTCCCAAGAAGAGGCTGGGCACAGGGGTCTTTGGATGCTGCAGGGCCAGGTCCTGTAAGGGCCCTTTCAGTTTTCCTTTCCTTGGAAAAAAGGGAAAGAACCCGGCAAATGTAGGAAATTCTAAGTCTGAAGCAGAAAGATACAAAAGTCATTTAAAAAAGGCACGACTGCTGACTCCAGTCCTGAGGCAAATGGAGTGGATGAACGGGTGATCAGAGCCACAGGGCCCCCAGCTGTGGTCATCTGATTGGTGCCTCCTCTGGGTTTGGCTACAGGTTAAGTTAAGGTGGCTCAAGTGGACTGCACAACCCCTGCAGGCAGGGCCGTGGAGCCAGTCTTGAGAAGAGATGTGTTGCTACACTAGCAAACTGGTATCTAACCCTGCCAGGGCAAGAAGGATCACACTGGCTCCCAAGAAATCCCCCTATGGAGAGCACCAGGCCATCTGTCCAACCCTGGCCTCTGAACCACTGTGTGCACCCACCCTGGACAAGGAACTTCCAAGGGCAATTCTTCCCACCTAGGCATCTGGAGAAGCCCCAGGCCCCAGAGCCAGGGTTTCTCTGTATGGCAACACAGAAGGTGGCATTGTCAAAACCAGTCCCCAACAACTGCTGGCCCACACCCATGGTCACTTATGACAGGCCTCCCTGGTGACGTTAGGCAGTGGGTAGGCAAAGAGGGAGAAGTCCAGGATATACTTAGGCAGCACGTCCTGCAGCAGGGCCCGTGGGGCACTGCACAGGTGGTAGTGCAGGCTTTCGGGGCTGGCCGGCCGGTACCAGGCCTGGCGAGCTGGGAATCGGACATGGGGCGGTGCCCGCACCCACTCCAGCACCTGGTTGGCATCTGCCTCCAGTCTCTCATAGGAGCCCACAAAGTCGTAGTGCACGGCACAAGGCTGGCACAGGTGGTACACGGGCATCCAATGCTCGTTCATGCGCTCAGGGTCCTCATCCACCAGGTATCTCAGGAACTCGGGGAAGGTGACGTCGTCCCCCGCAGGGCTGGGCCCCGCTCCAGCCCTGTACCGCCTCACTATCTCAGCCCCATAGCGCTGCTGGTACTCTCGGATCTCGCCGAACTTGTTGCGGTAAGCAGAGAGAAGGCGTTCCAAGGGGTCCCGCACAAACAGGAACTTGAAGTAGTGCTGCAGGCGGTAGCGAATCTCATCAGGCCTTAGGTCTGCCAGGAACACCAGGTCGCTGCGGTGGTCCATCTTCAGGCGGACGTCCACGTTGTCCAGGACGCCCGCCAGCACCTTCAGCACCCGCTTCCAGTTCGAGCAGGCCACCTTGGGCACGTAGCAGTAGAGGAAGCGGTAGCGGTCATTCACGAGGATGTGGCGCAGCAGGGTGCGCCGCTGCCCCACCGGCAAGTCCCAGGGGTCCCGGGGCATGCCTGGTTGTCCGCACACTGCTCGCAAGGTCCGGTTACGGACGTCCTGCCTCACCTGTAAGTCCGAGTCCCCCGCATCCAGGGACAGCCTCCCAGGCCTGGGGACCGTCCCACGCCAGACCGCGTCCTCGCGGTTGGGAGGGTGCAGGGGAAGGGGCTTCATCTCGGCCAGGATGCCACGTTCGATCATGAGCAGCAGCCCGCTGGAGGCCACGATAACCGCGAACATCAGCATAGACGGCAGCAGCAGGGGCGGTCCGCCCAGCCCGGCCCGGGCCCTGCCCAGTGGGGCCCGCCTCAGCGCCCGGCCCAGGGGCTCGGCGCCATTTGGGGCCGCCAGCGGGGTCAGCGGGCGGGGGAACATCGTGCTCCCGGGGCGGGGGCCTGCGCGGGCCCGGCCGATCCGAGGGCTGCCCGGGAGGCGGGCTCGGGCTGGGGGCGGGCCCGAGGGCTTGGGCCCGCGGAGCCGGGATGGGGTAGGGGAGCGGAGCGCTGGCGGGAGGCCCCGGCGCGCGCGGGGGTAGCCGACTCCCGGGCTATGGCACCGGAGCGGGCGGCGGGCAGCCGGCGGGCGCGGCGAGGGACCTGGGCCGGATGTCCCGCCCGGCCGCTCTCCGCCCCCGGCCCCGCCGTGACACAGGCGCGGGGGCGGGCCCAGGCCGGGGGCGTGGAGAGGGGCGGGCACCCCTGCAGCGAGGGGGCTGGGAGGGCGCGTGCGGACCCCCACCCTGGAGAGGGCGCCTGAGCCAGGGCCGTCCTGGTCCTCCGCGCTTCGGGTTCAAAAGCTGCCGAGGCCCCGAAGGCAGGAAAGACCCAGGCCGCGGTTCCCTCTCCCGCGCAGCGCGTGCCCTCAGGGAGCTGTAAGGAGAGGACCTGCACGCAACGCCCTGCCGCACACTCTGGCCCGGCCGAGCCCTTACTCCAACAGCGGGTCTGGAGGCAAGGGGCTTCCGCAGTGCTCTCCACCGACTCCCAAATTTGAGTCCCAAATTTCTGGAGGTCTTAATTGCTGTAAGCAGAGTCCCCAGTGTGCTCCCCCTACCCGCCGTGTCCTGGCCACTCCAATAAAGAGGAACTAGACGGTCAGGCACTGACAATGGCTCAGCTCTATGGTGACCCTTAGATTTAAGACAGTACCTAGTGGTTACAGTGTTTATCCACTGGGGAATGCTGAAATGTCTGGAAATGGAATCTTCTCTCCTCTGTCTTCCCTCTTCCAGGCCTTTAGAGGTGGGACACTCTGGTGAGGGGCCAGTGACAAGTTGCTGCCACGTGACCACTGGTGTGGTCAGCACACATTTTGAAGGGTGAGGAGCTGGGGGCACAGAGCAGCAGCCTCCTTGCCTGGAGTCAGACGTGCTCACGGGCACCGGGCTGGCCACGTGGACTAGAGACAGACATGGGGAATGCCTCGGAAGTCAGTAGCCAGCCTTTACTGATCTGAACTGGGCACCTAGCTAAGTGTCCAGACTTCACCCTGTTACATGCGGGGAGCCCGTGAGGCTATGAAACAGTGTCCACATTATTGAGGCAGGTGTCATCTGTTGTATTCATTACCTTCTTTAGTGGTCACAGTCACCCGGGGTGGTAGGTACTATGCGCATCCCTGCTGCACAGCTGAGGAAACAGGCTCAGGGAAGCTGAGACTTTGTATGAGTTGGTCTGATTCTAAATCCTAAATTCCTAATCACGATCCTTCAGAGATGAATGGAGCACAAACACGGAGGGAGAAAGCAGCTGACCCCAGAACACACTGTACTGAGGGGGTGATGGAACAGGAGAAGATGCCACAGGCTTTGAGTTTAGCGAGAATGGAGTTACCACTGATGAGAGGAATTCAGAGGATGAGGGCTCCTGAAGGATGAGATGAAGCTAAAAGACTCACGCATGGCCCGCCCAATCCTAGCAGTGGGAGCACAGCACATGCGCAAGGGGAAAGAATGGGAAACCTGGTGGCCTTCCAGCTCCTCAGGACAGGCTCCCTACTCTGTCCGAATGCTGCGGTGCATCTCAGGATGCACCATTCACTGATTTACAAGTCTGCATCAGGGTTTAGCCCTCACCGAACTGCTCCTTGCTTCCAATAGCACTGACGGTAGATTTCTGGTCATGGGATTATTTCTACTGAAATCTTTTATCTTTTTCTTTTCTTTTAAACGGTAAATACGTCTTCTATACTAGGAGAGGAAAAAACAACTTTGAGAAAGTTTTTGGTAACTGCATCACATGTGCTCATTTCTCTGAGCAGTTTTCTGTGTTAGCAGTCACAGTGAGGCAGTCTGAATACAGGAATGGCCACTTACTCTAGGGGAGTCCTTAGACAAAGTACTTGTCTCCACACCAGTTTCTCGTCTGTAAAATGATGGGATACTGCCCATCTCATGGGACTCTTGTGGACAGCACACTGATGGCAGTGCTGCAGTATGTCCACGATGGTGCCTGTGCCACTAGCAAGCTCTATGGAAATGCAGCTGCCCAGATGTCCTTACAAAATGCAGGAGCGGGTTGGGCAGCATATCTGCCTCCTAGGAACCCCGAGAGCCTTAGGTCCACCCCACCTTGAACACAGTCAACACTGAGGCTTTGGGGCTAGGGCTAGGTTGGCTGAACCAAGCATCCAGGCCATCTGAGCCCTTGGCCTCATGATGCAGCCTTCAATTCCTCAGCAAGGAGTGCCAGTTGCAAGATACCAAGGCCCTCGAACAGTTTCTGCTGGCCAGTTCTCCAGGGGCATGATCCAAGGAGATGAGGCGGTATCTTCACCGCGCAACCACTTGGAGACCAGTTCCCAAGGATTTCACTCAGCCCACCACGATGCGAAGATGTCACCTCCAAGTTCCCATTCCCTCTGTCTCCTCTCCTCCCACTGTTTCCCCGCACATTCCTGTGCTCTTTGCTTACTGACCTCAGTGAGCCCTTGCACTGCAGTGGTTAAGAGTGGTGAGCCCCTCTGCACCCACACACAAAAAGATGACACGACACAAAGGAAATGGTCCTTTTCTAAATCAATACAATTTCTCAAATTTATTATTTTTTTTCTTAAAGAAGTACTTCTAATCTCTGTCAAAAGGGAGGTGAGGAAAGGTCCTCCCTCCCTTGTAAACACTGAAATACAGATCTGAGAAACCAGGGTCGACACACACAAAAAGTGCATTTTACAAAATATCAACTAAAATATATTTTACATGAATTATGCTTCCATTGAAATTCTACCAGCTGCATTTTCAGGTTCGAAAAAATATTTCCACATCTAAGAGATTTCAAAAGCATTTAAGTTGTGGGCAGTGGACCCTGCCTCCTGGGAGACGAGGGGCCTGATCTCCTGCTGGGTGAGGCTGGGCTCCTTGGCAGCAAGGGCCCAGCGCCCTGGGAAAGAGCAGGCTCCAAGGCTGGGTCTCCAGAGCCACCACAGCCCCACCCCACGCCACTCTGCCAACCTCTCTTACTGCCCCGCCCTCCTGGGCTGATGATGCCTTCCTCCAAACAGCTTATTCAATACAAGGGGACCCAAGTTCCTTCCCTTCAGGTTTGGGGTTGGGTTTCCCAAGTGTAAATTCACCTCTGAATGGTCCAGGCCTCACCCAAGCCCAATGACCAATCAGGAGCAGCCATCTGCTTAGGGACAGCACAAGGCTGGGGGATCGCTGGGAGTGCCCTCAGGATTCACTTCCACCTCCCGCCCAACTGTCCTCACCCAGTGCCACCTCCTCAGCCTGCAGGGTCTGTCTGCCCCTCCCTAGGGAAGGGGGACCCAGTGCTGCCCTCCTTGGCTCCTGTCCCCAGGGTTGTGGCCTGTGGAATCACTCACGAGCATGTGCCCAGCGCCGGGCCCAAGCCACACTCCCTTTCCCTACCAGGCTCCTCTTTGGTACAAATAGGAAAGAACCAGACTGCTCCAGCCGCCACACGGAGTGCCCCAGGGCCAGGGCCAGGGCCTAGTTCTGGCAAGGATAGCAGGGGGCTGAGTCTCCTAATCTACTCTGGGGAGCAGCATGAGGTGAGAACAGGGCCCCTGGGCAACAGGAACAAACTGAAAATGCAGGTCCTTAGCTCCTAGAGTGAGTGGCTGCAGCTCAGCAGGTCTGTGGACTGATACAGTGTTGATTCTCGCTGGGATGTAAATTAGTGCAATCTACAAAAGACTAGGGTAAGAGGTGGCAGGGCAAGGGGAGCCACAGCACTCCTTTGGTTTGATTTCAGGTGGGTGTGGCTTGAAAAGTCATGTGTGAAGTTCTGCAAGAGGTTTCCTAAACCTCTAAGTGTAAGGCAAGAGGAAAAGTCTTCAATAAATCAGGTAGCAATTTTCCTTGCCCCCTGCCCCCACCCCCTCCCAGCTCCCTTCTGCTCTCCCAGACATGACAAACCCCATGTTGATCAGTTAATTTCTGGGAGGCCAGACCTGCTGGGTGGCCTTCACCAGGAGGTGGACAGCAAGCTGACTCCCACAAGGGGGCCACACCCATGACTGTGAGGGCTGGTAACTTGTCCCAGCACCAGGGGCTACTGCAGGGGCAAAGGAGGAATGCCAGAGAAAGGCCCCAAGTCCAGGAAGAGAAAGTCAATGCTCTGGGAGCCAGACTTTGGCTCCCTAGGCCTCAAAGGAATGAGCTCGGAGCTGTGCTAGAATCTGGGAGAGCCTGGTCCCAGGCTAATGGGGAAGCAGCGGGTCACAGTGGGTGAGGTAAAGCTGGCTCCCACTCCCCCCTGAAGGGCCCAGGGGAGGATAAAGAAGGGCCTGGTTCCTGAAGGACCTTCCCCCAATCCCCCCAGGGGCCATGCCCCTGAGGCTTGGCTCAGCCTCAGGGAAGACTGCTTCTTCAGGAGCCTCTGCCCAGGGGACCACAGAGAGGTACCATGGGCCAAGCTGAGGGCTCTGATGCTTTTCATATACCCTGGCCTCCCCTTCCCTCCCATGGGGCCCAAATCCATAGGCGCCCCTGCCCTCCCCCCACAAGAGAACCACAGGCCAGCCACCTCAGGCTCCTGTGGCCCCTTAACCAAGTGCTGTGCTTCAAGCAGTGCCCCCTGCCCTGAGCCCCACTTGCCCGTGGGCAGCCCCAGTGTGGGCATGAGGGGGCTACTGTGGGTTCTTGAGGATGCGACCATGGCGGAAGTCATAGACATGGCGGCAAAGAAACACCAGCTCAGGGTCCGTGTCCTCGGGCACTGTGCGGTGTGGCGGGGTGGAGTAGTCCGCAGAGGGGGGCACCAGTGCTGTCTTTCGGCTGGGGAGACCCTCGCCTCGACGCTTGGCCATGGCACAGAATCTGCAGTGACACACCATTCGCTGTCTTTACCACAGCTATCTTAGCAGGAAGACCAATTCCTTCCCCACCCTGCCCAGAGGGCTGAGACACCCCCTCCCACCTCCACAAGGGCAGGTGCTGCCTCCATCCCTGTCCTGGGCCTATGCCCTCTCTGCCAACCATCTGCTCTGTCACTGGGGAACCACACCTACCAGGGCCTCCCTCCCAATCACCTGTCAATTCTCCTTGACTTTTTCTGAGAGCAGTACTGTAACTATCCCCGACTCTGCAACTCTGCCCCAATCACTCTGCCTCAGAGAGGGAACCATTCTTCTTCTTTTTTTTTTTCCATAAAAGTTACATGATGGAAGCAGACTGTGGGAAGAAAGTTCTAGGAGGTCAGGCCCAGTGAGTCAGATCCCCTTGGGGATCACAGGCAGCGCCCAAATAGCCCTGGGAAGTCTGAGGGGAGAGGCTAGCCAGAGGTACAGAGCACCACCCACCTGCAGTACTCAGCAAAGGTCAGCACGTAGCACTTCTCTTCAATGCAGGCCACACTATTCTGGTCCTGATGTCTCGATGCAAAGACTTCATTCTGCAAAGGCTCAAGGGGAGGGAGGAGGTTGGCTACCAGGGTGGCAAGCACCTAGCTCCAGGAGCAAGGCAGACATTAACCACTCTGCTGGTACTCCTGACCTGAGATAGACAATTCCAGCTAGTGCCCAGGAAACTAGGGAGCTTCCCTGGAATTTCAGCCTAACTGCTCCTCATCAAGCAGCCCAAGGCATTCCTCCCAGGTCCTGTCCTACTCAGGAGCAGCCAAGTACCCGCTCCAGCCTCTGACTGACATCAGCCTCCCGACCCCCACCCCAGCCCAGGGGAGGAGAGGGGAATTGGTGTGCATTCTCCCATTTAGATGAAAAGTCCCAGAGAGGGGAAAAAAAGTAAAAGGGAGCCAAGACCGGGGGTGGAGCAACCCACACACGGCTTGGTAGATAGCAAGGGGTGTCAGTAGAGTCTTTTCTCCCCTCCCTCTCCTGCTGCAGACAGTAAAGGTGTGCAGCTCCACCTCCCCTTTCCTGTCGCCAGGAAGACACAACTACTTGCTCCCATTCTGGCACCCCTGCTCTTGGGGGCTCCCTTTCTGCCCCACCCTTCAAGACAAAGGTTACTATTCCCTTCAAAACATGAATTGGGGCAGTGTTGGGAAAAGAGGCTAAAACTCAGGCCTTTCCCCAGGTTCTCTGGTGTCCAAGGTAATGAGTCCAGGGACTCGAATGCCCAGGCCGCCCCCGCCCCCATACCACGTTCTCAGTGCCCCAGCTCTCCCCCGCAAGGCAGCTCACCTCGTGCATGCTGGGACTGCGGCCTCCCTGTAAGTGCTCTGGTCTGTAATACCACAAGAGGCTCATCATCAGCTCTCCTAGGGGAAGAGAAGCAATCAGGCCTTGAGCTGGCAGCTCCAGAGTTAGATAGGCAGGCGGGCTGGCCACCTGCCCTGGAGGCTCATCCAACTTCAAAGCCTAGGCCAATTCTGCGGGCTCCGGCCACCCCTATCCCCTGCCTTGGGCCAAGTCTGGCAATTCAGTGGCCTAGAATGCTGTTAGGCATGGAGGAAGGAGGAGGAAAAGGCACTGACAGGTGAGGCAGGGTGACAGGCGCTCAGGCCCCGATGGCTGGAAAGGTTAATGAGCTGATCCAACCCAAGCACAAGGCCGTCTGCAGCCCTGAGCACCAGACAGACGCCGGCTTAGTGGAAGGCAGACTCTGCCAAGGACGCAGGACACTAGTGCCAGGTCGAACTCTAGACAAGGGGTACCTGATTCCGGGTTCTCCCAGAGGGCAGAGATCTTGGCCACATAAGGTGTGGACGTCTTTCGAGGGCCTGACTTGAGCAGGACAGTGTCCCGGACTCGGATCGTCTCTCCATGCCGCTCCACCGCCTGGTAGCTCTTTCGGATGGCTGGTTCCGGTTCATCCTGAGCAACAAACCAATGACACAAACAAGGCTTGTGGGGCCGCACTCAGCATGTGGAGGGAGTGACATCCTCTCTGTGCTCTCCTCAGGGCAGTCAAACCGTTGAGGATGGGAGACTACCAAAGTGGTTTGCACTCTGGCCCCTCCTCCCTGAGCCTGGCTTTCAGGGGCAGGAAAGGGAATCCTCACCGTTGGAGAAAGGAAGAGAAATGGGAACAGGGGTAAGAAAGTGGCTCGAAACTTCTGGGCCTGCACTCTGACCACCACACCCACGACAGCCGGCTCTCGTGCTCCAAGCCCCCAGCACCGGGTAGGTCCTCAAGGTTCCTAACGGGCAGTCTGGGTTTGACTCTTAAACCACCATGGTATAAGCAGCAAAGCCTTATCACAGGCAAATGACTTAATCTACTGCTAAGCCTGTTTCCTCGTCTGTGAAATGAGGGTAGTTCTAGGACCACGGGGTGTGTGCGTACCTCACGGGGCAGCGGTGATGATGAAAGTAGATAATGCATGTAAAGTGCTTAGTTCGGTTCTGGCACCTAAGACGTGCTAGATACATTTCAGTCTACATTCTTTTCATCATCCCAGATGTTCCTGTATCACCAATTTTCTCTGCCTATCCCAATTTCCCCTATACATACTTATCCAAAAAGCCTCCAGGGAAGTCCTCCACTTTATAATCCGGGATGAGAGGTGAAGACACTTCAGGAGGCTTCCCTAAGAGTCGGTGACAGAGATGGCAGCCACCAGCTGTGATTGTGCATTCCGTGACTCCCCAAGGCACAGGGCACAGGATCAGTACGAGTTGGGGGAGCAGGCCGGGCCAGTGTGATCAGTTCCCGGGGTACAACTGAGCTTGAACCCCTTGTCACTTCTCAGAGTGGCCAGAGCCAGGGGTTCCTGGGACCCAACTCACTGCAGGTCCTATGTCCCTAACCGCCACCCTCCCTTCTCCCCATCAGCTGAGAGCTGGCACTCACCAAGACATAGACGGCTTTCTCACAGGCAGCCCCAACGGGCACCCAGCCGTTAGTGCGGCGGCGGCGGCGGCGGCGGGGGCGTGGGCGCTGGACACGAGGCTGCTTGGGGTGGCTGGGCCTGCGGGCAGCCTTGCTCCGCGCAGTGTGCCTACAGCTAGAGCCCGTGCGCAGACCTGACTTGGAGCCGCTAGGAGGCTTGGCGCTCTGAGGGCACGCGCGAGCTACCGTCTGGGGCTCCGAGGTGGGTGTCTGAAGATGGGGGACAGGCTCTGCTGCAGGTGGCACGCTGGGCACAGGGCATCCCAAGAGGGGGTGGGCAGGTGAGGCAGGGTGGCCGGCTTCCGGGAGAGGAAATTCCAGCTGGCCCAGGGACCTGCAGCCTTCTGGGAAAAGGAGAGAGGGAGGTCAGGGCAGGTAAGGATAAGCAGGGAACCCCCCGGCCCCTCTGCTTTCAGAGCCTGCTTCTTTTAATTCTAAGTGTGAACCCAAAGGCCACTGAGGTGGCAGGTGGGGTCAGAGGCTGTTAAGGGAGATGATCAGTGACTGGCCAAGGGTTTTTCTTGACCTTGGAGACTGGCCCACAGACATCTCCATCTCCTCTTCTAGCCTGAGAGAAGGGAAAGTAATGGGAATGGCATCTCTAAGCTCTGACTTAATCTTCCTTCTCTAAGGTTTCCACCGTACTTAGGAGCAGGGGATCTGGAGTGAGACCAGGATATGAGTCCCAGATCTGCCACTTACCAGCTGTGTGACTTCAGGCAAGTCACTTTACCTTTCCGTGCCTTGCAACAGAAGTAGTAGTTGTATCATATAGTGTGTCCTAGGTGTTTTCCTATCAAAGTATTAATTCTTCACATCCTTACAACAACCCTATGAGGTAGGTACCATTTACCCCCATTTTACAATTAAAGAAACTGAGACACAGGTTGGTTATTGGTTTGTCCCACAGTCACGTGGCTGAAGAAGTGGGGAGAACATTTCAGTCTGGCTCCAGAGTCTGTGCTCAATTAACATGCCATATGGCCTCCCATATATAAAGCACTAAGAACAAGCGCCTGGCACATGGTGCTTACTGGTGTCCCAGGGCAAGGGGCTAGGGGTCTTGGGTCCCACAGTTTAAGTGACTAGACTTAGAGAGTGGTACGGAAGAAAAAGAAGAGCCTAAAAAGAAGCTTGTTCTCATTTCTTAGAGCTCCAACTCATGGGAAAACCTGAAACAACCAGTCTGGCCAGAGTCAACCGGTCTATAAAGTTGTTTTATGGACCCCTTCAAGAAGGGCTGTGCAGGGGAGGGGAGAGCCCTGAGAAGGCCTGGCCCCTCACTTCACCAGCAGCAGGGCAGACCTGCTGGCTAGCATGGCTCTGGTCACCTCACTTCCACCCAGGAGCCAGGAAGGGAGCCTGGAGAGGCATGTGAGGACACTCCTGCCAGTCTGGGGAAAGAGAGATCACTTAGGGGTGTCTCATCAACTACGGCACGAGACTCTCAGGTGTCTGGATCTTGCCAAGAAGGTAGACACCAAAGTCCAGGCCCTGATGGCAGCCTGTCTGTTCTCAGAGTGTGCCCACCCGGTCTGTACCTAGCAAGGTGATTCTAAGTCTGAGCATTACTTCTCTTTCAAGGCCTGTATGGCCAGGACGAAGCTGTCCTATTACAGCTGGTACCACCTACGGGGCCTGGTACCCACCACCCCTCCCGTGAATGCTGAACTCGGTTGGCATGCAGATGGTCTGGGTTCCCGGGAAGTAAGGAATTCTAGTTTTCCTCGAGGAAGGCAGAAGGACATGGGAACAACTTGGCAAAAGTGCTAATTTCAGCATCTAACTTGCTACTCAGAGTCTAAGAATGGGCATCCCAGTGGAGAGGGAGGAGAGACACACCCTGCCCACTTCACCACCACAAAGCTACCTAACTGCCATGCCGGGAAACCTCCATAGACAGTGGGTACGGAGCAGGGCTGCTAAGAGCTAAACACGGGTCTCTTTCCTGGGAATCTCCTAGGCTGGGGGCACAAAACTAGAGGAATCCTCCCTTCTCAAAACCCCCGACTCTCCCACGCGGTAGACAGACGCCAGTGCGCCCCACCCTCCTGGGACACTGCTTCTCAGAGACTCCCTGGTGTACCCCACCTCCAGGAAGGCATACCTGCTGCAAAAGGCATTTTGTAGGGACAGCCGCCACAGGTAGTGCCGATGTGGGTAAGAGACGGGGGCAACATTTCACAGATGCTGTAGCCATTCACTCCAGTATCCTCACTGGAGCAGTAGCGAGAACCCCATGGAGGGTGCTGGAAGTGGGTGCCCGCGGCGGGCACTGAGCTCGGGGCCAAGAGGAGCCCCGCGTTAGCTGCAGCCACTGGGGACAGCTTGTCCTCGGGGAGCACGGAGCAGGAGGGGTAGCCCCCACACCGCAGCCCGGCCTGGCTGCAGTACAGGTAGAAGCTGCCTAGCGCGGTGAGCTCAGGCCCACCACACAGGCCACTGTAGTCGGCGGGGTTGCCAGGCATCGGTAGCGGGGAGAGCTGGGGTGCGGGGAAAGAGGGCTGGTGCAGTTCCTGCTTGGGGGCAGGTGACTCCTCGCCTGGGCGCCCGGGCTCCGGCTTCAAGGCTGCCTGCCCACCCATCAGCAGGGGCAGGTGAGGGCGCAGCCCCAAGGGGCTCTCTAGAGCCTCGCTCAGGGGCTGGTAAGGTGGCTGGCTGGACGGCCCACGAGGGGTGGCAGATGGCCATGGCTCCTCAGGGTGTCCTTGCCAGCTGGGTGGGCCTGCAGCCTCCCCAGGGCCAGCCCCCTGCCGGGCCTTGGGATAGTTCTTGCCATTGACCTTGGCCCACTTTGGCCTCGGGGCCCTCAGTGCTGGTGGCTCAGTGGAGTGCCCATCTGCTTCTGGATGGGCACGAGGCGGCCGCAGGGGTAGCTCCCGCTCCTGACTCAGCTTTAGGAAGGCAGCTGCATTCAGGCTGGCCAGTCTTTTGGGAGCTGGATCGCCATCTCGGCGGGCCCCTTCATCCGGTGCTGGCTCTGGGGACAGGTCCCGACTTCCTCCGAGGTCCCCCAGCCGGGGCCGCTTCTTGGAGGAGGCCCAGCCTCCAGTGGCCCGGTCACGGTCCCGGCTGCGGTGGGGGTCTCCCCCTCGGCTGCGGCGGGTGCCCATCAGGCTGCTGGTCTCTTCCCGCTCCAGCAGCAGGTTATTGAGGGCCTCAGCGTTGAGGGAGGCCAGGCGCCGCTTGCGGGGCTGGGGGAGGCCAGTGTCCTCACTGGATGGGGCCGGGCTAGGGGGCTTGGGCAGGTCGGGGGGCAGCTCATCAGCCTCATCTGCGCTCCGTGGACCAGCCACATTCTCCAGGCGGGTCAGCAGCACTTTGCAGGCCTTGGGCTTCTCGGGAATTAACGGGCGCTTCCGCAGTGGGTAGTTCTTGCGGCGCCCCGTGAGGTGCCCTGGGCTCTCAGGAGGACCTGGCTCCACACCCTCTGCCCCCTGCTCCATACTGCTGCCTTCCATCTGCAGGGGCTCCTGGCGGCCCGTGGGGCCCGAACTCAGCATGGAAAGAGACTTCCTCCGAGTGTGTGTCATGGAGTACCTCCAAGCTGCAGGACATAAGGCAGGCAATGAGAGAAGCCTGCCCTGGCCTGCTTTCTCCCCCACTGCAGCCCATCCCGCATCCCCTGCAGTAACTCTGGCCCGCATCCCCTGCAGTAACTCTGGCCACTCACTCCATCTCCAGCTTGGATGTTCCCGGGACACCCCCTTCCAGAGTGCAAAGGTCTAGCGGGGTCAGGCTACCAGCAGCTGTGCAAGGACTGGCTGCCCCACTCTCCTCTGAACCAAACCCCTGGGGACCCTATGGAGCAATGCAAACCCCAGAGCTGGAAGACAGAAGAAGCTGGGGGCAAAGCTCTCGGTTGTCTCTACCTGTTCTTCTCCCACTAGATACTCATCGTAGGACAGGAGGAGACTGTCCTGAGGACATGGATCCAGGATAGGGGCCTGGGTGGTGGGAGCCCACCAATTCCTTCAAAGACTTTATCAGTCCCCTCCCCCTTCTCGAGGCTTCTGAGATTGGCCACAGGAGGATAAGGAGATGGACAGTGAGGAGCTGAGATGAGGAACCTGCCTGCTGGGCCGTGGAGGAGGCAAAGTCCACCTGTGAGGACACCTGCCTGGCACATACAGCAGGACAGCCATAACCTGGGTATTGCTGGAAAGCCCCCTCAAGAGTGAAGGCCTGGCTGTGAGGAGCCTGTGGGGGGAGGTCTCAGCCAGCCCGTGGAGCCAGCCCCACCTTAGTTCAGATTCCAAACGGCCCAGTGCCAGTGCCTGGGGGAGGGATGTCAGTAAGGCTGGGGCCAGCATTTCCAGGTAGGAAACCCAGGGACCACACTCTAGACCTGTGGTACAGCTTTAAAGGCCCACCAGCCACTAAGAGCTGGGAAAAGAAAGTACCAAATAGAAGAACTAACTCAGGCGACAAACCCAGGCAGCCCTGTTAGTCCTGCCTTATTCCTCAGGACTCCCTCCTTGTAGGCAAGATGCCAGGCAGGGGGCAGGATGGGGGTGAGTCACAGGAAACCCAGAGCCCCAGACAGAAAATGCCTGCGACCAGGCATCATCCCTTAACTTTGCTTAGCAGACACCCTCCCCACCTCCAACATACCTGGGCCCCCCGGGCACCCCCGCAAATGAAAAAGGCAGCAGGCTGTGTGCAGGAAGCTGCCACAGCCCAGGCAATGGAGAGCTGAGGGGCAGGGTCGGGGGGACGGACACTGCCGGCATCGGTGGTCAGAGACTACTATGCTGTTCACTCCCTACCTACACCCCAACAAAGCAAGATGCTGCCGAGTAAGGTGTCAGACGGAGCTCTGCCCTCCCCAGCACTCTGGGACCCCTCCTGCCCAGCAAGCTTTTCAGCTTGATTTCTCCGCGGCTATTGTTATTCACTCTCGCTCCACCAGAGGAGCTGGGAGCAGTCCCTGCAGGGCCAGGATTTAACCCTGAAAGTCCCAAGCCTGAGGACTCCCAGGGAATCCAGAGCCCTTCCAGTAGCTCCTGTGGCCTTGGGCCAGTGGCTGGGGTCACTGGGTACCCTCTACCCTCTCTCCAGAGACATGCCACTAGTTGAGAAAGAGTGCTCCAAAAACCAGGCTGAGGGCAGCAGGGGTGTCCCTCACCCCTGAGAAAGAACTTGGAAAACTGGAAAAGGGAGGCGGAGTGCCAGGCATTGCTCTGGCCACATGCGGGGACCTGCATACCCAGAGACCAGGCCCCAGGCAGGACAGAGAGTCACAGAGGCAAATCCATTCATTCCTGAAGCACAGACTGGAGTGCTCCTGAAAAACCTCAGGCATCTGCTAGGCTACCTAAGACTCTTTCTTTCTTCTAATCAGGGTGTCCACCCATCCCTGATTGCTCAGCACGCTTATGAGCCCTCAAAAGAATCCCAGTTGCTTATAACCCCAGGCCCTTCCCTCAAGGGCAGGGCACCCCTGTGCCAGAGGTGAAGGAGCAGGAACAAGGAGAAGCACATCTGTATTTCCTAGGGAAGCCTGCGCCCAGCCCTCCCCCACCCCCAAAGGGCCTGGAGAAGGAGGACAGTGAATAGACCACACAGTTGAGCAGGGGCCAAAGCCCCTCAACAGGCCCCAAGTTACCAGAGGAGTCGGGCCTGGGAATAGCTGGTGGCCAAGGCTGAGGTCACCTGGGCTTATGGCCTTTAAGGACATGGACACCAAGCAGAGTAAGGAGGAGTGGATGGGAAAGAGAAAGTGAACACAGGGAGGTGTTTCCAAGCCTGGCCAATGAAGAGCTCTTAGCGGACCATGGTCGTCCTTGGTCTGCCCTCGCTTCCCCCCACCCTCAATTTGCTGGTAGACTTGCTACATGGATGGATGGCCCAGGGATTCTGGGATACTTGGTCCCACTCAGTCTTTCCCTTGCACTATGAAAAAGATTCGGAGAAAAGCCTTCCACTTTCGGGAGTCTGTCCCTAGAACCTGGGAATTTGTTCCCGGCAGAGTATCTCACTCCTTCACCTCCCTCTTCGTCCCTCAGGGACACCCACTGTCCCTGAGGCTGATGATCCCAGGAAGCTTCTAAATCAAAGGGTGCAAGTCACATTTTCAAATCAAGCATATTGGGCCTCCTGCTAGCCTCCCTTGAATTTGCCAAATCCCATCACCCGCAGAACTCCTAGCTTTCACGTGGTGCCTAAGGCAGCAATGTCACTCACGCTCCTGAGGAGAGGCTGGGGACTCTGCTGCCTACCGCACTGCACTCCAGGCTGAAGAGAGTCAGTGAGTCATGCTTTGAAGCCAGATGGACGTGTGAGAACTTCGGCAGCAGCTTTTCCCTGGGGTGGGGCTGGGTGGAGGGGCGCCCAGCCTGCCAGGGCCCCTCCAACCTGCAGGGGTGGCCCAGCTCAATGGGGGAAGAAGATCCCGGGAAAGCAGGAGGCTTGGTTCCCATCCCAGCTCTGCCAACCATCCTGCTGTCCTGTCCCTCCCACTTACACACCAGCTCAACCAGGAACTTTCTGCCACTACCAACAGACAAGAGTGCCCTGCTTCTCTCAGACTACCCTCCTCTTCTCTGGGAAGCCCTGTCCTCCCAGGGGCAGGTAGTTCAGGCACCCTCAGGAGAAGGTTCCTAGGAGGGACTCCCCAGGGCGTCTTAGAGCTCGCCTAGACCATGTCAAGCAAGCCCTCACTGAAGAAAACCAGTCTGAAGCACAGTGGCCAGCCGGTGGTCCTCCGAGCCAAAGACCCAATGAATCACAAGTTGAATCCAAAATCACAAGCCTGACCAGGGCTGGGAGAAGTCATCTCCACAGAAACAGAAAAGGAGGGAGGCCTTGTCTTTTGCCCTCAAGCTGCAGCAGCACCTTATACGTAGCCCCCACGGCCCACCAGGGCAGGTGGAGGACACCCAAGGTACTGTGTGCAAGGGCAGGTCAAAGGCCTGGAGGAGATGGGCTGTGGGCACCAGAGGAGAAACGAGGGCAAGGGTGGGGGCCTGGATGAGCAGGTTGAAACCAGATCACTCCCCCAAGCAGAGGCTGCCCTGGGGCAGAAAGAGGCCCTCAGCCTTGGCCATGGCTCTCCCTAACTTACCCAGCTCTAGGCCACACCCACACCACCATCATTAGGGGTTCAGGACCCAGGGCTCTGCCCCACTGCTCTTCCTGAAACCTCTCTTACCCACTGCACTTGAAACTTTGCTTTTCAGGCTTTTTGGTTTATCTGTAATGGGAGGGAGTACTTGGGGTTGGGGGGGCGGTCTTAGGTAAGAGCAGACCAGGTGGTCCCCTGGGTGAGGGTCAGGAAGGGCCCTGACCCAAGCCACCTCCCTCCAATTACACCTAAAGCCACACAGTAGGCACCGAGTTAAGTAAGCACTGCCCACTTCTGCAATCTCTCTTGGAATAAAATAAGCCCCTCCGCCACCCCTCAACAGAATAATACTTTTTCACGACACTGAGTTTCTTGAATCTGCTATCAGAGAAGAAAAGCAGCAAGAGCACAAAGGCAAACTCCTGTTCTTTTAAATTTAGTTGATGTTACTTCATGGAAAAACAGAGAGGTGAAGCTGCTGAAATTCTTGTGATAAAGCCACATAAAGATGCGGCTGGTATCTCTTGAATCCCCCAGAGCCGGTAAAATGGAAACAGCCAAAGCTTTAAGTCAGCCGGACCTGGATCCAGCTCTGGCCCTCATGAGCAACTTATCTAACTTTGTTGAACTTCAGATGCCTCATCTCAAAGAGACACATCAGAAAGAACCTTACTTAAGAGTGGTGGTGAGAATGATACTAGGGACCATGCAGGAGCCTAGCAGAGTAGGAACCGGGCAGGCCAACATCCTGGGGATCCCCCTCTTTCAGACCCACAGACAGTGGAGGGTGGCCTGCCCTCAGCCCTCGAATCCCCACATTAGGAGGAGTCCAGAGCCACCGCGAGTGGTGAGAAATCTGAAAACGCAGCCTGTACCTGACCCCTGCTCTGCTACCGCTCCACTGAAAACACCCGAGTGTCCACCCCGGGAAACGCAGCCGTGCCACCCTTATCCCATTCGGGACCCAGTCTGGGGTGAACTCTGGGGGGCTCGGTTTACAATGCAGCGAAGAGGGCAGGGGCAGAAATTGTATCCCACAGACCCTGAATAACAGCTCCACGCCTCCAAGAAACAAGAAAGGCGAGATCTTCAGATGCTAAAGGCCCAGGGGATGGGGTCAGAGGGCACTCGCTCTGCCTGCTGCTGCCATCTGACTGCAGCTTCAGTGCAGGCTCCCAGAGAGAGCAGAAGCCTTGGCTCCAGCAGCTCAGAGCTCAAGCCCCAGGGTACTGCCCCGAAGAGAGGGCCTCCCTGGTGCCCATTCAGCCTCACTTGCTGTGGGTACTCAATTTACTCTGCAGTCAGGCTGGGACCCTACAAACACCTGGGCAGGGAGCACGGCGCCTGACCAAAGGGAACTGGCCTGACCCGTCTGGATGCGGCTTGTTTTATAGACTGCCCTCGGGTCGTGGCCATCTGAGGAGCTGGGCCCGCCTGCCCCGGAGGCACCAAGCCTATCTCTGGCCTGTCGACCACCTGCTCCTCACACTTCACACTGGGGGCTCCCAGGAGCCCAGAGAGGCAGGAGCAGCAGTGCAGGGGAAGGCCCACCCCCACCCCACACAGGGTCCGGTGCAGCCACCGGCCCAGCCCCACAGCCGGGCCCCACCTTTGGCTACTCCTGTCCACGCTGAGCATCCCAGCGGGAGCGCCCAGACACACACGCCCAGAGCTACACCCGAGCATCCAGAACCTCCATGTACTGCTGGCTCTGGACCCAAGGCCAGATATCACACCTCTTGTTAACATCTCTGTGGGGAGGGAGGGGACTCAGACTATGAAATGGACCTCTCCATTTTACATTAGAATTGCAATTAAGTACAGGAATATAGTAACAGCAGAGCTGGTGGAATCTCCTTCACCTTCTCACTGGCAACAGCCAGTCCCCAGTCTCAGGGCAAGGCCCTTCCTTGCAGGTAGGGGCTGAGAGTGAGGGAGACAAGACTTACCCCTGGGACCCATAAGTCAGTGCACACAGACCCCTGAGTGAGGACAGTGGGCAGAGAACCTGTATTTTAGTCATGCCACAGCGCTCTGCTCTAAGAGACTCAGACCTGGCAAATTAGAAGGTAATCACATGCAATACAAAACTAGTCTGTAGAGGCTTCCTCTAAAGGCACATGTCCCTACTGAAGGCAACCTACCTTCCCCTAGCTTCTTCCCAGTGCCCAGCTCCTGTGTGCACCAGGCAGACCTCTATGTGCAGGGGTCGGTCCAGCTAAGCCAGAGCACCCGTCGCTCACTCCCAGGCACACGGCACCTCTTGTGACCTTTGCTCATTCAGCCAACGTTTGCTGGCCCCTCGCCACAGCTCAGCAAGGCAAGACCCACACGGGGCTGGAAGCCACTTCGTGCCACTGCTAATCCGAAGTGGGTTTGGTCAATGGCTTGAACTTCTCTGAGCCTTGGTTTCCTTACCTACACAGCAGGGTTGTTATGAGGATCAAGTTAAATAAGAGTGTGTGTCAACTGCCTAGCAGAGTGCCTGGTATACAGCAGGCGCTCAACACAAGCTCATTCTTTCCCCATACATGTCAAGTATCACGCTAAGTGCTGAAGAAAAATGCAAAGCAGACTGAGGAACTGGAGCTTGGGCTGGTAGGAAGACAGAGGACAAGACAGCGTGACAGGGCTGTGACTGAGGGCTCGGAGCTCGGTACAGAGAGCTTGGCTCCATGGCAGCTTCCCAGAGGGCACATTTGAGCCAGGACTTTCAGACTCTTACTGAGGGTCTACGATCTACTTCTTTCCAGATGTACTAAGCCCAATGGGAAATGGGCAGCACTTTGAGAAATGTGCTTCCTAAACATTTGGAAAGGGCGGGAGACAAATGCAGCTTTCCCCAGACTCACCACCATTGGCTCCATACAGGATTACTCCAGGCTGGGGGACAGGGAGCGCCAGGCTAAGGCTCCCTCAGACCCTCCCACCCAGACTCCACAGTGCACACACCAGGCCAGAAGCAAATCTCCTCCTGGAGCAGGACCCATTTGCTCCCGGCAGTTAAAGTGTGGAAAAAATAAATCAGGAACAGGGACAGGGAACCTCAAGGCTCAGCAACAGGTCAACCAGGAGGAAACCTCACGTACTGATGCACCGTTCTTCAAAAAACACAACAGCTCACCAGCCTGCTCCGGGCACCTGCCCAGGAGTGGCAAAGGATATGTGCTGTTCAACCACCAGGACACTCCAGGAACCAGTAACTTGGATTTCTAAGATGGCGTGCCGAGACTGGAGGTGCAATCTCTTGTCCTGAACACAAGAAACTGGCCAGCCAGGCCAACATGGGAGCTCTGCCCTTAGCCTCCCCAGCAAAGTGCTGATGTCCTGAATGAAACAGCCATGAGGAACAAGACCCAAGACAAGGGCTTCCCAATACTCCCACAGCGCGAACAGAAACACAGGCAGCCAACCTGAATATCTCACGCCTAACCAATTAACTGTTTAGTAACACCCTCATTATGCAAGCTCTGCAGGGACAGGCAGGCTCTGCCTTCCTTACCAATAAATCTTATCCACAGGGCTTAGTAAGAACTTACTGAACAAATGAAGATCTGGGTGCCCACCTGCTCCATCCCATATAACATTTCCACCCTAGACTGATGGCCCAACTTACAGCCCAGAGAAACTCTGACCTCCAAACTATCCCTCATCCCCAGGAGTCCACCTTACCTCTTCAATATAATCTACAGTTCAACAGGCTACTTTAGGAATTCTCTCATATTACACAGCACAACCTTCTTCCACGACTGTCCTCTTTCTTCTCTCTCCCAACCTGCCTAGCTATCTCAGGAGACTATTCCTCTCGTTCCACTTACTTCTTACAGTCACCGTCACTCTCATTCATCCTTGCCACCCCCCACTCCCGGTGGCTGATATCATCTCACCCTAACGTGGAGAAAACAGAGAGGCAGAAGAACTTGCCCGCACTCCCACACCATCGAGGGCAGAGGCGGGGCGGCTGGTGTCAGTCCCCAAGCCCACGCCCCAAACCGCAACACAGGACGGCTGCTGAGTCACAGACCAACACTCGAGATCAACTTGCATGTGCAATTCTGCTTCTCTGTGCTGTTTTAATTATTGGCATTAACACATTATTAGTTTTTCCTGATTGTTCACCACAAAAGAATTGAAAATGTACTACGATTGAAAGCCATCTATATACTGGCCAGGGAACATAAACATAATTTTACAAACTGTTTCTACAGAAAAGTCTGCTCAAAGTTCCCAGTATGCTCTTAGATGCACTTCTGAAACAAACCCATTTTATATCCTCGAAAGGGGTAAGGGCTACAAAGACATGTTTTCTTGATTTTAACAGTCAATCCAGGAAAGGAGTCTACAGACTGCCCCCCCCATGCATCTAACCACGCCTCGAATCAGATGAAATCTCCATCACAGACTGCAATGAAGACTGAAATTTGGTCATCACACTCCAAACAGCCATCTTAATATTTGAAGATGTATTTACCTGACCTCTATGGCTACCTCTTTGGGCCAAGTAAGTCCAAGTCCTTCCAATTTTCTCTGACGATTATCTCTTACAGTCATTTCATCTGTTTTACAATTCTTTTCTACACTTTGTCCCAACTGTGTGAACGCCTCCAGGGACACCCCTCACTACTGAGGAGGGCCTGCTGACCCTGACTATAGTGGAATCGTGACTCCATCTTCCATTCTGGAATACACATCAGGATATCCTGGCATCAAGCAACACCCTAATACCTTTGCTGTGATATCTGCAAAGATGCTCTAAAAACTAATAATTCACCTCTAGGGAATTCCCTGGCAGTCCAGTGGTTAGGACTTGGCGCTTTCACTGCTGAGGCCCGGGTTCAATCCCTGGTAGGGCAACTAAGATCCCACAAGCTACAAGACACAGCCAAAAAAACAGTAATAATAATAATTCACCTCTAAACCACCTGGCCAGATGAGAATGTGATTAACAAACTGAATTTTCCCCAAACATTTAGACAGGCAGCTGCCGTTGGAGAAGGACCACCCCTCTCCTCTGCAGGTAGGAAACTGAAAGGGCTGCATGTAAGGAGGGCTGGGGCCCAAACAGGCACTGAAGATGGAAGGGAAGTATGGGGTGGTAAGTACCACTCCAGGTGAGACCCTGGGGTCACAAGAGGCAGAGACACACCAGGTGTCTTAACACACCAGGTGTGTTAAAGCCCCCACCCCCATCCTGCAAACCTATTGGAACAGAAACATAAGAAAAAAGATGCAGACCTCAAGTTTCTGCCTGGCATTGATCCTGTTAACTAAGACCAGTCACTTGTCATTTTTTCATTCAGGTAACTTGGTTATGGTGCCTCAGAAATAAGTTCCTATTTCAAACCTCAGAGAGGCTGAGAGACAAACCCATTCTCTTATTCCTGGTGCCTGCAGAAGATCTCAAGGGCAATGTTATTATTATTGTTATTATTACTGGTGGGACGCTGAGACAGGTTAATAACAAACCATCTTTGCAGGTGTTTCCCACTGGGAAAAATGGAATCTGGATGAAAATGCTTCCCGGGACATCACACAAAGTCCTGGATGTGACTTTGCCCTGAGGCCTGCTCACCAAACCCACCACAGTTAGATCCCCAGCCGCTAGACCAAGTCACCTAGGGCAGGACACCAATACCTCCACTGCACCCCAGGGCCAGGCTAGTACTCAGCCACTCTGCAAAGCCAGCTCATTGGAGCCAAGGGCACTTGTCTGGCCCTGAGCAGACCGCCTGCAGCCTCAGCCTCACGGCCACTGCTGCTGCTACTTCTCCCTATTAGCCGGTTTACTGCTCGTTAGTGGCAGTACCAGGAGGTGAGCAGGGGAAACATAAAGGAGCTGAAATTCAAACCAGTCTATTTTACTCCAGTTAGGTGTCTCCCCTAAAAACAGGCAGGATTTCATCATCCAGGACCTCCCTGTCCCCTTCTCCGGGGAGGTCGAAGCAGCCTGAAGGGTGAGGCGCTGCAGAATCTCAGAACCCCAGGTGCCAGGAGCCTATGCTTCTAATCATCACAGGCTCTTGACTATATGCTGTATTGTCCACCTTTTCAGGGTTAGCAGGCACTTCCAGCCATGAGGTGGCCCATCACGTCAAGGCCGGGGACCTGCAGAGCAGGAGCACTCGGGCTGCCCTCCGTGTCAAAGCACACTCTTCTTGTCCCTCCAAAGTCCCCAGCACAATGGCAAGTTCACAAAGGAAGTGAGTCCTGCCAGACTATGCTAGCAAATTCCCATAAATACTCGGGCTGGGGTAGTACTGCTTATGTAAAATGCTTCCCCATTGAGAGATGCTGCTTTATTTACATTCTTCACAACCCATTCATAAAAAGGAGGCCCTTTAATGTTGGGGCTGTTCGTATAATGCTCCATAAACCTGGCAGCTTCAACTGGCGGCCTTAGTTCAACACAGGCAACTTCTCAACTCCAGAGACATTTTCCCCTTAAGCTTTTTTTTTTCTCTTTAATGACACCTTGCGACAGGGCACTGAGGCCAGATGTTGCCGGAGCAAGGCCAAGAGGAGTAAGAACAGATAAAATGAAAACACACAAGTCCTCCTGAATGCTGGGACAGAGGTGGGGAGGAATGAAAATAAAGAAATCGAAAATCCCCACAGAACTCCAATGTGAACTCTGTATGCTGGGAGGCTTAATCCCTTCCAGGTTTACTGAAACTTCCTTTATGGATGTCAAAACGCTCCCCAACTTACACCTCTATGTACCAGAGACGGTGTGGAGGGGATTTTTTTTTTTTAACCCCAAAGGAAAGGATAGAAAAAGGCTCTTTTTGGTTTTTAATCTGCATTGTGGGTAAATTAAAAAAGCAGAAATTTTCTCTGCTTCTTTGTAAAAGTGTTCCAGGAGCTGCTAGATCCAAGAGGGGCACAATTTGCTTAGAGTGGAGCAACTCAGACCATCCTCAGAAAGAGAGGAAGGGCCGTGTTCTAGGACACACAGCACAAACAGCCCAAGCAGCTGAGAAGAGAGGCCAGGAGATGCATTCTGAGGTAACCTGTCTCCTGCTACTGTAGAAGCAAGGAGGAGAGAAGTAGTGCGGATTTTTTTTTTTTTAATTGACGGGGGAGCGGTCTGCATTGCCATGGCAACTGTGAGGGGTGGCATTCCTGCTTGGAAGGGAAATGCTGGTCCATTAATCATCAAACTGGGGCACAAAAGGGAGGTTTGGGGGAAAGGGGATGGATGCGGAATTTATTTTTTCAATGTCTAGACTCAAACCAGTCACCAGTCCTCTCTCCCATTTCTCCCATGGCCCAGGGTTGGTGGTAAACAAAAACGGAAGTTCCAAGAGAGCTGGGATCATAAGCTCTCCTTTCTGATGGGTCCAGTGTGGGACTGATGGTGCCTCCCATATCAGCGATGCCTCTATAAACAACTCCTCCAACATCAGTCCCCAAAGCCCTGTCCACACGCCAGACCCAGGAATCTTCCTTTTCTGTTCTCAGAAGCGTGTTTTCTCCCCCATTTACACCCAGGATTGAGAAGGGATAAAACATATGGATTCATTTAGCATGGACAACAAGGAAAATTGCATAAGAGCAGCAAAGCCGGGTAGCGAGAATGGCCTGGTAAGGTAGGAGGAAAACAGGATTACAATCCTTTTCCAATTCATGTCTATATGGTATCATGTGAGCAATCCACAGGACAGACTCTTCACCAGCTGGAATATCAGAAGCAATCATTTGCTCCCCACGCTAAAGCACCCCAAATACACCCTATGTATATGCCTTAAAAAGGTCAGAAACCTTACCAAGGACTCCTATACTAGCATTTCTAGGGAAACAGAAGGGAACGTTTCCCTTCCGCTCCCACTCAACTAAGCAGCCAACTGCATTTATTCATTCAATAAAAACGATGTGCACAGCACTATACCAGAAATCCTAGAATACTCACACACACACAAAGGTTTAATACTCACACTGTCCTTGTCCTTAAGAAACTTCCAACTGACAAAAACACTCAAGAAGACACCATGTTATAAAATCCAGGGTCACAATCTCAGAGGCAAGCAACGCTGGCCTGGAGTGGTCTGAGATGAAGGATGAGAGTAGGGTTCAGGCAGGAGAAGAAGAAGGCAAGGGGCTCCTAACTGCGGACAACTGGCGAAATCAGCAGGAGCAAAGATGCAGGGAGATAAACATGCACAGCGCAGCATGGCTAGGGGAGAGCCTTAAGGGACACTGTCTAGGATGAGACTGCAGGAAGAGGGGAGTCACTGCAAGTTTGTGGGTAGGGGAGTGACATGGGGAAAGGAGTGCTTTACAAAGAATGATCTACCAGCTGTGTACAGACTGGATCAGAAGGGCCAGAGGAAGCAGGAGGGACAGGGAGGTCATGATAACAACATAGGCCTGACATGGGAACAGCAGGGCAACAGAAAGGAAGAAAGGGAGGGAGATATAAAAAAGAGAGAAACTCTTCACTGGCTAAACTCTCCAGAGCAAACCCTCTTAAACACTTGATCTGACTGACATGAGTCTCCTGCCAGGTAAGAGCCTGTCAAAGAGGGAATCATTGTTTTGGCCATTCTCCTTTAGGTTCTGGTGGCCAGACAGGTCACCCCCTTCTGACTGCCACCAAAAGAAATCACATACATACTGGAGAGCCCCTCAGGAGACACAAAGACCTTGAGATGCTGCATCATCCTCTGGATCTTAGACATACAATTAAATTCTCTCAGAAAAACTTTAGTCTCCTGCATGAGGTAATACCTCCCTTTCCCACAAGCCTCAACTCCACTCAGGCTGGGGTCTAGACCCTCTTGGGGAGGGGGGATGGAGGGTGGCTATGAATTAACTCCATGCTCAGACTAAGCAAGGGTGACAGGCGGTTTTCCCAAGGAGGGATTACAGTCAACCACAGCTGGGAGCAGCTCATAACCAAAACCTTCCTGGGGTGGGACCCAGATTTTATCAAATATGTACATTCTAAACACCCTAAGTCTCCCTGTTTTTGTGGTCCCAACTTTTCCATTAAGTATGGGATCACAGGAGCTCTGAGTGGGTTTTTACATATGCAAAAACAGCATCCAGCTTAGAGTTGGTAACTGGTGGGGTCAGAAGCACTCATGGCTTAAGCCACTGGTTCCCAAATGTCCTCTACTTGGCCAAGGACAGTGGTGTTCCTCCAGGACATGTGGTCTCTCTGGGGTCCTTTTCTCCTTTTTGCACAAGGCATGGGGGTGGAAAAGGTGGGAGGAAAGTCTCTCAGGTGATAGAAAGGAAACCTTTTTTATTTAATAATTAAATTCCTGCCTGGGTTTATAAACTCAGCTTCTCATTTCTCTATGTGAGTACCTTCTTTCACTAGTGCTGAAGGCAGTTGTCCATGGATTGCTGGAGCACTTCTGGGAGGTATTTCCTAGTCCCCAGTCCAACTGGTCTTCTGCCCTCTTAAGACTAATGACAATGGGCGACTAGGAGATGTCCCAGGTGGGATTAACCCTCTGCCTGTGGACAGAGTCTTCTTGCTGAAACCCCTCAGTCCTGGCAGGCTCTAGAGCTGCTCACCGGACTCTCCTGGTGAGTCCAGCAACCCGGTCGCCACCGGCCAGGCCCACCATGTGCACACCCCCACCTCTGTCCCTCTGCCCCACTGGGTCGACCCCACTCTTCCCAGAACAGCGAGGTGATCCGAGGCTGGAGCCGTGAGCCAGTGCCGTAGCTCCTCCCGGCGGTCGTCCCGGCCCCCGCAATCCCCAGGGCAGAGTCCGGCCCGGTCGCCCTCCCCTTGGGGTGGGTGGCTCGGACCCGCTCCCCTCCCCGACGCCACCACCTGCGCCCGCTCCGGCGCCGCCTTTGTCCGGCGCTTCGCCGCCAAGCGGGCCCCTCGGGCCCGACCTGACCCGGCCCCCGGCCCTGGAGGAGAGGCGGCGAGGCAGGCAGGGCCAGGCCCGGCCGCGAGCACTGGGTCCCGCTGTCACTTAGAGGCGGTCTGACAACTTCGATCCCCCGCCCCACCTCGGACTCGGCCGCTGCTCCGCACGGTCCCCGCCGGGCCTCCCGCGGCCCACACTCGCTTCTCGAACCGGTTCCCTTCCCTCTTCGGCGCCTCCCTTCCTTCCAGTCCGATCGGGTCTGGTCTACACTACCCCCCGCCCCGGTGTGGCCCCCATCCCCTGCCCCCCATCCAGCAATAACCGGTCAGCTCCCTGCGCGGGAGGGCGCCCCCCACCCTGTGCTGGCGATCCCGCGGCGCCGCCCCTAGCCGCGGCCCCTTGCCTCGGGGACCTCGATGGGGGGAGGGGGCACGGGGGGGCGGGGGCCTCGCCGCCCGCGCACTCGGAGGCGAGCCGGCTCTGCCTCCGCGGAGAAACGACCGGCGTCCTCCCGCCCTCCGCCGCCCGGGACGCCCGCGCCGCCGCCGCCCGGCCAAGCTGCCACCCTGCGGCCCCCACCCACCCCGCCCCCGGCCTGCGAAGCGGGAGGCCCCCGGGGGCTGTCACCTCGAGGCGCTCCGCACTCCCCGATGGCGGGACCGTGGCGCCGGACCCGGGGGAGAGAGGCGGCACGAGCGAGAGGGCGGCCGCACCTGCTTCGCGTCGTCCGTCCGTTCGTCCGTCCCTTCCCGGGCTGGCGGGGGCGGCGGCGCGGCGCGCTCGGTGGGGCGCGCTGACGGGCGACCGGTCCTCTCCCCTTCACTCGTCTGCATCCCTCGCTCGCTCCCTCCCGCCCGCTCGCCCCTTCCCCCATCCTCGACCGCGGCCCCTAGCTCACCGGGACGGCGGCGCGGACGGCGCGGCTCTGGGCTCCCGCAGGCCCCGGCCGGGCTGGAATCCGGCGGCTGGAACCCCCCGGGGGCGCTCAATTCCCGGGCTCCACGCTGCTGCGTCAGCGCCTCCTCCTGGGGGCCGGGGCCGGGCGGGCGGAGCGGGGGCCGCGGCCGGGCGGGGCCGTCGGGGGGGCGGGCGCGCCTGGCCGGGGCGGGCGGACGGCGGGGGCCGGACGGGCGGGGCAGGCAGCCGGACGGGCGGGCGGCGGGGGCCGGGCTCCGGGATCCGCTACGCCGCTCGCGGTTCCCCCACAAACTCCCCGAGAGCGGAGCCTCCGCCGCCCTCCTTCCTGCTTCCTCGTCCCCAGCCAATCAGCAGCGCGCCCCTCGGCCAGCTCCGCCAATCAGCCGCCCCGCCCTGCGCTGGCCCCGCCAGCCAATCCGGCCCTCGGCTCCCCCTCCTGGTCTCCAACCAATCAGAACCGTGGGTCGGTCGTCCCAACGCAGGGGGCAGCACGAGGCGGCCGCGGGAGGCGGTGCGGGGAGTGGTGGGGCCTGGGGGGAGGGGTACGGTGCCAAGGGTGGTGGAGGGGGCGGTTTTCTTTGCCGGCTTCTTGGATTTTCTCCTCGTCTCCAGAACATGAGCCCGTATCCCATGGTGACCCGACCCTGGAGCCCCAATCCCCTAGCTGCTACCCGCGCCCCCCCCCCGAGAAATCTAATCTCACCCCCGCCCTGGCCGTCACCTCTCTACATCCCTCGTCCCCCTTCTCCTCTCCAGCACCCAGTGGAGAGAACTGCGAGCCA